>NC_074710.1:20265519-20898088 GCF_024334085.1 Lutzomyia longipalpis | reverse complement strand
AGAATAGAAACTATGAAGCCTTGGTACAAGTTTTTCCAAAAAAGCTCCTCAACCTTGGAATAATAAGAATAACACTTACGAAGAAAATGAATCCACTTCTTTCTGTGACCTGAATACTCTTTCTCTGTATTACGGAACGTGAAAGGATGCCCGGAGACTCAAGAATTAGTCCGTCTTTATCCTCATGATAAGAAATGACTTAAGAATGCTTCTGACGGGGGCATCTGCCAAAACTAATTCCCTTTTCTGGAAAGCGATGAGTTCTTATTTATGGATATCACGGGAAGTCACTCCATGTATGGAGGCACGGGAAGTCACTCCATGTATGGAAGCACCGGAAGAACCAGCTCTGTGAATGAGATAAGAAACTATGAAGCCCACATACAAATCTTTCCAAAAATATTTTTCAAATATTTTTGCTTGACTATATTAATTTTAGTAAAATAAAAATACTTTTTTACGTAATTTAGTTTTTTACGTGAGCGCTACGCGCTTAACCATATTAATTTTAGTAAAATAAAAATACTTTTTTACGTAGTTTGGTACTTTGCGTAGGCGCTACGCGCTTGACCATTTTAATTTTAGTAAAAGAAAATTCTTTTTTGTGTTATTTAGTACTTTGCGTAGGCGCTACGCGCTTGACCGTTTTAATTTTATTAAAGGAAAAGAATTTTTTACGTAGTTTAGTTTTTTGTGTGGGCGCTACGCGCTTGACCATATTAATTTTAGTAAAAGAAAAGACTTTTTTACGTAGTTTAGTTTTTTACGTGAGCGCTACGCGCTTGACCATATTAATTTTAGTAAAAGAAAAGACTTTTTTACGTAGTTTAGTTTTTTACGTGAGCGCTACGCGCTTGACCATATTAATTTTAGTAAAAGAAAATTCTTTTTTTGCGTTATTTGGTACTTTGCGTAGGCGCTACGCGCTGACCATATTAATTTTAATAAAAGAAAATACTTTTTTACGTTGTTTACTTTTTTACATTGGCGCTACGCGCTTGACCATTTTAATTTTAGTAAAAGAAAAGACTTTTTACGTAGCTTGGTAGTTTGCGTAGGCGCTACGCGCTTGACCATATTAATTTTAGTAAAAGAAAATTCTTTTTTTGCGTTATTTGGTACTTTGCGTAGGCGCTACGCGCTTGACCATATTAATTTTAGTAAAAGAAAAGACTTTTTTACGTAGTTTAGTTTTTTACGTGAGCGCTACGCGCTTGACCATATTAATTTTAGTAAAAGAAAATTCTTTTTTTGCGTTATTTGGTACTTTGCGTAGGCGCTACGCGCTTGACCATATTAATTTTAGTAAAAGAAAAGACTTTTTTACGTAGTTTAGTTTTTTACGTGAGCGCTACGCGCTTGACCATATTAATTTTAGTAAAATAAAAATACTTTTTTTACGTAGTTTGGTACTTTGCGTAGGCGCTACGCGCTTGACCGTTTTAATTTTAGTAAAAGAAAATACTTTTTTGCGTTATTTGGTACCTTGCGTAGGCGCTACGCGCTTGACCATATTAATTTTAGTAAAAGAAAAGACTTTTTTACGTAGTTTGGTACTTTGCGTAAGCGCTACGCGCTTGACTATATTAATTTTAGTAAAAGAAGACTTTTTTACGTAGTTTGGTACTTTGCGTAGGCGCTACGCGCTTGACCGTTTTAATTTTAGTAAAAGAAAATTCTTTTTTTGCGTTATTTGTTACTTGCGTAGGCGCTACGCGCTTGAGAATAATAGTTTTAATAAAAGAAAATACTTTTTTTGTGTTATTTAGTACTTTGCGTAGGCGCTACGCGCTTGACCATTTTAATTTTAATAAAAGAAAATACTTCTTTCCGTAGTTTAACTTTTTACGTGGGCGCTACGCGCTTGACCATATTAATTTTAGTAAAAGAAGACTTTTTTTACGTAGTTTGGTACTTTGCGTAAGCGCTACGCGCTTGACTATATTAATTTTAGTAAAAGAAAAGACTTTTTTACGTAGTTTGGTACTTTGCGCAGGCGCTACGCGCTTGACCATAATAATTTTAGTAAAAGAAAATTCTTTTTTTGCGTTATTTGTTACTTGCGTAGGCGCTACGCGCTTGAGTATAATAGTTTTAATAAAAGAAAAGACTTTTTTGTGTTATGTGGTACTTTGCGTAGGCGCTACGCGCTTGACCATATTAATTTTAATAAAAGAAAATACTTTTTTACGTTGTTTACTTTTTTACATTGGCGCTACGCGCTTGACCATTTTAATTTTAGTAAAAGAAAAGACTTTTTACGTAGCTTGGTAGTTTGCGTAGGCGCTACGCGCTTGACCATATTAATTTTAGTAAAAGAAAATTCTTTTTTTGCGTTATTTGGTACTTTGCGTAGGCGCTACGCGCTTGACCATATTAATTTTAGTAAAAGAAAAGACTTTTTTACGTAGTTTAGTTTTTTACGTGAGCGCTACGCGCTTGACCATATTAATTTTAGTAAAATAAAAATACTTTTTTTACGTAGTTTGGTACTTTGCGTAGGCGCTACGCGCTTGACCGTTTTAATTTTAGTAAAAGAAAATTCTTTTTGGGTAGTTTGGTTCTTTGCGTGGGCGTTACGCGCTTGACCATGTGAATTTTAGTAAAAAAGAAATTCTCAGGTGTAAAAAGAAAGACAATGAATGAGGCAATAATTGAGGAAAAAATATTTTTCAAAAAATATTTTTTGTGAATAATAAGAATAAAACTTACTGAACAATTGAATCCACACTTTTTCTGTGACCTTGACCTTGTGGCTCTTTCCCCGTGTTGTGGAATGTAAAAATGTGCCTGGAGACTCAACAATTACCCGTCTTAGTCCTCGCCAAAAGCAGTGCCTACTAGAATACTTCTGACGGGGGCACGCACAAAAACCACTTCCTTTCTTCAGGAGAGCGATGAACCTTTATTTGGGGATTTCACTGGAAGTCACCTGATGGGGCACCGGAAGTAGAAGCTCTGTGAATGAGCGATGAGTCTTTCTCTGTAGAGATCATGGGAAGTCACTTCAGTTCGAAGACTGTGGAAAAGATGAATAAACCAAACATCAACACTTGAAGCAATGTTTTTACCTGTATAAAATCATGGCTACTTGAAAATCTGCCGGAAGACTCCGCTAATGCCTTAAAAGAGTTTGTGGTCAGGTGATGGATGACTGTGTCCTCAGATTCTTCTTCTAAAATAAAGGAAAATCGCACTAACACAAAATGAGTCCTTCCGGGAAGCTTTTGTTATGTACTTACATGCCACTTTATCTATTTTACATTTTCACACTTCTTAAAACTTATGGAGCACCCGGTCACCACTATGGGGCACCCCGGACTTCACCATTGGGTACTCCGGCGCCGGATTTATCAAAAAAAAGAAATTGTAAACAAAACTCAACAAAATATTGTAAACAAACTTCGTCAAACGTTTTAAATGTTAATGATGAAAAAACATTTGACAGGTTTCTTCTCCCAAAATAATTCGATTATTTTTTTTTGAAGAATTATTGATTTTTCACCATTTTCCCATGCGATTTTCCGGGAAATCATGGTACCATGTGAAAGAGCATTAAAAATGCAACATATTAGATGTATTTTTAGGTTGCACATTTTTGAGGGTGATTCAAAATAGCGAAATGAAGATAAAAAAAATTGGAAAATCTTACATTTACATAGATTTTCCACATTTTCCTTTGGAGTTGGAAAATCATTCGCATACATAGGGTAGAGGGGGACCTAAGGGACAGTCTTAGCGCCAAATCTGGCTTCTAAAGCTTTTCTGAAACACGAAAAATCGCGATTTTCCACACCCTTAAAAAAAATTTTCAAAGCGAATTTTCACGGTTTTCCCATCGCTCTGAATTTTTGTTTCTATTTTTCCGAGGCCTCAATAATGACCATCTTTCGAATTAAATCGGTTTTTTGCTGCACACTTATTAGGGAAAACTTAGAAGAAAAGTAATAAGGTTCTTTTATTATAATAATTTTCAAAAATAACAAAAACCGCATTTATGATGAAAAACTTAAAGATCAGAAAAAAAGAAAAAAAGAAAATATTCAAAATGGCTGTCTCTCTAGGCTCAATTTTAAATCTATCACTTCTTGGTTAACCTATGAGGGTATTTGACAGCCTAAAGAGCCCAAAAGTTTAGAATGAACAGAGAAAAAAAGGGATTTTCGAACGTTATGAAAGACATTTAAAACGTTAGAAACAACATGTCAAATATTAGAATAAACAACGCGTTATTGAGGAGCATCTAACATTTTAAAAATTTTGATAAAAAGAATAACGTTAAACTTTTGAAAATGTTCGAAAAATCGTTCCTTGGTTATCTGCGTCAAACGTTAGAAAATAAATGTCAAACGATACAATCTTACGTTTAAAACACTTTAAAGGAAGGAATCTTGGGGGTTGGGCCACCTACCAAGCGCGTCCCCGGGTGGTGGATAGGGGAACGGCTGCGTTGGGTTAATACCGTCCGCAGTTAGCATTAGGTATAGCTAGTAGTACGTGTTGGTGAAGTGCTCTTCACGCCCACGATAAACCTATGGTCAAACCTATGCCGCGAACCAGTCCATTTCCGTCCACGCCGGATAATGCAGGTTTAGCTTGGGGCTACCTTCCCCTTCTTGTAAAAAAACCCCTGGTGAGAATGAATTAAGGAGCCTCGGATCTGGACTGATACACCGACGACGACCAAAGCCTAGTAAACCGGACAATGATTTACGCATTTTCTCATGGAACGTGCGCTCCCTGTATAGAGCTCGCGCGGCAGCGCAACTGGCCGATACCCTGTCCCAATATAAGGCTGACATCACCGCCATCCAAGAAATGCGCTGGACAGGACAAGGTGTTCTGGAGAAGCGTGACTATAATATCTATTATAGTTGCCATCCTAAACATCATATGCTCGGCGTGGGCTTCCTGGTCAGCCGTAAAGTGAAGCCCGCGGTAATCGGCTTCAAACCGATAAGTGAGAGGCTGTGCACTCTGCGCGTGCGAGGCAAATTCCAGAACATCAGCCTCATAAATGTTCATGCCCCTACGGAGGATTCCAGCGAGTCGGAAAAGGATAACCTCTACGATTTGGTGGAACAAGCCCTCAACGCCTGCCCAAGATATGATGTCAAAATCGTTCTTGGGGACATGAATGCAAAGATAGGGAGGGAACCAGTCCACAGGCGGTATACTGGTGACCATAGCTTGCATGAGAACTCCAATGACAATGGACAACGCATCATCAATCTCGCCGCTGCACACAACCTGGTGGTTGGGAGTACCCGGTTCGCGCGGAAAAACATCTACAAAGCCACTTGGGCTTCACCGGATGGAATAACCTTCAACCAGATTGACCACGTGCTGATCGACCGCCGACATCAAACGTCCCTACTGAACGTGAGAACGTTCCGTGGAGCAAACGTCGATTCTGACCACTTCCTCGTTGGGGCTGTGTTCAGAGCTCGGGTGGCCACCTTCAAAGGGGTGGCAGCAACAAAGTCGGTGAAGATCAACATAGAAGCACTGAAAAATGAGCAGCTTCGTGCAAAATATGCAGAGGAAGTTGATGCCGCCCTTGCAAATAATGCAAGTGGACCTGGAGACGGGATGCCCATCAACGACATGTGGGAGCATGTTAAGAGCGTCGTCATTGGGAAGGCCTCCACCACCCTTGGCCTCGGTCGGAAAGCAGATCGGAACGACTGGTTCGACGATGAATGCAAGCTAGCCACTGAGCAAAAGAATGCAGCATACCGAGCTATGCTGAGTTCAAGAACACGATCACGCGTGGAGTCTTATCGGGATCTCAGAAGAAAGGAGAAAAAAGTTCACCGACGGAAAAAAGAAGCTTGGGAAAAAGAACTAGTCTGTGAACTAGAAGGATACAGGAAGCAGCCGCACCAGGCGCGGAGATTTTACCAGCGTGTTCGCGGGATGAAACCGTATACACCGAAGTGTTCATCTTGCAGGGACAAACAGGGAAACCTGGTCTCCGATCAGGAGGGCATCCTGGAGCGTTGGGCTGAGCATTTTGATGAACTACTGAATGGGCAGCTCGAGGACGAGGTGACGATTCCACACCTTCAAGCCAACAATGACATGCTGGATCCACCGAGCATGGATGAGACTATGGCTGCGATTCGGCGGCTCAAGCACAATAGAGCGCCGGGGCCTGACGGAATCGCATCAGAGCTGCTCCAATGTGGGGGGGACCGTTTGCACTCAGGTCTCCATCAATTGGTGCTCAGAGTGTGGGACGAGGAGGTGATGCCAGCGGATTGGAAAATAGGCGTCATCTGTCCCATATTCAAGAAAGGAGATATCACCAAGTGCAGCCAATATAGAGGTATCACGCTGTTGAGTACCGCCTATAAGATATTCTCCTCTATCCTACTTGGTCGGATAGCCCCATACGCCCAAGCCGCAATTGGAAACTATCAGTGCGGCTTCACCCCAGGAAAATCAACAGCCGACCAAATCTTTTCCCTGAGGCAATGCATGGAGAAGATGAGAGAGTATGACCAAGTTCTCCACCATCTCTTTATCGACTTCAAGGCGGCCTACGACAGCATAGCCAGGGTGAAACTCTACGTTGCCATGAGGGAATTAGGCATCCCTGAAAAGTTGATAAGACTGACCAGAATGACCATGACCGATGTGAGGAGCAGAGTAAAGGTGGACGGATCGCTTTCAAGGGAGTTCCACGTCAAAAATGGACTCAGACAGGGGGACGGACTCTCGTGCGTTCTCTTCAACCTGGCACTTGAGAAAGCGATTCGAGACTCCGGCGTGCGCATGAGGGGGACCATACTCAATAAGTCCACGCAGCTTCTCGCGTATGCTGACGATATAGACATCATGGGGCGCAATTCCCGTGATGTCAAAGAGTCCTTCACCCAGATTGAACGCTCTGCGCAAGATTTGGGGCTGCACATCAACGAGGACAAAACAAAATATATGGTGGCATCGTCAGCAAAAACGCCAACTACGACTCCAACTTCATCTACGGAGAACATTGGTCAAGTAGAAGTCGGAAACTACAGATTTGAGGTCGTAGAATCCTTCGTCTACCTTGGGTCCACAATAACAGCCGACAACAACACCACCACCGAAGTCCGCGCGCGGCTGTTAAAAGCAAACAAGGCCTACTTCAGTCTATCAAGACTCTTCAGATCCAAACACCTGTCCATCAAGACAAAGCTCCTGCTGTACAAGGTCATGATCTTGCCAGTACTCACATACTCATCCGAGACCTGGCCACTTAGCAAAAGTGAATGCGAACTCCTGTCCGTATTCGAAAGAAGGATCCTGCGAAGGATTTTTGGCCCAGTATGTGAGGGAGGACAATTCCGCAGTCTATACAACCACGAGGTGTACGAGCGCTACCGAGAGGTAAATGTCGTCAAGCAAATACGCCTTAATAGACTGCGGTGGGCTGGTCATCTAGCACGTATGGATGAAGACGACCCAGCTCGGAAAGTCCTCTGGGGTAGAGTCTATGGCACGAGGCGACGAGGAAGGCCCAGCCTCAGATGGATCGACGGCGTGGACCAGGACGCCAAGTCAATAGGGGTGCCGAACTGGCGGACAGTGGCGCGGGATAGGGACAGATGGAGGAGGATCCTCGATCAGGCCAAGGCTGGAGACCAGCTGTAGTGCCGGTTAAGTAAGTAAGTAAGTAAAGGAAGGAATAATCATTAAATGTTAAAAAAAAGTCCAATAACCACCTCGTGCATTGAAATAATCGTCAAGCTTTAGAAAATAAACGTCAAAAAGAAGTCTAACGTTCGAAATTTCTCAAAACGATAGAATAAAATATTGAATATCTGAGAGAAAGTTTCACAAACGTTAAAATAAGCATCAAATGTTAAAAAACGAAAGAAGTTAAACGTTTGAAAAATCGTCAAATATTAGAAAAATTTCGTTCTACGTTAGAACATAAAAATTAAACATTTAAATTAACGTCAGTATTGTAAGGAATAGAGCATTAACTCATTGCAGACCGGCATATTCTAGGAATTTGTTTTACGATTTTAGATAAAAGAAGATCTGTCAGTTAAACGCATTAGAGTCTCCTATAAATAGGGGCGTGGTTTCTGAAGTATTCAGCTATTTTTTCTAAATATTTTTTAAGCTAATCCCAATGATCAATGGATAGTTTTATTTTAGATTTTTTTAGAATAGTTTTAGTTTTTTTTTACACCTTTTAAAGTTTATTTCTGTCAGAGTATTATGACAAGAATAAGAATGACTAGACTCCTTTGCTGTTTTCTTTTAAGTCATCCTCAATTAATTTAAAAATTGCTCTCCAAAATCGCCAAAATTATACACTTTAACAATAAAATAAAATCTTTTTGAACGTCTCAAGTCTTAATTAAGCAAAAAATTAAGTTAAATAATCCTCTTTGGTGTAAATAATCATCCATACGCGTCGAAAATTGTGTAGAAAAAGGCTTGTTAATCATTGCTGATTTTTTTTGGGTACTTTTTCGCGGCGGGGCTTTCGGTGGCCTCTATGGCGTGGGCGACAGCGTTCTCGCGGGTGACGCGCGAGATGGACAAATGGTCAAATGAGTCAAGTTTTCGGGCGGAAGAGGATGATTCTCAGGGTCACAAGAAGCGTGCCCCTAATTTGCATATCGCGCTTTGCGACTTTTGGCGGGAAAATGGACCAGAAGAACAAATTTTTTTATCGCTTCTCTGGCCTCGAAGATCTTTTTTTTCTTTCAATTAATTTGTCTCCGAGGCGAGAAAAATCTCCAAAAAAATTTCCACTTTATTAAATCATCTCCATTTCATTTAATTGAAAGGAGTTTGGCACTTGTTGTGTGAAGAAATTCTCTTTTTCTTCCATTCCGCAATGTAATTAAGATTAATTTTGCCGGCATTTTAATGGGGGCTTTTTTCTGTAATAAGTTTTAGGCGAATGAAGAAAAAAAGTGAGAACTGCCACGCGGAAAGTTCTCAAGTTCAAGGATTTCTTTTTAAATTTGTGATTCATGAATAAAATCACGGGGGATGTGTTTGTTTGCCAATAATGTGGATTTGTTCTGTTTTTTCAGGTAATTTTCAGTGAGAAAAAAATTCGTAGAATTTTGTCGTTTTTATTGCTTCTTCATTCAACACTTTTTAGCACAAAGAATTGTCTTCAAATTCAAAGTGAAAACGTTACAAAATATATAATTTATATTTGACTCACTGCACTATAATAAAATTTTACTAAAAATATATTTTTTTATTGTTCTATGAATCACTCTGAAATATTGATTTTAAAATTATTACTTCCACGCGTACCTACCTATTGCAAATCCTTGACCCCTAAATGGTGGTAATAATGTGTTTGAAAGAATTATAAAATAACCCCAGCAACAACCCCTTTCTTTTTGAAGCTGATCGATGGGCTTTTCCCCCTGGTGCTCAATCATTTCAGCAGTGAGTCACACACAAGGGGAAAGCGCAGGGAAAACTGTTGCTTTTGTCGTTGTTGGGAAAATGAAGAGGAAAAGTGCAACCCGAATGCAGCTCTGCATTTTGCACATAACTCACTTTGATGAGTCGCATGCGAACCTTTGAGGACCTTGACCGTGAACGCTTTTAGACGTACTCAAGCACGCGACACAGCGTCATCAGAACCATCGATCCGACACTCGGGCGGAATGCCACGTGCGTGAGCCCTCCATGTCTCCATATTTTACACAAATTTCATCTAAAAGGGGGTTTCCTTAATACATTTCCACGAAATTCATTACTTAAGCATCTTGTTATATACAGTCTCCTTCGACAAAAATAATGCAAAGGCCAATCAATTTTTTTGTTTGAAAGCTACATTCATCCCCTTTCCAAATCTGCCTGGATGAACAAAATCGGATGAGGGGTTAACTTTTAACAGCCGTTTGAAGAAAAAGTGGCATTTTCTGCCAGGATCTACTAAATTGACTATCAAAAATCAGCACCTTGACCAATTTTGATCACCCCAGATGTTTTGGAAAGAGGAAGAGTGTAGCTTTCAGAATTTTTTTTTATTTGTCAAAATCGGTTGGCGAGAAAAAAAGTGAGGTTGGTGAATAGGGCAACTGTTGACTCAAAATTCTAAAGTTGAGAAACCCTTTTTTGTCAACCAAAAAACACTGCTGCCAACTATACAAAAAAAAATCTGTCAAAACAGAAAACAATAAATGCCTCGAGAGAAAGAAAGTGCACGAGTTTTCCTTCAAAATTTCCATCTTTATCAATTAGATTGTAAGTTTTCACATAATCAAGTGCTTCAATCATTCACCTGTCCTCAACGTCATCGAATTTACTTCGCGCCATTCGAACCGGAAGGCAAAAAGTTGCCACGAGTTTTTTCACAAAAAATAAAATAAAAATTCGGCCATGAGGCGGAAAATCTCCGGATTGCAATTTCATAGAAAATATCTGGACTGTCCCCAAAGTGGAGGTATATAAAAGGGATAATTCCACCATCGAAAAACTGAAGCAAATCATCAGGGATGTGTGGAAGAATTCCCCAAAGTTGCAAGAAGCCGTCCAAAATGCACCGAAAACATGCTACGAAGGGTGGATGCGGTTCTCTTGGCCAACGGAGGACTCACAAAATATTAAATTAAACAAATCTCTTTTTCTTTTTTTCTTCTTTTAAAATAAATCGTGAATTAAAGTCTTCTTTTTCTTATTGGAATTTCACAGCATTTCTATTTTTTCTTACAATTAGTAAATTAATACGAAGAAAAGACGCAATGAGAAAATCCATTTCTACATTATTTCCATTTTATTAAATAATCCCACACAAATAGAAAATATTACGAAGCATCACACGCAATTTTCTGAAAAGAAACCCACCCCCTCCCAGCTCCAAACACCCCCGTGTGCCGACACAAACTCCAACCCCATTGATAAAATGCCGCAGTGTGGTGATGGTAGCAGCAGCAGCGGCATGAGAGCAGCAGCATCCCACTCGGGGGATTGTTGCTCTATCATACCACGTGTAGCCCTCTCCGCTACCGGCCTGGGCTCCATCGATCGTCATAGCGTCCCTGACACGACCTCCACCGGCACGCGCACGCCCGGCCTCACCTGCCACCCACGCGAACCTCTCCCGACCCTGCCAGAGGTCGCCCGGAGGTCAGAGAGCTTTGGCGGGAAAATCCAGGGTGGCAGGAGGTGTGCCAAATACATCATGCCGCATTACCTTCTCCCATGTACATTTACTTTTGATTGACAACACTGAAAGTTCATTAGGAATACTAAAATAAAAAAAAAGTAAATTTTTTAAAAGGTTTTTTCGGATAAAAATGATTTTATTCAATTTTTTAAGCAATTAGATCTCTGAAAAAATTATTTGAATAATGTAATGGTTTTTGATGGTCTTTCTTAGGGGAGGTTGGTGTAAAAATGATCTTTCAGGATTCGATTGATATTTCTTTTCTAATATTTTTAATGTTTCAGATTAATTTTGAAACGCTTTACCGTTTGTTTTATAAAGATTAATGCTTTTTTTCTATTTCTTTACGTTTCTTTCCTTACGTTAAACATTTATTTTCTCTCTGTCTTCTTTATTTGATGCTTTCTTTCTAACGTTTGACGTTTCTTTTTCAGAAGTTTGGATTTTAGTTGTACTTCTTGACAATTGTTTTTTTACGGTTTGACAGTGAAAAAACAATCATTTACATTTTGACAGTTTCTTTTCAAACTTTTGTCATTTCTATCATTTGACAGTTCTTTTATTTTTTGAAGTGTCCTTTTTTAAAATTTGACGTTACTTCTTTTTAACTTTAATTTTAAATCGTCTCTGTTGGTCTGATGAAGCAAGCATAGTGCTCGACATGTCGTCTATTTAATTTCTTTGTTAAATAGGAAAAGTAGTTCATTTTGTGTCTCTCACCAAATAAAATCAGTCTAAGTCTATTATATCCACCATTTTGAATAATTTCCAATGTCAGGCTTTTTTTTTAAATTCAAATATCTACAGTTTACTTGAATAACTGATTTATGCACAAAATTCTTCATAGCGTCCCCTTTAAGACTAATCTACTTGCGAATGAGTTTTTCCGTCGTAAAAATTCAGAAGAAAATTATCACCAAGAGCTATAAAAGTTCGTTAATCTCGCATGGGAATTACTACAGTATCCCTTCTGTGTGGCAGCATCTCGCATGGAGTAAGAGAGATGAATAAAAAAAAAAGAACCGAAGCCATTGGCACGAATAACTTCTCTGTGTGGACGCTCAACAAGAAAGAGGATTGAGGGGGTTGGTTTGAGAATGGCTCGTTTTGCACATAAAACCCAAAAGCTCTTTTGCCGGTTTGTTTGTGCAACTTTAGCGTCCAATCATAAATTTTCACATTGCGTGGTGCAGTGGAAAGGGAAAAATGAGAGAAAGAAAAGTCCTCGCACGCGTTTGCACGGAGGAGGGAGGCTGAATGTGCTCACACAGAGGAAAATTACCCCGGCAAATGGTGGGTGGCTATTTTTGGTGTATATTCACCCCCCTTCCACCCACTCTCTCTCACTGAAGAGATGAAATTACCCCCAGAGAGCGACCTTGGGTGGTTGCGCTCACCCCCCATTTGCGCGCACGCCCGGCCAAGTTCACGATGAGCTTCACATTCACCCCCCAACAAGGACGCCCCATCCCAACCGACGCTCTCGGTTCTATTGCGCACTTCAACCCCGACACGACCGTTCGTTAAGTTCAAGGCCACCCGGAGCGCCAACGCCACCCACTCGGGTGGCAATGACGCAAAACTAAGGTCAGCCCACGCGCCCCCAAGGTCATCCATCCACCTCCAAGCTCCTCGAACTCACGAAGGCACGAGGGTTGCCGCCACACGTAAGGGGATGAAAATTTCACTGAAACATAATTTACATGCCGCGAGATTTTGCGCGCCAAATTAAGGGCGACGCCATTGCGGCAGCCATGATGAAAAACTCTTGCGCATAAATTCCAATTCTTTTCAGTTATTTTAGCAAATATTCTTTGCTTTTGAACTTAAATTCAGTTAAATTAGCGCGAAAATTATTTTTTTATTTTACAGATAACTTTTTTTTATCTCTTTAAGAAAACTGACCAGTTAAATCAAATTAAATTAAGGTTGTTTTTCCGATGATTATGTGGATTATTTTTAATCCTTCCAGGTGTTTCTAAGACATAAAAAATACAGAATGATTTTTTTTATTTTGCAGGGATGTAGTCAGGAAGAGTGTTTAGGTATCAAAAAACACCCTAAAAGCTCTAGTAAGTTCATTTTTGTGTTCTTTAAAGGCCACAGTAAATTATTTCCAGACTAAAATTTAAATTAAAAGATGTTCAAATGCGATTAAAAAATGTTAAACGTTAGAAAAGAACGTAATGGGTTCGAAAAAAATAACAAATGCTAAAAAAAGAAACTTCAGTTGTCAGAACAAAATCTTCAAATGATAGAAAACAAATGTCAAACGTTAGAATTGCATATAATGTTATAAACTCACGAATCTGTTATTAAAAAAGGCGTTAAACGTTTTAACCCTTTTAGGTCCGCGATCAATCAAGCGACCTTAAAGGGAAAGTGGACTTGAAAGGGTTAAAAAAGATATAAAACGATTTAAAATAACGCTCTCAAGCATTTGGAAAAAAATACCAACGTCAGTTATTAGAAAAGAAAAATTAAAATGTTGGATAAAAAAGTCAAACATTAGAAACAGACAAACTTGCTAATGCAACTGTCAATACAAACGTAAAAAAAAGTTAAAGCGTTAGAAAGGAATCGTCAAACGTTAGGAGCACGCAAATTCTTAAGAAATTCAAACCGAATGCAATCTTACGATTCATAAAGTCATTATTATTGCATATTTGGCGTCTTTTAAATTAAAAAAAATCCTTAAATCTATGAATTTTTTGACTACGCCCTTGCTTCATTGAATTTTTATTTTTATGGAAAAAATTTCTTTAAGAGCTTTTCATCAAGGAGTTTATTCATTTTTAGGCACACTGTAATGAGATGAATGAAATGAAAGATAACGAAACATTCATGATAAATCAAATTGAATTTTAATAGAAATTAGCTGAAAAAACTTGGAAAGCCTTTTAATTTATTTAATATGTACGTACATAATGTGCATGAAGCATATGCTTCAGTGCTTTGTTAGTGAATTCTTTATAAACTTTATAAATAAAAAATTTGGTACCTATCTGAATTTAAATAAATCATAATTTGAACACTGAATGAGTACATCAATGAAGCATATGCTCAAAACCCAAAAGAAAGTTTTTTCTAATTTTTCAAAGAAACAAATGAAAATTGCCAAATTTTCCTTTATATTTCCATTTGCAATTTCAATACCTGAAGCACATCACACAGCAAAAGGCTCTCGGAGTTTTTGCTCGTGTCACCCACCCACATTCGTCCTTCAACCCTCATCGCTGTCTTTTCCATTTGGTTCAAAGCCCCATCCGCGCGCTATTCAACCACCCACCTACCCCTACCCCAAGTGATGCTGGAAAATCACCGTATCCCTCCCTCCCTCCAAAAGAACCTCCTCCGCAGTTTTTTTTTCACGGTCTTCCCACAACGAGGGAGCTTTTTGGCGGGCAAATCAAAGACACTCAATGTCTATTTCTAGGCCTACTTCTCTCTATTCTATATATCCACCTAATTGCTAACATCAGAGAGAGAGAGGGAGAGGGTGGCCGGCTTCTCATTGGGGAGGCAATTTGGGGGTATTTTTAGTCACCACGCAAGGACCACCGGGGGCGCGTTTACCGGCCACTTGACATTTGCGTTCTCCTCTGAAGGTTTTCTGTGGGACATTTTGGGAATGAATGAGGGGAGTTCTTTTTTTGCGCTCTTGCATAGACTTTATATTGATTTGAAATGCTAATAAATACCAAGAATAGGAAATATAATTTCTGACGTCATATTTTTGCCTTTTCATTGTTACTTTTGCCTTTGGAAAATGTGTGGGAAAATGAATGGAAATATAAAAGTCATATGAGTTTTAAAATTTTAAAACGGGTATTTTCAAAGGAGTTTACTTTAAAATAAACGTCAAACGTTAAAAAAAAAACGTCAAATGGATGGAGAAGGAATGTCAAAGTCCGAAAAAGGAAGGTCAAATTAAAAAAAAATCAAAAAAACGTTAAAAGGATTAAAAACTTTTTAAAATGACAGAAAAAACGTCCAAGTTAGAGAAATAAATTGCAAACGTTAAAAAGGAATGTCAAACGTCTAATTCCTCTCTCCGTGCTCTCCTACATTCTCTTGTGGATTCTCATCTTCTCTTACCTATTTGAGGGTTTCTAACCTGGGGGCTAAAGACCGTCGCCAAGGGGTGGGCAGCCATTACAGTTACTGCCAATCTAAGAGTACTCATTCTATGAGCAGGTTAACACTTGCAACAATATAAAACAATTTTAAGCGACAAAAATGTAAAATGGCGTCGCAATATTTCCTATTTTTTGTGATTATTTTGTACATATGTGGTCCCAAAAATGGGGAATTTCTTTAGTGGTTTTTCAAGCTTCTCTTATTCTCTACGAAACAAAATGGGTTAAAATTGGCTTGTGAATGAAGAAGTTTTTCTATGAGTTCTGCATAAGTTTCTTTCAAGGGATGTCATAATGTATGTATTAGCTCAATTTATTTGATTGATATCTGGAAAATATTCGTATAATTTACGAAATATTCATATTAATGAATGGCTCTGGAATATTACTTTACATTCTGCAAATTCTTTATAAAATTCTTAAACTACAACAAAAAAATTATTGGCTTCACCTTCTTGCCCTTTGCTTCCCTATTCAACGTCTTCTTCTTCGGTTATTTTTTCTCGGACAATTCCATTCAAACTAGTCCCCAATAATGCAAATTCGGTGAAAGACTAAAAATGCTCGTTTCGGGAGGTCACTAAATAGGTCATTGGGTTGCAAAGTGACCCAATTAGGCCGGATTAGAGCCTCTGTGTGTGTTTGTGGGGAATTTGAGCGGGAGAAAGTCCATAAAGCGGACAATTGCGGGGAATTTTTGGGGTGCCCTTCGCAAAAGGTCACACCAATGTGCGCTCCCTTCCGGCTTTGCTGGATTTCACAACATGCTCGATGACCCTCACAGAGGATGACCTCTCTGGAACTACTCCCGAAAACCATTCCAATTCCCTCTCAAGATCATGCAAAATTCCGCTTCTTTCTCAGCGCGTCTCTCTCTCTTTTCAAAATATAAAAAAAGTTCGTTAAAAAAACTACAAATTTTCGCGCAACTTCCTCGGCAAAATCCTTGACCATGAGCCTGATGGTGAGATGTGGCTGTGGGACAAGTGCAAGGATGAATCAAGTTCAGGGAAAAATCAAGAGGGGTGTGCGCATTTTGCGCAGAGAAAATGTCTTTTGAGAGTTATTTCTTCGATAACAGAGACGTATTTCGAGGGAAAATTTGGCAATTTCTGCAAAGAAATAAAATAATCTTTCATTCAAGAAATAATTTTAATTATTTATTAATATTTTCTGTGAGAGAAAAGCTTTTTTGCCCATTTTCCTTTTGCAAAAAAATCAGCATAACTTCCGCCACAATATGGCGCGACACATCTGTGTGAGACAGAAAAAGAAAATAATATATATTATCAATCTAATCAGAATTTATCGCATTTCCACGTAATGTAATAAACCTTGGCCTTGAATGAAATCACCGAGAGCCCCGATAAAAATAGCAGTGTGTGTGTACATAATTTTTGAGAGAGAGAAGTTAAACAATTGCGGCGTTCCTGCGTCACCACCCAGCACACGTGGCGCTGGCGTCGCTACCGGGGACGCGCAATTGTCCTGCATAGAGGGCTCTCCTCACAACCTTTTTTTTCCTCCTTTTGCAATTCCCGACGCCATCCTTGAACTTTGTCACTTCGGGAGAGATGAGTGAGTGAGAAGTTCAGGCTTTTTGTGAGCGTCTCGATATCGCGCTCGTGGTAATTTAATCAGAATGCTTAAGTAAATAGTATAGGTATTTATAGAATGATTTCAAGGTTCACAAATGCGGTGGTGGTGGGAATTTAGGAGGTATTAGGTGTTCTTTTTTCTTTCTTTCCGCCTTTTCTTTCGCAAGAAATCGCTACCAATATTCAATTCAATTTTTTAATTTTCTGGTGGATGCCAAAGATGGGAAAGATTTTGTAAATTTTTAATTCATTGTAACGAAACCTTTGTGGATATAATAATTTAATCAAAGAACTTAGATAAAGCACGTAGTTCGAGAATCACAGAACAATAGTTTACTTTTGAAGCTAAAGGCATGAAAAACCACACAAATACTTTTTTTTTAAATAATTCTAGGAACATTAAACGAAGATATTTCTTCTTTTTTAGCAAAAAAAATCTACTCGAAGAGGTGTGTTTTAAGATTGTTTTATTCATTTTTAGAACGTTAAAAATGTATAAGAAAACGATTTGACATTTATATACGAACATTTGCTACTGTGACCAGCAAATCCTCCAAGAGTTAAAGTATATTTTTTATAGCCCTCTTATAGTTTTTTTTATACTCTTGGGCATTAAATAAATATTAAATAATAGGTATACATAAATACAAAAAAATAAATATGAAAAAAATTATTAGGAATTTTTTTCATTATTTTAACCCTTTGAGGACTTTGCTGGCCACCGTTGCCCATTCGACTTTTTTTCAATCGCTTCAGAACTAAAATCTATTGAGGATTCCGTGATAAATTCTAACCTCTATAAGGAAGTAAAATTACATTAAGATGGTCGGAAAAAAAATTTGGAAAAAAATTTTCTTTTAAAGCAAAAAAAATCTAAAGAAACTTCTTGCTTAATTTTCTTAAAGTAGAGATAACTTTCGCCACGCTTTGGGGCTAAATAGGCTGAATAAAAGAGATACCAATGAAAATTGCTAAAAATGGTTAAAAAAAAATTATTTTTATTCCTTTATTTGATCCTCAAAACATTTTCTAATTTAATTACTGTAAAAAGGATTATTTAAAAAAAAGTCTTACACTGTAATTAAAATTAAATTTTATTCCAAAAAAAACTGCCAAATTTCTCTCAAACAGCCTCACAGAGCAATGATAAAAGAATTAAAGATCGTAACAGCTAAAAAAAAGATCTTTGTGGTGGCTTAAAGATGGAGAAAAGAAATCCCTCTGTGTGGGGCAAAAATACAAATGGGATCACCCAGATTTTATAAAAAGGGGAACTAAATGTAGTTCTTGGGGGCACACCCGAGTAAAAAAGAGGTCACACACCGCGAGCCTGCTTGAGCCCATTGTACAAAGAAAGTCCCTCCGCAACAGGGTTAATCACCTTTTTTCCATCCACCGTGTGTTGTGTTGCGCGCTGTGAAAAACTTTCTCAAAACTCTCGCTTTCTCTGCTTTTCGCCGTTAAAGTAGCACCCAAAAGTGGATGGCCCAGCGTGGATTTTTTTGTGAGACCTTCACATAAGGGGGCCTCACTAGGTAGCTATACAAAGAGACAACGAAAAGTGGGCCATGAGGTGCCCAGAGAAACTCTCTGGGGCTGATCTTGAAAAGCAAGAGTGAACGTCTCTCACGTCGGCGGATCAGCCAGACAGAAATTAGAAAATTCACCAAAAATTTCACTTTGGCCAATCTCGTGTGAGACGTTTTGCGATGAAAGAAAAATGCTGACAAATTGGCGAGACGTGGAGTGATCGTGCGATCGTATTTTCAATGCGTTAAGCACCACACACAATGGAAGGGAGGAGAAATTTGAGATTTTTTTTTGGCGGGAAAATAATGCAAAATTTCAAATCAATTATTTTCAAGATCCGCTCCCCACGCCAACGTCACGCACGTTCATTTTCCCAAACAACCCCCCTTCTCCCTCCTCAAATAACTGACTTCTGGGAAATTTTATTTCTCGATCGCAAATTGGTCAATTTTTCGCGCGATCACACGAATTTTCCCGCATTCAAGGGCGTGTGCGGTGTTAAAAATATAATTTGTTTTTCCGCATTCAACATGAAGATTTCACCTCAGACACGATTATTCAGTGCGATCTTCTTCAGCATGTCCATCTATCTGCGCGGGATCTTGCTTCAATTTAGAGGCTTTGTCAATGAACTTGATCATCGTCTCTTGTGTTTGCCAGGATGATCACTCGCGGCGATTGATAAACTTTTCCAATTGTGGGCATCTGGAAAATGTTTCCGAGTTTTTTTAATTCGTTTAATTTCAATTGATCGTGATCGACTTCTCGGAATTTTCGCGATCACAATTTTGCGGTAGAACCTATTAATTTAAATGGCGCGGGAAGTTTTTTTTCATAACTATTTGTGAGAAAAAAAAGCTTTTATTATTTTTTAATGAATTTATTAAGAAATTGAAATTGATAATTGATCCGAATGACGTGAATAGGAAGAAGAGATTTAAGTCTTTCAATTGAATTTTATTAATTTTAATTTTGATTGGGGTTTAGCAAGTTGAGGCAGTTTTTTTCTTGGTCGGTTCTCAAAGGGTTAACTTAAGGTAGTCCTCAAGAGAGTCAAAATCAGTAGGTATAGAATTTTAAAGAATAATAAAAGAAACTTCTAGCCCAAAATGCATTTTAACCCCTTTTCCTAACCGAACGTATTATAATCTTATTTTTGGGGTAGAAAAAGAACATCAAACGTTAGAAAATAAAATGAAAAACTTTGGAAATGAACTGTACACGTTGTAAAAAAAAATGTTAAACGTTTTAAGAAACTAAAAAGCATCATTCATCAGCAAACGTTTAAAATTTAAGACGTAAAATGTTATTCGGATTTGAATCCTAATGAGAATCAGTTTGAGAAAAAATAGCTTTAAGAAAAACAAGGGGATGGTTTAACCTCATTTTCAGTGAAGAAAAGTCACTTTTTGTTGAACAAAATGTATGAGGAATTCTCGAATCTCGCTCAATCTCGACCGATTCCCGAGAAACACTTTAACTTTTTTTTATATTAATAATGTTATTTCGATGATGAGAAGGGATCAACCGAGAGCTAATTAAATGTACTTTCGATTGCAAGTGGAATTGTGCAAACTGATCCCTTCTTTTGATCGGAAGAACCTGCTGCCTCACGAAAAGTACTGATTTCTCGGGGTTGGGCATCCCCCTGAAGAAAAATGCCCAGGAGGGTGATCTGAAAATACGTTTTCGCTCTAAAATTAACAGGAGAGCCAGAAAATTGTTTTTGGTCAAAAATGCAAAATTTGAGGGAAAAATGAAAAAAATTCCATTATAATCGGAAAATTCATTATAAAAACGAAATACTCGACAGTTTATTAAACACCCTTTTCACGTAATACTTCAGTTAAGGTACATTTAAAAAAAAAATATCAGACGTTCTTTTATAAGTAAGTTTGGCATTTTCTTTCCAACACTTGACGTTTCCTTAACTCTTTTCTTTGTGTGGATGTTGGAATAATATCCTGTTCAAATAAATTAAAGAAAAGATTTACTTTTATTCTGACATTTGGTGTTTATTCTAACGTTTAATTTTTTCTTTTCATTTTCTTTTCAATTTTTTTTTCATAAAATCAGCCAAGAAATAATTTTTTTGACCCTGTTCTTCACCTTTAAGGTAAAATATGAATTTTAAGGGTTGTTGGGTGTTCCTCTCTGAATAGAAAATTTAGAATTCAGCTTATTTTCTGCATAATATCACAGTCTTTCTCGTCTTGCAATATTTTAATTTCATTGCATATTAATTTCTCCACCAGATGTCTTGAGAGCACGATGATGCCATCTAGCGGGAAATTAATTTTCCTCTTCTCAATTGAATGTAAGACACGTTCAACGCGCAGTTTTTCACAAATTACACGCGTGCTTGGTGGACTAATAAAATCCTCCAGGAAGAAACATCCAGCTGCTACTAAAGAAAAGTCCACGATCGCAATGAACGTGCTTTTCTTGCGATAGTTTTGTTGTCTCTCGGGGCAGGGGGGAAACGTTTTATATTAGCTGTGATTCTTTCTTCAAAGAAGCACAGCTTCTGTGTACACTCAAAAATGCAAAGTCGTCAGATCGGGCTCAAACTTGGGATAAGCACGAATTAGGGTCCCTACATTCCAAAAAATGGTGGCGCCAAAAATTTTTCCGGCCGTCCGTCCGGCCGGCCGGCCGGCCGGCCGGAGTATAACGCTAAATTGCGAGAGAACGGTGATAGATAGAGACTTGCGGTCAACGGCAAAGTTCATATATCAGGTGGAAGACATCCGATAATGAGGTCAAATCCAACCCCCCACCCCCGCGTCCGCCATTTTAAATAACCCCCAAATTTTGTTTTGCTTATATCTCAGCCCCTATTATAGCTAGAGGTCTGAAATTTTGATATGTTATAGGGGCCATCAAGAGCTTTCCAACGATACCTCATTTTCGAAAATCGGCTGAGCCGTTTAGCCAATATGGCCGTCACAATTTTTCATCGAAAATCGACTATAACTCGAAAACGGCTTGACCGATTTTGATCAACCCGGGGTCAAATGAAAGATCTCAACAAACCCTACAACTCTCTAGAACATCCGAAGTTTCAAAAGTGACCGCTAGGGGGCCAAAAATCAAAAACAAAATTTTCGATTAGTTTTCGATGAATATCTCGAGCACCGCTTTATAGAATTGCTTCATATTTTGATATGTTATAGTTGACTATAATATCTATCCCCACGCCAAAAATGAAGAAAATCTATGTAGCCGTTCCGGAGATATCGCGTTTTAAAGTTTACATGTCATATCTTGAGTTGCATAAGTCCAACGCCCCGCGAAGCGGGGCGTTTTATATACACATATAAAATAAAATAAAATATATATAAATGCATAGATATATACATTATATATATACATATAAAAATGCAAAGATAAATATATAAAAACTGCAAAGATAAATAATAAATATAACATGGATGGAACAGTATAAAGCGAAAGAACGGTAAGTAAAACTTACGGGCTGTGATTCTTTCTTTGTCAGTGAAATGTGAAATTGACGGAAAATTGGGGATAGGTAAATTTTGAGGAAGGTTTTCTCGCGTACCGAATCACAGCCAACGCCCACGATTAAGGCTTTTCACAAAATTTCTAAGCGTTGGCTGTGATTCGGTGCGCGAGAAAACCTTCCTCAAAATTTACCTATCCCCAATTTTCCGTCAATTTCACATTTCACTGACAAAGAAAGAATCACAGCCCGTAAGTTTTACTTACCGTTCTTTCGCTTTATACTGTTCCATCCATGTTATATTTATTATTTATCTTTGCAGTTTTTATTTTTTTTTGCGCGGGGCATCACGAAAAGTAGCGCACGTGGAGTGATTTTTCACCAAGGTTGCAACATACACTTTCCACGCGAAAATCCCTCAACAGCCGCACTTTGCTTCTGTGCTCGAGAGAGAGAGAGCTGGAGAATGGCTCACACAATAAGTAAAGCAAAATGCTTAATATGTTTCATATTATTTCGGTGTGCGTCTTCAAATATTAACTTCTAGCTTGGCGATGATTCCAATGAAATTCGTCATTCCTATAAGAACGCAATTTCCGTCCACATTGAGGAGAATTTTGTCGCCAATTTGGGGGAATAAATTTGTGAAATGAAATTGAGCTGATCTAGAATAAATGAAAATATTAATTTAACGTTTGTTGTATGTGGGGTAAAATGAGTCACATCATGGATAATTTAGCACTTCCGATCGAGCTTTTGTTCTCGCAGTGACTCGAAAGATAAGAAAATTCCTCAATGAAGCATTTTACTTTGTAAATTCTCCACAATTTGAAAATTTTATTTTACTAGAATTGTGATCAGATAATGAACATTGTTAATAAGTCGAACAAGAAGACCCCATTTTCAATTTAAGTGTATTTTTGACCTTATTAATTTTTTTAAAAGGCGTCCATTGAAACATTTTATTTTCCAAAATTTTACTTAATTTAATTGTTTTTCCAACTTAGAAATGCATTAATTTCACGCAGAGGAACCCAAAGAAAACGTTCTGATTGAGAAATGTTTTCTGAGAGCATCCATAGAATAAATTTTACGTGGACATGAAAGGGTTAAGATTTATCATTTAAGTTTTATCATTGAAGAAAAAGATCGGTAAGCATAATCTAGTATAAAAAATAAAATAAAATAAGCATAAAAATCGTTAAAGGAAACTTCCCATTTTTTTTCACTCTGAAATCATTTGAGAAAAAGCAACGAATATTTGCCTAAAAACTACAGAAAATGACGTCATCATTCTATTTTTGACTCATTTAATACATGAAACATGCGTAAAGCTTTGATGGTGAATTCTAAGCAGGAATTTTTGATCTCTTTTCCTCTCAGATCTAATTACACAACTTCCATAATCTCAGATATTTCCTTGAATGAGAAATTTTCCTAAACTGTAGTGAATAAACTAGGATTTTACTAGCCATTATTTCCAAATAAATTTTTTTAATCGTTGAGAAATTAAAATTATTTAACTTCTTGTGATAAATAGTTTATTTTAATGTGTTGGGAGGTTTTGTGAAAAGAAAATTTGGAAAAATATTTTCTTTGCGACCAAATTAGGGTCTAAGTTTGAGGTTACAAATATCAGAGCCTCCAAATGTTAAGTTGAATCTCTTGATGTTTCTACAGGCATCATATACATTGAGATAAATGTAAAACTTTCAATAATTTTTAAACAAAAAGAAAAGTTTATTGAAAAAATCGATTCTTAAGAATAAAAATTTACGAAAAGCAGCTTTATTTTCCATTTAAAAAAAAATCAAAATGTAAAAAATCCCAGAATTTTTGAATCAACCGTTAGATCGCCATATTTCCCGGTGGGCTCACTGTGTGGCCTTGACTGATAAGCTCAACTTTTCTGCGTCAATGATGGCTTAATTTGCGCATCATCATTCTATCTCACATTAATCTCCACAATACTTTGAAGCTCGTTTATTAACTTGCGCCTTCTCTTGCCCCTGTCTCCCCTTACACAAAAAACTGCCCATCAAAATGAGCTTTCAGGGATAACCAAAATTAACAGAGAGTGAGAGAGAAAAATGAGTTCTTCTAGCAGAGGCTACTGACCTCCTCAATTGCACCATATGTGTCGCATTTTGGTGGTGTATGCGGGGGCGAAATAAAACACAAAATTGTCGCACAAAAAACGGCGCTCACCCAAGGTCAGAGCATCAATTGCGAAGAGCGCGAGTGATAACGCGCGCGATAAACTTCCGCAAAGCACCACGCAAATTACTACATTGTCAAGTTCAATAAAATGTTGAGACGCGAAACTAAAATCCGCGCAAATATTTGATTCGCAGCTGCGTGCCGTCTTTTTTTCTTCTCTCGTGGTGCTCTTCCGCATCTCTATGATGACATAAAAAATTTTGCGAAGGATTTCTGGAGTCTTAAATGGGAGGTTATGGAGATTTATTTATTTCGATTAAATGTGACAAGAAATTGAACGAAATGTCATTGAAAAATTAACGAATGATGAGAGAAATTATAATAAAAGAAAAATCTGCGGATATTTGATGATAGAGAAATGAATTATATTGAATTTATTAATCATTTTTGACTTTTTCCTTCAATATTTTAATTTTTGTATAGAGAATAGCACAAAAATGAAAATTAAAAAACAAGAAACCTTACTAAATGTTTTTTTTTTAAATCAATGAAAATTAATTAATTATCCTTTCGCGTCCGCACTAAACATTTAATCTTTTCAATCTTTTCTGAGCCACCAATCCCTTGCAATCTGCAGACTTTGCATTTGTTGGATCTTTGGGTTTGATTTCCACGTAAAAGGAACGATTTTGCCTACTAAAACCTGCGAGGATTAAATTTCAATTCGAACTTAACGAAAGGAACTTTTGAAATTTAACGAAAATATCTTTTACTCCTTTTCATAACCTCAAAGTTTTAAACAATATTTTACTAAAAAACACTATTATTAATATATTTTTAAAGAGTTCTTTTAACTAACTAAATCATTAAGTACTTACCTTTATGAAATTCTTCACTTTCCTATTTTTTTTTTACTAAATTCTTTAAAATTTATTTAAAAATAATTTAAAGAACTCCTGAAAAGAAAACAAATGGATGTTGATGGTCCAAGTAAAATAAAATCAACGCGCCAAAAGTCGATAAGATGGGAAACGTCAGAAAACTTAACGAAAATCCAATGCTAGAAAAAATCAATCCAAATGAAAACAAAACTCAACGAATAAACGAAAAGACAACCAAAGAGAAACCAACCAAAAAAAAAAAACAATAAAAAAAGAAAATTAAATTATTTTTTAAATTATATTTTTCATCATCACTAAAGTATGTTTTACAACGAAAAAAAAAAGTTTTTTGATGCTCCCTCGTTTGACAAATAAATTTTCCTTAGTTATTGGTCCTACTATCGCACAAGAAAGAACGATCCTAAAAATTTTGTTTATTTGATTTTTATTTTTATCAATAATTAATATAGTATTTGTTTTTTCTTTTATAATTATACTTCCTATAATTAAATTTTTTTCTCATTAACATATAGTGTTTTTATCTCTCAATATATATTACACATTAAATTATTAAAATCGCACATTTTTTTTGTATCTTTACTCATTTTTTCTTTCTCATTTAATTTTTTTTCTCTTTTTTTTATTTTTTATCTAACTCTGATCCTTTCTCTCACTTAAATAACTTTTTCACTTTCTCTTGATGATCTTTTTTGTGTTTTTTTTCTTTTTATTTCATTGTAAATATTTCTATTAAAAATGTATTTATAAAACTAAATAAAATGAAAAGAATTTAAACTCTGTCTTCTTCTAGAAAATAAAAATCCTATGCGGAGCTACTAAATTAAAAAAAAATGTTTTTTCTTTTATTTCTTGATGAGCTATCGAGAAAAATGTGAAATAATTATAGGTAGTTTTTTTTTTCATTTTTCCTAAAAAAAAATCTCAACATTTGTAGAAGTCCTCCCCATTAAAAAAAAAACTCATTATTAAAACATAAAACTAAAAAGAAAAAAAATCAGTTCTTTTTGTGTCCATTATACAATAATTAATAAGAAAATTTCTCAATTTTTTTTTAAATTATAAAATTAAGAAAAAAACATAGTTTAACAAACTAATAAAAAAAAAACAATCCTACGAGTTATTTTTTCATCGCAAATTCTCTCTCTGTAGAGATCTTTCTCTTCCTCCTCCGCCATTTTTGCTGTGTTTGCTTGTTTCTAACCTCAAAAAAAAAAATGTTGTTTTCTTCCTTAATTTATTTATTGGATTTTAAGGGAGGATTTTTTGTAGATTTTCATTTGAGTTTGTGAGACTGATTTTCAAACATTTTCTTCACCATTTTCTCTCTCTTTCTCTCTACATTCTATCGCGTTGGTTTTTGTGATTTTTTGTCCGAAGAAAGAAAATGAAAAGTTGAGCTGTCAAGTTTCAAAAAAATGTCTCATTTTCATTTGACATAACCTCAATGTCTCGCTGCAACTTCATTGTTTTTTTCTTTCCTTTTCAATAATATATACTTAAAATGGTTTTTTCTTCTTCTTCTTTCCTTTAATGCTATATCATAGATTTAAGATAAACTACTATTTTATGTTTTTTTCATCCTTCTCTTTTTTTTAATTAAATTGTAATGCAATATGGATATTTTTTTCACTGTACTGTCAAAAAAACAACATCCTATAACCTCACATTTTAACCCCCCTCCCGCAACAGCTGTCACCTCCGTTACCGAAGGCTTTGCCTTTTTTTCACTTCATTTAACCGTTAAAACCGTCAAAAATGGTTCCTCATAACCTCAAAATTTTTTTTCACTCCACTTTCCCACTCTAAAATATAATTCTAAATATTTATACTTGATTCCTTATCACTAAAAATGGGATATTAATTGAAAACATGCACTCTAAACACATTTACACATTTTTTATTCATTTTTTTATGCATTAAATATGTCTGTTTTTTTTTTTGTTTTTTCCATCTATTTCATTTTTTATTATTTTTACTTCTGTATTGTTCTTGTTTTTTTCATCTTCTTTGTAAACTTCACACTACAAGTCAATCTACGAAAAAAAAAAGAGTTTTGTATGTAACCCATGTTTAAAAGTTTTTTTTTCACATTTTTCTTTTACTAAAAAGTTGATTTTCTTAATAACACTGATTTTCATTTATTTTTCTCTCAAACTGTCTAAAAGTTTTTCATTTTTATTTTCATCCTAAATCCTGTTTCTTAATTGATTTCTGGCATTTCTGAGAAGGAAATTTTCATTTTTTTTATCATTTATTTTATAATATTTTTAGCAATTTTTTGGGTTTTTTATATTATTTTTCTTTTTTTTTTAATATTCTTCTCAAGAATTCATTTTTTTTCTTATCATACAAATACGAATAAATTATTTGGTTTTCAATACTCCACCATTTTGTTGTGTTTTGTGTTTGTTTTTATTAATTAATAATAAAAATTTAATTTTTTTTTCGAGAGAACGTGGGGTCCTTAAGAGAGAATGTCATTTGGTGGGGAGAGAAGTAAATCCCCCGGAAAATGGGAGAAATCAAAACACATTTCCACGTTTCTTTTCTAAGCTCTCGAAAGTGATCAAGTTTGTTTGTTTTATACAGTGTTTGTGTGTTGTACCTTCAGGCTTGCTGAGGGTACAAGCCATACGACATACGTTTCTTTGGGCTTTTGCGAAATTTTCGTGGATTTGTTCGAATGCGAATCGTTCGAAATACGAAGGTTGACAGCTGTTTTCGAATTTTTTACGAAATTTTTATATTTTTGTGGTTTAGGAAGTTTTCGAACAGATTTTCGAATAAATTTTCGAATATAATTCGAAGAAATTATTAAATGTGTTTTCGAACAAAATTTTGAATATGCACTCGAAAACATTAAAAAATGTATTCGAATACACTTTTAAACATTTTTTCGAAGACATTTTGGGCACATTTTCGAACATCGAAAACACCAGAACTGTTTTATTTTCTTTCTTCTTTCAAACTCATTTCTTGAGTTTTTGGTATAGAAACCTTCTACACAAACAGTCCCTTTCTGTAAACTTTCGAACTCAGATTCATTCGAAAACACATCGAATCAAAAAAAAATTTCGAACATAAAAATTCAAAAACAAGATTTTTTCTTTCCAAAACATTCCATAAAAATTTTCGAAATTTTGACAGCCAATCAGTTAACCTTCGTTTTCGATATCGCTTTTCTTTTCGAACTTTAAACATTTTGTTTGTTTTTCCATGGGAATCAAAGAAAGCACCAAAAACGTGAGAATTTCGACACTTCACTATTGCACATGATCCTCCCGCACCTTGCCAAAAGGAAAAATTTATAATGGGGAGATGCGGGACAATTTCGAAATTTCCCATTTTCGAAAAAACACCGAAAAGACGCAAAAGCCCGAAGGGAACTGATGCAGCATGGCTGCGATGATGGAGGACGAGATCTTGTTGTGCTCTCACGCACTGGCTTGCTTTATAAATTAAACAAATTTCTTTCTTTTCTTAAGCCTCAAGGAGGAGTTTATGGGGCGCTGGTGGGGGTGGGGCACTCACCGACTGTGCAATGAGGGGTGCACGCTGAATGGCAGCTGGCGGTGGTGTCGGGGACTTCTTGGACAGATTGAGCGGTTGCTGTGGGTCCGCAATATCCACCTGCAGCTCTATGAGACGCGGTGATGCGGATGAGGAGCTCGATGAGGGCGACGGGCCCGGTGGGGAGGTGGATGTGGAGTGGGGAGATTGGAAGTAGTGATGGGGATCACTTGGGGAGGGTGTCTGCTGGCGCGCCGTTGTAATTACGGGCCACCGGCTGGCGGGAAAGGGGCACGTTGACACCGCAGACGCCTGACTGCACGCCAGCAAGCCACCAGCAGGATGATGGGGACTACGGTAGGCTGCCTCAGCTGCGGATTCGCGCTTAATGTAGTTGTGAATGATGTCGGTGCGCTTCATTTGCTCCGGCGTCATTCGGGGTTCCTCCATGAGAGACTTGGCCAGCACGGAATGCGTACTCGAGAGGGAAGACTGGTGGGCGGGTCGCGTTAAATGCATCTGGAGCTGCGATTGTTGCTGCACTGGTTCAGCTTCTGACGCCTCGGCGTCCTTCTGGCGCATCGCCCGAAACTTCTTGTGCGGCTTGTATGCCTCATCCATTAAGGAGTTTGTATCATAGAGTGGTGGAGCCTGCAAGAAGAAAAAAGGAAGGAAGACGTCAAGACTCCGTTCACGTTGACTCCTGTTTTTTTTATGTTAAGAAACTTTAAAGTGGGATTTGGAAAGCAGGTTAATCAGTAAACTTTGTTTGAAGTCCAACCTCAGATCAAAATACGAAGAAAAAAGGAAAAGGAAGGAAGACGTCAAAACTCCGTTCACGTTGACTCCATCTTTTTTTACGTAAGGATACTTCGAAGTAGGACTTAAAAAGCAGGTTAATCAGTAAACTTTGTTCCGAGTCTAACCTCAGATCAAAACACGAAAAAAAAAGAAGGAAGACGTCAAGACTCCGTTCACGTTGACTCCATCTCTTTTTTACATTAAAATACTTTAAAGTAGGACTTCAAAAGCCTGCTCAGTAAACTTAGTTCCAAGTCCAACTTCAGAGCAAAACCAAAACAGGAAGTAAGATAAAACAAAAAAAAAGGAAGAGCTTCCTTACCTGTAGGACCCTCTTGAGGACGGGCATATCTTCCACTGGCATGTACTTCTTGTCGTCAGCTGCATCTTCAACTGATGAACGGGGTGATGAGCAGCTAGATCCACTGCTTGCTTTATGGTCTGCCTTCTCATTGCCGGACTCAATACCCGAATCCGTTGGGCTGTCGAGTTTTCTGTACCTAATGTGCCCCGTCGACCTGACAACTGGGGTAATTGTGAGGCCATTCTGCGTTAGGTGGGCCGTACCCACGAGATCATCCTCGGACGAACCCGAATTTGCGCGATAGCGCATCGGGCAACCAGATAGCGTAGCAGCCAACAGGGGTGCCGTTGTTGACAAACTCTGTCCATATTCGGAATTTGTATCTCCCGACTCGGTACTCGACACCGAACCCATTGGGCTTTTGGCCACATCTTCGCTATTATCGCATCCCCACGAACTCGATCCAGGGCTCTTACTTGCCTCCTCCTCCATTGACCACATCTGCTGTCGCAGCAACTCCTTATGCTCCGTCCTGAAGACCACCAATTTCTCCGTATGGAGGGTACTTAGTGTCCTCAAGTCCGGAAGGGTTTTCAGGAGTTCACCCATAAAATCCGGCTGATCCGGTCGCTTCTGCGTAATCACCGTCTGCAGGCAGCCCTTGAGTCGTGAGTACATCTTCTCAATTAACTCCACATTCCGCAGCCCCGGTCGATCGGGTGTTATGAGCACAATTGCACAGAAAAGCCCAATTTCGGCATCTGTCAGCTGCATGGAGTTCATACGTTCGGCAAAATTGAACGTACTATCAACGAGGAAGCGTGCATTGGCGCCATTTTGGATAGCATCGCGCCTCATAACTTGCCCATTGAGGCAAATTATACTATTTATCGAGCTGTCAAACATACAGATCAGCCGTACAAAGAGGGCATCAAATAAGCCTGCCTTGAGCAGTGTAAACTTATCATCTTGCGTGAGCAACTGAAAGCCCGGAATCATACCGGCAAAGTCAATTACACCACGAATTACGTGGGCAAAACGCTGACTGAACTCCTGCTCAGACTGAAGTTCTGGGGCTGGATTTAACGGACAAGCCTGTAAGAGAAATGTTTCATTCTATAAAATTCTTATTTATGAAATGTTTTGCTCTTCCTTTCAGGAATCTTACAGAGAGCTCAAGGGATTTACAGGGAAAAAGGCGGTTAGTAAGTCTGGGAAAGGCCGAATGACTCCATAATTCTTATTGTCCCTTTCAACAAAATTGATTTTTAAATAAGTTTATTCAAAATTAACAGAAGAAATTAACCTAAAACAGATAAGTCTGAAGAGAACTAACCTAAAAACAGATAAGTCCGAAAGAAATTAACTTTAAAGGGATAAAATCGAAGGGAACTAACCTAAAAAGGATAAGTCCGAAAGAAACGAACTAACTAACTAACTAAGAATCTATCTAACTGATAGGTCCGAAGAGAACTAATCTAAACTTAAACGGGATAAATCCGAAAGAAACTAACCTAAAAGGGATAAGTACGAAGAGAACTAACCTAAAAAAAAGGATAAGTCAAAAGGGAACTAACCTAAAAAAGTTAAGTCTGAATAAAAACTAATATAAAAAAAATTATGAGACCGAAAAGAAATTCTTCTTTTTTTTTTCTTTTTAGAATTTCCCATGTTAGAGAAGTCCTATACAACTAAACCGAAAAAAACTAACCTAAATTTTTAAATCCTTCAAAATCTCGCAATAATTCCGAAATTCGGTATAAAAATGAAGCTTTTCGATCAATAAAAATTTTCAAAAACCTCAGAAAGATTTCTGAAATCTCTGAATGTTCTGAAGTAAACAAATTGTTGTTGAACTTATCCAACAATGATTATTTTCCCATCCAAAAATTTTTTTTAGCATTAACCCAATGTCATGGGTTTTATTTTGACTGTTGAAATTCGCGCAACGTTTAAACGGTCAACCTTCTGCGCGATGACGCCTCCCCGCGCGCACGTTCTAACTGTGAATAATTGTCTCACAGCATGGCATTGACGCTTAAATACCTCATGCGCCACAGAAGGAAAACCGCACACATCGGCACACATAACCAGCCAGATTATGCGGAAACACGTTTGAGGTGCATTAACTGATACTTCCTTCTATCTGTCACTTTCATATGTTACAATCACCACGCGCCATCACTGATAACCCTCAATGGCGACCGACGCCATCTCTAAAAACGCGACTTTTCGGAAAAATTCGTCGGCGAAATGTTTTTTTCCCCGTCATTCACGATTAACTTCCCGTTTTGCGCGACATTTTTTTTCTTTTTTTGCTTTCGCGACGCCAATATTCTTTCAAGTTCATCATAGCGGAATTGTGTGAATCGCGTGTGAGTCAATATTGGTGCAAATAGCCAACGATTGGATGATTGCGTCACTTTTGTATTCCGCGACACACGCAAAAAATTTTCAATGTCAAGCGGTTTTTTTTTGCTCCAACCGCCTGGACACCTTTTTTTTGTGTGTGTGGGGCACACTTTCGCGTGAAAATACTCAAATACCCCGAGATGGGTTATTTTGTGCTTTTTCCCCGGTAATGAGCTGCACAAATATTTACCCAAAGAACCTTATCTTGAGATGTTTTCTGTGAGTCAATTGAATTCTCCGAATGTTTCGTCATTCATAAATGGGAATTTTCCGGAATTAATTAATTTTCTTTAATTTTGAATTTTAAATTGTTTCAATTTTGAGGTTAGGACGCTTTTATCCTGCTTATCTTAGTTGTTGAGCGCTTCTTATCCAAGTTTTTGGATAAAGATCTTTTTCTGGCGGTTGAAATTTGAATTCTTTTTGTATCGGACTTTCAAGAAACTTCAAGCAATTGCTTTATACAAGTCTAGAATTCCGAAAGGTTCTTTTAGATTAAAATCTTTGTATTTTAACGTACTTTTACCCCTATACGATCCTTGCCATAATTATATAAGTAATTAAAAGCTAAACGTCTTCCTCCGTTTGCTATAAAATTATCTAATACCGCCCTCATCTCCCGTAAATGCCCCTGATGAGAAATTCCAAAAGTTTAGCATTTTATAGCTATTAGAATCTAAATTTCTACTTAAAGAAAAACATTAAAAAGAAGAACAAAAATAAATATAAATTCCTTTTTGCAAATTTTTATTCCTCAAGAAAAAAATCTGTCGAAAATATTCCATCTGGGCACTCTCTCGCACCTCCAATTGAAGGCTAAAAATATTCGTCGAGACTGAATAATTTAAATATAAAAGACGAAACGAAATATCTATCATTGGTGTGACCTCAAATTGCTCCTGGAAACAATATTCTCGCGAAGATTTACTTTTTTCTTCATCTCTCTCTCTCCCTCTCGGCGAATCAGTTCCCGGAAAGAATAAGAAAAAAACTCAAATATATTTCAAGTTCTCCCCCGGAAAAGCTATTGAGGAAAAGCTTTGTGACGCAATGAGACCTTTAAATAAGGCAAATAAACCACGTGGCCGTGTCGGTATAAATGGCGTCTACTTTTGAAATAATACGCCGCCATTATATTCTCCACCAAGCGTTCGGGGGGATGATGTAGGAGGGTGTTGGTGTGGGGATAGCGTGGTAGGGAACCTTGAACCCAGTTCGTCGACCTTGACGCTTCGGCGAACTCAATGGACGACTCATCGTTCCCCCGATGTCATATCGATCGGCGTTGCGAAGTGTCACACGACACCCACACTCTCAAAATTCAAATATTTTGCCCCTCACAACGCTTCCCCCCCACCCCCCACTAATCCCCTGTTGTTCATGGCCCGCCGACGCGTCCACAGACATCGGTTTGTCCGCAGCGACCGGACTCAAGGCTGGCCCCAGAAATTACACCGATAACGCGCGTTGACGGAAATGATGGGCAGCGTGAGATTAATTAGTGCTCCAAGTTCAACGAAAAAGGCACGAAACTCCAAGGCGTCGCGGAATTTTTCAAAGATGGCCACATCATGTGCAAAATGTGACATCAACAGTTAAGATGCGACCCTAACGGTTATTAATCAATATATACATAAAAGTACACAAGATATGAGTCGAGAGAGACTTTAATTCGACACAAAATTGAAGATTTTAATCTTTTTACATTGAGAAATAAGAAGAAAAAAACGGTGAATTGCGTATAGAGAAGGTGTTGCGTGTGATGGGGTACATGAACTGACGCCATTAACCTTTATGCGAAAACCGCGCCGTAGTTAGGAGTTGCCGGAAAACTTTGAAAATGGCATTCGAGAATTTAATACAATGTACATATTTGTTTTATCAACAAAAGTGACTTTGAGGTTATTTTTTGAGGGTTAACCTATTGCAAAGCAATGCGAGCATTGCCCTAAAATTCATTAGTGTTTTTGACTTAAGTACATTTTTATTAACACAAAAATCTTCTCATTTTTATCAGTTATAATGTAGTCAAAGTTTTGGGTGTTTAAACACCCCCTAGGACAGGTAAATCAGATTTTTTTAGCTGACAAAATAACTATATTTACTGACTAAAACTTTCTCGAAAAAAGGTATTGTGAAATCTTTTTTTTTAAGGACAATGGTTAGGACTAATCAAAAATTTGAGAAGAAACGATAATCATTAAAAATATTAAGAATTATAAGAGCAATGTCAAACGTAAGATACACAAAGTAAGTAAAGAAACGTTAAACGTTAGAAATATTAAAAATTATTGAAGAAAATTCAAACACGACGTTTTTTCTATCATTTAATTTTTTTTATTGTGTTTGATCTATTTGATTTTTCTTTTCTAAAGTCTGATTATTCTTTATCATTGTTGGACATTTTATGTCTAATTTTTTCATTAATTTTCTAACGTTTGACGTTTCTTTCGTAAATTTTTGCATAATTTGACGTGTTTTTCAATCTTATCTGTTTCCAAATTTTAAAAATCTTTTTTTTTTACAATTATTTAATTTTAATCTAAATCTGCATGAAGTTTTGGGTGTTTAAACACCCTCTCTGACTACTACTCTGACTCCGTTAAATTGAAAGGTTTCTCCGGTCAATGAATTCAAAATGGTCTCTTTCGATGACCTCTTCCAAATTATTTCTTCTCAATCAATTTTTTTTCTTTACAAACTCTATTATCTCATTTGAGAATGAACTTTGCAAAGTTTTTTTTTTCTCTTTTGCGATAAACATTCAATTATCGCGCGAAAAAATATTCTTCTTTGTATGACTTTTCATTCAATTTTTCGTTGCCTTTGTATTGTTTCTAATTAAAACATTTTACATATTATTATGTAGGTATATAGCTATAAATATTGAGCTCTATATCTTGCTTGCTGTGAGAGAATTTTTGCAAGTTTCGCGGGTTTCTCTCTCACGAAGCTCCCGCGGGAACGTGCTCCCCACCACCCCTTAAAATGTACAATCGCGCGCGGACGAACGTGGTGTCATGAGGTTGACTTTGACAATTCAAGGTCGCACTCGATTAATTCCGCAGCTCACACACAGGTGGTGAGTGTGTAGTGGTGGAGCACGGAACGATAACAAATCGACCGGACTTGGAAACAAAACACCCACGTGGGCAAATTCGCATATCGGCCGCACAGCTTAGCTGTGGTCTCTGTATGCGTCTCTCTCTCCCCCCCCCTCTTCTACCACACGCGCCTTTTCCCGCTGACGTCACTCGAGGAAGCAATTTGCTTTTTATAATCAAGGTCGCCATATTGGCTCAAACCTTTAACCGTCAAACCGCAAAGGAGGCTTTGCTTTTTTTTGAAAATGAGCGTCCCTTCCTTATTCGTTAACAAGATGCATTTGCAAAACCTCTTTGATGGACCATCCACCATCAAAACATCCCTCTTCCCTGGCAGACAGGGGAAGTTTTTTTTCTCTCGTACAATTAAATGTGAAACGACCTTGTCGCTATTTTTCAACCTTGGCTGATAGAAGTGCGCGATCTTTTGTGTGGCGTTTTTTTTCTTCTACTCATTCTCTCACATTTTTGCCAATGTGTGCGATATTCGAATGGCTTTTTTCCTCATCACCGCGTGATTCGTGTGATATTTGCTTACATACATGTGCGGTATGAGCTCAAGAGAGAAAAAAAATTTGTCAAATCGTCGTATGATTTCCTCATTCAATATGGCGTCCATTAACCGTCAAAAAGCTTCGTCAAAAAGGATCTCCATTTAGGACAACACTTTGACATCTCGAAGGTACTTCAAGGTACCCTCTTGAAGATATCTTCCCACTGCGAGAGATTGTAGTGTGAAGGAAGATTAAATACTTCTGTTGAGAAACATTCACAACAACACATTTGAGCGCATTTGACCTTCGTGTCGGTGATTGCGGAAGTTTAAATTTGCAATTTTGAGATCACAGAGAAAATGTCAGAGTGTTTGCTTATATCGCGTACAGAGTTGGAGTTTTCTTTGCGATTGATTGATAAATATTATGTGGTGTGGATATTAAACATGATTTGCAGCTCAACACACAGCTGAAGCATTCTCTCTCTAAAAGCACCACATAAGGGTATTATTTAGAGGGCAAAGTACAAACAAACAAACACTTCTGATTCATTAAGAAAATTCTCTGAGGGGACCTTGAGAAATTTCCTATCAAATTTGTTTCTTTTCTTATTCTTCTTGAACTGTCATGTATGTATGTATATCGCTGTAGGAGGGATTTTTATGCTCTCTTTATGGAAAATATTCATTGATATTTCAAGGTTTTTTCTTTGCCTCTTTAATGGTGACAAGATACACACAATGAAGGTATATAAAGCGGGGCTGTCTCCTTTCTAATTATGATGCATTTTGTACGATTTTTCCACTGAGGAAAATTTGAGAGAGAAAAAATTCCACGAAGCTCATCTTTTGCATTCATTTTGTCTTAATGCGACCGTTATACCGATTTTTAAATTGCTTTCTTAAGACTTTGATACGTTCTAATTGATCCAAAATACCCTATTTCTCACAAAAACTATTTTTACTCTTTAATTTTTCAAATTATATTTGAGTTATGTTGAAAAAAATTAATTTGAAGCTTATTTAGCAAAGATACATGTAAAATTTGACATTTAGTACATATTTTTATACGCCAGGAGTGTTTTAGTACAGGGCGAAATTAACTAGTAAGTCGAGCTTAAAATTTTAAGTAAAGCCTGTCTTTAAAATTTAGGTTGATTTTTAATCAGTCCTTAAAAATTAAGCTGATTTTTAAATCAGTCTTAAAAATCGAACAAAACGAGTTTTTCTCTTGTCCTGTGTATTCCCCTTAATCTTGCAATTAAAGTAACATGGGAAAGTGATGAAATGTTAAAATATCTATGTAATTTGCGGATTGTGGGTGAAATAAATGAAATGAAATTTAAGTCGATTTTTAAGTCAATTTTTAAGTCAATTTTAAAAATTTCAGTCGATTTTTAAATCCGTCTTAAACTTTTAAGTCAGTTTTTTGGTCGAACTTAAAAATTTAAGTCGGTCTTAATATTTTAAGTCAATTTTTTAAATCGGACTTATACACTAATTTTGATGTCAGGAGATTGTCTTGAGATTTTCATGAGAATGACTTAAAAAACTGACTTAAAATTTTAAGACCGACTTAAAAGTTTAAGCACGACTTACTAGTGAAATTCGCCCACAATTTATCAAATAAATTAATTATTGATTAACCCTTTTACGACCAAACTGTCTTTTTTTGTATCTTAAGGAGCTTTCTTAAGCTCTTAAGAACCTTTTGAAAGAAAACTTCAAAATTAACCGCAAAAGTAATTCAAAATAAAGATCAATTAGGAAAAAAAATGGGGGCAAACCCTTGAGCTCTTGATTATAAATTGCAAACAATGAGAGAAAGATGCAAAGATGGCAACTTACCAGTGTGGGCATGGAGTAGGATGGACACTCCCGGGCCCTCTGACGCATTGTTGCAACCTTCTCTTTTGTGAATTCACACGTTTCCATGTGAGCTCTCAGGACGGCCGCAAGGAGTCTCGGTTGATCATCCAACTCTGTTGCAAGGGCCCTCTGCTGCCCCCGATTCTGGGTACTTTGCTGCATGGCCGCAAGGATGCGTGCCTTTTCGCGCTTCGGCACCCTTCCAAACCTCACGGCTGCACAGAGGTGAAAGAAAAAAGAAAGAAAATAATGTAAAGTGAGGGCGATCAGGTGTTGCGGTTGAGTGCACACACAGAGCGACAATTGAGGGCGCCAGGTGCAAGAAAGGAGCAGATGGAGGTGTCGCATGGAGGGCGCGCGCGTGGCCCACTTTGAGACCCCCAACACATGGCTCATTCATCAAATTTCGGGGCCACTGTGCGTGAAGAGAGCCTTTCTGTGGTTAACCACACAATATGCTCCCAGGCAGACGCTCTCAATGGCCTTCGGGGGCCACATTAATAGGTGAAATCGAAGGGAAATCGCTTATGAGCATTTTTCCGTTTTTCCGCCATTTTTAATTAAGATAAAACTACTTTAAAGACTCCCTAATACCGAAAAGAAATGATCCTTCACTACTCTTGATCATTTCTTCGACAATTTTCTTTAAGCTCTTCTCATTTGAAACAAAAAAACTACAGAAATAAAATGTAAAATCGTTGAAATAAAGAAATTGAACCCGAAACAAAATTTTGAGGTTATGAAAATTTATTCAAAAATGGATAAAATGTTTTAGACAAATTTCTTTCGCGGAGAAAACACGCAAAACGCTCGATTTACGCAGAAAAATCAGCAATAGAGCATGAATTTAGCAAAAACAGATCATAATCGTTGTTTTTTCTTTGCCTTACTAATTAGAACTTCTTGGGCTAGTCAAGAAAAAAATTCATAGTGTGTAAATAAAAAACAAGCTGTACGGAAGTGTTTTGTTTTTCATAACAAATTATTATGGGCTTTTTTTAAACATTTTTTTTACCTTTTAGAACATTAGAAAATAGTAAAATTCTCAGATAAAATATTTGAAAATCATAATTCTTTAAACATCTGTCAAATTTTTGGCACAGGTAAGCAAATTTCATTTGGAATAGAAGTATTCTTAAGATCTTCAGACGACTAAAATGAATAAATTACAATCAAATCTATTTATTTTCTATGAAAGAAACTCATTAAAAATAATTTTATTTCAATCAAAACTAAAATTCTGTCAAATTTTTGACACATCCTTCTACCACCCAGTGAGATTTGCAAAAGGACACGCCTTCAGACATGCCCCTAAAATGTCCTATTGATCTCCCATGTGTATTACAATATTATTTTCAAAACTTTCTTCCGTGAGACAACAACGAACACACAAAAAAAAAATATCGCAGCGCCATTTAGCCCAATTTCTGGGGCAACGAAAACTTTCGCTTATGGCGAAAAATGTGACGGCATGAATAATTGTGTGGTGGAGAGAGAGAAAAGAGAAAGCTCTCTCCCCAAAATGACAATACGCGCGATCATGGTCTTGCAACGCCAACGCACCATTGTATTCAAATAGTAAGAGTTTGTCAAAGGGTAGCGGTGGGGGGATCGAGCCTTTCTCCTCACTTTCGCTTGCGACACAGAACATGTCCTGCGAAGTTCCGCAGGACAATTTGACATATGCAAATGTCATTAATTTGACGCAAAATCAATGACATTTACATTTTTAGCGTAATTTTTTTTTTAAATTTTTAGGCGAAAAGGAATTTTCAATGCAAAAAATTGGATATTTTGCAAAGACGATATAAATTTCTTTGGTTTGCGATGGGCAAAATGTAGCGGCGACGCTGAGTAAAAGTAAGGCGCGCGAAACGAAAAGTGTGTTACTTTCTCGACAAAAGTGGTTTCAAGTGAAGGTGAGAGTTTCGTTAAACAATAGAATGACTTCTTTTTTTTAAACTTAATTTTTTGTTGAAAATTTCAAAGTGTCCGGACTTTAAAATATCAAAAAAAAAAAAATCGTTGAAAAATATGTAGAATTTTGACACCTACGTGCATTGTGGTAGGAAACGTTGCCTTTTAGTATTCCTTTGAGTATTGGTAACTCTTCACTCATTCTCCCTGCTTTTTTCATCGTTAATCCAATTTTTTTTTCTTTTGAGGTTAAAAAATCACTTTAATCCTGATTTGTGGATGTTTGCTTCAACACAAACACTGTAATCCACGTATAGAGACCACAAACTTCCAGTTGAGATTCAAATTTGAGCACATTTGGCGGGAATTATCCTTAATAAACTCTTCGTCTTAATTCACAATATGGACTCTCACTTAAATTCCCTTCTAACCTCACTTTTTTTTCTTGATTTAAAAACTTTGTATATATCCTTTTGGATCTCCTTTCAAATGCACAGAAGAAACACTTTAAAGAATTGAGGAACTTTCTGCACTCTCTGTTGATAAAATATCGCGAGTAATCCTTGTTGTGGGTGGTGAAGGATAATCCAGAGGAGCACTAAAACTTCTTAATTTTTGTATTTTTTCCGTTAAATTTTTCTTTTTCAATTCACAAATAAAAACTCCACGCTCCCGAATCACCGTGTTTTACACGCTTAATTCACTTCGCGATGGAATTTTTCAAACTGTGAGAGCCTTCGATGCGATCTCTCGTGTTGCTTTAGCACGACTGCCGTATGGGGAGCGTGTGTTGAACCGTCTTACCGGCCCCAGACACAGCCGCCCGCCGCCTAACTGTACACAAGAGTGGGGGAGAGACTTCGCGACTGCGACTATTCGCAGGGGTGATTGACATGCGCACACAAAGGGAAATTTGCCCCTTATTGTCGTGAGTCCTTGAACCCCCGGACTTGATTTTTTGTTCCTCTCATGCATATCTTCTTATTTTTTTCATTAATATTTTATATATAAATATATATTGTTCCTCCCCCCGAAAATTGTCCTTGACAAATAACCTTGAATTACCCCCTTGGAATTCACGCATTTTGTCTCATAAAGCACTTTTATCGTCTCTCTTTCTTATTATTTTTTTTCATGCCAAAAATAGCCGCGACGTGATAGTGGTAGAAGGAGAATTTTTGCGAGATATATGGGCAAATAAATGTTTTTATAAAATGGAAGAGAATGTAAAATAAAATCAAAATGTTTGTGAGAATGAGCGGGAGAAGTTTCAAACTTGGCGCGTAAATGACGCGCCTGAGAGGTTAGGCAACTCCGCAAGCACGCATTTACAATCCCACCCTGCTTTTGGAATGTTTTTCTGCCCTTGGGAGTCACGAGAGGACACCCTGAGGGACATTTCCCCTTACGCAGAGGGTTGCGTTGGTGGGGCGCAAAGGACATCATGGCGCAGATGCAATTTTTGAGGGATGGATCCCAATAAAAATGCCGTCGGAGTGGAATTACCCCTGCGGAATGTCCTCGGAAAATCCTTCCATATTCCTTGAAATTTCTCTATTTTGCGGGGAAATTTATTAATTCAATGCTATATGCATTTTTCCGTGGAATTTCCTAGGATAGTTAGAGTTTAAATTGAATTTTATACAGTTTGTGTAAAATAAAGATTAACCTGCTGGCCGCCAAGACCTTGGAGTTTCCTTAGAGCGCCAAGGTGGGGTCGTTGAACGACCCCAAGAAGGAAGTCGATTTTCTCATAAACTATAAAACCGGGAACTGTCGGGTCACTACCTTTAGACTCCTTATATAGTCCTCTTGCCCCTTGCATCACAAATTCGCCACCCGGAAACACGCAGAAGAAGATATTAGGGAAAAACATTTTTCACTCCTTTTTCACACTTTCTTCGTGAGAAATTTGCCACGAAGTTGACCGCAACTGCTATTTTTTTCACTACTTCCCCACATTCCCCTCACTTCCCGCACCGTGATAAATAGCAATATTTCTCGAATATTCTTTATTGTTTTGCACATTTATATGCTTCTAATTATGTTTTATGTTGTTTATGTTACTTATTCGCGATAATTCTGACACTGAGAAGGTAAAGTGAGAAAGTAAACACAACCCTTCAACCCCTTTCAACCATATGATTTATGATGTGACTAACTTCATTCTGAGAAATTTTCCGCAGCATGGCCGTTACACCAATTTTTGAATTCCCTTCTTCTACATTTTCCTTAATAACTTTTCTTGTGGTGGACGGATTGAGCTGAAATTTTTACACAACCTCCTCAGATAACCAAAGAACTTATTTCCAAAAGATGGGAATGGTATCTTTTATATTTATTAAGTTATAGCACGAAATATAGGGCTGGGGTCGTTCAACGACCCCGCTTGGCGGCCTAGAGGTTAAATTGTATTGTTATCACAGAGAAATGGTTCTTTATTAGAAGATTTTCTTATTGAACTTAAAGGAATGATTTTTTTCTTAAAAAGAACATAGTTAACCCGGATTTTGGCAGAAAAAGTTTGAATTGCTCATAAAGTTTACCTTTGAAATTGACTGGAAAAGTATTTTTTTCAATAATTTTCTTTATATTTCCCCTTAAAGATTCTAAAATTCCTCCTATGACCGAATCAAAGTTGGAAATTTATGAAAATCGTAACTTTTTATTCAATTTTGAGACTTTTAGTCAACAAAATTAAATTTCTTAACAGACAAATCTAGGTTAAACAGAATGTAGAAGGAACCTGAGTTGATTCAAGTCAAAGAACATAAATACAAAGTACCGACCTGTCTCTTGATATTTAACATAAAAAATCATCCAAATAACAAAATTTTCTGTTGAAAATGTAATTTCAAATAACAAAATGTAAGTGAAATTGCACGAAAGAAAAGCCCCCAATTCGTGAAACTCTTTCTAAATCCATCATGGTGGCATCGTAAGTTTGCAAAAAAGCCCACTCTTTGTCAATTCATCTTTTCCAACTAAGCCAGCAGCTAAATGGCATTAGAAAAAAAAACGTGCGCGCCACAAAAAGGGTCTCACATAGCAAGTGTGGAGAGAATTTGAAAATGTGAGCGACACACAAGAGTTTGTGAGGCGCATTGCAACACCTCAATCACATCGCGTCACATAACCTCACCTCGATCGGTCAGTGACTCGCCTTCTATCGCTCAATTTACAACTTTCACTTACCTCGCGCCCGATTAAAGCGCCACACACACTGATTTCTTGCAAGACTCTTTCAGTGGAGAAGGACTCACAACATTGTACATTAGAGGACTTATGCTCGAAAAAAAAACTTTTAAAGAAAATTGCTCAACATTTTCTCCAAAATGGCGCCGAGGTAAAACTTAAGGAGTCACGTTTTTTTGAGAAGACTTTAAAAAAATTAAGAAATTTATATGAGGGGGGAACTACAGAGACCTGAGCAATGAGAGAAATGCGGAAAAGAGAAATTTTTGCAGTGAGATGATAAAACTTTCTATACAACATCATGCAATCGCGTAAGCTCTCAAAATGCAGTCGCAGTGAAAACAACAACAAACATTACACCACATCGCGCGTCAACTTTCTCCGGAAGACATTTTCTAATTCACATCGTGATTTTTTTGTTGTTGTTGAAAACCACATTTGGGTGAAATTTCGTATTGTTGCGTTGTGTCGAAACATCACAAACGATAAATTGCATGTCTATTCAAACCTCCCATGCTCTCAATTATTTTTTTCAATTCGTAGTGCAGAAATGGCGCCATTTCTATGCTTCACTTGTCCCATCCTACTTGTGAATTTTTTTTTTTGTAATGTACAAATAGATTCTCTATGCAATTCATGTAGAGAGATATTCCTGGCGGGATTTCCTCTCAACTCTCTTCTTTTTCATCTTTGCAATGAAAGTCCGTGGAAATCATTGAAGTGAGAAAATCTGAGAAAATCATCTTTCAACTCGGTACTATACCCCGAAAAATTGTACCTCTGCTGGACCCCGTGCGAGAGAACGATGTGAGAAGAAGAGAGAAAAAAACGCGGTCCATGTTGCGCAACATAACCTCAATTTGGTCATCAATCGCGTTCAAAACGTGGGGCCTACCAAATGGGTGCAAGTGAGACAGTGGGCACCCAAAGCGATAGAGATACAGCAATTTGGTGCAAAAATTGCACACTTACTCGCTTATTTAAACGCTGAAAAGGAGAAGAAAAAAAAGGCATCGCGAGTATTTTCTCTCTCTCTCAGTCTTACTAACTTGACAGCGAAAATGTGTCAAATGGCGCTAGTGTGTTGGTCTCTCACATACACCACATGTGTAGTATATATACCTCTCCAATGCAATATATGGCGAGGCGATGGGGAAATAAGTGTGAACGACCGTGCATGACCCAATTGCATGTCAGTGACTTGGAAACGCAAACGCAATTTTACAAGCTGTACGAAAAGTCCAATATAGAGCGTTGTGAGTAAAACGGAGCAACTGCTAAGTGATATTAATTCAATTACTCTATCGTGTGAGATACGCGCTGTGAGGAGCTGCTTCATTTTTTGGGGACACACCATTTATTTCTATTGTATTTTCTACTATTATTATATATTTTCTATCAATAAAAAGATTTATGAAGGATAATTTCGTATCCTGATGGATAGGACAGTCCGGGGAGAAAATCGGTAAATGTTTTAATGGGGAATATTTGTACAATTATCCTTTATAAATGTTCTAGAAAAGCAATTTTTAAGCCTTTTAAGCCTGATCTCTCCTAAGACTTAAACAAAATAATCACAAAAGACAACAAATGGGTTAATTATTGTTGAGTCCTAAAGGATTTTTGCACGGAATCTTCATCTTTTATCCTTTTTGCAGTATAAAATCAGCGGAATTTGTACATTTAAAGGCAAATATAAGTATTTTTAAGTCTTTTCGAATGCCCTAAATGATTCATTTTATTTAATCTACTCTAAAAATTAATAAAAATCTTTTAAGAGGAAAAATTAGGTAAAATACCGCGGAGTATCGAAAGATATCTCCTTGGAATTTCCATTCTTATCCTTTTTTACATAAGAAAATCCGCAGATTTGTCTTCAAATCTTCAAAATTTGTGCAGAAAACAATTTCAAAAGCCCCCAAACCCCCCAAAACCCAATAAAGAATTTCTGAATCATTTTCAACAAAAAACCTCAAAAATAAGAAAGAAATTACTCATAAATATTCCATGAAAATTCAGAGAAAAGAAGCTCTAATCTCAAAAGGAAAAAAGATAAAACTAAGCATATTTTGTATAAAGAATCATAACGCAATCTAATCTTTATTTCCGTCCATATTGAGTCTAAGGAGATTCTTACATTTAATCCACAATGAGTTTTTAACGAGAAAAAAGGCCTTTGTTCTATAGAATGTTGAATTTTGAGGTTTCTACGACAAAGTCTGATCATTCTGATGTCTTTGTGTAAGAAAATGTATTTTTTCAAGAAATATGGAAATTTTCGTTAGAATTATCCTACTTTTTCCAAGGAAAATTTTCAAGGGTTTAAAGGGATGATGTAGGAAATAGCTCCCAAGCCCAATAACCAAATGTAATAAATGTAAAAAAATAATTTTTTAAAGAAAACTGAATAAAAAGGTAAAAAAATGAATATTTAGTTGAATATTTTGCAAAAATTTTGCAACAAAAACCTCCGTCAAGTGAGATAAATCGCAGAAATCCCCGCCGAAAAAATCATCAGCAAGACACATTGGGCTTTTGTAAAAGTGTCTTCTCTCCTTGAAACAATTACCGTGTCGTTTCTTAAGATAACTTTACGCAATATTACTTTTGATTTTGTGCGTCTATTTTGTGCCCACTCTCCGATAGACATTGAACTGAAAAAAAAAGGCGCGCGCGAGTGAGGCAAAAAATGTTGGATTTTTCGCGAGAGAGAGCAGCTTTGCGAGCCCGAAAAACTCATCGGGTATTAAATTGCATAAGAGCAGCGCGTTTGGGGCGAACATACAGCTCTAGTAGTAGTGTGTATATGTTGGAAATTATCTCAAATTCCATTTGGCACCGCGAAGAGAGGAGACAAAGGCAACGGAGGCAGGCAACGTCGAATCCCACTGCACGAATATTCCATGGTTGGTGTCCCAAATAGAGTTCAACCACTGTGACCCAGTTGGCCGGTCAACGAACTCCGCATGGCTTACGATCACTTTCTATTGCGCACACTCGCCGACTGCATACGTCTTTCCTACTGGGGTTTTTTTCTTTAGGCCCCAATGGAGTGGGAGGAGCAAGTGAGACAGCAAGCCCATAGCCCCCATAGGTGTGTAACAGAGACATCATGAGCTCCCTTCTTTTCGCGTCACTACGTATTGCCTTCTTATTCACGCGCATTGGGTTAGAGGGAGAAAAACGGAGTAATCCATGGACAAAGATACGGACAAATCCTCCGAGAGTCCTCATTTTTTACCCCATCCCATCAAACCACCCTCTTTGCACGTGAAAAATCTCATTTTTTACCGTAGAAAAAAGCAAAAATTCCCAATAAAAAATTATATTTTTTCCACAAATATTGAATGCACTGATAGCACAATCGCTGCTATTACATTTTTTTCTTTTAACTCATTCAATTTGATTGAGGTTGAAAGTGAATTTCAAATAATCTCATTTTATTTTCTTATTTTATTGTTTCTTTGAGAGCAAAATTTTCATCTCACTTTAGCCTCCCACCCACCCACTTTTGGAGCCAATGAACACAAACCAAATTGGCGCTTATTGAAGTACATTCACATGAGAAAATAATGATGATTTTGCGATAAATCTCTCCCAAACTTGGGCAAAAACATTAATTTTTCTTCAGAATTCTACGTATTTTTGTGAATTGCTTGAAATTTAGAAGATTTTTCATGGATTTTCTGGGTTTTTAGGTTAAATTTTCATGATTATTTGATCTTTTTGTGTTTTTTTTACATAGAAAACTCTAGGAAAGGATATTTTGGATATTCCTTCATGAATTTCAGTTAAAAAGGCCTAAAAATGCATTTTTTTGATGTCATAACCTCAAATTTGGTAGGATAACGCGCTAACTTAACCTTAATTTACTTGTATGAATAATGGAGAAGACAATAAGTACAAATACAAAAAAGCGTCAGATTGAATTAGAAAATAAGCTTTAAAAAACGATTTTTAAGTTTAATAACCTCAAATTAAGGTAGATTTGGTAGGATAACGCATTAACTTAACCTTATTTTGCTAAAGTGCAAAAAGGAGAAGGTACAGTACTAACTATAACCGATTTAGTTAAAATATCTCCGACAAGGTCTTTTTTGACAATTTCTTTACCCCAAATTAAGGATATTTCCACATAACCTCAATCAGTAAGATTTCATTAAAAAAAATACTTAAAAAATTGAGTTTTTTCAGTCTCATAACCTCAAATAATGCTAAATTCTTTAGAATATCGTTTTAACGTAACCTCAATCTGCTCCTTTGCAAAGATAAATGCTAGAAAAGGACAAAAAGGATGACTTACCATCTCGACTCATGCCAACTGCGATGCATTTCTTGAGGCGACAATACTGACATCTGTTGCGATTGATCCTCAGGATGCTGCACTGTTGATTTTTCGTGCATGGCCGATACTGAATCTTCTGCTGAATCGATCGCCGAAAGAAGCCCTGGAAACAAAAAAAACAGAGACATACTTTCACGAAAAGGCTCCAAGAGACAACTTTCATTTTTCGCCATGTGAATAATAAAACAAATATAAGTTTTGTTGCATCATTGCGTCAGATCACTGACCAGACTTTGGGAGGGGAAGAGGTGATTTAAAAAAAAATTGCAAACTTCGGGCGGCCATTTCTCCCCCCAAAAAGAAGGTGTTCGAAAATCACAAAAATTCGTTAAACCGCCATAGTGACGCACGCAAAAGAATTAAGAAGAAAAAGGAGAACGTCGGAATTCTCCATTGAAAAACAATTTTATCGTGTTTTGCAGCTGAGAAAAATCAATCGAGAGATAATGGCGAGAAAATGGGTGGATTTTTTTTTCGTATACATGCTTCATTTGCTTTTCATTCTAGAAAAAAAATGAGACACAGACGCTCAACAAACGCGTGTGCGCGTATTAATTCTGCCGAAGCGCGCGAGTTCATTCGCATTGAATTTTGCAATTAAAAAAAAAACAACATATAATACACATCAAATATAGAATTCATTAGAAAACTTTGGGAATGCAGTGAGAGCATACTTTCGTGTTTTTTCAATGCTAAAATGCGAATGAAATAAAGTATGTAGAAGCTTTTGAAAAGTGAATGAACTCCACATTTAGACGATTGAACTTTTGAAATGCGACCACTTCTACACAAAGAACATAAAAAGTTCATATTTTTTAAATTTATTTTTAAGATTTTAAGGTTTTGTAATTATTTTTGTTAATATTTTATGACTATTTTAAGTATAATTGTGTAAAAGATTGAGGTTAGGAAGAAGGATCCATCAAGATTCATACTTAGAACGATTTTTAGAAGGAGTTAAAGACCAAAAAAGGGAAGTCAGGACTGTATCAGTTTTTTTGACGACCTATAGTAAAAATTTCTTTAAAATAAAATCTTCAAATTCAAATAAAAACCGTTTTTTAACGAAAGCAAATTCTTTGTTTTTTTCAGGATTTTGAAGTCCTTTTTCATTTTTTTTTAAATTAAACAGTTAAATTTGAACACCTACATCTTCAGATAGGTTCTCATCGAACTTCTTGCAGAGTTCTGTGATGTTGTGACTTTCAGGGCAATCACTATCGCATCCCGAATCACTGGGTTGCCCTTCGCTACTATCAGATGAATCCCTTCGCTGTGGCTCCTCCGTTTCTTCCATGGCTACCTCCTCCGTACACTCCCGTCGCCATCCAATACGACTCTTCTTCCATGGGCACTCCGACGTACCCAGAACAGCACCTTTGAGACGTTTTCGGTAGTGCTGATGCTTCGGTGGTGCCTGAGCCGGAGCTCCAAGTGGTGCTGCCTCGAGCATTTGCACCAGAACACTATGGGTATCTTTGAGACTTCCTTCCCTGCGATCTTCCTCCTGGGGTGCCATCTCCTGCACAGCACAGCCCATTTGTGGGGCACCTTTTTCTTTACTTCCTCAAATTTTGGTAACTCACAAATCACAACGCCCAAAGGGGTCTTCACTTTTTTTTTAAATTTTATTTTAAGAGTGGTACGCACACCTCCCTTAAAACAAGCACTTACACGCCTATTGCACGGGGGCTATCTATCACAAGACTCGCATCTCAGGATCACACTTTTTTCTTTGCAGCTTGCACACGAGGGAATCACTTGGCGCGAATTTTTCTCTTTAACAAAAAAAAACTTTTGCCTTTTTGAACAATGTTTGTGTGCGCGCTTCAACGGTTCACTTGCGAATGACACGACTCACAGCGACACCACTTGCTGCTCTCTCGGCGCGAAATGAGCTTCATGAATGTATTGGGGAACGCACACAAAGCAAGAGCTTTGTGCTAAGCGAGAGACTTGCAATATAGTTCATTGAAAATAATGAAAGTTTCATGAATATTTCCACTTTGAAGGGGTTTTATTTAACCCTTTTAAAGATTTAAATTCTTAACAAAAAGTTAGGTTATGTGTCCCACAAAAGGACGCCCTGAAATTTCACCCTTAAACTACACATAACCTATAAGTTTTTATCTTCTCCCACTCAATGAATACATTCATTCGTAGAAACATTGTGCGTGTGTAAGGATTTTTGGGTTTGTAGGTGAATTGGTTATAAAATTGAACAAAATATGCCAGGTGGTTGGGATTTCTTGTAAACATGTTGACAGAAACCATACAGAAAAAAGATAAGCACGCGGTAAATAGCACGCGTAATGAATTTAATTTAAGATACGGAATCTGTTAATTGGTTCACACCATTTGGAAGCTTTATGAAAATCAGTTGAAGAATTTATTTATTCAAAGAAAAAATCTTTTGCACATTTGTGCGGAATGCCTGAAGATTTCATTGAGATTTTTTATTTAAGAAATCATTTGCATATGATTTGTTAAGTTTTCAGTTAATTGAACAAGATTTTAAGAACTAAAAGTTAGGATTAAGAAGATTAAGAAAAGCTCCTAGGAGAAATTCCGCATGAGAACAGATTATCCTTTCCTCAACCCCTCCTGCTGTTTAAAGGGAAGAAACGTCAACCTTGCCATAAAGCATTGAATTTGTTCAACGCGAAGAAACAAAATTCCTTCGTTTTAAAATCCTCTTCAAAGTGTAAAAACTATTCAATATTGTTTACTAAACATTGTTTATTCAATTGAAGTGTTTGTTTAGAAAAATTTGATCCTTCTAGCCTGAAAATATATTGAACTCTTCTCTTTGAAGACTTCCCACCAAAAAAACATAACCTCAACATTTTCTTGTGCACATTTTCAAACATCTACGATGCATTATGCTCTCTTTCAATGCATTCTCACATGAATCTCAACATAGATTATGGAGATGAGATTTTCCCGCCATTTGAACGTTATGGAGATGTTCTTTATTCGGCTCCAGCAGACTGGTTTGGTCAACGATCGACAGGAAGGCAGCTCCCTTTCGCCGTACTACTCACCAGTGATCTGGCAGAGTTCCCGTGACGTGGTGGTGCCCAATGGTTGACGTCAGTGTTTGTTCATTTCAACATTATGTTTAGTTTTTCTCAATTTTCAATTACGCCTTGCTAATGTAAGTTTCTTTATTAATTTCTTTTGCTTTTGCTCATCCGCTATGGAATTGTATACGCGTTTTTCTTCCAAAAAGTTTTTACTTAGTTTTTTCCGTTAAATTTTTAAAAATTTTGTTAAAGTTTTTCTTAAAGAAATCTTTGTAATTTTTCTCCCCCTTCCCAGAGCCTGATGATGCTAATTAAATCTATTAGCGAAACGTCGCTATTTAGCATAAAATAAGCTTGCATTATTATTGACTGCGATCCGAAGCTACCTCAAACATAGATTATGGAATTTTCTAGAATATTTCACGAAAATTTCTCATCTTTTCAAGCATATTGCTACACATTCATTTTTGCCATTTTACCCGAGTCCCTGAGTATTTGTGAGAGGGCGCCCTTTCTGCACACACTAGCCCCCCCCCCCTCACGGACCCACCGATGAATCTAGCTCTATGTGTGTGGGGGGGAACAGTCCCGTGGCTCACAAGTGTACATGTATGTGAGAACACTCCACAGTTCAACGACCGCACGCTGAAAAGGAGCACCGAGAGTTGCCCTCGCGGAGTTGCATCGGTATTGGTGTCTCGTGACCTACTTTTCGGGCAACAACCTTTTTCGACGAGAGTGAGGAAAGTGAGAGGAATTGCCATGCGACGGTACGATCGTGCCATCTCCCTTCCACACCCAATGCCACCACTCGTGCACGATGGAGATGGAGCGATCAAGTGCGACAGGGACATGCTCACGTGGACTTTCTTTTGTTTTTTTTTCTTCATCATTTTGTATCTTTTCGCGCTCTTTTTTGTACTTCTCACCATCTTCTCACTTTACGTGTTTCATCGGTGTGAGCGATTGTGCAATCGCCGAGAGAGAAATGCAGCAGTGGAAATTCGCGCCATGCTTTTTTTTGTGTCTTTCGTCTCCTTTAAATGCATTTCTATAGGTATATAAGAAGTTGTCTCGATGCACCGTTAGAGCGATTAGAAAAATCGTGAACTACCGCTCATTCACCTCCCCAATATGGTCATTGGCCTATGCTGGTCATGGGAATAATGCATCTTATGGTATCTTATGTTGTAGTATTTAGTAAAAGTTACTAAAAACAAGATTTTGTGTCCTTAAAAAACGTTTTTATGGAATAAAAAGATTGTTTTGTAAAGTTTTCTTTAAATCTAAAGCAATTAAAGAATAATAAGATAGTTAGTTTGACAGTTTGTATGTTCTGTCAAAGTTTAATGCTGTCATTTTTAAATAAATTCAAAGCAGAAATGATTGAATCGTTGACTGAGATTAAAAATCTTCTATGCATCATCTCTAACATAGATTTATACATATTAGCCGTCGTCCACTGACCCTATATACATACATAGGTAGCTTATTGCGTAAGAAGCATAATTTAACCGAGAAGTAATTTCGAAAAACATCCGTTAAATCTCCATACTTTGATACATCCACCCAAATGATTTTTTCCCATCTTCCTTACAAAATATGCACAATTCTTCGTGGTTAGCATCGCAACAAATTAATAAGTATATAGTATAACCCTTTAAAAGCTACGGGGGAGGGGGGTCCCACAACTAAACAACCATAATGTGAGTTCATCGACCGTATCTCTCGCTCTCTGGGTGAAATGAAAATCTTTTTACATAACACGGAAGCCAACGAAAGCGGGGGCACTTTTTCTTCATCCAACCAATCTTTCTTCACTCGCGCGCATTGTGCAACACATCGCTCAATTTCTCTTCAAAATTTCCATGTTGCGTTGCGAAATGGTTTTTTTTCGTCGAGTGGGACGTGTCACCAGAGGGCGCACAATCACGCCGATGTGCCAATTATAGTTCATTCTCTCGCACGCCTCGCAAAATGGGAGCACACAGTGAGATGCACACAGGCGCCACATTGCAGCTCCACACTGTTGTGCTATGTTGGTTGTATGTGCGAGAATTGGATATGGAACACTTTGGGTCGTTCACCTCGGGGTTTTTTGATCATCTCAACACATCTCGCTCATACACATTGGGTTTACATGGCTACATCTCTCTTTTACCCTTACGCACCCCACAAAAGTATATAATGTGCGCGCGGGGAATTCGCCCGGGATGTAAAAGGGGAGGTCGGACCCGGTCAACGGCCTCGTCCCGGAAATCGTACTGACGTCATCGCGCTCAAAATCGGGTCAATGGGCTGAATTTGTTCTCGTGAAACTCCCCCCGTCGTGTACGTACCAAAAGGAAGGGGTGTGGGTGGGTTCATGTACCCTCAACCCCGTGCCTGATGCATTTCAACGCTTCAATACACATCGGACCACCCCTGATTTTACCAACATGGAGCGAGAGGTGGTATTAATATTCATTCTCTCCAAAGCTCCTTGTGTGAAGAGCTAATTCTGGAAACTTCCACAAAATTTTGTGATTTTTTTCTGAAGGGCCAAGAGGTGGGTTGCGTGGGCTTGCTTCCCTTCCCCGGAAAAAAATTGAGGTTATACGGACATTATCCTTTTGTAAGGGCTTGTTAAAAGACCCTGACTCAGGGTTTTTAATTGATTACCCTCTGTCGTTTTTATAATTAATAACCAGAGGTTGCTCCACATGAGCTCCTGAATACGTCCTCCATCCACTCAGGACCCTCTTCCATTGTACCTAATGACTTTTATAAATAAAAAGCAAACCCTTTCACCCCAAAAAGTAATTAAAATGACATTTAATTGACAGCAATTAGTGGAGGGTTGGGATGTTTCAAAAGGAGGCGTTGATACCACATGGCGGGAAATTGTGTAAGTGGGGTAAATCGATATTTTCTCTCACACAAGCAGAACGTTCAAAACAAATCCTTACGGAGTTCATCAACCTTTCAGGTCCTTTTTTTCCCTCCATCATCATCGTCAATTTCCACCCACAAACCTCTCAAAGGGAAAAAGGATGATTGTGCGGGGGTGGGACACACCAATGTGACATACATATGGAGGGTTCTCGATTAATCGATTAGCTCGCTCTTGGATGTAACTTCATTGCGCACACAAGAGGGGTTCAATGGCCGCACCAACCACTCTGTGTCGTACTCTTTGGTGCTGGCACTACACAACAAAATGTAAATATAACTTCCCAACAATGTGACTGTGTAATAAATAAATTATTTCAATATAATTCTCCGAAACAGATTATTCAGCGACACTCGTGACACCGTTACTTTTATTATGTTTCACTATTTTGTTGGCATTTTACACTGAGATTCCTCACACCCTTCTTCTCCGCCATCTCTCCTCCGCGTGTTTTTTCGACAAACATCGCGCCATTACTCAATCTTCTTTCCATGAAATCTCTTGTGGTTTTCTTTTACACAACATTTTACGTGATTTTTCTTCTCAAGACCGGGAATTTTGCTCGCTATGGGCAAACATTATGCTCAACATTATCCGAAAATTCCACATTTGTGATAAACAAGAACAATTTTAGGGCTAAAAGTACTCAAAAGCTCCTTTTTCCAATATGGAGGTTTAACAGTTTTGCCAATTTTTTAGGTTAGTTTTCCGCTCAAATCTCAAAAAAGGATCATTTAGTTTGGGTCACCCAATGGGGGATACAGCAAAATGGCGCGAGGTGAACGACATGGCACAACAGATGATAATCGCAGTGAGCGTCAACGGGAACTCGCGAGAGAGTTGATTAACCCCACGGGAGGCGCTATACAACACACAAAAAAAGCAAGGTGACTCAAGGGAAGAAACACGCGGAAAAAACGCGATCAAGTCGCGTGAACGTGAATGAGTGTTCTTTTTTTTTGCATAGAGGGCGAGCCAACAATCAAAAATGTGCTAAATACTTAAATAAAATAAAATAAAAAAGATCAGTGGATGTTTTTGTTTGTCAGAAAAATGAGAATTTGCGGGATTTTCATGTTGGGAGAGAGACACGTGTTGTTGATTACGCATGGCGTGGTAACGGAAATTAATTCGAATATCCTGAATGTCATACTACATGTACTCGAAGTTTGACAGTAACGTAGAAAGAGAGGGGTGTTTGAGTGTCTAATCACCCCTAAAAAGTCAGACCTTCTTAGAAACTTTTTTCAAGCTTAGAATTGCATGAAGTTTTGTAAAAAGAAATAATTTTTAAGCATAGAAAATAAAGGTCAAACATTTAATGAAAAACTTTGAAAAATAACCGTCAAATAAAAAAATTGTGGAACGCTAAATGTGTCAAACATCCTAAAAGAAACGGTCAAAAATTGGAATTGAAAAGTCAAAAGCTTTAAGAGAAACTTCAATCATTAGAAATAGAACAATACACAAATCAAACGTTATGAAAATAGCTTTTTTACGTTAGAATCCTGGATTTATTTTTCTAAGAATGGCGGAAAATTAATTTTTGTTCAAAATCCGTTGAATACTTGGAGGACAAAACTGGTAATTACTGCCAATTTTACGTTTTTAAACCGTCACAGATTATAGTCTATCCAACTTATCTTGATAAATTCTACATTTATGTGTAGGCGACTTCAATTACTACAGATTCGTTGAAAGAAAATTTGGAAAAACGTTTTCTTTACAATTGAAAATTAAGGTCAAAGTTTGAGGTTAGAAATTCGTGTCCTCTAAGTGTTAAATAAATACTTTCTAAAAACTTAAAAGAAAATGTTTTTCTTTTCCAAGAACTCCAAATGTACGTTCTAATATCAAAATATCCATATCTGAGGGAAATAATTGAGGTCAGATATTGTGTCAGCAAAGAAAGAACAATCGTTAGAGTAATTTTTTCCATGGAAAACCTCGCGCTTGACTCATAAGTACAAGAATCTAATCAACTTTCTTGTGGCATTTTGAGTCCAAACATTTCACGGGAATTCCCGATTAAATCACTTCTAAAACAACAATGTGATTTCATATTCTTCTAGGTAGAATTTCGCAGAAAAAAACATTGTAAATGTCCATCGTTTAGGTCACAAAAGCAATGAAGTTGTGTGTGCTGAAAATGCTTTCCCGGGGATAAATTCTACCCCAGCACTGACGTCATACGGTTCATGGGGTCAATGAACGCCTAATAGGAGCCACCTGTCACACATAGCATCCCCCGCATCGTAGCTCCTGTCGACCCAATTTTCGATGGAAGTCAACCCTCCTCTGTGTTGGAGGGAGAAAGCATTATAACCTCCAAAACGGAAAGTTAGAAGAGCACAGGGCTATTCTGCTGGGTTTTCGAGAAAGAGCAAAAGATTGATTTCCATGCGAAGGGTACAATGACCTGTGAGATTGGTTTGGTGGGCTTTTCGGGAAGGGGGCCCCATATACACAGCACAACTGACAGTTGCACAGAGGTGACCTATATACGGGGATTTGTGTGAGCTCTCCCTGGCTACCGCTTGTGGCGCTCCGTGCGAAGGGGTCACTGCACTCACCGCCTCCTCCGACGTGAGCGACACCACATCGTCTCCGCGTCTTTTCGCGCCAAACCACACATTTTCGCGCCAATTATCATAACTGCGCATGACGAAACGTTCGCCCGAGATGCTCGTAGCACAGAGACAATACCAATCCAACATCCGGGCGATGACCCCCGCCATTTTTGCGAGCTCATTCATCGCACAAGGGGAGCCACTGTGTTCTCTGCCAGAGTGCGCCAATTTCTCCTCAAGATTCCTCATAATACTTTTGAAGACTTTGTTCCCCCTAAATACTCCAAAATTGTAGACATAGAACCCACGAAAATAAATAAATATTGATTTGTTTGAAGAAATGACTTTTTTTCAACTCTTTTTCATAATTTTTATAATTTGAAATCAATTTCGAAGATTTAATGGACGATTGGCAATACTTTGACCAATTGACACTAAAAACTTTTCAAAATGGAAGCTACAGAATCTGATTCATTGTTTTTTTGTTGACTCGTTGTTTTCTATTGATTTTTGTGTGATTAACAAGCAAAAATTGGACAGAAAATCCCTTTTAGATATATGTATTCAAGATGGCCGCTAACTTTATTACTTTTAAACGGATAAATTAAATCAAATACTACACCTAAAAATAAATTATTGGGGTAGATTCTGATACAAATCTTTTCTTTTCTTTCCTTACAATTCGTCAGTTATAAGATTTTTGGTATTCTGGGAAAAAATTATAGGATTTTGACATTTTATTTCTTTGTTAAAATGAGTTTTTTTTTAAAGAAAATTACTTTTTCATGACTCTTTAACGTTCTTCCTGAATTTTTTCTGGTACAACTTCTTCTTTGTTTTTCTTTTATAAAACAACAAGAGAACAATTTAAAAACTCCATTTGTCAAAATCTTACAACAAACTTTTAAGTTGTTAGAAAAGAGAAGAAAAGATTTTTATTAGAATCTAATTTTATCATCTTTTATTTGGAAAAGAACTAAAAAGCTTAATAACATATAAGATACAAGATATAAGAAATTAGAGAATTTATGGGTAAGAAGGAAAAAGAAAATTCACGTAAGTAGAGTAAAATGGAGCTTAAATGTCAAGAAATTGATCTTCATCTTTATAGTTTGTTTAGAAAAAAAAGGTTTTTTAATGGGAGATTCAGTTGTGATAACTTTACGTTATTTTGATATGATTACGTTTTTTTTCTTTAAATAAATTCCCAACTGGGTTCGATTCTCTCTAAAATCCTTTTTTTTTTCTTAAAAATTAAAAAATATTGAAAGAGATTTGACAGTTGATATTCTTCCAGAAAAAAATCGGAAAGATCTTTAAGGAATTCCGAAAAAGTATTTTTTTTTCTTCAAAAACATAATTAAAGGCAGAAACAAACTGTCAAAATCTTTTACAAACTTTTATTAGAATAAAAAAAAAGTTTTTAACTGTCGAATTTTTAAGAAAAAAAATTATTCTTAACACAATCGACCTTATTATTTCCAGGAAAATATTTTGAATTTTCAGCAAAGAGCTTTAACAAGTAACGAACGATTTCAAATAAAACATATAACTGTCAAAAAAAACATACAACTGTCAAAATTATTTTTTAATGTCAAAAATTATATTTCAAAGCCTCAATCTCATCATTAACTGCCAAAAGTTCGCGAAATTTAAATAAAAATCGCCCCAAATAATAAAGTAAAGATGAGAATGCTCTAGAAATGTTTGAAAAATGTGTCAAAACTCTAATAGAATTTTGTCATATTCATTGTGAGCTCAATAAGCAAATATTTCAGTGGCATTGTGCCGAATATTGCTCTAAAATTCTACTCCAAAAAAAATATTACAAAAAAAGAAGATAAAGAAATAGAAAAGAAAATTCAAAATATTGGAATGAAGAAATTACCCTTTGAGGCGAAAATAAATAATTTTATATTAAAAAAGAAAAATTGAATAATAAGAAGGTTTCCAACTGTGATTTGTGGTGTATTGTGGGGATTGTGGGGCGAATGGCTTTTGCGAGAGTGCAAGAGTTCATCCACCACATAGAATAGCGCGATAGTAAATAGCGCTTTGGGTAGATAGTGCGCCTCGCCAAGTTGCAATAATAAAGCGCGCGCGAGGTCAAACTAGGGCAACGAACTGATTCAACAGAGGAATGTTCTGTTTTAATGTCCCGTTTCTCGAAATAAAGTGACGTTCGCGTCGCGTCACCGTTTACCGTGGCCATTTTTGGTACTAAAAATCCCCCCGTGGGGATTTCCGGGAGAGCTCTTTTTTATATTTTCTTCAGGTGCGAGGGTGTGATGGAATTTCCGGAATTCCCCCGAAGAGCGATTTTGTCCGAACACTTCCGACGCTTCGGGGGTGACATAAATTTGATTTTTTGAATGGGGCAACTGTCAACGCAAAAAAAAAACTGATGAAATGAAGGAAAAAAAGATTAAAATCCTTCTTTTTTCAACCAATCCATCTTCCTTTCGTGACATTCTCCATACCACAACAACATTTTCGCAACAAATAAGCCCACTGTTCGTGAGCAAAGTGGCGTGGAAGTGGCAGAAATGATGATGGTGAGGAATGAGTAATAATGTAAAAGTGATGAATAGGAGTATTTGTGTGTTATTTTATTAGTTGGTTGGACTTAAAATGATTCTTCCGCATTTTGTGCGACTCTATTATGTTTTGTAACGATGCCTCCTAAGGAGTCATTGCACTCAGCGGTACTTTCGTTACTTTTCCAAATTGCCGCGGAATGTGGAGCCACTGCGGTGGGTATCTTCCATTTTTTTTTCTCTCTACATTTTCTTCTTCTTCTTCGTCGTATGTCTGAGATTGAAAGAGAAATGCCCGAAAATCTTATGTTGTATGCTTAAGACATTTTTTGAAGAGGAAAAAAATCAATAGCTAGCCGCCAGTGTGGACGCCATTGATTTAATCCTCCACACACATTCGAAAATTCCGGAACATACCGCGGACATTGACACGATCCGTGTGAGTCACGTGACGGATTAGCATTGCATAATCACTGCTCTTTTGCATAATGTACTCACAGCCAGCAACATTGGAAAGAACATATCTCTGACTCATGCCATTGGTACGTTAGCTTGTCTTCTGTTTGGTTGAAAATCCAGACAGAAAATAAATAAAAAATGGATATTTTCCGGAAAATTACAACACATTCCGGAAGCATCAAAGAAGCCTTCCGGAAGAGGATAAGAATATTCCGGAGAACAATTCCGAAAAAAAGCCCCTATTTGCCGTTACAGTTCAACATTTTAAACTCCTGTTGAATACATTATTTATTCTCTCGCAAACCTATTCTCCTCTATAAATGGAGGAGTTTAACAACAACAATTCCCTCCCATGAGAAGCCACTCCAAATTACATACATATGTGTACAGTACATACATATAAATACATCAAGATATCAGTAAGTGTGCAGAAAATTTTTGCTGGAAGCACATAAGAGTTCTCCTCCTCCCCTCCCCTCCCCCCTTTTTATGTGGAAAAGTGCATCTCTGGCGTACATTGACCCTTTAGTGTGGCATACAAAGCCCCATCCAGGAGTGCTCCATTTTTGCGCATGATGCATCAATGCTTGGTGATTTTGGAGCGCGCCTGGTGGTACTTCACAAAAGCTCAAGCTTTTGTTTTCTTGACTTCGGGTCGTTGCACTGCTATTTAGGCCATCAACCCAAATGAGTGCACAGCGCAGACTTGAGCGTGAAGGGGGCCACTCCACCAGATGCAAAGGGAAATGATTGAACCCATTTGAGTACACTGATCCCCGTGGTTTGAATCTGGAGCACGTGGGGAAGCCCCCGGGAAAATTAATGGAAATCATTTGGAGGGAATATCCTGTATTGCAAGAAAATTCTCTGGCCGAATTGTTGGAATTTTCTTTTTTGAAAAGATGATTTTAAGGTGTTACAGTTAAGTTGTTAGAAATATTAGGAAGAATTTTAAGGACTTTGGACGGAATTCACTACTCAGTCGGTCCTAAGGATTTCAATCAGTTTTTTTTAATCTGACTTAAAATTTTTAAAGTAAAATAAAATAGTTCTTTAATCAGAGTTCTAGAATAATCAAAAAAAAGTTGAAGGATAGCTTAATAAAGAAAAATTTAATACTGAAAAAGAATCAGACAACTCTGGGATGTTTTTATGAAGCAAGGAAAAGTAACAAATCTAGGATATTTAAACGAAACTAAGCCGTTACAATTAAGTTAAGATTCTATAAAAAAAAAGTTTCAAAAAACTTTACCAAAAGGTGAAATTCCCTATTCAGCCTAATCAGCCTTAATAATCTTAAATAAGACTTAGGATTTTTAAAGTTTTTGAAAAATATGATTAATTTTGGCTTAAGAAATCCAAGAAGTTTTCCTTAAGAAATATTAAAAAATTTTCTTAAGAAATATTAAAAAATCTTTCTTAGGAAATATTAAAAATCTTAAGAAATATTAAAAATCTTTCTTAAGAAATATTAAAAATCTTTCTTAAGAAATATTAAAAATCTTTCTTAAGAAATATTAAAAATCTTTCTTAAGAAATATTAAAAATCTTTCTTAAGAAATATTAAAAATCTTTCTTAAGAAATATTAAAAATCTTTCTTAAGAAATATTAAAAATCTTTCTTAAGAAATATTAAAAATCTTTCTTAAGAAATATTCAAAATCCTATTAAAAATCTTTATTAAGAAATATTAAAATCTTTCTTAAGGAACATTAAAAATATTAAAAATCTTTCTTAAGGTATCTCAAAACTGTCTAATTAGCAAATTTCACTCATAAGTTTCAGAATACAATCAGTTGAAGTCCTGTTAAGGACATCCTCCTAAATCCTGAATAGTTTAACAAAGTTCTAAATTACCTTCTATTATTGCTTCTCTATCACAAAAAAAATTCTGCACTAACTCTTTAATAAATACTTCATTCCTTAAAAAGAAATATTCAAAGAAATCTTCCATATAAGACTTCTAGAACGTTCGTTTTGTTTACTCAAGAAACCTCTTTGGAAGTTAATTGACTTAATATAGCTTCCATGTGAGCTCCCTTTTCTCACTTAATCAATTATTTACAGACTGGCAGGGGGGTGAGAAGGTAGCTAGCAATTGTCATTCCACTTGTGAAAAGTCCCCGTTTCCCCGAAAATTTTCCGCTCCAATTTTTCCCGCGCGCACCAGAATTTTTCCCAGATTTCCCCGGGGCGTCCCTTTTTTTGGAGTGAGCGCGCGCGAAAGAGAGAGAATGGATTGGGTTATATAATGTGGTGGAATGTGGGAAAAAGTGTGCGATGAGGTCAACGTCTTGGCGTCCCAGAGGGAGCCACGATTGCGGTCAATGCACGATGAGAGCATGAACCTCGCGATTCCCCTCGTTCTGATGTAATGTTCTAACACTCAACTACATATACAGAGACATTGTACTCGTTCATTGCACTCTGACGCATGGATGACGTCACTCGTTCTCCCACCACCCATAAACTATTAACTCTAAAAAGCATTCTATCTTACTCCAACCCCTTAAACATTAAGCGAATGAAGAATTAATGTGAGAAAGAGATGGAGCATTTTGTAAGTTTTGAGCATTAGTTGGTATAAAGGCAAGGTTGCATGACCTGTTTTCAGTGCAAAAGCAGAAGAATCGGGTTGATGGCCTGTCGACGAATCATGTCTGCACTAGAGCCATCTGCACACTAACTATCTCTCTCCTATAATTTCCATGAAAACTATTTCTTAGGGAGGGAAAATCTTCAAAAATTTTCCCGGGAAGAATATTTTTTAAAAATTTCTTCAAGATGGATACAAAAAGGTTCGTTGAATTTGAATTTTTTCTTGTACTTTTCTTTCTGACCCATACCTGCAATTTGTGTGCAAAAGAGAACCTCGCAAAGTGGCCAAAGTGCATCGACCGGGCATTGTATGCTCAGTAACCTTCTCGTTTCATTGACTCGACACAGGAAAAGTTCTCACACGCAAGAGGGTCAGGCATTCCGTGGCTTTCCTCTTAAACTGAGGGAGCTGCAGATGGGCAGGTAAGTGACACTTTTCTTTCTCTTTCTCTCTCTTTTCCTTCTCTTATTGCGATATTGTACGTATTATGAACTGAATAAAGATTTAAAAAGAAAAAAAAAGAAAAAAAAGTGTTTTATTTAATGATTGGCTTGGGTATATGAAGGCAAGAAAATTCTGGAGAATCGTCATGATTTACAAACGAACCATGGCAAAGTGGAGTCAATGTGCTGAATTCCTTAGAATTCATTAATTTTGTATTTTTAATCAAGCAATTAGGGCTCCGTCGCGTCATAAATTGATCTAAATAAGAAGAATTAGATTTTCTTGCAAAAAAAGATGCTTTTCTGTGATTTTTCTTGAGAAAAAAAGAAGATCTTAACTTTGAGGGACTCAAGAGAGCTCAGTTTGGCCAGAAATTCAAAATATTTTGGAATTTTCTGACTTTTCTCTGAAGGCCAAGATTTTAAGAATTTCCCATTGATCCATAGAATAGAATTAGAATTAGAAGCCTTAGAATTAGAACATTTTAATAGTTTGTAATGAACAAACCATCATTCAGAAGGTTCAGAAAACCATTAGAATCATCTCTTAGTTGGGAAAGACTCTACTTATCTAAAGACGTTAAACACTAATCTGCAAAGCTGTGCAAACGTCCGACCTTAAAAAAACAATTTTAAAGAACAAGAAGACTTTACTCTAAATCAGGTGCATAGTTAGAAATATATTTTAAGGGAGTTTAATTTTTTTTTTCAAACTTCATTTAAAAGATTCTAAAAATGAATTTAAAAGAATGACTTGAGGAGTCGAGTTCTAAATTAATTAGGTTAAAATTAGGTACATAAGCTAACGTTAAAAATTCTAAGGTTAAAAATTTCGATAATAATTTTAAACGTTAAATTTTAACCTGCTGGCCGCCAAGACCTTGGAGCTTCCTTAGAGCGCCAAGGTGGGGTCGTTGAACGACCCCAAGAAGGAAGTCGATTTTCTCATAAACTATAAAACCGGGAACTGTCGGGTCACTACTTTTAGACTCCTTATATAGTCCTCTTGCCCCTTGCATCACAAATTCGCCACCCGGAAACACGCAGAAGAAGATATTAGGGAAAAACATTTTTCACTCATTTTTCACACTTTCTTCGTGAGAAATTTGCCACGAAGTTGACCGCAACTGCTATTTTTTTTCACTACTTCCCCACATTCCCCTCACTTCCCGCACCGTGATAAATGGAAATATTTCTCGAATATTCTTTATTGTTTTGCACATTTATATGCTTCTAATTATGCTTTATGTTGTTTATGTTACTTATTCGCGATAATTCTGACACTGAGATGGTAAAGTGAGAAAGTAAACACAACCCTTCAACCCCCTTCAACCATATGATTTATGATGTGACTAACTTCATTCTAAGAAATTTTCCGCAGCATGGCCGTTACACCAATTTTTGAATTCCCTTCTTCTACATTTTCCTTAATAACTTTTCTTGTGGTGGACGGATTGAGCTGAAATTTTTACACAACCTCCTCAGATAACCAAAGAACTTATTTCCAAAAGATGGGAATGGTATCTTTTATATTTATTAAGTTATAGCACGAAATATAGGGCTGGGGTCGTTCAACGACCCCGCTTGGCGGCCTAGAGGTTAATTTGACGTTTCGTTTTGAAAGTTTTTCCAATTTAGAGCATAACCTTTTTAATTTTTTTAACGTATTTCAGCCAAGAAATATTTTATTGTTACTTAAAAAAAAACTTTAAATATAAGAATTTTTGGGAGGTTGCTTAAACACTCCAAACACTCAAACACCCTCCCCCACTTGTTCTCCTCCACTGTTCTAAATTAGACGACTTAACCCTATTTTTTTTACGCAAATAAATCTTTTGAGAACTTTTAAAAATCAATTAAGTAAGTAAATAAATTGAAATTAATATATTAATCAATTAATTAAACATACTTTTGTGTAACTTTATCTGCTGTTTAATGCTTCATTAAACTCTTTGTCATAGAAGGGTTACTCCCCCCAATCTTATTTTTTGCACCTTCTTTCAAAGGTGTTTTCTTTAATAATTTTTTTATGCTTAAAAATGCACCTTTTCGTAGAAATTCTACCCCTTTTCCTTTGAAATCTGCTCAATTTGATTTTTTTTGCAAAGAAAAAAAACCTTCAAAGCACCCACTTTTTTTGCAAATCCCATCATAAGTTCGAACGAAGATGCATTTTGATATTGAATTTCAAAGATTAAGATGAAGAAAAAACCGAGCGTGTCTGGTTTCTCATAAAACTCGCCTCTTGGTGTCTTTTTTCTCCCTCATTCTTTGAAAAAAAAAAAGGTACGTAGAGTAAAAAAAACAAGACCGCGTTTCGAGCCATTCGTTTTCCCTTTCATTATATATTTGGTGGAATCCCAGACAGATGATTAAGGGCTGCCAGTGCGTCTCTATGCAGAGAGAGAGAGGAAGTGACGGGAATTTGTCTGGTGCAACTTTTTTTTTGTTCCTCCTTCATGAGGGGGTTAAGTGAAGCAAAGAAAAGGGGTTGAGTGGGTAGTTTTTCTTTACTTTTTGTATGTTTGGTCTTTGTATTTCCCACGCGAGCGGAGAGTTTGCAAAATCGCCACACTGTAGGCAAAACCACAAACGCGCGAATTTTAAAAGTCAACATTGAGAGAAATTCCCCTCCCCACACATTTCGATCAATATTCAACACTGTGGTGAGTTTGCAAAAAGGACGCCATGGTGAATCCTTGAAACATAACCTCACAAATGTGGGGAAATATTTAAATGTCTCATTTGGGAGTTTAAAGAGTACAATAAATCTGCTACAAATTCAACGTAGTTTCTCTCTACAAATTCCACCATCTCTATTACTTTTCATCTATTCGCGCTTGTTGTTTTTTGCTTCGTCTTTCCCATCCTCTTCCCTGTATGTTTAAAAAATTCTAAAATAGAGTGTGTGCCACCATTGAGAGTTGAACGATCGCATTCAATGTCAATGCGTAGTCACACAGAGAGCACACAAACCATTTACTCACTCATCCATCTCATTCTCACCCGAAAATCCACCCGAAATAGGTTTTTTCTTCTGTTTCGTGAAATAAGACGAAAATATGTGACTATTTAATCATTTGGTGAGTATGTGTTTTTTGCTTTTTTTTCTCTTCCATCTTTTTCTTCATCGTTCTATTTTGAATTGAAGGAGAAAACGCAAAAATAATGAAGATACCCCATCTCATAGAATTTATATCGGATTCTCCAAAAATTTATATAGATGGTTATTTTGCCCTCAACACCCAAGTTCATGGCAAGTCAAGAGATGTGTGTGTTTTCAACCATGTGCGGTTGCCTCTAGAATCTCTGGGGCACAATTTATTTTGCGCGCAAAATCACAGTTTGAGGCCAAAAAGGTGGGAAGAGGTGATTTTGAATGACAAGTTCATACAAATAAGACGCTCTGTGGTTGTTTGTTTGGAGAATATAATCTCAAATCGCATTTTTAGCCATTTTTTGCGATTTTTTCAAGATGGCCGCCATGTTCTTTATTCATTTTATTACAGAGAATTATTTGATTAAGGAGTTCTGATGAAATTCTTATCGATTTTTGTGAGGAAAATCAGACAAAAATCTACCAATAAGTACTAATTATAGGAAAGCCAGAAAAACACTGTTAAACGTTAAAAAAGAAACATCAAAAGTCTAAAGATATAAAGTAAAACCACGGTCCAGGACCGTGGTAAAACATTAAGAATGAAAACGTCAAACGTTTGAAGATAAACGTCAAGTGTTAATTGTTAGCCTTTAACTATGGTTTAGTAAATTGGCTAACTAATCGATTAATCGATTTAAGTCGCATTTAATTCATTTATTAACAGATGATTTGATTTTAACAATTTATTTATTTAGTGCAAAAAGATGGCATAAATAGTTTTAATTTTTACATAAAATCGAATGGATTCGATTAAAGGAAGAGTTTAAAAATTTCTTGAGTTTAATTTCAAGAAAAAATTGATTAAAAAATTGAATTTTCTATACAATTCTGAAGTAAGATATTGCGATTAAATTTAAAAAAAAAATTCCAGAAAATCTGCATAAAAATATTTATTTTTTAAGCGCAAAACAGACTAAATTCAAGCCCAATAGTGGTAATTCCAGCCAAAAAGTACTTGATTTAAGCCTGAAAAGATGAATTCAAGCCTAAAGCATTTTTTCTTTATTTAAAAGGACTAGATTCAAGCCCAAAAGTAGTAAATTCTAGCCGAAAAGTAGTAGATTTAAGTCTAAGAAGGACTAAATTCAAGCCAAAAGGCGTGTTTTTACTTTTAATTCTGAAATAGCTGAGATTTAGAAGCATAAGCTTAAAAAATATTTAATTTAAGCCCAAAAAGAACTAAATTTAAACTGGAAATGTACTAATTCGGTTTCGATTTAGTATTTATTATTATTCAATTATTATTTATTCAAATTTTAGCAAGGAATATTTATGTGAATGAAAATATTCAGATCTTTTTAAATATTCATCAGCTACGTACCCCATGACGAGAAAATTATTCCAGGATTCTGATCGCAGTTAATTTCATTATGGCCGCTTCTTTGCGTTTCATCTTTTTTGTCACTTCCGTGCCCGTAGCGCCACCAACGCTCTCGCCGTCAAATGCCTAATTGAAGCGACCATGATGAACAATTTGCAAGCAAGAAATTGACATTGAACCAGAGATGCGCGATCACCGCACATAATGCGAAAGAGCATGTGACAGAAAGTTCCACGCCAAAAATGACTTCATAAATCCGCGGCATCATTACAAAACCCGGTAGTAATATGGCGGTGTTTGTGTGTGCGCGCGAAAGGAAATGAACTGTCAAGGTGATTCGGCCATCATTGCGCGGCGTCCACCCTCGAAAAATTGTTCAGAGTTTTAGACGTTCTTCCGCGAAACAAAGTCGTCCTTGAACGCTCTTGAACTCCCGAGAATCGCGCACACACATATAGGTCCCCCCGGCAGGCCCCGAAAAAAAAGCAATCAAAATGATCACACTTAATCACCTCGGAATATATTTACACATTCTGAAGGCGAGAGAATAAGCGCACAAGAAATTATATATGTACATAATGGGATTCTAGATTCACAAACTATTGGCCAAACAAAAATGCTTTCGAGTGGAGTTCAAGGTTTCTTTGAAAATTGTAAAGATGTGTCAACAAGAAGACCGAAAAAAGGCTTCTTTTGTACATAAAAGAGGCCACGATCTTGAATTACATTTTCTTCTTTATCTTTTGTTGAGGGTCTCAACAGGAAATTTCAAACACGTGTAAAACCATCAAAAAGGGTGCATATCATTCACCCCGTTTGTAGGATCATCTTTCACCTTTCTCCGCTGTCTGCTGGTTTTTTTTTCCAGGCAAAACAGAAACGAAGAAATTGCGCATGATTCTCTGAATTTATTCCTCCACGAGGAACGTCCACAAAAGAATAAATAAAAAACTTCCACGCACTTGAATTCATGATTTATCCCTCAATTAACCTCAAAAATGGTCTATTTCTTCCATTTTATCGCTATTTTTTTAAAGCATTTTTTCAAAACGTCACGAAAGAGTATTTTCGCCAGAGGAAGACCTCCGAATATCATTAATATTTTAAAGACTTGTTGAGAAACAAAAGCAGAAAGGGAATTGATGGATGGGTGTTTATCAGAGTATGGAGAAATTTTTGCATCAGTAAATTAATTCTAATAGTAAATTTGTTGGGTTTTTGCAATAATTTTTTGGTGGTTTAAATAAGAATCACAATGGGGTTTGAACTTACCTTGCAACCCTCACAAGAATGGACGCCATAGTGAAAACCAGAAGCTTTGTCACCACAAACTCGACATAGAACCGTCGTTCCGTCAAATTCTGCAAATGAATTAATGAGAATTTCATTAGATATATCGTGTTTTTCAAATTAAGATAAATGCGTTGAGCTTTACGCAGAAAATGGGAAGGAAGACATTTTGGGAGAGTTACTTCCTCAGGGAGCATTCATAGAATAAATATCGCAATTGAAACATGAAATACTCCCATGTTTCATGCGATCATAACCTTTACGCCTCCTGCGTAGAACAAAAAATTGAATTCCTTATCGCAGAAGATTTTTTCCTTGTAAAAGCGTCGTCTTTAAGTACTTGCAATGATTTATACTTGATTAAAATGTTATAAATAAAATAATAGAAAATAAATGTTTCAGCTGCTAAGGGTTGAAACAAAATATAAACATAATTTAACCCGTATACAGTTAAAAAAAATTAAGAGGTTAGGTTAGAATTTTCGTCTGCTGATACTGTTTTTGTGACGGAAATGTAGAATTTCTCAAAAAAAAGAAAAAAGTTTTAAGAAGTAACGATTTTTTGTCATTTTCATTAAATCTAATATTAGAACATTCTTTTGAAAAAAAAAAAAGCTATATCAGATCCACTATTGTAATTAAAATTAAATATTCTTCATAATTTTCTATAAAACTTTGCGTTTTAGATTGATTTTCTCTGCCTTTTAGGTTAGCTTTCTTTGGATCTTTGCATTTTAGGTTACTTATCTCTGGATATTTGCATTTTAGGTTAGTACAGATCCATTTATTTATTTTGAATTGACTCATTTTAAAGAACTTCTTTCTAAAGAATTTTAAGAATATTTAAAAATTCATTATTACTTTGTTCTCAGTTGCGTCCAATGCTTAGATTTCATAGAAAAATGACAGAAAACATAGAAAAAAATTATCTTCTTTTCATTACTTCTATTCATATCCATTTCTATGACTTTCTATCTATTTTCTCAGGTTTAATTCCACGTGAAAAAGAATAGAAAAACATAGAACCCCATCAAATTAAACAAAAAACATAGTAAATCATAGAAAGAACATAACCAAAAAACGTAGAAAACTATAAAAATCAATTTCAAAGCTTCAAAGCTAGCAGAGTTAATTTTTCCCTCGAATTTAATTAAAAACTTCGCCTTTTTCAACCGTCAATGAACTTTTACATTAAAAAATCTCCTCCAGAGCCTCTATAAAAATTTATACATCTACCTTTCTTGCAAAACACGTCAAAATATAGTTTAACATGCACTTTTACTTTCGCGAATACACATTTTTAAGCATATCGAAAGCATCGAAAGTGACTTGGCACAGCCAAAAAAAAACTTTCATTAACAAGCCCGTGAGTTCAATTTGAAAGTGTCTCTCATGGTGAGTTTAAAAAGAAAATTACAAACTACTAAACTTTTACTTTTTGTGTCTGGGCTTGTAAAAAAGTGGCTGAAAATTGGATTTTTTTGGCGAAAAATGCGATTTTTGTGACATTTGCTGTCAAATAGTTGCTGTCAGAGGGGCAATAAATGTCACAAATTTGACAGGAGCAGATTTTTGGACAAGAAAAAAAAATGCAGGAAATCATTTACAAATCATCTCAGTTGCATAACACGATCGCCCCTCTCGCGCTCAATCACCTGGAGATGTATGTGGAGAAAGTGCTCCCCATCTCTCTCTCTTTTATACTGCTGAGGTGATGTGTCGAAAGAGAAATTAACCCACTTTCTTCCATTTCTCATCTTGCTCATCTCGCTGAGCACGCGCGATCCCCACGAGAGAGAGAGAGAGAAGGAAAAAACCGGAGAAAGGGGCGTTCTTTAAGTGAGAGTGCGCGCGACTTTTCGGAGAGACGTCGTGGGAGATTTTTCGGGGACTTTCTCCATGGATTTATTGAGGGTTATTTGGTGGGTTGTTTTGCGAATAAAATGAAAAATTCTAGGTTAGATCACTTTTTTTCTTGCAAAATGATCAGAAATGTTTTTTTTTTTAATTTTCTTTGTAGAAAAAATGATCATTTTCTCAAGAGTTCAAAGCTTCAGTATTGTAACATATAAAATGTATATATTTCTCAGCAAATCACGATCGTTAGAGGTATGTGAAAGAGCTCGAAGACAACGGAGAAAATACACTCAAAGATCATTGAACTCTCGTGTGATCTCTTCGGGTGTAAGAATCTCTCTACGCTTTGGGAACTTCTTTCACTCTTGGGAAGGTTTTCTGCAAGAATTCAGGGCCATTCCCCTCTGATGATCATCAAAAGTCTATATGCTCTCTTTCTTTTTTTTTTCTTCTTTTAAAATTTAACGATCCAGATGGACTTTTGAGTGATCTTTCGGTCACGATCACTTAACTTTCTCCGCACTCAGAGGAAAAGGCAAGTTTAAAAAAAAAGAGTAAATTATTATTTTTCTCATTACGACTCAGTGATTATGAACAAAAAAAAAAACAATTAAATAAAAAATAAAGAAAATAAATTATTTAAGATCTTTCAAAAAAGTTTTTTTTTTAAGAATTCAAATTTTGCGCAATAATCATGCAAATGGCTGTTTTTAATGATCTCTCCGGACGTTCTAGAGAGACTTTTGAAAAATCTAAAGATCATTCTGAGAGACGGAAAACCTGTTGCTGATCAACTTCCTATTCCATTTAAAGCAGAAAACAATCGCTTCTTTATTTGTTTTTAGCATTCTCATCACAAATGAGCGTCTATATGACTAAATTTTGGCGATCTTATCACTTTTTTCATGATCTTTTTGAGTGATCTTCCTTTTAAAGACTTCTAACGCGATCTAGAGATCTTTAACGATTTAAATATTTTTTTTCCAATCAAGAATTAAGGGAATTTTTCTTGATTTTTGAGATTAGGCGATGATCTTATTTAATTTTTTTCTTTGATTAATCTTTTGCCAACGATCTTCAATTTTTTTCTATTTAATAATAATTTTATTTTTTTTAAATCATTTTTTAAAGTTTCTTTTAAACTTCGCGATTATTTTTAAGTTTTTGTAAGATTGATAATTTCAATGATTTTGATTATGTTTTAATATGCAATATTCTATGTTTTTTAGAATCGTTTTTTCTAAATAAAAAAACATCGAATTTCGTAAATTTCTCAATTTTGTGTTAGATTTTAAGAATCTCTGTTTCTCTAATTTATATAATCTTTAATTATTTTATTGTGCTTACAGGAAATGCTCAAGAAAATCCCAAATAAAGGTAGCAATATTCTATGTTTCTACCTATCAAATGAACTGATTTTATAAACTCAATTTTGCGATAAAGTATTGCACGCTGTTGTCTTTTATTTCTAATATTTCGCCACAATATTGGACTTGATAGAAACTTCTAAGGAAATCTTTAAAAAAAAGTTTTTAAAAATCTATGTTTCTTTCTATCAAATGGACCGATTTTGATAAATTTCTCAGCTTTACGTTGAGTTTCATTATACTTTTGTTTTCTTTCCTTATTTATAATCTTCAACTGTTTTATAGTGCTTGTAGGAAACCCCTAAGAGAATCCCAAGAAAAGTTGACAAAATTCTACGTTTTTTTTCTATCAAATAAATCGATTTAAATAGATTTAGCTTTAAAAAAAATAAAATTGGCGATCATCCCTTAACCCCATATCCAATCAGTTTATGCCATTTATAAGATCTTCATGGAAACTTGAAGAACAACTTGCGATGTTTTTTTTCTATGACAATTTCAAATCGATTTTGATCAGTTTTTTTGTGAGAAATTCGTATTTTACTATCAGTTACAAATCGTTTTTTTAGGCTTTTACCTATGTTAAGTTCTGGTTCTCCACGTGAACTGGCCACAGTGGGCTCCATGACCGGAAAGGGTCTTGTATATTCCGGGGTTTCAGGCCTCGGGGGTGCCACTATAACTTTACTCTGACACACCGGGACACGTATAACAGCCGTCGCAATGGACGATGGCTGTGCCTGGTGTGAACTATCAGGCGACATAAGCATTGTTTTAAGTTTTTTTTTCTAATTCAATTTTATAACTCTTCAATTCAAAATTAACGAACTTCCTTCACAAATGGGGGGAGGATGTCTCACTTTTGGTCCATTTGAAACAAACACACCACAACAAGAGATTTAACGATGACAAAGGGGTTGAAATGAGATCACGATCACTCCTCAAGAAGATAAATTTTTTTTTGAGGAAAAGTCTCACTAAAAAATCCACAAAAATAGCCACTGTGGGGGCACAACACACAAAAAAGTCCCAACCGAATGGTTGTGAGCACGATCGCGAGTTTCGTGGCTGGCGCAGTGAAAGGAAAATTTGTACTGTGTGTTGGCACTGAAAACAGAAAGCAAGAGACGCAATACCGCCACACAAGCACACCCATGAAGGTCACGGTGGTGGGGATCGTGTCAGTGTGCGGTCGCAATTGAAGTTCACGGCTTCGTCTTTTTCGCCATCTGCCCGCGGGTTTGCGCGCGCGCGTGTGTGTGTGTGAGGTGGATGGAACTCTGCGGGTTTTCACCTACGATCGGGCCTCAAGCTCGCGAGCCACGATCGCGAGAGCATTTACCTTTTCGCGAGAGAGCGGCCCTTTTAGTCCACAACACACTTTACTGCCATCCTTCGTTTGTTTTTCATTTGAATGTAAAAAAAAAATCTCCCGAATCCATGAAAATTGCCATAGGGAAAACTCAAAGGGGATACCGTAGGACATTTCAGAGGAGTCTCCCCTTGTGAAGAATATTTCCTTAATGGGGTGAATGCACTTTCAGTGAGTCTTAATATGAAATTAATTGCTTAATTACAATGAAAAATGCTTTTTATGTGCAAAGAAGCTTAAATTTAATTCATTTAAAAAGTTTTTTCTTAGTTCCTATGATGTCATTTTTTGTAAATTACTTCCTTTATGATTTTTGTAGATTTTTATAGGGTTGTTAATGACATCACTTTTCCAATTTTTTCTCTAAATGAAAATTCTGTTTATTCTAAAGGTTTTCTCTTGATTTTGTTTAAGAAAGATTTCCCTAAATAGAGAGATTAGAGAAAGAAAACATGAAAAGTTTTTTTACATCATTTTCCATGGAGAGAAAGAAATAGAAAAAGAAAATGTAGACCGAAAAGTTTCCGGGCAAGACTAAAATGGGATATTTTTGAAGGCAAAATTCAAATGGCTATACTCCGGCTGTGGTTAACCGATTTTCAAAAATTTACTAGTTTTGGAAAGGTACATTTCTCACCTTTCCAAAACTGGTAAATTTTTAAAAATCGCTTAATCCGTTAATTTTTGGCAGTCATTTTTGTAAACCTAGGTAGAAGATACTCTTTTCAACATTTTACAATTTTTTACTTTGACCTCTTGAATCTCGTCCGCTAGTGCACCGATTTTAATGAATAGATTATCGCTGGAAAAGTAATTTAATTCCCTTTCCAAATTTGATAAATTTTTGAAAGTCGGTCAAGCGGTTCGGTTGTGGCAGTCCTTCTAGTGAACCATAGTCAAATAAATTTTTAAAAAAATTCAATCTAATATCCCATTTTAGCCCCCTGGAAACTTTTCGCGAGTAGTGTAATTTTAAAAAAGTTTTTTATTTATTTTAATTTGTTGCATTTGTGTGTGAATTTAAATAGAGAGACATCGGATTAACAATTAACAAAATCTCTATGAAATCACACGAAATTCACATGGAAATTCATGGGAATTTCTTAGGAATATCCATTGACATTTTCTTGGAATAATAAATATATTAAAAAAAATAACATCAAAGTTACTTTTAAGATCAATTAATTCCCACAAAATTCATTGAAAGGGTTGAAAAGAATACTGAAAAAGTGCAAAATTTTCTTATTCCCTTCATTGACTTTGGCGGAAACTATTAGAATATTGCGCCATCTTTTTTTTTTTTGGTAAAAATCTCAATACAGTGGGACCCCAGTACAACGACGGCTTGGTTGAGCTATTCTCGCGCATTGAAAATAATGAGTGTGAAGAGTATATCCGAGTGGTCGTTGTACTGGGGTCCCACTGTATTTTGAAGCATTTCTTTATTATTTTCTAACCTAAAATATCTAAAACACACCAAATGAATGTTTAAAGCATTCCCATTAAAATGCAAAGATAACTTATTACAAAGAAAGAGATAAATAAGATTCATTTCCCAAACATTTTATTTTAAAACTTTCTTTTACTTTTACCCAAAACACTTTCAATTGTCCGGACAACCCGTCAAAATACAAATCAATTTGCCAAAAAACGATAGTGGTTGGTTGAAAATGATTTTTTTCCGCACGAATTGCCACAAAACTGCGTGAAATTTTTAATTTCACACCCAAATGACGCTCTCCGGTGATACTTTCACACCCCCAGGCGCCATCTTCTTTTTTTAAATAAAACGAATTCTAAGCATTCGGGCTAGGATCTTCTAATTTTATTTTTTTTTCGGTCTTTTTGAGTGCAATATTGGCCCTTTTTGCCCCACAGTTGGATGGTAGAAATTTATTTCCTCGTTTGAGCGAGTTTGAGTGGAAGAGTGGCAAGTTGAGTGCTTTCTCGTTGGCACGCCAATTCGCTTGGGATTGTGTTACCTGTTGGCCTGACTCGCTCTCGCGCTTCTCGGTCGGTCGGCCACCTTTTCCGGTCAACTACCTCGTCAAGCAGAGTTCGCTCTGCCGTGCGATCACTTCGCATATTCGTTCTCTCTGCCACGATGGAGAAAACGCATTTATGTTGTACATACTTAGAAGAAAAAAATGGCGGAGAAATGGCTGCGGAAAAGTGAAAAAAGGGAGAAGAAAAAGAGAAAGAATCACAGATAAAAGATCTAAAAAAAAAACGTTAAAACTCCTTTTTGGATTCAAAATAAAATTCCCGCCAAAAAGGAATTTCGTTGAGTAGATCGTGCGAGCGTCCGGATTTGCGAGGTCAGGGCCGGGCGAATATTGAACCCGATCAAGAAACTCACCGAAGGACGCCAAAATGGAAATCTATTTGGCCACACTCTCATCTAACAACTTGGACTCTTTTGCTACATTCGGACCATTCCGAATATGCCACTCATTGGCTTTTATGGACTTTTAATGCCGCGGGGCAGTGTGAGAAGCAAAAAAATGCGCAACGAGGTGGACACAGGATTACATGAGGAGCGTTTTGCTGGTATATCGCGAATTAACATTTCAAGATTTAAATCTCAAATAATGCCAAAAAGAAAACGGTTTGGTGTCACATGAAAAAATTAGGCAAATCCTAAATTTGAGATATTCATGATCATTGATCAATTTGAAGACATTTTGCAAGCATCTTATTTGCTAATTCTTCATTGGAATTACTTTAGATTGAAAATTCGTAAATTCGTATGGATTTGTCATTGGATGCATGAGGAGGTTCGTATGAAATTCACTAGGACACGATAATAAATTACGTGGAATTCACGTGGAAAATCGTATGAAAACTGTATGGGAATTCTCATGGATTTGAAATTGAAATTATAATGGATTTCTATTATTGTTAACCCTTAGAGGATTTTGCTGGCCCCTATGGACAATCAGATTTTAAAGATCTTTAAAAATAAAATTTATTTATTAACCCATTCGTGTTTTTCTAGTCATACGCTGACCCAGACGTGAAACATTATTTTTCCAATTATTTATGAATTTAATTGTTTTTCCAAATGTTTCAAATTCACACAAAATATGCCAAAAATGATGTTCTGACTGAGTAAAGTCCTCTAAAAGCATTTAGACAATAAATATCGTCTTAAAAAGAACTCATGTTTCAATGTTTCACGTGGACACGAAAAGGATAAATGTTGAAACAATTTATTACACGATAATTAAACTTTTTTAGCTTTGTTTCTTTCTTTCATTTTCATTTAGAAAAATAAAAAAATTACTTTAAATTCCAGATAAAAAATAATATTTCATGTTCTTGTTAGCGTTCTGACTCAATGTGGACACAAAAGGGTTACCAAAGGTGTTTAACCCTTTAACGTCCAACGTGAAACATAAAAACATTGAAACATGCACTCTTTTATCGCGATTTTTATTCTATGAAATTTTTTAGAGAACTTTTCTCACTCAGAACGTCTTCTTTGACCCCTTATGCGTGAATTTGATGCATTTGTAACATGGAAAAACAATTACATTCATAAATAATTGAAAAAATAAAATGTGTCACGTGTGGGTCAGCGTATGACCCAAAAAACCTTAAAGGGTTAAAAGTGAAAAAATCTACCCATCATTTGTTCTTCATCAGTACTTTAATCAAGTCAGAGTTTTAGTTGTTTTTCTTCTTTAACACTTGTAGGACTAATAATTCTAACCTCAAACTTTTCAATGAATTTTCTCTCAAAAAGAAAATGTTTTTCTAATTTTTTTTACGAGAAACCTGAAGTAATAGAAGTCCCCTACAGATAGAAGTAGAATTAGAAGATAGTTAGACTTTATTCTGTAAGGATTTAAGAAAGTTAAATTGGCAGTGATTGCCAGTTTTGTCCTCCAATATTTAGTAAACCCTTTATTACTACAATTCTCTTCAGAAATCTCTGGAAACATAACAGAAACATAAAAGAAACATTAAAAAGAAATACTAAAAATGAAAAATCTTCAAAGAAATATAACAAAAAAAGAACAAGAAAGGATAATAAGAATCTTCATGGTCGGATAACCCGGATAGTAAAGAATAGAGTAAAAGGTTGGTAACCTTTTTATGAATTGTGGCAAAAGAGAGACAAGCATTATCCATGTGAGTGAACTCCTCTTGCGGTGCTCATTCCGCCATGACAAACATTCCCTCATCGCTGTGCTTCTCCACCATATTGCTGGAATAAACAGCTCCACACACACATGAGGGGGGTCAATGGCTCAAAATTGTGGTGTAGCGTGGAATTGGTGAAAAATTCTCCAGAGTTCAAACTCAAAGAGTGTCAGCGGAAAATTTCACCGTGAAACACGTGCATCGAGTGCATTCGCCCAAAGATGGCGGAAAAACGCCTTCGATGGCACCTTCTTCGTAATGCTCGATTCGTTCTTTTTTTCTTCATTATTTAGGGCAATAACCACACCATTGTGCCATATGGTGGGAATGTGGTGTCATTTGACGCGCGGACGGGGGCCACATGAGGGTGACAAAATAAAAAAATAAAAATGGAGTAATTTGACACAGAGTATTTTGCGAGAAATTGGGCGCTTTTCGGTGACTTCCCCACACACATGTGATCCAAATTCTCTGTGGTTCTGCCTTTGTGTGTTCGGCTTTGACACAAACAATTCAAGGTTAGTCGGGCATTGACGTTTCGCAGAAGGTGCCTTTTTTTGTGGGCGCTTCTTCCCAATTTTCTGTATGCGTGCGAAGAGTTTCGCCAATATGTTTGCGTGCTAATTGCCCTCATGCCATCGCACTCACACCAAGAACTCATTTTGCTTGATTATTTAACACCATTTTGCCTCAAGGTGGGGGAAGAACGTTCTGAGCTGTTTTTTTTTGTTTCGGGTGAGCGTCACACCGCCATGTCTATTTTAATTATTACATACATATTTCAACGAAGCGAAAATTGGGGCATTTTTCGCGAAAGATTGTTTTGCTTCTCGCACAATAAATTCTCCACAATAATGTCATATTTTATTCTTCTTTTTCTTTCTCCATATTCTCCAATTTGTGCTATTTTTTTTACTCTTTAATTTCCAAAACAAATTGCACTTTTTGACCAAATAAAAAACAACGACTGATTACCCAGCGGCCATTTTGGTTTTTTTTTTCAATTGTTGCTGTTGCCAAGAAGGAAAAACACGCCACACGCCAGGTGTCACATCTACCAAACTTTAACCTTGACTCTCTCGCGGAAGTGAGCAGCGATTTTTTCGTTGGAGAACAAGAAGAAGTTTTAAATGAAAAGAATAAAAGAAAAAAAAGATCACCGCATTGCCCCCGAAAATGGGAAGATGGCGCTGCTGATGGGTCATCGGCATTGCAAGAAAACACGTTCAATGGGTTGGTTGAGCACAAAATGCGATCAATGACTCCCAGGGCTCTGACCTTGGCGCCACGCAGAAGAGCGCCCCCTTGCGCCCTCACCGCCCAGAATCAAGTCAAGGTTCCGCGGCCCGAGAGGGTTCAAAGGCCCGTACGGAGAAGTCCAAAGATTGCGCGCGCGGGAAAATTAAGCGATCGCGCGCATGAATTGCCATAATGAACTCTCTGCGGAGGAAGAAATTCAAAGGAGACGTAATGAAGAATCACGGGAATTTATGTCAAAGAAATGGATTTGTTGAAAAAAGAATTGAATTATTCATTTCTCTTTTTTTTTTAATAAATGGAGTTTATTAGTTTATTTTTTTTTTATTTCAGGGCTAGAACTTGACAGAACTTTATAAACTACGGGAGCTGAAAAATTCAGAGAACATTACCTTATTACATAAAGAAATTACACTCTGAAGAATACATCACAGTAAATTCTAACGTTAGAATCGTTAGAATTTACTATTCAGAACCTTTAATAATTTTTCAAACCATTAAATTCTCTTAATTTTTTTTTGAGTATTAACGTTAAGAATTCCAATTAAATTCTACATATAAAAATTTTTAAATCTGAATTCCTGAGGTTAGTGCCTAAAAAACTAGGTTCTTAGGCCAGTTTCAAAGTTAGAATTTACATAGTATGTGTTTAGAATTTAATATATTTTTTAAGTCTTTAAATTTTCTTCAGAATTGAAAATTATTTATTCTTTTAATTCCAAAAAGTATTTTTGAAGGTTTCTCTAAAGCTCAATATCTACGTTAGTTCTTAAGAGACTAAAAAGTATTTTTATTTATAAAAAAGAAAATTAAAGTTAGAATTAGATGCTCAAACCCTCCTTATTCAGGACTTGAAAATTTTAATAGATTTTTTTTTCTTAAGACTAGAAAACTGCTTAAGAGTTTAATAAACATATATTTTTATTTGAGAAAGAATTTTAAAGTTAGAATTAAGCTAAAATTCTGATCAGAATTCATCCTATTTAGACTCCTTAAGTAAAAAATTTAAAATAAATTCTATTCCTGAAATTCTCTTGTAGAATCTTATACTTTCCTAAATATTAAAGGCATGGGATTTCTAAAGACATTGATAATAATAAATTTTATTTCGCTATTTTCTTATGTGTAAAGAAAATTTTTACAATTCTGAAAAGCAATTTAGAAAAATTAGAACTTACAAGTTTTGAACCTCTAATATTTATTAAGAACCTGAAATTCTAAATAAAAAAAAATCTAGAAGAATCTTTAACGCTATTTTTGGTAACTCAGAGATCCTAAAATTTTCTTAAGACCTCGGAATTTCAGATTCAGGTCTTAATATTCAAAAATTACACGTTAAAATTCAAAATTTAAATCTGAATTGACAGTTTTAGCCAATTAAAGAAACTAAAACGGATTAAAGAAATGTCTGAATTAATTTTTAGATGTCTTAATTAAATGGACAATCCTAACCTCAAAATTTCTTTTATTTTAAACTTAATAAAGAAAATTTTCTTTTCTGGATTCTTCTACTTATAGAGTAACAACTAAAAGCCGCCATAATTAATATTTAAACAATTTCTGCTTAATTACAACATTTTCAAACGACAATTCTAACCTCAAAATAAATCAAAAAATTTAAAATTCTAAAGCTAAAAAAACGAAGAAAAATCTGGAATAAAGTTCTTTCGGGAATTGCATGCTGATGTAAAGGGAACCCACGTGAGATTGAAGGGGGGGGGGACACAGAAGGTGCGTAAAGAACGGCTCTTGGTGAGAAATATTATTTCTCCTTTGGCTTTGGTCGGTCATGAACCCCAATGGCGACCGCATTCGCGCTTTGGCGAAAGATCGATGCACTGTGGAGAAATGTGAATGAACTTTGGAAAGTTGTGTGACTAATATTGGGTTGAAAGTAAATGAAACTAATCGCTGCTGCCACGATTATGTAAAAAGCGAGAGAGAAACGTGACGAAGTGCGCTTTTCTCTTTTATGCTGCGCCTTCCCATGTGCCATACCAACACCTTTTCTTTTCTTCTTCTTCATCGTTTTCCCACTTAAATTATGTATGTAGTTAGGTTTATTCGGAAGTTAGATGGGTAGTTATACGAATGTTGGTGCTTAATTTCGTATTCAGAAAAAAAGAATTCTTAAGAAAATTGTTGCAACGGTGTCTTAGAACAATTGAGCGTCCCTTTCTTGAAGAAATTAACGGAATTCTTGGATTTTTTTTACTTGCTCACGCTTTGAAGAAAAAATCGCAGCAAGTTGACGCAGTGGCGCCATCTCTACCGCGGTGGATGAAACACACAAGGGCGTCACTAGATGGCAAAAGTTGTCCCACTTACCCAATACACCAACACACGGAGGCGCTAGTGTGCACAGACGCTTTGGAATTTTCCCAAAGCGGGATGTACGAAACAAAATGTCCTTTTGTGCGATTTTCCTTTGGCAAAACTCACCTAAAAAGAGACAAAAATGAAAGAAAATGATGAGAAAATGCAAATTTTTACACAGAAGCGTACAAAAATCAAGTGAATAGTGCAAAAACATTTACAAAATGGCCATATCGGCCATATTAGCCTATAGAGTAGCATTCCCCCACGCAAATGTGGCAACGTCGCGCTGTGTCATTAGCATTGTGACACAGTGTACATGACACAGATAATAGTGCGCATGGATGTGTCGTTGACCGATCATAAATGGCCTTGGGTTCTAAGGTGAACCACTCGGGTATATAACTTTTATTTTAAAATCCAAACCATTTCGGACGCTTTTTTCCACCTCGAAGGTGGAAAAACGCTCCGTGCGCGCACATACTTTACCATTTTGTACAATATTTTATACATACATGAGAGCTTTTATTTTTGTGGAAGTGTAGCGCTCTCAAATGCGAAAATCCACACATCGAGTGTGAGAGAGACGGGCGAATGGGGGAAAATTGTAAGTTAGAAGAGGACGCCATGTTGACGGCACCAATGACGGTGTCAATGCACTTGCAGTGGCGCTGTCCTCGATCTAAATTCGCACTAAAACTTCGCACCAGTGTGACGGTGCTTAGAGGGTGGAATGGGGGGGGTGGAACATCCACAACATACAACATACTTTTATGCAATAAGATGACATGTTGATTGGAATTTTCACAGAGAGGAAAACTCGTGCTTCTCATGTACAAAATGTTTTCCAGCACTATATGGAATTCTAGAAAGTTCGACGCGAGAGATTGAATCCAATATGGTGGCTTCCTTAAAAACGTACTAAACGTTGTAAAAGGAACGTTAAAGAAATATGAATTCTTTAGATCTCGCTGAATTACGTCTGACTCAATAAAATATAAGAAAGAGGTTTAAAGTTAGAATCTGAAATAGAAATCAACTATTTTGGTCGAATAATTCTCAAAAAAATCGTTACTACATATTTAATTTTTTCAATTCCTTTTTATAATAAAGAAATACAAATTCTTTCAAATTGCTATAAATTTTTAGACTTTAAAAGTCTGAGTTCTTAAGTCTTAAAAAACTCTTGGTAAATCCTTTAAAATCTATTCTAAGAAATATTTCTTTTCAATGATAGTTTTGGTAAAACAGACAGTTTTTTTTTAGCTATGTGACTGAAAGATTGGTAAAAGTTTCGTTTCGTTAATATTGGAGAAAACGATTTTGGATAAATGAAATAAAGAGATAAATTCAGAAAATAATTTTTTGAATTAAAAACTAAAAAAAAATAATTTTTTTTATAAATAATTTTCATTACAAATGAATTCATGTAAGAGAATTTTTTCGGAATAAATTCATTCCTGAAAGAAAGTTTTGTAGTTATTAAAAATAAAGTTGAAGAAAATAAAAAAAAGTTTCTAAACTAATATATTCATTTAAAAGCTTTTTATTTTAGAAATAGTTTTCGAAGACAAAAATCCTGATAGAAATATTTCTTTTCTATAGGCCTAATCGGCCTAATCCCTTAAAAACACTTTGCTTCTTGCTTTTAGGAATAATTGAGGAAATAACAAATTATTTCTTTAAAAAATCTGTCTCAAATATTTTTTTAGTTTTTCAACAGACATTTTATTAAGAAAATATTTATTTTTTGTCAGCCTTTATCTTTAAAACGACTTACGCCAGGCAAACTTTTATTTCTTTAAGAATCAATTTTATGAAAAATCTTTTAATTATTTATTTATTTTAGAGTATTTTCCCGAGGAGAATTTTTTATAATTTTTTTATCATTCAAAAGAATAATAGTTTTAGTATCTTCTTTAAGTGACACTATTCAAACCTTGAAGTTTAAAAAAATTAAATTGATTAAATTTTTTTCAGACCTTTATTTAGGTAATTCAGAGTCTTTTTTATAAACTCTCCTTAGAACTCATAATTTCAAATTCTAAAGCGAATTTTAACTGAAAACTGAATATTAAAATTTCAAAATTTCAACTCTGAATTTGTAAAAGTTTTGGCTTTTGGAAAGAAAAAAAATTGATTAAAGAAGTTAAAATGTCGAGTGATTCTCGATAAAAGAATATATTAAGCTGTAGACCGTAATGGTTTTCAAATAATAATTATCTATTATTAGTCTCTAATAAAGTAATTTAATAAGAATCTAATAAAATAAAAATCCTTCAGGACCTGATGAATATACTTTAATGACTTGAAACGTCAATAGGAAACCAATAAGAAATCAAATTCCTTATTTTACAAATTGACTTTATAATGTTTTATATCTAAAAGATCTTTATGCAAAGATATGAGTGAAGCTCAGAATAAAATTTTAGGAGTTTCAGAACTTCAGATTAGAACTTAACCGTCAAGCTTCAATTCCCGTTTACTTAATTTCTCTTTTGCAAGATGAGAAGTGAAAATCTGATGCTTTATTTTCCATACAGATCATCCAGACACTTCCCAGAAGAAACCAACAAACACCCCTATTCCCCAATTCACCCAAACTAAGGGCTCTCAACTCTCAAAAAAAGGAGGTGAAGAGATTTCTTTGACAGCTTCTCCGCAAGACATAATAATAAATGATGCGAGTGAGGGTGGTTAATGTCATCACTTTCACACTCATGCAACTTTCTCTCTCTCCATCCTCCTCTACACGGTGCTGTGTCTACACTACGCCATTTCTCGCGCCTTTTTTCATCTTCTTTTTCTTCATACCTCCACATATTTTGCAAAATGTCCGTAAATTTTTGGCAGAAGATGATGAAGAAGAAGAAAAAAAGCAACATATGGAGGGGACCCCAAAAAATGGGCGACAGTTGAGCAAAAATGTGCAAAGTGGCGTGCAAGAGGCAGAAAAAAATGTATGTTTGAGCTATTTATTAGTGACGAGAGAGTGGAAAAACGTTGCACAACGCCAAAGCGCGCAAATGTAAACCCAGCCCAGTGAAGGTCGTGCACAATCCCGTGCGTTCACCCCGTCAGTGGAAGTAGGACGCGCAAAACGATCGACGTCACACTCTCCGCGATATGTTTCTTTCGCTCTCACACCATCCCCACCACATACATATGTATATAATATTAAATGTTGCGAAGGCAGTGCTGAAAACAAATTCACAGACAAATTTTATGCTTTTTGCGGTTAAATATTTAAATTTTGGTAAAGAAAATGACATGAGTTAGATCGGTTGAAAGGACTTGTCAAACAAGTTACGTCAAATTTATTTGAATTCTTATGTCATAAATTGTCCAATCAACAGCTTTTAAATTTGACAGAAGTTAGATTAACAAGACTTGTCGAAGAGGTTACGTCAGATTTATTTGAGTTCGTCTATCAATCTAATTTAATTGTCCAATCAAGAGTTTTCTTTAAATTTGACAAAAGTTAGATTGACAGGATTTTTCAAAGAGGATACGTCAAAATTTGAGTAGATCTGTTAATAAAATTTATTTATCAAATCACCTGTATTCTCTGACAGAACTTAGGTTAACAAGATTTAACAGAACGGTTACATCAAATTCATTTGAATTCTTCTGTCAATACAATTTATTTGTCAAACCAACAGCATTCCTCAAGTCTAACAAGAGAATCGCCTGGCAGGAATTTTCAAAGACGTTTTTCTTATTGACAGCAATGTCAATATGTCTGAAAAACTAGGATTAATTAAATTCTAATGTGATTCAATCAATATGAATTCCTCTAAATCAAAGAGAAATTGGACAAGTTTCCTCAAATTCATGAAGAAGAAGTAAAAGAATATAAACAAATCAACAAGTTCTTTGCATTTAGTGTTCAATTATTACAATAGAAATATCATAAAATGAAAACTATGTGGTCAATTCTGGCAAAAATCTTTTTTCTTACAAATTAAAAGATTTTGACAGTTGATGTTTTAAAAAACGTTCTATTGTCATTCTAGAGAAGAAAAACAATGAATTTGTTGTTCAAGGAAGATCTTTTGGAAAAGCCATTTTTCTTTTCAAAAACTGTCAAAATCTTAAGATTCTTAATAGAATACCAGAAAACTTAACGAATTGTAAGGAAAGATTATTAAGAGAATCAACCCCTACATGTCTCTGTAAATCTGTCCCTCATTGTATCTCCGCTTTCGCAACTTTCAACCGAAAAAAAAACCTCTCCGCAGTGCTTTTTTTAATCTTTAGCGCCTGAAATTAAATTCATTTCGCTCTTTGCGTCATTTTGCCCTTTCACTTGTACGCAGAAAATTTTCGTTAAATTACCCAAAAAGAAAATGTCATGTCAATGTTCTGTCAAATTTTTGACACAACTTCCTTTTTTTCACCCACCCTTCAAACCTCCTTGGGAAAATTAATTATTTTCCGCCAAAATAGCCTTTGGGGGGTTAGAAAAAAAACTTTCCTCTCCAGAGCATTTTCGCAGCGCCAAGTCTGTGAGGAGAGGAAAAAAAAGGGGGCCCTCGTCTAATTTGACATTCTCTCTCTGGCCGAACGAAAATTGTGTTATTCAATGTTAATAGTTGTTTGTCTCATTTTCACTCTCGCATCGCTGTCAATGTGTGGCACATCGCGCCATTTCATTCACACGCGCGTGTATCCCCCATCAGGGTGTCCCACTCGCACCCATAAGTGGCCTTCGTTTCTCTTTCAGTAACTCGCCGAGTGCGTTGAACTCCCTCTGCACGACCTACTTGCGAAGGCGCTTGGAAATATCGAGTGCACAGCTAGCAATCGTATGGGGTACACTGTAAAGTAGCAGCGGTAGTGTACGTGATCTTGAGCACTATCGAAGCGCAACATTTTTTCGCACTTTCGCAATGAATATGGGATTTTTTTTGAGCATAAGAAATTTGTAATTTTGCAGAAAAGACAAATTGAGTGTGTATGTGGCAATGGGATGGTTGAAAAATGAATGCGAAATTTTGTTGAAGCTTGTTGTGTATTTTTGGTGGGAAAGAGATTGAATTTGTTGATTGATTTACAAAGTTTTTAAAAGAAGTTCTAAAGTAAAATTGTTAAGAAAAATGGATATTTTTTTAAACTAATTTTTGGCTAGGTCAGTTTCCTGATTTTCTGTACATATTCGGATATTTTTTTTTTTCTTTGGGTTTCCGGTCGTCGCCAGGGGTAGAGATTCTCGTCCAAATGAAAGACGTACTTCCCAAAGCTTTCAACCCCTATCCGGGCCTTCTTCAGTGGCTGGAAGTGGGTGAATTTCTAATATTCGGATATTTTCTTTAAGATTACATTCTCTGTGAAAGAAATGTTGTTAAAACAAACGTTAAATATTAAAACAGAACGTTAAACATTAAAAAATAACGATAGAAGTTAAAAGTAAATGTCAGTCATTAGAAAAAAAACGTCAAAGAATGTAAAAGTAACGTCAGCTGTTAGAAATTGATATTCAGAGACTCTCAAAGTAACCTCAAACGCTAGAAAATAAATGCAAAACTTGAAAATTGGGAATATCGATCTTTAGTGAAAAAACAAGAATAATTATAACAGAAAAGAAATTGTCGAAACATTACTGGAAATCATAAAAGCTTTATCATTTTCCCACCCACTATGATTTCAATTGAAAAATTCTTCGTTACAGAAGAAACTTCAAACTATTATTTAGAAAATATTTCAAAGTGTTAAAAAACTGTGTAAATGTAAAAATATTGTCCATAATGTAATTACAGACCCGAGGAAAGAGAAATAAAGCTCCGAAACGTAGCAAAAATAATAAAGGAGGAATTTCAGAAGAGGTCAGATCCCGTGTTTGACTCTCACAACATTGAAAATTGACCGAATCTTCAATAATGAAACTTCAAATGTTAGAATTACAAGAATGGTCAAAAATTGATTATTTGAGTGCAATCTTAGGGATTATTTCTATTAAAAAAATCTCTCTTACAATTCTTCTGTTATAAAGGTTTAAAGGTTTTTCTTTCTTGTATTGTGTTCTTAAAGGAAAATTACATTTCCAGAGCTCCTTAATTGTTTGTTTTCTTTTTGGTCAACGACAATAAAACGTTTTGACATCAACTGTCATAATCATAACCTAGATCCTCCAAATGACTTTTTGTCTACGCCCCTGCATGATAAGTTTTGACATAAACCTTTTTTATTGATCTCCGTTACGTCACAACCTCATGACATTTCAATGCAAAGTTAATTTGAATAGAAAATACACCGAATATTCTATAAATTATCACATTAGATAGTGAAAAGGAAAAATTATGTGAGTCAACTCTCACTTTCAGTGGACGATTTCTCTCAGTGTAGTGAGTCTTTCTTCGTTCACAATCATTTTGTGAGCTGATTTAATGTGTTTAGTGGCTTTAAAGAGCGATGAAATCTCTAAACAGTGACGGCACTTGAAATAGTAATGTAATATTCCTTTGCAACTATCACAAAATCCTACGCAAAGGCAAGAAAATTTTGCAAATTATAACGTGACAATGTAAATTCGTTTTTTTTTTTAAAGATTTCATCCCATTTTCCATGATAATTTCTCTTTCATGGGAAAACCTTTAACGTATTTTAACGTCAAGTTTAAGAAATAAAATTGTTTTTAAAGGATTAAGGAGATGAGTCCTTAAAAATTTCTTTTTGAGTTTTAAAGAATTTTGCAAGTAAAAAAATTGAAAGTGTTTCCAACTTTCTTGGAATTTTTCCCAAAGAAATTCACCCATAATGGATTTTCCATGGTATTTCGGTTGTGGTGTTGGAACACTGTTGCTCTCGCGAGAGAACTATTTAGTGTGCGCCAAGTAGGCCACGGATTGCCGGTCAATGCTCCGAACGAGACATCAATTGTGTAACCCAGTTAAGTGTGCGATTTCGCTCTCATACACCACAAAACAGCGAAAGTATAGAGCCTCCCCCCCCCCTTCCCATCAACACGATCCTCCTCTGAGGATCTTCTGGAGTTTCGAAAAGGGAAAATTCAAATTTTCAAATAAACGTCATTTTACCTGCCAAAACTCTTCCAATTAGTCGATCGGTATCCTTCGTGTCATCCGAAAAGAGGATCTCACGTTCACCAACTGTCATTTTTAAATGTTGTCAAAAAAGGATCTTTGCAAACTTTTTTATCTTTCAAAATACTGATCTATTTATTTTTTTTATACGCCTCCGTTTGACTAGGATGTATACTTAAAATTGCAAGACGAAAAAACACTAAACGACGATTTTCTTTTATATATATAAATGTATGGCAAATGGTATACAGCACAATGTCATTTATTTTGTCCTAATACATCCAAAATGAAAAAATTCTAATATCACAACTTTAATCATAAAATCACGTTTCCATTTGCAATATTCGTCCTAAATGAGTCTCGATAGAATTCAAATTTGCATCTCATCATTATTCCCACAGTCACTGCATCTTGTCACACTCATGGCGCCCCACGGGGTTCCTTCTTTGATCCCGAATAATTTACAAAAAAAAATAACAAACTACAACAGCCAACAATAAATTTTTGGCGTTCAAACAGAATCCTGTCTCCGATGCACTTCCTGCGGTGGCGCTGCCGTCACGTGTAGGCACCGTGAGAGCGAGATAGACTGCTGTTCACACGTTCGTTTGGCGCGACAGTCGAGCGGACACTGAGATGTGAACTCGGGCTCACCACCATCTTGGCCCATGACGCTCTCATTTTGCCGAAGGCATGAGTGAGAGCGAATGAAATTGTTTACAGACAGTGGGAAAATGTTAGCAACGCTCCAAGAAATTATTTGCTTTACAATTTGATTTGGGATTTAAAGGATTTAAATGAAAAAAAAAATCATTTAACGTTTAAATTTTAATGGTCAAAATTTGAAAAAAATTTTCTTGTCTCAATTCAATTTTTTTTAAGTTTTTGAAGCAGATTTTATGGTCTGAATCAGAAATTTCATTGTTGGAAAATAATGTTTGAGTCTGAATTAAGAGAATTAATGTTTCAAGAAAGACTTTAGGGTCTCAATATGAAAGTCAATCATAACGCGTCCAGTTATTAGAGTTGGTATACCACAACGCGGATGGGTCAGTCTATGCGTTGTAATTTAATTTGTGAGTAATATTAGTAGGCAAAGTCGATTTTTTGTAAAATTTAGCAATTTGACAGATTAAAATGCTTATATCTTAAGTTCTATTAGACCTACAGAAATTTCTTGACTAGTTCTGGAAAGGTATTGAAATAAGCTATAATCTGACATATATTTTGATACATTTCAAGGTCACCTCCAGAACACAAAATGGCGGATTTATGTTCTACCAAAACAGTTTTTTGCACTTTTTGTCCTCAAGGAATGGTTCTAGAGGTTTCTGATGTTCTAGAAAGACGTAGATAATTGCAAAACCTTTAATTTGATACTAAGTTGAGTCAAATCGGACAAGCGGTTCAAGAGATATGGCTCTTAGAACTTTTCAAATTCAAGAATTTTTCAAATGGATATATCTTCTAAACGGCGACATAGAATTTCTTCATTTTCGGACTGATGAAAGATATTGAGTCAGGCTACAACATATCAAAATTTAAAGGAAATCTATAACAGATGTTCGGAGATATTGCCCCTTAAAGTTAGGCAATTTTTGTTTTTGATTTTAGCGCCTCTTGCGGATGTTTTTGAAAATTGAAATGTTCTAAACAGTTGTAGGGCTTTTCAATACCTTTCATTTGATACCAAGATGGTCAAAATCGGTCAAGCCGTTCTTGAAATATATTGAAAAAACACTTTTTGCATTAGGCCGCCATATTTGCTAAACCGCTTGACCGATTTTCAAGTATGAATTATTGATGAAAACGTCTCACTGAGCTCTACAACATACTAAAATTTCAGATCTCTAGCTATAAGGGAAGTGGTAAACGGTAGTTCAAAATGGCGGACGGCGGCCATCTTGGATTTTGAAAATGCGAAAAAATGAAAATTTACACCCACATTTCTATAGAAAACTTCAAACCGGAAGTCTCTATCTGTTACTGTTCTCGAGTTATAAGGTAAAGTTTGGCGCAGAGGCCGGCCGGCCGGCCGGCCGGCAGGCCGGCCGGCCGGAACAAAATTTTTCCACCACCACTTTCGTAATGTGGGATGTCTAAAACGTGCTCATACCAAGTTTGAGCCCGATCTGAGATGGTCGGTTTTTCCGACGATTACAATACTTGGTATGCCACGATTGTGGTATACCAACTAATTATCAGTGTCTGAAAAAAAATCCTTAGGATCAAATTGAAACTATCTGTTCAGAATGAACAAGCGCAATCAAAATAATGAGAAAAGAACAACAGGAAAATTGTAAAGATAAATAAATAAATCAAAAATTAGTGCCACAGCTGCATTTCAGGTCAGCTGTGGCACCACTTCCCACTTCCTGGAGTGTGGAGCGAGCACTCGTGGGGGGAACTCGCGCCTCTCTCCCACTCCAGGAAGAAGCCCAAAATTTAATATATAAGAAGCACACGTAGAATAAAAAACTCACTTTTTGATTCATGTACTATCTAGAACGTTTTACAATAAAACACAGTGCCTGCCAAGACAGGCGAGCTAGACTGTAAAGAAAAGTCTTTCAACCTTTTTCATTTCAGCGCCAGTTTAGAAGGCTCGCACCTCGCTGCGGTGTCTAACTGGCCACTTCAGATTTCGAATATCTCAGTATTCGAAACACTATCAGTGTATAAAAAGTAATTCAACGTCATTCGTGGAAATACAGTCAGGTATTGATTAACGTCGCATGGGATATACTCTTTCCACTCATTATTATTAATGGGTGGAAAGAGTATATCCCATGCGACGTTAATCAATACCTGACTGTATTCAGACCTTCAAAATGAATTCTAGGGTCTCAAAATAAAGGTATTTGACGTTGACGAACGGTTTGAACTTTAAAAGTAAAGCTCTGAAAAAAACTTTTGAGAGAAAAATGTTCAAAGAAAGTTGAGTAGGAAAATGCTAAATTTTCAAGGAAAGTCCTATAAAATGGATTAGATTAGATTAGATTAAAATAAGGGGGCGGCTGCATGAGTCTATAAAATGGATAATTACACTATTTGAATTTCACACTAATCATGAGATTTGAATTTTTTCGTAACCGTTCGCTTACCAACTCAGCTTAATTTTAGAGTCTGAACTCAGTTTATAGACTGACTGAGCTAATATAGTTTATTGGCTCTCGCTGTGAATCTGGCTCTGTATTATACTTGATTCATAGCTTATGCTTTTTTACTGACGTAAACCTTGAATGTATCCTTACTCTGAGAATTTCTGGCTCTTTATTTCTGAGAATTCTCTTGCTTTCTTATCATGAACATGAACGTGCGAGCTTGAATTGATAAATACCAAACGTAAGGTCTCGAAGATAGGCTTGTGTGAGTGAGTATGAGAAACTAAATTTCAAATTCTTCGTTCATCTCCTTGTCCATTAGTATCTTTAGGTCATTGATCTTCCTTGACTTCTCCAGCATACATAGAAATCGTGTTTCTTGTGTGACAGTGACAGCTCGACACAATATGAAGGAGCAAGTGAGAAAAAACAACGAAAAACGTCTCCTTACAAAAAGTTTTGGTCAGGTTAGGCCTTTAACGGTCGATTTTTGACATGATCCCTACTAATTCTGAAACCAAAATTCCAGAGATTTTTCACAAAGCAAAAATTAATTAAACAAAACTTTTTCTCATTTAAATTCTTGGACTCTATTCATAATCTTTCTGTTCTTCATCAGGTCATTAAAAAATGAATTTTCCCCCCTGTTCAAATTTTTCTCTTCGCAACTGTGCTTCACACTAAAACTTCATTTTCATGGTTGGAAAGAGACAACGTGCGCGCGCGAACAAGGGAGCTTTTTGGGAATGAATTTCAGCCCAAAAATCCCCATTTCTCGCCCCAAATTGCCAAATTTCTCGTTGTCATTTTGATGTATTTACTGTGAATATTTCTTTTTTTTGGAGGGAAAATTTGTAATTTTTCAAGAAACTTGGCCATCTCAGTATTTTTTTCTCTCTCTTTGTAGGTATTTCTCATTTTGCATTGGAGCTCACTTCGAGCAATCTATTGTCCTTGGTGAGTTCATCGACATACATTTCCCCACACGACACTTGCGCACACTTTATGTGCGACTCCTTTGACATTTCCCTCCTGGCGGGAAACCTTCTTCTTCTTCCCTTTTTTAGGGGGAAGAGGGGAGAGGAGGGATTTTTGCATTGGACATTATGCAACAAGCAATGTTGGAATTGGGTCATTCCGGTGGCAAAGTCATGAATGTTATTTTTGTGTGATGAAAAATACGGAATTTTCCTCATTTGCGCGCGAGTTTAATTTTTTTTTGAGGTGAGAAAAATTAATTTGGTAAATATTGGTTAGGGGAGGAGCCTGTATTGGTTAGGTACCCCCGCTGTTCCGCTCAAATGGTAATTTTGGGTGATATCCTTCCAACCCCCACCCCATCCCTCGATTCAGGTCAACGTCCTCTTTGTGGGACAGAAAGCAAACCCAAGGCCATGCGTGTCACCTTCAGGATATAATTCCACCCGTACAGGACATTCGCCCCTTGAGAGCTATTTTAGGGTGGATGGGGGTGGGATCCGTTTTTTTTTGTTTCTTTCGGTTTCCTTCTCCCCCATTTTATCAACACTCTCAATTTTTTTTCTTCATGTAATTTGGTCCGTTTTGGTGACGCAATCGCGGCCAAATCATTTATTTCCACGCGAACTGTGCCAATGGCGTGCGTTGAACTGCGCTCTCAGAAGCATTGACACTCTATCGCGCGCGCATTTTTGCTCTCGGGCGCCTTTCAACAAAATCCAACATCGACGGTCGCTCAACTGCACAGAGACAAAAATCCATATAATACCAATGTGGTTGGATAAAACTAATATGGCCGAGGGGCGGCGGAGGGGGGCAAGTGGCAGTAAAGTGAAGGAAACTGGAGAGAGGTTGCAAATGTGATTCACATTTCAGGGAATTTTCATTAAATGTGTGTGTGTAATGTTAGCTTAGAATGCTCAACGTTTGTCTATATTGAATTGATTACAAAACAATACTTCAGTTGACAAATTGTAAGTCTTATATAAGAATCATTCTGCATGTACTCCTTTAAATTTATCAGTTTAATTTTGAATTTTATAATTGCATTGACAGTAGGTGAAACAAGATTGAAACACTGGTAAATATGTTTCAAGCACCCTTTTGTGTCCATTACGTTGACAGCGTGAAATACTTCATAATTTCCAGAATATTAATGAGTATAATTACTTTTTCTAAGTGAGAAATACATTAAATTTACTTTCAAGATGCCAAGACGTTTTGACCGAGAAATGCCCTTTTGAAAACATCCACAGAATAAGAATGATATAACAAATAAAACAAAAATGTCAGCATGAAACATTAAAGATTGAAACATTCAACGAACAAAGTATATTAAAGAAAATATTTGTGGGGTTATCTTGAATGATTTATTGGACCAAATATTTTCAAGATTTAAAATGAATAAACTCCTTTACTACAATCCATTTATTGTGTAAAAACTGTAAAAAGAAGTTACTAAAATTATGTTTTTATGGGTTCACTTTGAGCCATTTTTTCGGCTCGATTTTACTAATGTTTCAAAAAAAATCGATGGTGCAGGAAAAGCCTTTAAGGTAGGTATTAATTTTAAGACAAAATAAATTTTAAAATCGGTTTTTAGTTCTAAAATGTCTCACAGTAAGACGAAAAAGAAGTTAATTTTAATACAGCAATAGAACTATTCAAAAGTATAAACTGTCAAAATCTTGCAAAAAAAATTTAGTTTAAAGAAAAGATTTTAATTGTATCTGCATTATGAGAAAAGTTTGTTGACTCAATCATTGAAAAAAATCGATTTTTTAAATTTTTCAATGACAATTTGACTGTTTAAAAGGTTTTCATTGAAGATTTAACAAGGACCGATTTTTTTACAATTATGTAAAACGTCAAAAAAAGCCTTTTAATTTTTCTTCTTAAATTGCCCAACAAACCATCATACTCACCAAAATGATCTATTTAAAATTTAATATGAAAATAAAAAAAAAACAAATTCAAATAAATTGTAACGAACTTTATGGCGTCTTTTGAACAACCTTTGAGACATAAAACTTTTTTTTCTTCACTTTCTCTTTTACAAATGCTGCAAATTTTCAAAGCCATGTACCACCAATGTCTTCCAACGCCTTTAAACAATCTTCCCATGCTCTGTTAGCAAGTGAAACCACCCAAAAATCCATGATCGAGTGACTCCTTTCAAAAAAAAAAAAATGAAACAGCCCAAAAAGCAACTCTGTGCGACAGCCATCGTGACTCTTTGGAGCGAAGATTGAAGGTGGGAACAATTCACTTTCTCTCTTCGCGAGATGTTGGTGAAAATGCTCGCGAAAGTGAAGTTTTAGTGGTCTGTTGAAGCAAAAAAAAAAAACAAAACCATCATTGCCGTAATTTACTGCCACACTTTTCACTTTCATATTGTTTTGGGGGCTTTTTTGTGTGAATTTTGTTTTTTTTTAAGGCTTGTATGTAGTTAGTATAGATGACATGAAGCATACGCGCGAGGGTTTAGTTGACACGCGTCATATGCCATCTCTACTCCTTGTGGTGTTTGGAATGAGTTTGACATTGTGTATGGTTTCGCAAAAATTCCGCCCAGAGTGCGCAGTAGTGCGAGCGAGAGGTAAGAGTGGCGGAGATGCGTGAATGGGACACCCGTATGCGTTGACAATGGGTGCGAATGGGATAGAGGGTGTTGTCGCATGAGTGTGCTTGTGACTGGATGGATGGCCTAGATCATGAAGGTCGACCGTCGGTGGTTCATTCAACTCCAACAGAGCCAACCCAGCGAGCAGCTTTATCTACTGAACGATAGCGCTCTGGTAGTCGCTATCGTCGGATCACGGGTATTATTTTTTTGTGTGCTTCCATTGATAAAGGCGCGCATTTTCCCTCATCCCCCCCTCGCCACCTCTCACTCACTCTCTTCACCATTTTGCTATCCTACCACCCACCACTTCCCCCTCCCCCCTCTAAAGACAACGAAAAATGAACCTATATATTGACGATCTGCAAAATTTTTGAACTCAAAAGCAAAATGGAGAATTTCTTTGTCATGCATTTTCTAGGTCACATCAATTCAATCTTGTTAAATTTCAATGAAAATTTCCCACAATCCCCAATTGAGTGTTCACAATTTTCATCTCTTTTCAGTACACTCAACCATATCTATTCGACATTTAGCGCAGTGTGAGATATTTAATTTTCCAACCGAAATAGCCACACGAAAAATGATTTTCATGACGCGCGGAAAATGTCTCTCTCAACAGTGTTAATGACCAAACCGATAAAAATCATTCGATAGCAACGAAAATAGATTACAAATTGTTATATTGAAGTGGAGGGGAAATAAAGAAAGGTATCACCTTTGTTTCTTACTTCGAGAAGAGTATGACGTTTAACAAAAAAAAAACTTTCGCTTTATCATGAAAGAAATGGCCTAGAACGGCCATCTTTTGTGTTGGTTTTTGAAGATTTTTTTTGTAATCTTTTAATTCTTTTTTATGTACTTATTCTTCCTTTTAGATAAAAGAAAAATTGTTGAGTGGAGGAAATAATTTTGTTTTTGAACACTTTCAGAGGCCTGAAGAAGAAGATTTCATCCGTAAGCAGAGATGGAAGACGTTTACATGAAGCTTGGAAACATGAATGAAATTTACTTCCTAACCTAGAAATTAAAATTTTGTTTCATCAGATTTCTGAAACAGCCATAATTTTTTTTCTCTTCCTTTCTGATTTTCTTCTCAGATTAATATTCAACTCTAAACTAGTGCTGACATTGCTGGGCACGGCTGGGTACATAAAATTAAGAAGGAGGGAAAACTAGGACACAAAAAAAGAAGTTTCCTTCTAAAGTACAAAATATCAAAAAATAAATAAATAAATAAATATAAATAAAAAGTGTTTTTTCTTTATTGATTTTTGCTTGAAGTAATTTACGAAAAATATTTTGTGCAATTTTTTGAAATTTCCTTTTTAACGGTTGACGTTTAACGTTATTCTTTTTACCTTTGATGTTTTACGTTCAACGATTGAAATTTCTTTTTTTAACGCTTAACGTTTTTACCGTTTTAAACTTATTTTTTAACGTTTGACATTTATTTTCTAACGTTTCACGCTCTTTTATCTGTGATCCTTTTTATTACATTAATTTAACGTTATATTTTTACGTCTGTTTTTTTTTCAAATTCAACGTTTTTTTCTTAATGTTTATCAATTTTTAAGATTAAGCGTTTTTTTTAAACTTTTATGCTCTAACAACATTAAAAAATTATTTTGTTTTAAAAATTTCCAATTAAAGACTGGAAAAACGATCACATCTTTTGACATTTAAAGATTGTAAAATACAAATAGAAAAAAAAATACAAAAGTAAGGAAGTTACAAAAGAAAGATGGCCGTTCTAACAATCTAATGCCAGAAAACTCAAATTTTACCGTTAGTAGGCTTTAATTTTCTCAGACAGCTAAAAATTCTCATGTAGACTTTTTTTTTCATCAATCCAATGAAGATTTATCCAAGGAAATAGCCTAGACTTATGACCCTTTTGTGTAAAAAAAAACATAACCTCAATTTGCTACTTACATAATTGAATTATCAATTACAAATTGCACGAAATGCTAGTAAAATGACCTGCAAATGAGCTTACAAGTATATTGTAAAAAAAATTACAGGTTCATTGAGAAAAAAAAAAGATGAGTAAAATACATTTTGGGCGATCGCGTGAAAAGCGGATGAATTTATTATTGATCGTGAAATCGATGGGAAAAAAGAATAAAAAAAACTATGCCGAATTTTCTCATCTTAGGAGAAAGAAAATTTAGTTGAATTGACTTGGAGGTTATGCGGGGAGGTGAAAAAACGCGCTGGAGCTTTTTTCAATTCGCTCAAAATTCGCATGATTATCTCATTGCGATCGCAAAGCATATGCTTCTGTGTTGAAATTGAGGCGTGAAGGGGTTTTCCATTCATGCTACTCAAAATCATAACATTCACAAAAAAAGAAAAGCTCCAAAAGCGATCTTCACGCGATCGTGACATCCAGCGGAGCACACAGTGTGAAGTTTGAATTTGCCGCCATAATGAGAAAGTGCATGGGCCGCACGATGATCATTCGGAGTCCTTCGTGCGATCGCTCGAGTCCCAGATGGCGGTCACTGACCCAGCGCATGCGAAATAGGCCAAACAGCATTGAGAGCGAGAGTCAAAAGCGACTTTATTTCATTCACATTCCCATCTCACTCTACGGCATGCCCCAGAGCGAGATGGGGTCAATGGTGGGGGGACAACATGAGATAAATGACAGCGCGTCAACTTTCGATTCCAAACGAACGTCCAAAAAGTGATCGCGCGCGCGTCTTTGATCACTTTCTATGGGTCGGAGTCACTTTCATTTTTCGATTGCTTTCGCTTTCATCGCGTTTCTCTCGCCACGATCCACCGATCATCTTTTCTCGTTTGAGAAAGTTCATGACTTTTTTTTCTCCCTCTCTTTATTATTTTTTTCTCTTTTTGAACTATACACAGCAAAGCGGAAATTTCCGAGTGGAAGAAGTCACTGGGATTGGAGGTTAGGGGGTTCATGGCGTCGTCTTCCATTTTCTTTTTTTCTTTTTCATTAAATTGAAAGTTTTCAAGTCTGAAAGAGTTAAATTTTATTCAATATTTTAAAAATATTTGTTTAAAACTACAAGAAATAGTCTAAAAATGCTTAAAAACTCACAAAATTACGTTAAAAGAGTGAATGAGAACACAATTCATTCCACCATATTGAATTCGAGAAGATTCGCAAAAAAATATCCACAAGTTGTAATAAAATTGCTGGGGAAATAGCACAAAAACCAAGAAAATGCGTCATTTGTGACACTTCCCACCTACCACACTACCCAACCACCCACCCCACCCACAAAAGCTAAAAGAGAAATATTTTCATTTATGCTAAAGGGGGAGAGAGTTTGAGAGCACCCATGCGGCCGAAATTAGAAACGTGCCCTCCCACCCATTTTCTTTTCTTTACCCTGGAATTGGGGTTGATGTGCCACACACGCGTTTGCCCCCCCTCCCCACCACCTTCCCCTCCCCTTCGCCATTGCGATCGATACGGGGTTACTGCCGGTCAAGGCCATGAGTTTCTCATACATATATCGTCGTTTCTTCCCTCTTACATTAGTTCAAATGCGGGTGCGAATGAGAGGGCGCCACAGCTGCGTTCCCTTCTACCCAGGTTCCTTCGAACGAGGTCAAAGCGGACGAAAGGTGATGCGTGTATGTGTTATGTGGAAGGAAAGACGCGAGCTATGCTGGGAAATTTAGTGCAACCATTTGTATAATATTTTTTCATAGTGTACGTGGTGCCATCTCGCGGGAAGTGGATGTACCTGAGCAATGAGTGCAGTATTTCTGCAAAAGTGCAATGCACTTGCTCTACTATTGCCCCTCTCTTTGAATGTATTGCAAGAGAGGGAAACAAGGGAAGAAGGAGCACCTGTTAGGGTGAGTTGTTGTCAGTGTGATGCAGGGAGTGGCGGGATGAACAACCAACGAAACGGAGGGTGAAACGAAGATGGGAACATTGGAAGCTGCTATATATTCGCCTTATGCTTGAAATTTAGGAAAATGGAAAAAATGGATATTTTCTTTGGAAGAGAAGCTGAGCGAGGAAGCAGAGGGGATTCAAATGAATTATTATAAAGAATGAAGAATTTGTAAATAAATAAATTAAGAAAACAAAGATTTTCTTTAAATTTTAATATTCTCTTTTAGTTTTTTTAATTTATTTTTTTCTTCAACGTGGTAATTCGTTAAATTAACGTTAAGAGATATTAAAAAAATAATCAGGTGCGTACTCAGAAATCAATTCAAGGAGTATTTTTCTTAAGTCAATTTTTAATTTAAAAAAAAGTTTAAAATCACATTAACCCTTTCGCGTCCAACGTGAAACATAAAACATTGAAACATGCTCTCAGGGCACTTTTCTCAATCAGAACGTCTTCTTTGGCCTCTTTTGCGTGAATTTGATGTTTTTCTTATATGAAAAAACAATTAAATTTATAAATAATAGGAAAAAAATGAAATGTTTCACGTTTGGGTCAGCGTATGAACCAAAAAACGCGAAAGGGTTAAAAACAAGAACTAAGGACGAAGAAGTTAAGAATGAAGGTGAATGAAATTACATACTAATTCAGATTAAATTAGTAGATTTTATAATTTCCTTATGCAATTCGAACGTTTGACTTTACTTTTTTAACGTTTGACGTTAGAATGTATTTTGTGAGGAATTGTTAAATCGGAGCTCAGTCAATAAATAAAAAAAATATTTTTTGCTAATCAGCGACGTTTCACTATTATATTTAAATAGGATCTTCAGGCAAAATTTTGTGTAATTGATATTCCCTCCAGAGCCTGAAGATGTTATTTAACTATATTAGCGAAACGTCGCTGACTAGCAAAAATTAAGTTTTTCATTTATTTACTGCCCTTTGAAAACCATTTTTGATTTATTTTTATTTTTATATTTCTTTTTTTCGTTTAAAATTTCTAATTTAATGCTTTTTTTTAACGATTAATGTTTCTTTTTTTTGTTAAAGTTACGTTTTCTCTTTAACCCTTGGAATGCGGAGCGGGGTCGTTGAACGACCCCAGCGCTATATTTCGTGCTATAACTTAATAAATATAAAAGATAGCGTTCCCATCTTTTGGAAATAAGTTCCTTGGTTATCTGAGGAGGTTGTGTAAAAATTTCAGCCCAATCCGACCACCACAAGAAAAGTTATTAAGAAAAATGTAGAAGAAGGGAATTCAAAAATTGGTGTAACGGTCATTCTGCGGAAAATTTCTTAGAGCATAAACAACATAAAACATGATTAGAAGCATGTAAATGTGCATAACAATAAAGAATATTCGAGAAATATTGCCATTTATCACGTTGCGGGAAGTTAGGGGAATGTGGGGAAGAGTGAAAAAAAAATTGCAGTTGGGGTTAACTTTCTTGACAAATTTCTCAAAAAGAAATTGTGAAAAATGATTGAAAAATGTTTTTCCTTAATATCTCCTTCTAAGTATTTTAGAGCGACGAATTTGTGGTGCAGGGTGCAAGAGGACTATATAAGGAATCTATAGGCACTAACCCGACAATTCCAGGTTGTATAGTTTGGAAGAAAATTGGCCTTCTTTTTGGGGTCGTTCAACGACCCCACCTTCGCATTCTACGTAACTACCAAGGCCTCCGCATTCCAAAGGTTAACCTAAAAGTTTCCTTTTAAAACTTTTTCTTTGAGTTTTTAGTTTGTTCTACGTTTAACGTTTTTTTCTAACGTTTAAAAAACTAATTTTTAATGTTTCATGAAACTTGTAGTTCATGACGTCTCAAAATATCAAAAAAAAACTCTTATCTTAAGCATTTGATGTATTTGTTCTAACGTTTAACGTTTATTTTAAATTTTGACATCTTCTTAAAATGTTAGAAAATTCCCCTATTCATTTTTTAACGTATTTTTTTGGCCAGAAATGATTTCTTTTTAGTTCTTATGAAAAACTTTGAAGGGTTTAACTTTTTAGGGGTGCTCTGAGACCTAAATACCCTCCCTAGCTACAGAGAATAGTGCTCAACACAGAGAAAAAATACTTAAGCAGTCACAAAAGGGTTAATCACTTTAGGAGTTTATTCATTTTGCAGTTAGTAAACAAATGACAGTTTTATTGGTTAATTTTGAATTTAAAAAATTCTGACAGCTCGTAAATTATAATTTCATTAATTTAATCCTCTAATTTTTATTAATATTTCTTCACAAAACTCTCATGAAAACAGAGCGAAAGGTCGATAAAGAGGTACCTATACATACATTTCTCAAATGGACGATTATACTTCTCTCTCATTTACTGCTTCAATTAATCTCAGGTGGAAAGTCACGTTTCACTTTCAACGGACTCCCCATTTCACTAAAATACATTTTTATTAATTCCTCCATCGTTGATTTTTCTTCTCAAACGGTTAAATATGAAAATTACTATATGAGCACCATAATATTTCATCTCCAAAGAAACTCCACGCCAGACCCATACTGATTGTTTCGCAGAAATGTACTCAAGCGCCATATACAAATCCCATTCAAATGCCTAAATATTCAACCTTTTTCACTTCTTCTTTCTTCTTTCTCTCTTCTCACTGAAATAATTATAAACAGCGTGTAATTAGAAATTCAGATGATTTTGGGTGACTTTTGAAGCAAAAAGTCGCGAAGAATTTCACTTTCTCATTTTACAAATTCTCTTTTTATAAATCGAATGGCAACGGGGGGATTTTGACATTTCACCCGGCGACATTGCTGTTTTTTTCTTCATTCAAATTGCTTTCACATGTAATTTGGGGCTTCTTTTTTGCATATTTATTTATCATTGAGAAGGTATTGAAGATATTATGAGGTAGGACGAAAGTTCTCTACTAATTTTCTAAAATAGGGTGGCTAAAGTGTTGACAAAAAGTTAATCAAGATGGCCGATCAGTAGTAGAATTTCTAATATTTTTTCCTTGATTTTTTCTGATAACTACTGCTTTAGGATATTTGCTTTTGTTTATTTAATTCTTCAAAGACGTATTTTTACGTTAATTCATACGGTTAGTTTGACGTTAATTTTACGTTTGACGTTTCAAGACTGTAACTTTTGACATTAATCCTAGCAGTTTGACATTTATTTTTAACTTTGAATATTCTTAACAAAAAAATACCCGACAAATTAGGTTAATTTCTGAAATAAAATCGCTAATAAGCATATGCTTCATGGACAAATTAAGTAGTTTTGTTACAATAGGGGCGTGGTCTAGCAGTTATTCTGAAGTTTTGTCAGCCAAAATCTAATGAAAATTAATAATTTTTCTTGTTTTTCTTAGCAGATGTTTTGGGCAATTTTAAAACTAAACGTTTTTCTGAGAACGTCAAAATGAATAAACTTCTTTTAAAATTAATTCTTTTTTTTATTTTTCAGGTACAGAACGCACAAAATGCTTACAGAGATAATTTGATATTCTTTCCTGGCTAAAGATTTTATATAATAAAAACATCTTTTTAATGAATTCATAAAAAAATATCAAATAAACAAAGTTATATACATAACGCAGCATAATCTTCTTAACCCATTTTCCATTTCAAAACTAATAAAACTTCTAGTTTTGCACAATAAATCCTCCCCACGTTGTCCCATCTTCTTCATCTCAGAGTTCTTCGTGATTTTTTTTGTTGTTCATGAGAACTTGAACAGTCGCGCAAAACGTTGTCTGGAGAGCGGAAGACCGGGATGGCGGGAGTTGAATGGCCTTCAATGTGACTCCCGAGTGCCTCTCTGGTGCACTTGCAGACTGAAGGGCGTTGTCACGGCAACCGGGATGCCCTTGGCTGCCTTCTCTCCCGGAGAGATTTTTGCTTCCACCATCACATACACAAAATTCTCCCGGAGAGCCGTGCACTTGAACTGCAGGGCGTCCCGGCGCCCGACTGGGAATCCACCCGTACTTCCGACGTCTGCGAGAGAGAAGTCTGAGTCATGGTGAAAGGGAGAGAGGACACGAGAGAGCTGAGAATCCCCTCCAGGATATGTCAGAGAGAGATAGAGAGTGAGGTTGATGCGTTCACGGTAATAAAGATTCTTATTGGTGTAAACATATACGTTGAAATTTGAGGAAGAAAATTTATATAATGCATGTTGGGCAATTGCTTAATAAGGGTTAATTAGCTATGGGTATAAATCGGTTTGAGCTGTTCCCCATTAAGAAAGGTGAATGACATTAGTCTGTATTGATTTTTGACAATTATTGAGAGTTTGACATATGTTAAATAATGTCATAATTTGACGTAATTTGACGATTAGAATAGTTTTGTCTTCTTTTAAAATGATTTTCTAACGTTTAAACTTAAACTGTCAGACTGACATTAATCGAAATGTGAAAGTGGGCTCTTTGACATTATCGTCAAGATTTGTAATCTTTAATCAATCACACAGCTAATATTTCAACGTTAAAAAATCAATTTAAAGAGACAAAATTGACTTTATAACGTTAAACTATGACATTACTGTCGATTCTGTCAAAAAACTTTTCTTACACAAAACTATCAGAAGATTTTGACAATTCATATCTTTGAATTGTGAGAAAAACGTTATAAAAAAACAAACTGACAAAATCTTACAATTTTCTTGGCAGGAAATCAAAAATTTTGCAACTCTCAAAACTGGAAGAAAAGAAAAGATTTGTAAGAGAATCATCCCCATTATTTGACATATGTCAAAAACCCATCAAACTTGTCAAATAATATTCTGACGTGTAAAGACGATTGGCTTATGAGACAGACATAGCGCCATAATGTGACCATGAACTCTTTCCATTCTCTCTGGGTGGACTATTCTTGACCATTTCTGACTAATTTAGCAAGAATAAGCCAAGAGCGCTAATCGAAAAACCCACTTGATTCCACGCCATCACTTCGCCTCCATATCCGACATATCTGGGGTTAAATTTATTGATGCATCTCGCACCAATATCTTCGCGCGCGTTCTTTTGTCCTCCCATTCACTGAGAATTTGTTTATTTATTTATTTTTTCTTCTTCATTTGGGGGGAGTCTGGTGCGCGAGAGCTCAAATAACCAATTTCCGCCTTCCAACAAACTGCAGTTGAATGTCATTCTTTTTTTCTAGGTGAACAACTTTTATTCTGCGACGCGAAAAGTTGCTCCCTCACCTTGATCTTTTGTCTGCTTATGCTCCAAAATCATTCGCTCTCTTCACCCATTTCCTGGCTTTTCAATTTTGCCAAAAAAAAATTCCTTCTAATCTGTAGGTCAGAGTTCAGAGCTTTTGTTACACGAGAATAATCCTACGCATTTATGAATCTTCATCATTTTCATCTTCATCCACAATGTCTGCGAAAATTCCCCTTTGCGTTTATTAGAGAGAATGGTGGAAAAAAATGTTTTTTTTTATGTTTGCTATGCTATATATGCTTGTGTGCCAGAGAGCGTTGGCTCTCCCGAGTTCCTGGCCTTGGCTCGAGGCAGACGATATACAAAAGGCAGGCAAAACGGTTGACACAGAGACACTTCTGTCAGAACCAACACACTCACCCAGTTCGTCCTTGCGCGTGCGCCCCATTCTTTCCACGTCGATACTTCGGACGTGCACCTCACGCGCGCGTCCCCCTCCTCCCCTATCCACAGTCGCGAATTGTATAAAGAGAGACGCAGATAATGAGGAAGGGGTGAGCTATGATGCGATTTTTAGTGCACTCCCTTTATTTTTCTTCTCTTGAAATTGATGCAACGCCATCATGAAGCATATACATGGCAGGTTTATTGTATGTAAACAAGCTTGAATCATATTGGAATGTAGGTACCATATTGATTTGCATTATATAGGTACCTTTCATATTGGAATAAAATGTTTTGTTTACTTTAAAGTTTTTGTGTTTTATTATTTTTTATTAACTCTGTATTCACTCTAAAAGACGTAATAGGGGTTTGTGTCCCTCAGGATTACCTAGTTTGATAATTCCTAGATTCGTTCTAGATAATGCTTTACAAAAGCAAGCGAAATCCTCCAAGGGTTAACATTTGGAGAACTAAAAATTCTAACTTTAAACTTTGATCTTACATTTCTTTTAAAAAGAAAATGTTTGTTTTTCTTCAAATTTACTTTAAACTTGAAGTTTCCTACACCTTCTGTGATGATTTAAAAAGCAAAATAAATTGGCACTGACTGCCAGAAATGTCCTCAAAGTGTTAAAATCCATAGTACACTGAGAGAAGAAAATATTCTTCAAATTATCTTTAAGGAATGTTAAGTTTTTGAGTCCAAAAGAGATCAAATCTAGCCAAGAACGCTAAAATTTACCCCAAAAATTATCACAAAAAACTTTAATTGTGTCTAAAAAGAGATAATTCAAGCACTACTTATATGCCTGCTGAGCACAAATCTTTTCACAAAATTCGTTTTAAAACTACAAAGGAATGATAAAAGTGTCGTTTTAAGTGCCTAATATATTAAGTCTATCCTAAAATTCTTAGGAAGCAGATGGCTAATATTTAATGAAGAAATGAAAAAAAAAACTATAAAATTTTCAAAAATTAAGCTAAAAGAAAAGTAAGGTTACGACCAATATGGTATCTCTAAAGTTTTAAAGCTAACCTTACCAAATAAAATTAATTTTTTCGCATCATTCTGGGCAATTTTAGGGATTTTTGGAACTAAATATCGATTTAAATTTTTCTTTTTGCGTGAATTGTGTGGATTTAGGATGAATTAGTAAAGTCAAATGAAGGAAAAAAGATAATTTTTAGGTTTTAAGTCCAAAATATGCTCATCGGTCAATCGAAAAATCCTAATTTTTTTTGTAATCTTTTCGCTCAGTGTATCAAATCAAGGGGCTAATAAATACATTTCGAAGAGACTTTTGATTCCCTTAAGCGTCTAATGATGGTCCTCAAAGAGTTAATTGTATTTTTTTATAGTAATTTTTCTTTCTAAAGTCAACTTCATGGTGCTCATTGCAATTTGAATCAAGTTAGTGTTAACTCCAGTGACGTATCCAGGATGGGATTGGGTTTGATGTTAGAAATGACAAAAATCAGTAAATGAAAGTTAAATATTGGAAAAGTTAAAAAATTTAAAAAAATAATCAAACGTTGGAAATTACTGAAGTTGGTAAATAATATAGATTTATCCTTAAATGAAAACCATTTAACGTCAAACGTTAGTAAAGAAATGTCAAACATAAGAATAACTGAAATCAAATGATAGAAAGGAAATGTTAAACGTTAGAAAAAAGTGTTAAACTTTACAAAAACTAATGTAAACCCTCCCAAAAATTCTTATAAACATAAAAAAAAGCATTAAGTAATCAGTACTGCCACTAAATATTTAAAAATTAAATATCAAACGGCAGAAAACAAACGTCAAACGTTACAATTAAAGTTCAAATTTAACGTTCAAATTTACATATCAAAAATGCATCAGAAAACCAAGTTAAACACGAAATTTATCAGATTAAGTCTCTTCCAAGACGTATTTTGTGTACCGTATTCATTCAAATTTTATATTAGGAATCTTATAACTTCCCATCAAGCTAATAAAAAAAACTTAACTCCCGAGCTGTTGTCAACAAAACAACTCTCAATGGAAGTCTCACAAATCCCCAGACGATTTCTTCATCATTCTCATCGTCTCTTCTCCCTTTAGTTTGTTCTTTTTTCCGTATAGCCTTGATCAAATTCAGTGCACTTGCTGTGAGGATCACCTTTTCCTAGGCTTCCCCACAAATTGTGGTGACCTTCCCAAAATGGTCGTGCAACGGGAGGAAGTGGTCACCATTTCCGTCAAACTTATATAGGCCACACTGGCGAGGGGAATGATCGGGGTTTTGAATTTCTCACACACCGCATTTTTGCTGATTTGCAAAAATGCCCCACATGTGTGAATCACATCGTCTGGACTATTTGTTTTGATGTGACTTCACCCAATTCTCGGTGCCTCTCAGAATCACATAAGAGACTGGATTAGGAGGTGCTTTTCTTCGTTTTGTTGTTTTGTTCGTTAAAAGTCGTTGATGGGTTTAAATCATGGGAATTAGCATGAGATTGAAGGACGTGTGAAAATTTTCTATGGGTCTGGGTGAACTTACCTAGATCTGGTATGGAGCTCGATGGTTCCTCAGGAGCTGTCTTGGTCTTGAGCGGTGGTGGCGGGGGTGGTGGTCTCATCGGTTGGCTGGTACTTGAAACAACGGGTGTCCGAAAGACCGACGGACGATCTTTCTGTGCCTCCTCATAGAGGCGCCCATCCCGGATTACGCGTACTTGATGCGGGGGTGGGGGTGGGGGTAGTGCCTCCGAACGCACCACAACTGGTTGACTACGTGCCAATACCAGCTGGGGGGTGGATGTTGTTGGTTCGGGCATTTTAACTCTGTGAAACTCAACACGAGGCGATAGGATCACCTTTGAGTCCGGTGGTCCCGTCAACAGGACAGTCTTAACCTCACAATCGTCCTTTGGGACACTCTGCATTGTCCATTAACGTGATAAGGCTCTACACTGAATCCACTAAGAAGCACATAATGAAGGTTTCTAACGTAATCCACACACTATCCTTCATTCCACTGCACTGAATCCTTCTTCCACGCCTAAAGGCTTAAGGAGTCGTTATGTTAACGAGTCGTTAAGGAGCTTCTGATGATATGAGGACAAACGGAATATATTTAAACTTGTATCTCAGCCGGACATTCCGTGCGGGGTTCAAGGTTTACACACTGCGATGGTGAGGCCTCAAGGCGACCACAACGCAAAATATACACCCGAAAATGACCCACCTTGAACTCTGTCGCGCTTATTTTGTTCGCTGATCGCGGAAATTATCACAGAAATCGTCTCTGAAATCTTCTTCACAACACATACAGATAAAAATATTTTCTTTTAATTTTTTTTTTAAATTAATTGTTTATTCATATTCCATTCTGATTACAACACTTGTACAATTTTCTACAAATTCAATTTGCAATATCTTGTAATTGGCGCGTAGATCATCCTGTTACTTTTACTACTTCTTTTGCACAAGGAAACCTTTAATTTTGAATTTTGGGACACATTGTGTGAGCACAGTGACACGTGGGACACACTCACGCACGAAAACACGCGCGCATATACTTACAAACTCAATGTCAAGGCTAAATACACTGGGAAGTGAATATATGTAGCAAAAATTGAACTTTTAAGAGTCCTTGAGTTGGTTTATTTTCGTGCACAGTCGGGAAAAATCTTGCGGGGAAACCTTCGTTGGGAAAATCACTTCCTATATAAAATTTCATGCATATATTGGAAGATTTTTTTTCCAACCGTCACACACAAATGTTTTTTTTTCCGTCTAACTGAAAAATCCCATCAAAGTGACTTTTCCAGAACAGAGGATTTGAAAGAATATTTTTTTCCGTTAAAAATCGGCCTCTCTCACTTGCGGAAAAGTTCTGTGAAGCAATAATTGCACACAAGCGACTGTAGCTGAGCGATAACTCTCTGACACTGAACACGGTCTCTCGGCACATCCACCTCTCGCGCCGGACTTTCTCTCACTGGATGAAAGTGAAACTGAGATCGCGACCACACACAATTTGGGCGCGAGTGTGTGCGTGTTCCCGCGAATCGCGTACGAAGCACCCGCGAAGGGTGGTCGGTGTCCCATGAAGGGGTGCCGGAGTTGAACTTGGAATCTGCCGCAACACTTATCGGAGTGCTTAGGAGCAAGGCCGAGAGAGCCACCAGGAGGGACCCGATGTTGAATTTTCCAAGCCAAGTTCACTCTCCGACACCTCTTTCAAGGTTTTTCCTTCCCTATTTTTGTAAGTGTGGCGCTATACCCAACCGGGGGATTTTTCCGTTTTTCTTCAATCCAAAGGGGGGGGGGGGCTTTTCTTTCTCTCACCGCAGAAGACGCGGATGAGCTAGGGGAGAGAGTCATTTATATGGTCCTTCTTCCCCAGCCACAAGAACTTGGAAAAAGTTGGCAAGAGGAGAGGAAATTCATATAGGAGATGGGAGAAAATTGTAGGGGAAGTAATTATGGAATAAAAAAAAAAGATTTATGATAAAATTGTAGGGAGGATAGAGGTCTATAAAAATAAAAGAAAATTTGAAGTTTTTTTTACTAACTGTCAATTTTATGGTATCACTGTGTGAGCAGGTTAACATTCGCTGAATAATGAGTGAGGACAGTGTAGCGGGTTAACACTTTGAGTACCATTGGGTCATAAGCTGGTTTAACCCTTTCGCGTCCACGTGAAGCATTGGAACATGAGCTCATTTATTCATTATATTTATGTTGAATAAATATCATGAATATCAATATCATGTTGTGTTGATAAATTGAAATGATCTAGAAAATAAATTTCATAATAAAAAAACGGAATGTTTCAATGTTTCTATGTTTCACAATGACGTCATAAGCTTTTTTAACGCGACATCATTAAAATATTTTTTCATTCCTTTTCAGATTCTAAACGTTTTTGGTATCTTATTTCTGAATTAAACGCATTTTAACTTGGAAAAGCAAATATATAGATTAGATTCAGGAAAATCTAATGTTTAACGTTTGTGTCGATGTTTGATCCAATGGATGCGAAATGGTTAAATGGGTTAAATCACTGCAACGAATCAGTATGAGCGAGCAACTCTTAGTTCTAATTGTGTATTCATAAAATTATATCAAGCGAACAGGTTCAACCCTTTAAGGACAATAAGGATTCAAGGTGAGTCAATTACAAATTAAAAGTACGTTTGAGGGATCAGTTTTTGTCGTTTGAGTTAAATTAAAGTACTTTTGGGCGAAAATAATGATTTTGAAATATTTGGTTTCATTCCTCCTGATCCCTTAAAGATATTTATGCAACTTTGAGGTTAGAAATATCGGTCGCGCAAGGGTTAATAAAGGAAATAAATCTTTTCTGAAAGCATCTACTAAATGGTATTGATCACGTTTTAATAATCTTTTAAAACGAAACGAAAGAAATAAAATTATACCAAACCTGATATTAAAAAAATTAAAAAAAAACTTTTGAATTAATTAAAATTAAAATTTGAATCATTAACAACGTGCCGAAAACCGTTGAATTTACAGATTTCCTCCACAAAACTCTTCTAACTGATAATTTTGTACTTCAAGGAAAGTCTTCAGAAATTAATGCTCTAAAAAGAAAAATCTTTCTCCTGATCGTGCTGAAATTTCACTTTTCTCTCACACAGTCAGTACTAAAAGCAGCGGAGTTTTGCATTAAAACTGGAAGCGGAAAATGTGTAAAATGCACACACTTTCCAAACTCTAATTGACCTCTTCTCGTCACTGCATATCGACCGATTTGCTGTCAATGATCGAACGCGATCAATTCGCTTTCGATTTCATTCACCCGCCATCACCACAGAAGCTCTAATGCGCGATCACCTTTCAATTTTTACTTTTCACCGCACACGCTCCAAGAAATTCGCTCCTAAAACACCTCAATGGCAAATTATTTGTTTTTTTTTCTTCTTCTCTTTGTGGACTTATCTAAATGATCGCCATGATCGCGTTTGTTTCGTAGAAAGACGCGCGTGTGCCATTGTGGCGTCCAATGAGCATCACACCAAAATACTCGTATATTATGTACTTTCTATGTTATATATGTTTTAAAAATCAGTTCCAGAGCAAGAAGAAACAACGAGAGAGAAGAAAAAAGGCGAACATTTCTCTTTGGGCGCATTGTTTCGCCCATTTGACTTTTACTCTATTGTTTGCGATCGCGTTCCAGTGATCGAAATTCGGTGAAATGCATTAACCCATTTCGCGGGCGCGATCTTGCCAATGAAAGTGCTTTCGCGCGCGAAAGTCGATCGTTCATTCGCCTTGTGGTGATTGATCGTTTGTTTTTCTCCCATAGAGACCCCAAGTCTTGCCTCAAGTATTTTATGCCTAAAAAACGTTTTTCTCGCGCGATCTTTCGTATTTGGAAGTTTCTTGTAATTTCTTTCATTTTTCACCTCAATTAAAAATTAAATAAAATAATACTCCACTGTATGATTCTAAGAAATAAAACTGCTAGAATTTAACCCTTTCAGGTCCGCGATCAATCTAGTGAGCTGATTGAACTAAAAATAATATTTGTGCTAATTTGGGCTCAATATTCATAAAATAACTATACAAAATGAAACATTTCCAAAATCGAGCCTTTGGGTCAGCGTATGACCCAATAGACCTGAAAGGGATAACTATGATATTTAGTTTGGTCTTCTAAAATTCCCTTAAATTAAAGAAAATAGAAAATTATTTTGTCTAAAATATGTCTAAAAAAATATGTTTGACTTTTTTACCCACGTCTCCCCTAAAATCATATAGAGGAAGAAATTAAGAATGTATGATGTTTTGCCAAAAAAATGCGAAGGCTACAAAAGAGCTATACAAAAATAGAATTCATTCAAAATTTGGCGAAGAAAAAAAAACATTTTATCCATCGTAGAAAATTGTAAGCAAGTTGTTTATGTTTATAACGAAAAGTCGTTATAAAGCCACGGTCGATTGACGACCTTCGTCGACAAATCCCTGGCCATGTCCTTGGAAATCCCTGGGAATGTACTCGGAAGTGTCGGTAGAATGACGAAGGGAAAAACTTCCCCTGGCACGGGGAGCGCATGCGCCAATGTCCTTGCCCTTGGTCTCTCGCGTCCTTCGAGCAACACACAGCACACGGCAAGAGAAGGAAACTCGTGTGGTGCTGGGTGAAAGTCACAGCTAGTGTAAATGATCAGCGAAACACTTTCACTTTGTACTGCGGAGCGCCATGGAGTCTGGGAATGGGAGAAAGGGGAAGTGATCCACACGAGTGGCTCCCACGATCTCTCTATGCCACTGCGTCACGGTATCAATCGCACTTGGCCATCATTATCGCCGGAGTAAAGCAAACCACGATAAGGTGGGGCGAGACTTTTCTTCATAACTTATAAAATGTACTCCCCCTCGCGATGGCATTTCAATTTTTATCTCGTTAGATTAATTTTTGAATTTTGGCGGAGCTCGTGATTAATTTCAGTGAAAGAGGGTAAATGAAAGTGACTTTTGCAAATGAAAAAAGCAATAAATCGATATTGATTTGAGTGCATTTCACACAAAGAGATACAATCGTAATGAGAAAATTTTTAGTAGTAGCTAGGTGCTAGGTCTGCTAGAAAATTGAAAATCTTTCGAAATAAAATTCAAAGAAACTAAATGAATGGATAAAAGTTTAGAATAAAACATTTTACAGGGAAAACATCTTTTAGTTGGATCCCGAAATTAAAAAAAAAAACTAACGTTAGAATTTTTAAAATTCTATGTAATTTAACATTAAAAAGTAATAAATAAATAAATTATTTAACTTCTCTTTAGAATTTTTGATTACTTTTTAAGATTTTAAACAATGTAACTTTGTAATGTTCATTCAAACCAACTTTACACTTAAGGTCCACCAGTTTGAAATCTCTTGATTTTTTTTATTCACGAAGATAGAATAAAAAAAAATCTCATATCATTTCTCAGAATTAAATTTTTGAATTTCAATTCAAAATGTGTGAATTTTGGGGAAATTCGTCAAGAAAAGCCCCAAACGGGATCCCCGTGATACAATTTATTGATTTTTCAGCAGAAAATTTGCAAAAAACCGGTTTTTTTGCACAACATATAAATTGAGGTTATGTTATCAGGGACATTTTGCTCTGACGGAGTATGGTTTGAACGTTTTGAAGTAAAATGCAAAAATGTCAGCCAATAATTCTTCAAGGCGTTATTCTGTGAAAAAAGAGTGTTCATGGTGCAAGCGTGGTACGAGACAAGCTGAAATCCTTCAGAAACCGCGAGAAAATGGCCCACAAAATTCCAGAACCACCTAAAGCCGGCAATTTCGACAATCGTTCGACTCATGAAGAAGTTTGAAAGCACAGGATCGATAGATAGTGATAGGAAAGGGGAAAAGTAGTCTTAAGAAAACAGCCAGACGCACCGAAATCATTGATGAGGCTCGGAATTTATTGAAAAAGGCAAATGTCTTCAAATCTTGGGGTCAGCATTTCGTGTATTATATACTCTATCATGAGGAAAGACTTCGACGTTTTTCCTAACAAAATCCAAATGCTGCAACTCCTGAATGAACCAACCATAGTGAAGAGAAGAATTTTTCCAATTTTCTTCTGGAAATTATGAGCATGATTTCCTTGATCCTGCAAAAATTTGGTTTTCTGACAAAGCACATTTTTGGCTCTCTGGCTATGTCAATAAGCAAAATAACCGAAACTGGGGGAGTAAGAGATCTTCATTCGTAGTTACAGTCAGGTATTAGTTAACGTCACGTAGGATGTACTCTTCTCACCCATTAATAATAATGAATGGAAAGAGTATATCCCATGCAACGTTAACCAATATCTGAGTGTATTCGAAAGAGAATAATTTTCTGTGCAACATATCCAAATTTCAGCTCTCTAGCTCTTACAGAAGCGGAGATATTGAAAAAAAATTCAAGATGGTCGTTCAAAAATAAAATGGCGCTACTGTCGCTCTATAGACCGCAGCGTCTTATGCTGCAACAGCGCCATTTTACACTGCAGCGGTAGCTTCTGTGAAACATCCCTGTTGTCCTCCACTGCAATGTAAAGATCAGTGTTGGAATAAAAATCACAAGAACACGCAATTTGTTCTATCCTATGCTGTTTTATTTTTGTACAAAAACCCCCACATTTCCATGAACTTCTATTTGTTCTTGTGCGCGCTGTGGGGAAAAATGAAACATATACACGTACATATATATTCAAATTCTCTCTCTCGCGGTTTTAGCAGAATAGAAGGAAAAAATAAAATGTTTTGGGAGAGTGAGAGAAGGACCCATTTCCTGAGTTGATGATGGTGGTAGCCAGAGGGGGCGGCTTAGAAGGCAATGTCTCCATCAAGGTCAGTCAACCTTGGGTGGAAGTGTAACTGCGTAGTTTGAATAAACAACACATCCCCTGTAAATAAGAAGAGGAAAAAAAACAGCAGCGCCCCCATCTTTCGATGGATAAGGATGCTGCTACCCTGACGCGCGGCTGTGTCTTCACACAGTTCTGTGCCTTCGGTAGAACTCATTATAATGCAAACACCAAAAGATTATCATTCTTCGCCGCAGCAAACATCGAGGGTGATAAGCATGCGAAGGAAAGTAAAATATAATGGAGAAAACACTTGATTATTGACATCCAATGGCATTTAGCTCGTTTTGCTGCCTTGAGGTTAAGGCACTCGCGCTATACGCATTTTCCTTCTCCTAACCGTTTGAAGCATATGCATCTCCATTGGTCGATGGTTTTTTTTTTACTTCACTACAAACAACAAGAAAGCCTTCTTTGCGTCGCCCCCAGAGTGTGAATGACACCACGGCCGTGACTTTATTTCCAGCTCAAATAAACTAATATGGAGAAAAAGGAATCTTCACGCTCGCGGAGAAAATCTCTCAACAAATATGTTATCACAAAACATTGCTGTGTTGTATATTATTTAGTTTTATTTTTTTGAAGTGTAAGAAGCTCAGACATGTTGACCAAATGACTGAGTTTAATGCAAATTTTTCCATTTAAAACATATATTTAACATGAAGTCATTTCCAACGCATGGATACTTAGCAAAAACAACGGATTCCAATATGGCGGACATTGCGCGTCCTTTTGTCATAACCTCAAATATTTTCACAATAATTTTGTATGCAGTAATGGTTCGGGAAAATCATGTAAATCTCTCTGGGTCGACAAGAGCAGAGAGATAGATACAGAAAACACCATCAGACCCAGCTATCTTGCGACGCAGTTGGAGCCCCGCGCGCGGTGGGAGGAAAAGGCGCGCGAGACTTTCACTGTGCTGTGCCTTATCGTGTTGGCATGAAAGGGGGCACAGGCGGTGTGCGGAGAAATTTATGTGGTATTTATTTTGGGCTATTTTTTGTCGGCTATTTCGGGGTCTGTGTGTTTGGGGAGCGAGTGTAGGTGATAACACAAAAACCGAAAAACACAGTGCTCTTGGTCACTGAACTGATATCGCTTGACATTGAATTTTTTTGCCGAGGTCAGAACGGCGCGTCGCTAAATACGATCTCCTTTGCATTAAGATCTTCCCCCATCCCCTCCAATCCCCGTGGAAATTCTCGCAACAAGTCCCAGATAGTTGAGGAAAATAATTCAGAATTTTCCTGCATTTCAAAAGGGGGAAACAATGCGATGAATCATTTGACGAGAAAACGCCCTTTTGTTGGGAAAATCCGCAGAATCCGAATGAGACACTCATCTGTTTTTTCTTCCTTTTTCTTCATACGGAGGGCAAAGACGGACGCAATGGAGGGAAAGGCGGGAAGTCACCCTAGAAATAAAAAAAAGCAACAAAAAAGGAGAGAAAGAGAGATGTTCACCGCCCTCGAGTCTGAAATGTACCATAATCAGGGTTATTTGCTTAGAGAAGCGATCCAACAATAAAGGGGGAATAATTCAAATGGAATAGTGTACACCAACTCTATACTCTTTTGCTTTAAAGTTCTGCCTAATAATAATTAATAAATATAATTTTAATTAAATAATTTTTTAATTTGTTTTTAATTTTAGGCTTAAATCTAGTCCAAATATTTTAGACTAGACTTAAATTTTCCTAAATTAGGCTTTGTTTTTTTAAAACTGGACCTAAGTTTCTTAAGTCAGCCTGAAGTTGTTGTTTTTATTAAGCCTAAATATTTAAAGCAAGGCATACATATGTTTTCTTAAGTCAGACTTTAAGAATTTAAATTAAACCCATTTAACCTAAGTTCTTTAAGTAAGGCTCAAGCTTTTTTTTGGACTAGGCTTAAGTTTTACTCTAGGTCTAAATATTTTAGACTAGATGTAAGTTTTCCTAAATTAGGCTTTATTTTTCTTCAGTTTCTTTTTTAATATCTTTTTAATCAGGCTTTATTTTTAATCTAAACCTAAGTTTTTTTTTATGATTTAGCCTAAATTTTTCTGACTACGCTTAAATATTTGATACAAACAAAAGACTTAATTTTTAAAAGGTCAGGCCTTGGAAATGTTTAAGATTAGGTCAAGTTGAGTTTATCTTAATAGCCTCACTTTAACAAACTTAAGCTGCGCATATTAGTTTGTCTTTAATCTGACTTAAGAAATGAATTCAGCCTGATTTATTAGTGAACTTTACCTAAATGTAAGAAGATCTCCCTAAGTCTGAGTGAAATTCTCTTATCTTAGTCTTAGGCTTGAGTTCTTAAGGCAAAATCTAGCTTTTTACCTGAGCTTAAATTTGTTAAAATTCAACCTAATCTTACAAAACTTTGGCCTAGCTTAAAAATAACTTCAATATACCTTAAAATGTAAATTGAAATGCTTGAAATACTTCATCCTGGTTTAGAAAAACTTATTAGATAATGCAACACAATGTAAAGTACACCACTTGAGTGAATCAACACCACCTTGGATGCCTTCTCGACTCTATCCGAGTTCACCGAACTTGCCCCCTTCATTTCTGCCTCTTTACCGTACGTTGGGGTTTCGAGAAGCGCGTCCGCAGAAAAAAATAAGGAGACGGAATCAACGCCCTTCATGACCTCGATAACCCCATGGCGGCCCACGGAGGGCGACCCACTTTCCCGTCGCAACGCGCTTTATTTGGCGCGACAATGCACTTTGAGGTTAAGTTCATGCAGGAATTTTTGAATTTGTCGCCCAATTTCTCGCATTTTCCTCCCCATTTCTTTTCAATTTAAACTGCACAAAAGCACTTTGAATAAACGCCGGGGAGTGGAGCCCGCGGGAAGAGAATAAATCACCGAGGGCTATTTACCTAAATTAGCAAATTAATGCGATGAAAATGTAATGAATGGTGCGTCTGAGTGTTTAAGGTTATGTATATCAAGTTCATTGTTTCTGTTACAAAAAACCCATTTCGTTTATTTTCAGTGATTTTTTAATTAGTTTTTAAAGGAAAATTTGTTACAATTTTCTTGATTCTGAGTGGGAATTTTAAATGTTTCTTTAAATCTTGAAATTGCCGGTAAAATGCAAAACTCTTCGCGGCCATTTTGTATTTTGCGTGTAATCTTAACAGTTTTTTTCTATGTGATTTCAGTGGAAAATCAAGAAATTATTTAACGATTTTCTATTCTTTTCGCTTTTGATACTCTGATGCGGATCAACAGTGTTTCCTCTAATCATGTCCGTATAAGTTTGAATAGTCTCCTTTGAAGATGGCTGTTCAATTTCTTTTTTCAAAAGAACTTTAAAAGCAAAAATTCCACAGATAAAAGATTAAATAATGAAAAAAGAATTAGTAAGGATAATTTCGGTTCAGCTACCAAAAACTTTCTTTGAATTAAAAAGACTTAAAAAAAAATAAAAGTAGTTTATTCATTTTAGGGCTATTATAACATTGCATTGGAAAAATTCAACCACAGCATGGAAAATATTGCAAAAAAAATTAAAGACAATAAAAACATTCAAATTCATCTTAATTTTATTAAAGAAAATTCTCCAGACATATTTTTACAACATGAATAAAATAAATTTTCCAAAAGAAAATCAAAATCTGCCGCAAAAACATTCTTCTTGCCAATTTCCAGACTGTTCGCCCCTTCCACAGTTTGTCATTCTTCTCCACATTTTCTGTGTGCATTCAAATGTGCGCGACAGACACAATGGAAATGCAGGGCAATTGGGGAGAAAGACAAATAATATGTAGAGTTGGGGCGAAGTGCATAAAAGCATCAACTTTCCTGCCTGTCAGCCATGTCTGTTGGTAGTCTAATGGTGAACAAAACTCATCCCCTTTTTGGCTTCTCATTTTCAACTAACTACATATATACGGAAAAGTCCTCCAACGTCCTGCATTGAAGCGCGACGCTCCCTTTTCCCGACCTCTCGTCCCCCCTCAGCGCCATCTTATCAGGTCACTCGCCCCCCATCGATCCGTCTGCTCCACTCGGTGCTGTTTCGGATGCTATTCGGGCCATCCTCGTGGTGGTTGCAGACAGCTCTCGGTGAAGGTCATTGCTTCCGCCAGGCGTCAGGAAGCCACCCTCCTCCTATGTCTGCTGCATGCAACCCTTTTCCTCTTCCCAATTCTGCAGAAATGGTGCAAGGAGTGTTGCATTTTCCCCCAACAACGAGGGGGTTGACAATTTATTTATTTTTTATCCTTTTGTAAAGGTGTCCCTTCGTGTTGAGGCCATGCAGAGGGGTGGGCTCCCCGGGTGCAGGCAGAGCAGGTTTTCCCGGGTGCACCCAGAGGAGGGAGCAAAGTGGGGGAGAGAAGTTGGATGGAAAGAAAAGGGGATGCGTGGCAGAGTCGCGGAAACTCAGGGTTAGTGAACGAGAGGTCGGTGACTGTCTGAAGTTGGGGCGGAAAGAGGGAAGTTTTCCTCGCAATTTGGCGTTCACATTGAAACCTTTTCCACTACTCCTCCACCTTTTTCTTCTTTTTTTTCCTGTCCCCCTTCAGACGCACTCAAGAGGAGGACTCTCTCAATGAGATTCTCTATAGGAAGGGCGATGCACTCCGTCTGCAAGGTGCGCTTTCCTCTTTTTTTATTTCACAGAAAAAGTGCCAATTATACATCACAAACATGGAGAAAGAATGGAAAGAAAAAGGATTTTGTACCTACCTGTTTAATGAAAATAAAGGTGATAAAAAAAAGTCAAAATTTTTTAAATATATTTTTTTGAATAAATGATAAAATATAAAATTAATGAGCAGAGCCCTAATTTGCCATAAACTTTTATAATACAATGAACTTAAAGAAAAATCAATATTATTGGGGCAAAGATTTCCCAGAATATGTCAAAACGTCGCTAGTTTATTCAAAAAAGGGGTTGTTTTGAAAAATTTTATACTTAAAGAAATCCTAAAAATAAATTCAAAAGAAAAACTCTAAAGTCAAGATTTATAAAGATTGGTAATTACTGTACCTACTGTTATAACGGCTTGATAGCATGATTTTGACATTTTTCACTCCTTTTCTTACGATGGACGTTCTTTGTATTGATTGATATTTCTTTTTCGAATACTTGACGAATTATTATTAAAATTACTATTCAATGTTACTACTCCAACCTTAAACGTTTCGGTTATAACGTTTAACGTGTTTAGCGAACTTTTTTTTTTAATATTCGACAGATGTCCTACCATTCTAGACCTCCTAGCCTGTTTTTAACTATTAAAACTATAAAAGCTTTGTCTTAAACAATTGTTAGGTAAATTGTGTAACACATCAAAATATGTATGTAAGTTTGACTTAAAAACTTAAGCCTGATCTTAGAAACAAAGTATGCCGTTTATTAATCCAGGCCTATTTTTTTAAGCCGAACCTTAGTTCCTTTAGGTCAGACTTTTAAGATGCATTCAGACTTAGTTCAGCCTGATCTAACTTTGAAACCCTTAAGATCTGACTTAAAAAAAACTACAACTAAGACGTTGCTTAAAAATCTTAGGACTGACTTTAAAAACTTAAAACTAAATTGAAGAAAACTGTAGACTAGCTTAAAGAAGTTTATTTTGGTTTAGAAAGACTCAAATCTGACTCAAGATGATTTTCCTTTAGCTAAAAAAAATCAAACCTTCCTAAATTAGATTCTTAATTTCAATTTCCGATTTTTTAATTGTCTGAAACTGCTAAAAATTAAAGCAAAAAAAAATTAAAACCGTGTGACCCGGAGAAATTCGTCCTAAACCTGCAGCCCAGAGATCATACCCCGAAACACGAAGTCCCGGGTGAAACCTCTAGAGGTGTTAACCCTACCTAGAGATTTGAAGAGCTTAGGGTGAAGGTGGGAAATAAAGAAACAAATTAAAAAATATTTCCGAAAGGAAATTATCGTTTAATGTTAGGCGTTTTTTTATGCCTTAATATTTGATAAGATTTCTTTTACATTTGATGCCTTTATTATAATGTTTGTCCTTTGAAACGTGAAGTTTTTAAAACGTTAGACGTTTCTTTGGAAATCTGGGAAATCTCGATTTTCCATTGACGTCATTATTTATATTTTTTGAAAATCTGTTGAGTTTTTCTCTCTCTCTCTCTCTCTGTTTAATTTTCTCATTCAATTTGATTCAATTTGAAGTCTAAGAGGTGAAATTTACTTAAAATTAATTATTCTCCAAAGAGCCAAAACTTATCATGGTGGTATGCTTAACGAAAGGATTTTTCATAATCAATTTAGATCATTTTTTAGATCGTTTTGTTTTTTTTATGAATAAAAAAAGTTATATAAATAAGCTAAAAAATGAATTTAAAACTTCTAAAAATGTTTTATATTTTTTTTTGCAAAGAAACCTAACCGAAATATTTGATTTTTCAGTCATTAATTTCTTAATAAAATGTACCTTAACAATTAAGATAAAATCCTAAATTAAAAAACTTTAAAGGAATTAAAGAAAACGTTGCAAAATCTGCAGCAAAATGTAATCACTTCAGTGTATTGTAATGCCAAATCCCCCATCCAGTCTGTCTGGCAAAACCCTTTTGGCTCGATTTTGCGGATGCATTCGCCTTCCTCTGGCAGTTACAGCACATAATTCCGTCTGGGTGCCCCCCTCCTTTCCCTCTTGTCGCCGCTGCTGCCGGCACTATCCCCAAGCATGCCACCCTACCACCACCATGTTCTCACACCCCTAAATCCGGAAGCCAGACGTCGCAATCGATTCACACCAGGCGGGTCGGATCGATCGACCGGAATCGTCCTGATTGCCAGGATGTTCCACTCCCTGAATTCTGCAAAACCCTCAAACCCCTCCCCTCACTTCCTCACCCCCTCGCGCCACTCAGACTGCCAATTTTGTATGCTTCAGCCCCAAATGAATTTTTGGATGGAGAGGGGTGCGACTGACATTCATCCCTGTGTATAAATTCTCTTGTGAAACGCTGCTTCCCCTAAATCTTTTCCCTATCGTTTTCGTGGGGGTTTGTGGTTGTGTGTGTGGCAGCGCGCCGTGTACGTGAGAGCGTGAGAGCGCCCATCGCTGAGTGCTCCGAGCGCGTCGTGTCTCTTCGTCCTGCATCGAATAGCTGCGCGCGCGTGTGTGTGGCATGTTCTCGCATTTGCCGCTTGGCTTTCGTAGCGTGCGGATGTGCGGACCGTCGTCCTTTCGACGCTCCGTGAATGATTTTTTTTAAATTAAAGAATTTTATTATTAGAATTTTTTTTATCAATAAGAATTTTATTTTAAGAAATTTTTTTTTTGAATTTTTGGGAGATTTGTGGTGACTTTTTCATTCCAATCGAAAAAGTAATTTTTATTTTTCTTGACCAAGGAGTTTCCCTCTCTTTTTGAGGTCACATGTCCTTGAGAAGAAAGTGACCACGGGATTAAGGATGCCATCCCAGAATTTGAATCTTTTGGAAATTTAGGGGAGACTGTTGCAAAAATGGGATTTTTTTCGTAGTTTTGAGGTCAAAAATGCTTGCGAATGAGACAAAGTGGTCATGAGATTAGGGAATTCATCCCAGAATTTGAATCTTTTGGACATTTAGGGGAGACTGTTGCAAAAATGGAATTTTTTTTCGTAGTTTTGAGGTCATAATTCATTGCAAATGAGACAAAGTGGTCATGAGATTAGGGAATTCATCCCAGAATTTGAATCTTTTGGACATTTAGGGGAGACTGTTGCAAAAATGGGACTTTTTTTTTGTAATTTTGAGGTCAAAATTCATTGCAAATGAGACAAAGTGGTCATGAGATTAGGGAATTCATCCCAGAATTTGAATCTTTTGGACAATTAGGGGAAACTGTTGCAAAAATGGTTTTTTTTTCGTAATATTGAGGTGGGATAAAAACTTCAAATGGCGTCGCAATATTTGAATTTTTTGACAATCTTTTTTTGCTTTTTTCTATGTGAACCCAGTAGATATTGGAGAGTTTCTCTCGCGATTCTTCTATATTTTTTAATTCCCTACAAGATGAAATGGGTCAAAATTGTTCTGCGATAGAGGATCAATGTACACAGATAAAATAAATTCCTAAAAAGTTCGTTAAATTTGTTGACAGTATCGTTAATTTCCCATGCATTTATATGGGGAAGTTTACCTCCAGGTTCGTAAAATTGGGTTTATAAATAAAAATAATTTTTTTTTTATTTAACAGAACTCAAAAAAATAATTACAAAAAAAGAAAATATTTTTATAAGATTTAAAAAAATAAACGGTGGTATAAAAAGTGTTCTTAAATTTTCATAGGTCTATAACCTAACTTTTTAAAAATAAATTGAAATCAATCGGATTACCTCTAAATCCAAAAAAAATATATAAAATCTTTAAAGAGTTGTTTTTTTTTAATAAAAATAAAAATAAAACTAATAAAAAAATAAATAAAAACAAAAGATGTGTTTGAAAAACAAAAACAATATAAAAAATTACTTTTTATATTAAAAAAATCATATAACGGATTTAACATTAATATATATTTTTTTTATAAAAGAAAGATTATTAGAGGTTGGAAATTTTTTATTAAAAAAAAATGAAAAATTTACGTAAAAAACAAGTTGTTATAGTTATGGGAAAATGGGAAATGTGAGAAACGACACCCGACGCAAAGTCGAACAAAATTTAAAAAAATGAAATTCTTTGTGTTGTGATGGTTACAGAAAAAATGGCGACCATTTACAAATTGCCAAAAAAATTTTAGCTCATGTTATAGTTAGGTAAATTCGCGGCAAAAGACTGTAGGCAGTGCTAGAAAGTTGAAAATTGGCATAAATGTTCCATAGGGGATATAAAGGAAGGAAAATGAGTGCGGTTTGGTTTCGTCCGCTAAAAAGCATATGGCGGCCAATTTTCAAAATGGCGTCCTTTTGAGCTATAATGTACATTTAAGTATGTCGTAGGCGGCTAAAATTTTTAGTATGTTATAGCTGGTATCAAGACCTTTCCAACGATAGGTCATTTGACTTTCTAGGTACCCTAGAACTTGAGATATTGTCATTTTTAAGTTTTTATTTAGAAGCTCATATCTCCGGTTCATACGTAACGTACAAAGGTGTTTGACCTGCTTTGGAAAGATCTCGCAATACTCTACAACTCTCTAGAACATTGCAAACCAATAAAAAAAACATTTATGTGTCAAAAATACAAAAAAGTCCCATTTTTGCATCAGTCTCCCCTAAATGTCGAAAAGATTCAAATTCTGGGATGAATTCCCTAATCTCATGACCACTTTGTCTCATTTGCAATGAAATTTGACCTCAAAACTACGAAAAAAGTCCCATTTTTGCAACAGTCTCCCCTAAATGTCCAAAAGATTCAAATTCTGGGATGAATTCCCTAATCTCATGACCACTTTGTCTCATTTGCAATGAATTATGACCTCAAAACTACGAAAAAAAATTCCATTTTTGCAACAGTCTCCCCTAAATGTCCAAAAGATTCAAATTCTGGGATGAATTCCCTAATCTCATGACCACTTTGTCTCATTCGCAAGCATTTTTGACCTCAAAACTACGAAAAAAAATCCCATTTTTGCAACAGTCTCCCCTAAATTTCCAAAAGATTCAAATTCTGGGATGGCATCCTCAATCCCGTGGTCACTTTCTTCTCAAGGACATGTGACCTCAAAAAGAGAGGGAAACTCCTTGGTCAAGAAAAATAAAAATTACTTTTTCAATTGGAATGAAAAAGTCACCACAAATCTCCCAAAAATTCTTTAAAAAAAATTTCCTTAAAATAAAATTCTTATTGATAAAAAAAATTCTAATAATAAAATTCTTTAATTTAAAAAAAAATCATTCACGGAGCGTCGAAAGGACGACGGTCCGCACATCCGCACGCTACGAAAGCCAAGCGGCAAATGCGAGAACATGCCACACACACGCGCGCGCAGCTATTCGATGCAGGACGAAGAGACACGACGCGCTCGGAGCACTCAGCGATGGGCGCTCTCACGCTCTCACGTACACGGCGCGCTGCCACACACACAACCAGAAACCCCCACGAAAACGATAGGGAAAAGATTTAGGGGAAGCAGCGTTTCACAAGAGAATTTATACACTGATGGGTATTTGGTGGAATGAGTGGAGTTTGGGGGGAAATCACGACATGTTTGGCTGTGTGTGGGGAACATTTGGTTGTCTGCAGAATGGCAGCCAGACAATGCCTGAATTCAAATAGAGATTTGAGGGAAGTTTGGCGAATTTATGAGTCTGCATCGTTTTGTATGTTTAGGATATTTGAATTTCAACCGCACGGAATGCCATTAATGAATTATTGTTGATGTTAAGATTTTCAGAAAATGCGTGGAATTCGTTAAATATTTAAAAAAGAAATGTCAAAAAAAAGTGTCAAAATAGGTAATGTCAAAATATGCATCAAATTGATGTTCAAATGATTTTGAATTGATTAGATATCTTGTGATTGATTGGTTGTGATTCATTTAATAGTTTCTTCTTAGAAAAGTTTTTTTCTTTAAAAAGAGTCCTAATTACAGAAATAAGAATGCATTTTTTTAACCTATAAATTGAGAAATTCACTAAAAAATCATTACTTTCAAAAAATTAAGAAATATTAACGAAAAATTAAATATCAAATAACATCGTTTTAGGCATTCTAAAATCTTTTAAACAAATTCAAACTTCACTGAAGCGCAAGCCTTTAATTTTTTTACAGACATAACCTTACTTTTTTTTATTAAATATTTGTAATTTTAATCTATTCAGTGCAGTACCAGACTGTTTAACCTGCGTCAAAACCAGACTTACCTACATTTTTTTTCTTAAACACTTTTAGCAAGAAAACTATCCCCTCGCAGAGTTTTCCGGCATTTTCAAATATGTATTCAACCCAGCCCTGAAATTTCGTCTCGTACGAGTTCACCAGGGAAACCTTCTACCCCACATTTTGGCGCATTTCCCTTTCTCCCGCAATCCCGGAAAAGTAGGGGCATACCAGACGAGAAAATTCACGCCAGTTCTTCCCTCGCCATTGCGAGACTTTCCCCGGTCGCATTCGCCATACGGGGGCGATGCTTTCAACGAGGGTTGATTAAACTCGGCCATACACCCGCAAAAAAATGGCGTCCTCCCCACACGATGTGATTTGAATAATTTTCCACTTTTTACTTGCACCATCATGCAAAGTCATTTCGTTGGCGAATGGAAAAGTCGACGCCTTTTGCATGTTGGGGAGGGAAAGAAAATTTTTAAGGACTTCCTAATTATTTTCTGACATTTTATGAGAGCATAGCCATCCAATTTGGCGTGTAAAGGGTGTAGAGAATTAATTGTTTTGTGCATTGGAAGGATTTTTTGGAGTTAAAGGGTAAGAATTAGAATAATTTAAGAATTTTTATGTATATAGGTACCTGACAGTTGTTTACGAACGTTTGACATTTCTCTTTTGATGCAAATTTTTAATGATTGACGTTGAGTTTGACATTCCTTTTTATAACTTTCGACGTTCGTTTTAACCTTTGACGTTTATTTCCTAACGTGCGGCGATTCTTTTGTTACTTTGACGTTTCTTTTCTAGTGTTTGACATTTGTTTAAATACTTTAAATCCAACGATTTTTCTAAAAATCGACGATTTATTTCTCTAACGTGTGTCAACTCTATTCTAACTTTGACATTTCTTTCATAGCATGTGACGTTTGTTTGAACGTTTAATATTCTTTTTATAAAGTAGGACAAAAAACTGTCAAAAAAATTAAATTCTTGAAAAAATACTTCAAAATTCAAATAAAATAACGACTTTTAGCTTCAAAAAATAGCAAAAAGTAGCATGTGACGTTTGTTTGAATGTCTAATATATTTTTCTAACGATTGACGTATTATTCTTTTTTTCTTTTTGTAACGTAGGACAAAAACCTGTCAAAAAATCAAAATTCTTTTAAAAAAATACTTCAAAATTCAAATAAAATAACGATTTGAAAGCATAAAAAGCCAATTTCTGTGTGAAAATTGCATGCAGAATTAGGAAGAAATTCAAGCAAAATAGGGAGTCTCGACTTATAGCGTCGGGACGCGTGTCTGGATGGGTGGCGTACACCCACCTCCCAGGAATACTGCAGCAAGTGCTCAGAAGTGAAACATTGGGGGAAAACGAGAGCCACACACTCAACCCCAACCCCTCGTTTGATGTACGTGAACGCGGAAATTGGGGTGAATGTCCCGCACCCCGCAACGGCCCCTTGTCGCCGGTATTTGGGTCTGACAGTCATTGTGTCGGCGCGACGGCCGAGTAAGGGCGTCGTCGCCATGGAGACGCATCCTGGACGGGGAATTTGGGAAAACTACCAAGTCTAGGAGGGTTGTTGGGATCAAAAGCAGCCGAATATGCATGTTGGTTGTACATAATTTCTACTCGATGAGTCAGAGCTCAAGTACCTCCAAACGCCCCCCTATTCTAGCTCACACATTGCTCTATCTCTGACCCATTGAACTTCGACTTTTCCTGCCCAATTTGTTGGTTAGTCTTTGGACCAAAAATGCATTGATTCGAATTAAATAAGCGGTCCTCTTTGGCCTTTTCTTTTGGGGTGAAGAAAAATTGTCTCGACGCCTGTGAAGGTAAAATTGCGAGGGCAGATGAATCCCCTCGAGGGATGTTATTTGATGGGGTGTTTCTGTTGTATTTTTATTAGAGGAATCAATACTTTGTGTCTTATAGAAGGGGACTGTTCCAGAACAATCTCAAATGGGGAAGAATTAGTTTCGTCTTCTGTAAAACAGTCTGTTTTCTTTTACAAGAAAAAAGAGAAAAAAATCCTAAAATGAACGAGATTTTGTAATTTTAATCGTTTGGCGATATTATTCTACACTAAAATGAAATTCGAAGCATTAGCTCCAAAAATTTTGAGTAAATTTATAAAATAGCCCATAGTTTGGGCAAAAAATGATCAAATCTGGGGCTCAGGGTTGTACTAGTGGGACAACAAGTACAAATATTAACCCTTTCGCGTTCGTATTAAACGAAACAAATAAACATTGAAGCATTTAAATTTAATCCTTAGGAAAAATATGTTAAATTTTTGACATTTTTTTGTCTTGAAGGAATGGTTCTAGAGAGTTCTGATGTTCTAGAAAGTTGTAGAGAATTGCAAAACCTTTAATTTGATACCAAGTTGAGCAAAATCGTACAGACCGTTCAAGAGAATGGCTCTTAGAACTATGTACCTATTCAATTTCAAGAATTTTTCAAATGGCTATATCTTCTAAACGGCGACATAGATTCTCTTCATTTTCGGACTGGTGTTAGATGTTGAGTCGGGCTACAACATATCAAAATTTAAAGGAAATCTACAACAGATGTTCGGAGATATTGCCAATCAAATATTTAATTTTTAAAATAAAAGATCTGTGATGTGATATTTGAATAACGTTCTTTCTGTCAGAAGGTGGGGTTTCGGTGCAAAGTAGATTTAAATGAAGATTTACTTGAGATAATATATTAAAATAATTTTTGTTCTTAGCAACAAAGATAATCCATTTTATCAGTGATCTTACCTCATAGTGGATAGTAACGCCCCCCAAAAATATGATGAAGAAAAAATAGAAGTCGCGGCATCGAAGCGAAACTTGCAATTGCTTTGCTGCTCCACTTCGGCGCCCCAAGAGACGAAGTCAAGGTTAGGCTCTCTGGAGTTCTGGTGGCGTGTTCATTGCCAGAAATAATTGGCTTCTCTTTCACAAGAGCAATACGGAGAATTCTTCAGAACAAAAATTTCTTCTTCTCTCTACGCGAAGATCGCGAGAGACGCCAACGAGCAAAATGTGGGTCTACCATTGAGATCTCCTTCATACCGTCTCCATTGCTCGATTGAGAATTTTTAAACATGTAGGAAGAGAAAGTTATTTTAGCTGTGTTTCTTTCAGACACAGCTTTTGTGTACCGAGCAAAATCGAAAGTCGTCAGATCGGGCTCAAACTTGGGATGAGCACGAATTAGGGTCCCCACATTCCAAAAAACGTATGCGCCAAAAAAATTTTTTTTCCGGCCGGCCGTCCGGCCGTCCGTCCGGCCGTCCGGCCGGATCATAAACTTAAATTGCAAGAGAACGGTGATAGATAGAGACTTGCGGTAAACGGCAAAGTTTAAATATCGACCTGAAGAAATCCGATTATGAAGTCAAATCCACCCCCCCCGTCCCCCCGTCCGCCATTTTGAATAACCTCAAAATTTTGTTTTGCATATATCTCAGCCCCTGTAATAGCTAGAAATCTGAAATTTTGATATGTTGTAGGGGCCATCAAGAGCTTTCCAACGATACTTCATTTTCGAAAATCGGTCAAGCCGTTTAGTCAATATGGCCGTCACAATTTTTCATCGAAAATCGGCCATAACTCGAAAACGGCTTGACCGATTTTGATCAACCCGGGCTCAAATGAAAGCTCTTAACAAACCCTACAACTCTCTAGAACATCCAAAGTTTCAAAAGTGACCGCTAGGGGGCCAAAAATCAAAAACAAAATTTTCGATGAGTTTTCGATGAATATCTCGAAAACGCCATTATCGATTTGCTTCATTTTTTGATATGTTATAGTTGACTATATTATCTAGCTCCATGCCAAAAATGAAGAAAATTTATGTCGCCGTTCTCGAGATATAGCCTTCCAAAGTTTGCATGTCATATCTCGGGTTCTACAAGTCCGATTTCGACCAACTCAAGCGCAAATAAAAGGTTTCGTGAAACTCTACAAATGTCTAGAACATTGCAACTTCGAGAAATGACCGCGAGAGGCGCTAAAGTCAAAATCAAAATTTTCGAAAATTTCGAACTCGAATTTTTCGAAAACGCTATTATCGACTTACTTCACATTTTAATATGTTATAGTTGAGGTTAAGACCTTTCCAACGATAGCTAAAAATCGAAAATCTATGGAGCCGTTCCCGAGTTATGGCCTTCTAAAGATATCTTAGGAACTTCTTTCCCAGCTTTGCGGACGAATGAGAAATCTGCATGAGACGGATGCAGGTGCAATTTCAGTGAGATTCTCTCACTTGCATGTCACTGATACTGTTTCACTCGCACGGAAGGTTTTTCGCAATTTTCTCACAAATTTTCATGGTAAAATTGTGTTTTTTGTAACCCGAAAGCGATGCCGAGTCGATTGGTACATAATTCCAGCTCCAAAAATTTAAAATTCGCGCCAAAAAATGTCGTGCAAATTTCTCAAAAATTTTCGGCGAGTTGCGCCCTCTAACTTTAACTAAAAGTACCTGGGGTCCCTAAAGGCTCCAACAGATGGACGAGAAATTTCTCGTGCGGTGCGGTGCGGCGAGGATTTCGTGGCCCATCGTCGCTTCGGATTGGCCGAAAAACGTTCTCGCACTGTGCGGTGAGAGTGTGTGAGCCATCTCTCGCTTCTGATTGGCCGAAAACCTCGCCGCACCGCACCGCACGAGAAATTTCTCGTCCATCTGTTGGAGCCTTAAGCATCCACAGCGATTATGAAGCCTTTAAAATGAGTTTTTCTCGTGTATTTATGTTTTCCAGCAAATTGGCGGGATAATGTACTACATTTAACGGATTTCCTATAAAACATTTCAAACTTTCGTGAAACATGTTTCATTTTCTTCTTCTTCTTTTGTTTTGCAACAAACGTCAGTGCCTTTGCAACTTTCGCGGTATTTACATGGTGGCGTATTTTGTGCAGTGAAAAAGTGTTTATTTTCGTTATTTAGGCTTATTTTCTTGATAGATTAGTGTAAAGTAGGACGTAGATTCGCGTAGTGGTGGTGTACAGTGTGAAATACTCGTGAAGTGCAGTGAAAACTGATTAAAAAGTGCTATGAGTGTTGTGGGGAATTTGGGCGGTGCGGGGGGAAATTTGTGTTGTGCTGGAGCCCCCGCCGCGGGGGCGGGTGATTTCTTTTTTCAGGTAAGTATTTGTTACTTTCTATCCGTGTTTTAAGCTTGAAATTAAAATATTTATCAAAGTGCGTCACAAAAGTGCTCCCAAGTAAACAATTTTTTGGCTATGGAATTTTTCCGCGGAACTATTCTGCGGAATTATTTCTCAAATATTTTGCATGTAATTTTGTAGTTTTTATTCAGTTATATTTTCTTACGCATCCTGGGCCCTACAAAATTGGAAAATTTTAGTTTTCACGTGCAACAATGTGTGATTTATGAGATAAATTGCAATGAAAAACACTCGGAGTGATTCCTTTGGGACAATTAAATTATTTTCCAGCCATAGATTGTATGGGTTATGTAAGCTTGAACATTTTTCTTCACGCAAAATACAGTGCATGTCCACATTTACGAATATAATTGATTTCAAAAGAATTCTCAAGTCGAGGCAAGATTTAAAAATCATTTTTTTTCAAACTTATTACATTATTTTTGTATGAATACCTTGAAGTTGATTGACATATTATCAGTCAAATAAAAGTGTTTTTATTCAATTTACATTAATAAAAAAAAATAAAAATAGTTTTTATTTCGATATACTAATTTAAGTACATTTTTTCTCAGCACTGTATTTGATGATATGAGGGTAGAATTATGCGTTCTGGCAATTTTTGAACCTACGTGTATTTTGCTCCATTGCTCAAGCACATTTTCCAGCTAATATATTCTATCCGGACTTATTTATCAATAATTTTTGTCTTTTTTAGATAAAAAAATTTAATAAGAAACGTCATAAATAAATACCGGAAAATGTTTGAAACATGTTTCACAACCCTATGACGTGTTTCAATGAAAAACAAAAAGGGCTTTATTCATTTTATTTTAAAAAATCAGCAAGAAATGTGCAGCAAAAAATAACGTTCTTTATTGAAATATGGCTAGTAAAAAAAAATTTGGAAATGTAAAAAATAAAGACCGATAAAAAAGATTTTTTGGAAAATTCTAGATTTTCAATGTACTTTTTTTCTTTCTTTTTTCGTCTCCTTTTTTCCAAAATTAGGCACCTTCACGCGTTTGCAAAAAAAATTTCCCATCGGCCAGAATTTTAGCTGTGTTTCTTTCAGACACAGCTTTTGTGTACCGAGCAAAATCGAAAGTCGTCAGATCGGGCTCAAACTTGGGATGAGCACGAATTAGGGTCCCCACATTCCAAAAAACGTATGCGCCAAAAAAAAATTTTTTCCGGCCGTCCGTCCGTCCGTCCGTCCGGCCGTCCGTCCGGATTATAAACTTAAATTGCAAGAGAACGGTGATAGATAGAGACTTGCGGTAAACGGCAAAGTTTAAATATCGACCTGAAGAAATCCGATTATGAGGTCAAATCCACCCCCCCCACCCCCCGTCCGCCATTTTGAATAACCTCAAAATTTTGTTTTCGCTATATCTCAGCCGCTATTATAGCTAGAGGGCTGAAATTTTGATATGTTGTAGGGGCCATCAAGACCTTTCCAACGATACCTCATTTTTGAAAATCGGTCAAGCAGTTTAGTCAATATGGCCGCCACAATTTTTCATCGAAAATCGACCATAACTCGAAAACGGCTTGACCGATTTTGATCAACCCGGGGTCAAATGAAAGACCTCAACAAACCCTACAACTCTCTAGAACATCAAAAGTTTCAAAAGTGACCGCTAGGGGGCCAAAAATCAAAAACAAAATTTTCGATTACTTTTCGATGAATATCTCGAAAACGCCATTATCGATTTGCTTCATTTTTTGATATGTTATAGCTGACCATATTATCTAGCTCCATGCCAAAAATGAAGAAAATCTATGTCTCCGTTCTCGAGATATAGCCTTCCAAAGTTGGCATGTCATATCTCGGGTTCTACAAGTCCGATTTTGATCAACTCAAGTGCAAATGAAAGGTTTCGTGAAGCCCTACAAATGTCTAGAACATTGCAAGTTCGAGAAATGACCGCGAGAGGCGCTAAAGTCAAAATCAAAATTTTCGAAAATTTCGAACTCGAATATTTCGAAAATGCCATTATCGATTTACTTCATATTTTAATATATTATAGTTGAGGTTAAGACCTTTCCAACGATAGCTCAAACTCGAAAATCTATGGAGCCGTTCCCGAGATATAGCGTTTTAAAAATTTCTTGGGGGATGACTTTTCAACTTCTCCCGACTTTGCGCGTATTTAAATTAATTCGCGTTCTAGTTTGCTCTCACAAAATTGGTACACTGAAAGAAACACAGCTCCCGTAAGCTTGGTCAGCTTACCAGTACATTTCATTTCTTTTTTTTCAAGCCTCTCTTTCTCTTTGATATCTCACGAATTCTTTTGATTTTTTCTTAATGAATGATTTTATTTTTGGAAGAGTTTGTTTGAAAATAAAATTAAAAAAAAAACTTCTCCACACTCAATGTTTGAGCAATGTTTGAACAATTATTTTGAATGACAACAAAAAATATTCAAATGGAAGTGAATTAATTTAGTTTAATAGAAAGACGAATGGGTGGATGTTTAGGGCATGAAAAAAGGGCCCTTTTTTCATGTATAAAAGAGAACGCAGAAATATGGAACGAATTGGAAACACGAAAGGCGTTCATTTGGCGCGAATTGGCTCACTTTTGCTCCGAGCCTTTGCGCTTTTGTTGAGAAGCCATTGACCGCCACTGGAGGGCAATGTTTTCTAACAAATATAGCATGTGAACGCGCTTCTATTGGCGTTCCCTTAACACAGACACAACAGACACACAAACTCGCTCTAAGATACAACTAAAGAATTCCTCATGACTCTGTTTTCTCTTCTAGAGCAAACATTTTATTTTATTCAATACAGAAATTAAGAAAAAGATTTGTATGAAAAAAACAAAATGTCCTCGCGACTGCAGCGCCACTTTGACATTTTGACAGAAAGATCGCGCATTTTTGCAAAGAAAAATGTCTCAATTGGGATATTGAGATGCTGCCCATGGGCAAAAAGACAAAAAGAATCAGGCAGATCTCGATGACTTGGGGTAGAAGTATTGTGAGCAGAGTATTTTCATGCTGTCTTGTGCGGCTGTGGTGGAAATGTGGGATAAAAACGGCGCGCGAAAGGCGCGATGCACTGAATTGCATTGTGCGCCAATGTGAATGCACTTTGCCGCTGCACTCGCGAGGTCAAGGGCAATTTGGCGATTGTATCTCTTTTGTTGCAAACGCTGTGTGTGAGCGCAATTTTCGGGCACTCCTCACTTAGAAGACAAAGATTCTTCACTCTTCAGCCATTTCCACAAGCATCTGCTTTGATGGAATACTTTTTGAATGTCTTCAATACACAACGAGCATTATTTTTGTTTAAGAAATTTTATTTTTTTTTAATTAGAGCAAAAATTCAGGAGAAAGAAAATTTTATGAAAAATAAAGGGACGAATGGAAAAACCGTAAGTTTTGCTTTAAAAAATTGTATTAGACAGGGACGTAGCTAGAAATCTTTTTTACGGAATTTTTTCTATAAATTATATTTTTATTTGATTTAAAATTGTAAAAATGAATTAAAAATAATGATTTTAGGCATCGTTAAATTTAAGGACTGAAGTTACTAAAAAACATTTTGAGCCGCTTAGGTTTGCACTTTGCTAACGTTTGACATTTCTACTAATAATTTTGAAATGAAATGTAAATGAATACGAAGAAGAATGTGTTCTGATTTGTTAATAAATTCAAACAAAACTTTAAAACATAAATTTTCTTAAATATACCCTTTCTATGACACTTGAATGACGTTCAAATCCCAATTAAATGTCAAATTTCACCTATGTCACTGCGAAATGTCAAACAAACCTATCTCCAACAATCTCTAACACCTCGTCTAAATAAAACATAAAAGAATGTAGGCGAGAGGGAATGAAAGTAATATATACTCCAAAAGAGTTTCCCTTTCTAAATTTTCTTTTTGCACGCATAAATAATATCACCTGTATCACAATTCAGTGAATTTTGTTTTTTATTGACCTTCACTGAGTGTGAAAGATACATTTTTGGCCAACCAAAGAAGCGTAAAACGTCATTGTTTCATATACCTACCCAAGCCCATGTGAAAGTCCATACGAAAAATCAGCATTAGATATGGATGAGAAGTAAAAGTGAAGCAATTTTCGGGCCTTCCAAACTTTTTTTTTCACCTTCTCATTTCCGGACTATAACAGTGACCCATTAAATTTGGAAATGACGCATATTCCCGCCGAAACACACCTTTTTCCTGCCACAAATTTATTTTGTTTTTTTATCTGGTGCGAGAGGGAAAGTCCAAAAATAGGATTATTTTCCATATTTCGATGCGAGCTTCTGTGTGGAAATGAATGTGGCGGCAAGTATGTAGACAATATGGCGGAAGTGAAGCGTGAAGGAAATGCACCGAAATCCGCGTTTTTATCATTTGAGGGTCATTTTTTTGGCAAATTAAAAATAAACTCACGGAAAAGGCATTGATTGGTGCAGCAGGTTGAAAAAATCGTTACAATTCAATGAGATTTTTGGGTGCAAAGGTAAAATGCAAAAGAAATCGATTTGTGCGTGAGAAGGGTAATAAAAGATGAAACAACTTAATGTTTTATTTAATAATTGATAAAAAAGAAAAGAAAGACATAAGCTAATTGGCCAAATGTTAATTAATTTTCCTATAAACTTTATAGTTTCTTATGTTTCAGAATCATTTTGGTTTTAATTTGTTTTGAACTCTTTCGCGTTCAATCGATATTGACATTTCAAGAAAATCCAATATGGCTGCTACCGCCATATTTGAAAATAGAAAACTGAAAATGTAAAGTTATGCTGTCAAGAAAATCTGAATTTTAACACCAGGAACGGCTTGATCGATTTAGATTAAATAAACGTTCATTGAAACGATTTAATGAACTTTTTAATTTTTTAGAAAAAATTGAATGTTAATTGTTTAAAAAGAAGAAAAGTAAGAACTGATAAAGACGGACATAAAACGTCAAAAACTCAGTTCAAATTAGCAGACAAAAGCGTAGCCAAGGCGAGTATTTGAGTGTTTTAACATTCCCTAAAAGTTCGGGAACTTCTGAAGTTTAAAGAAAGTGGTGAGAATTACATTAAAAAACTGAGAAACTTAATTCTTTACGTAATTTAACGTTAGAAAAAAACCGATAAATATTAAAATAGACGTCAAACGTAATAAAAGCGTTTAACGATAGGAAATATGTATGCTAATTATTGAAAAATTAATATTAAAAAATGTCAAACGTTAGAAAATAGAAATGTCAAGTAGTTTATATATTTTAATTTTTTTAATACATCCCTGTAATTAGCTATTCTTTTACACTGACTACCCATTCTTAGTTAATTCTCCCGGAAGGACATAGCACCCTACATATCCCCTTTACAAAACTCTTGACAGAATCAGACATTCTAACTTTGTAAAATCACCACTAGAGGTGCTCAAATCGGAAACTAATTTAACACGAAAGCGCTTTTTTAATGAAATTCAAATTCAACCGTTTTTGAATATGAATACATAACCTAAAAATCTAAAATTAGAGAAGAAGTAAAAATTAAATAATTTCCTTTCATAGTTTTTTTTCTAGTCAGCGACTCAACAAAAAAAAAACAAATCTATGCTCTCAGTATCAATGAGAAAATTTTGCAATTCATCTGTCTGTCGACATGCATTAAGCTAAATTGATTGCCTCATCGCAGGCAATACTGAGAATTCTCTCTATATGTCCTGTCCACCCCATCCATCCCTTTTTTGCTGTGAATATGAAATTCTGCTTGAGAACGAGATGGCGCCAACATTTCTTTGGCAAAAGTGTGAGCGAGAGGGAAATTTAGGAGAGTAGGGGTGAGTGCGTCACACGCGAGAGCCGCTTGGGAGCAAACGCGAGAGAGAGAGAGGGGCCTTCAGTATGCCAAGCTTCACGCATACTCTCTTGTTGTCTGGGTAAATGGGGGAGGTGTGGCGCGGCCGAAGGAGGGTGAGTTGCTCGACTTTTGAGTTATGAGGGTCAGGAAGACGCATGCGTCAGATTGCAAGGTCGACGAACGCTCCCTGATCGGAGGATGAGGCGCGAGTTCACCCACGCTTTCGCCCACTCACCACCCCCACAGCATGCCCGGTCTCTGTGCTGCTTCGCTCTTCCACAAGGGCCCTCGAAGGACGCCCTTCCGCAACCGACAATGACATTGAACCGACATCTACTGGAGGATTGCGTCAAAATGGAAAACATACATATGTCTCTTCATGGCAGAAAAAATTGATTATTATATTTTATTTCTCAAGGGTGGATCATTAAAATAACAAATTTTTTTTAAAAAAATACGTTAATATTGACATTTCGTAGCAGATGACAGAAGGGATAAACATTTGTCAAATCAGTGCTGTCAAAAAGCGATTTGATTAAAAAAATATATTTTTGTAAAAATCCTTTAATTAAGAAAGCAACGACCCCAGATGGAAGAAAAAACCCGAATAAAATCCACTAAAGTCACCCCCAAAATCCCCAAAAGCTGAGAAAGTTCATTAAATATTCCACAAGCGGAATCGCCAAGTGGAAGCACATCAATCGATCGTTGGTTGGGGTGGAGGAAGACAGAAAAAGAAAAAGCCCTCCCGGCGGACTTATTTTCACCCTGATGGACTGAAAGGTGAAAGGTCAATGTCACCCTCCCCCTGCGCCGAAGCCCCTCAAGCCGGGACTATTTTTGGGGTGAAGGGGGACTTCGGGGACGCCGCAAATGCAACACCCGCCACCGGGGACGTTGTAAATCAATCAGGGGCAATGACAATTCCATACTTCGATATGGGGGAGATTGTGAGGAGGGATAATACCTCCTCTCGCCCCAATGGCAATTATTCACCCAGGCAGATGATGGGGGAATTGAACGAGGGTTTTTTTTTGTCCATTAGAGACAATTTATTTGCTAAGAGATTGCTTTTTTTCCTTTTTTTTTTTAAACTATAAGACATTTTTAGAAGTCTTTTTGCGGTTTTTTACATTTTTTTGGGCAGCCATTTTGTTTAATTTAAAGATTTAAATTTTTAGTAAAATTTTCAAAGAATTTTTTGAGGTTAGAATTTTTGTGAAATTCACTAAATTTCCAAAGAAAAAGGAGCAGTTTTTCTTATTTTTGCTGTTTAAAATATTTCATTTTTGCTTTTTTAGTTATTGTAATTGATCAGTAGAATGTGAATTTGGGGATTAATCTGTGGAAGAAAAGATAAAATTCAATGAAAATTAAAAATAATTTAAAAGTCTCCATTTTTGTTAAATATTCTTTGCTTAAAAAAATATTCGAACTTTTCATATTCTTGACCATTTCTAACACAAAATAGAGCTCTGAGGCTGGTCTTTACAAGGGAATGAGAAGGTTGAATTGATTTATAGAATAACCTCCTTCTTCGCCTTTAGTTCTCCGATTTTGATTAATAAACTACAATTGGAAAGAACAAGTTTTCCTCTTACCGTTCAAGACATTCAAGACGTTCAAGATTAAATGAAAAAAAAAATATGAGTAAAATTGAAAAGTTCGTGTTTTTGCATAAATTTCTTTTTATTTAACCGAGTTTGATCGAAAAATTACATTTTCTGACTAAATGGAATAATCTTCTGATCAAATCGAAGATTTTTGCAGACCAAAAACACTAATTTTCTGATCAAGAAACAACCCGCATTTCACATTCGTTTTTCTCCTAAAATACATCGAAAATTTCGATCATGAAACATGTTTTGTGTGTTTTGTGATGTTCTCTTTGAGGAAATTAATCCATTTTCTTCATCAGCAATGCGGAATATTTTTTTCTGGCAGCCTCAATATTTTTTCTTCATTGTTTACGACTTAACGGAAATTCAAAATACTTCCGATCGGAGCGCCATCTGAAACATTGACAACCGGGAAGGGAATGAAATATCAAAGAAAAAATATTTATTTTTCAACAAAATAAACCAATTTATTGACTATTTCAAGCATTGTGGTTCAATTTAAAAGTAAAAGCATTATTACAGAGACATTTTAAAGCTAAGACAGTCCATAAATTGTGAAAATTCTCAGCAATGAACATGAAAATTGAAACTAGAATTTTCCTAATGTTTCTACGACGTTTCTGCATGTAATTATCGCCTTTTCAGCTGTGCGAGTTTGCTAAATTTTCATTTGTAGCTGCTTCATGAAGAATGGAGCTGGAAAAAGAAGAAAATTCATGCTAAAATGAGGCATAAAAACATAACCTCAAAGGGAAAACCAACCTATCCTTATTGCAGCACAAAGGACGAGAAAGGAAACAACGTTTTGATTAACAGCCGACCTTACTCTTCGTTTCTCCTCAAGAGGATCCACCTGGGGCAAAGCATTAAGCCTGAACATGACTTTATGAGGGATTTTCACCAAGAAAAAGCAGAAAATTCACGATAAAAACAAGAATTTCTCGTATTTCTGAATGAATCCCGCGGGAAATCTCGCAAACGAGGAATTTTCTTGCAGAAACGAAAATTTCACGAAAACTCCCCGAAGTTGAGGAAAAATCAAAACAAACTTCAAGAAAACTTATTAAAAATTGAATTTTTAGAGGAAAATTAAATTGATTTTTCATTAAAATGTTATCGTCAATGGTGAAGGAGCATCAAGCAAAGCAGGTGGCTAGAAAGGAAGAACAAGGTGAGTCTAAAACAAAGGAAAATCTCGATTTTTAATCATTTTCTGTTAATTTTCTTTCCCAGATCAAAGAAGAAAAGCTGCGATTGCTTCCTCAAATGAGCTCACTCAAGCTCTTGTGGATCACTTAAACGTTGGGTAAGATGTTCTGGATTAATTAGAATCTTATAAGAAACTCCAAAAAAACATCAAAACTTGAAATTTTTCTTCAAACTCGCAAGCTTTTCAATACAAACAGCAGCAGTATAGTAATTGATCAATTTTGACATTTCTCTGACTTCAGCGTTGCCCAGGCCTACTTGAATCAAAAGAAACTCGATGCGGAGGCAAAACAACTCCATGTGGGGGCTACAAATTTCGCCAAACAAACACAACAGTGGCTCCTGCTGATTGAGGGGTTCAGTAGTGCCCTCAAAGAGCTGGGAGATGTTGAAAATTGGGCAAGAAGTATTGAGAATGATCTGAGAAGTGTTACAAGTGCCCTTGAAATAGCCTACAGAAGCGCCAGGGAAAATCATTAAGAGAAAATTCCAATTATATGTATATAGAAATGTGATTGTTTTATTTGTTCTGCTTATTGTATTTGCAATAAATCATTAATAAGATTAGTTTTTCCTTTGTTTTTCTTCAAGTTAGTAGAAGCAGCAGAAGATTTTTTAAAAATTATTTCTCATTTTATCTCCAAATTAGCTTCTAATTTACCTTCTTTCCATACAAATTTAATTTTTTTTTAACCAAAAAAAATCGTTTTATAACTAATCGAACGTTTAGCAAAAGCTCTTTGCCTTTTTTCCAATATTATGATTTCTAGCAGTTTTTTGTTTGCTTGCTGGTCTCTCATTTTCTTATCAGTTTTCTTTACATTCTTAGAATTTTGTCTCGGTAAAGCGGACCACGCACGCAATGCGATAAAAGCTCCTCAAAACGCACACAGTGCAGCAGAGAAGACAAAAAAATATTTTGAGGTTGGTGGCAGTTGAAGGGTTCAGTGTGATCTTGCATCAGATTCCTTCTGAGAAGCTTCTGACTCATCAGATTTTTCTTTTGTGGCAGGAAAATTCGAAGCAAGGATGGTTGTTCACACGCAGGAACTCCTGGAGGTTGCGTCAAAGTTGGCGGATCAGGAGAATATGAGGGCAACTGTCAAGGGTAGTGCTAAAGGTGCCCTTGTGTGTGGTGCTGGAGCCTTTATTGGGGGAATTTTGGGGGGTCCAGTCGGGCTAGCTGTGGGTGGAACAGCAGGAGCATGCACAGCAGCCTACATGGCCAAAGGTAAGAACTGTTGTCATTCATCCTTTTCCATCTTTTTCGAGATTTCTTGGAGTTCTTTCATCATTAGAAAGATCAGTGTACTCAATCCCAGCTGACCTTCAAGATTTTGAAGTACGCGTTGCATTATTTTTCGTTATTCGTAAGTGGTTTTGTCTTGGAGGGAAAAATAAATGTCTTTGTCAGCTGGGTTCTGGAAATTATTTTCAAGTGAAATTAAAACATTAATAACCCGGCCCCTTGAACGATTTAAACCAATTCGAATTATTTAAAATTCAGATATTTTCACAATTTTAAACGATTTTTATCATTTTTACAAAGAAAAAAATGCAAAAATCCTTCCAAAAAAGCCTCCATCTTGAAATATGTATTTTACTTTTCTAACCTCTAAAGCGTGCTTGTTGACGTAGTTTGTCATTGAGAAACCTTCATTATCTGCAAAAATATTTTCTTTTTGTCTTTATTCAGGCAAATTCCGCCCTGTTAGTCAAATAATAATGCATGATATGACACTGAGGCAACGGCAGGAGCTTGCTGATCATCTTCAGCGAGCAATTCAGGATATTGACGCGGGTGACGTCATGATTGCCATTTCCTTGGTGATGGGCAATCCAAACATGCAGAAGGCCATCCTTAGCACCGTGGCGCGGTACATTACAAATCAAATGCATCTCCAAGTAATTGATTAAGGAGAAACTTTGTTCTAGACTCTAGCTAGAAGTTCTCTTATTGGGGAACTTCATTTTGTGGTGCCTTTTGCATGTCTCTCTAAGATAAGAAAAAAAGTGAATATGATTTTTTTATTTAGAAAAAATTTACAAAATTCTGTAATTTTTATTGGAGATTATAGGGAAGTTTTGTAGTTAATTTAAAGAATAAATTTGTTGATTTCTATAAAATTGGAATTTTTATTTAATTTAAGTTAGGTTAAGTGCTTTAAAAGACGCATAAAGAACATAACCTCCATAACAATCTCGTCTAATTCAACATGGCTGACAATGTAAGTAATCTTCTGCCTCTACTAGCTTGTAAAAAAATCCTTTTTAATTAATTTCACAATTTACTTTTCAAAGCTTTCGACATGCGATTTACAATGAAGCGCCAAAGGATATTTAGAATGATTCGCTTAACGGACAAATTTCCCATAGCAATGGCGAGTATCACATCGACATTTCCAATGTTTTTAAGTCCAATACGTAGAAGTTCAGCGAGCTCTTCACGTTGTTCATCAGTCAAAGCGTGTTTTATAAAGTAACTTACTGATTGAAAGTCTGCAAAAAGACAAAAATCAAGAGGAAAAGGTTATAATCTGACTTAAAGTCGAAACGCTTTACTAATATTTATAAAATTTGATATTTTTTGCGCAAAATAGCATTTCAGCGCCACTGCGGCAAAAAACGAAAGCTTCATTTACCATTAGGCTGGATGCAGCCTAATGTAGTTATAAAATGCTTTGTGAGTTTCCAGAATTCACCACCATGAGTATTCATAAGACGAGGGCGCTGATTGTTAATTTTATAGCATTCAAATAACGATCTATAATAACACAAAGATGGCGGCAGAAGTTACTTACTTTCAAAGGATTTTCCATTCAAGCGGTTTTTGGACTCTAGAAGTAATTCCCCAAATACAGCCTCAGCTTTATCAAAGAGAACACCTTTCAGGTAAGGCTGTAATTTAGCCATCAAGTTAACTTGATCACCTAACGTGGATGCTGCAAGCAGAATCTCCTCCGAAGGAATTTCAGCCATTTTCTTGTTGATGACTTTCGCGAACACTTTCCACGTTTTTTATCAATCAAAATGGCAAAAAAGTAATTATTTAGAGATAAAAGGGAAATCCCCCTTCTCAGTGCTCAAGGTTCATTCTCAATCAGAAAGTTCGTTACTTTCTTGTAGTTTTGACATTAATTCAAAATTTCTAATGAAACTAAAATAAATCGTTAGAAACTCTAACGTGGTATGAGCACGTGTTTCTGTTTATATTTTGATTCTCAAAATCTCAATTTTCTGCCTCCAAAATGACATCCAAAGGCAACTGCCCGCTCAAATTTAAACTCCTGGCCAAGTGTAGTGTCACCAAGGCACGCGTGGGGGTCATTAATCTTCTCCATAGCGATGTTTCCACGCCTGTTTTTATGCCGGTTGGAACGAAAGTAAGTCCAGCGCATCCGGATTAGTCAGACCTCATCTGTAGAATCAACTATTTGTTATGAATTCAATCTCTATTTGACAGGGTTCGATGAAGGGACTCCTTCAGCAGCAACTTTATGCCCTCAATTGCGAAATAATGCTCAGCAATACCTACCACTTGGGGTTGAAGCCGGTAACAGAAGATTTTTTTTTAAATTCAGAAGGATTCTTTTAAACGTGTTTTGAGTACTTTCAGGGCATTGAGACGTTGAAGAAAGCAGGAGGATTGCATAAATTCATGAATTGGTCACGGAGTCTCCTCACCGATTCAGGAGGATTTCAGATGGTTTCCCTTCTGAAGTTGGCTGAAATCACGGAGAACGGTGTCAAATTCCAAACTCCCTATTCCAATGATGATGCCGAACTCACTCTTACCCCAGAACATTCCATTGAGATTCAGAACGCCATTGGAGCTGACATTGCCATGCAGCTGGATGATGGTGAGGATTCCTTCTGTTTCTCTATTTAAACTGGAAGAGAAATCATGAGAACGTTTCGCGTTGGCTTTCTTTCCGTTGTTGCGGATTCCCTTCAAAACTCCCTCATCTTTTGCCTCATTATTCCTTTCTTCTGTTTCGCTCATGATCATTACCTATTCGACTTACAAGGAAGAATCTTCCAACCTCCTCAATTCTTTATCCAACCCACTCTATAGAAGTTTAAAAAAAACTCTCACCTCGATGAAAAATGCCGTCCTTAACTTCAAAATTTTCACTGAGAAAATCTTCCATTGCGATAGAAATCATCCCAGTTTATTGTCCAGATCCAGACGTTTCCAAAACATGGTCATTACCCTTTGTAGCTCAAATAGAACCAGAGTTAGAACGATTTAAAAAAAATCAAATATCTCAAATATAAAAATAAAGATTAAGTTAACCCCTTTCGCGTCCATTGGGTCACACGTAGACTCAAATGTGAAACATTTGATTTTCCTAAACTTTACTTTAATTTAATTGTTTTTCCAACTCAGACAAGTGTTAAATTTACTCACAATTTGATTGTAATAAATTTTCCTCTCCTCACAGCCACTGAGGAAGGCACTGTCTTGTGCCGAAAGCTCTGGCAGAATTGCGCGTTTAATTCTGAACTGAGATTTCATTTCCGACGCTGACCGGAGGAAAAGTAAAATTTTCCATTTCACTTACTCACATTCTTCTGGCTTCAACAGATTGTCACCTACGCATCAGACTAACTTTTGCCGCCAAAATAATTCATTTTCCCCACATTTTCTTTCTTACCACTCAAATTCACCATCATGTTTCACTAATGCACGCCACAATTCAAACTAAATGTTTTTGAATCAAGTGGATTCATTAACTGATTTTTTAATGGTGTTATCGTACCGAAGTATAACGATAGAATGTACAAATCATTAAAATATCATCCTGAAAGGCTTGATAGTTAGGTAAATTCGAAGCAAAAGACTAGGCACTGTAGGCAGTGCTCGAAACAGGCTAGAAACTTAAAAATTGGCATGAATGTTTCTTATGGCACATAAAGAAAGGAAAATGAGCGCGGTTTGATTTCGTCCGTTAAAAAGCATATGGCGACCAAGTCTCAAAATGGCGTCTTTTTGAGCTATAATATAATTTTAATTAGGTATGACGTAGGTGGCTGAAATTATAGCTGATATTAAGACCTTTAACAAAACGTATAAGGACTTATCTTCCTGATGCTGTCCTTAATGGAAAATTCTTTATTTTTAGTCGTAAAGACCACAACTCGTGGACCACGAGTTGAGGAAGCCATGCACAGGACAGTCCGTTGGCTTGATCGTTGTCTCAAGGCACACAGTCGAGACTCTGAGCAGAGCGTCTTTCCCATCGTTCAGGGGGGTCTGGAACCCGATCTCCGGCGTACGTGTACGCAACTCCTGACCGAACGTGCCTGCCGGGGGTTTGCCGTTGGTGGACTTAGCGGGGGTGAGAGTAAGAGCGAGTTCTGGCCTGTGGTGCGTCTCTGTGCTGAATTGCTGCCCGAAGATAAGCCTCGCTACCTCATGGGCGTGGGTTTTGCAGCTGATCTCGTTGTCTGTGTTGCTCTGGGCATTGATATGTTTGACTGTGTCTTCCCCACAAGAACAGCCGTGAGTTCTACCGGAAGAAGTCTTCCCTTTTTAGGCCCTTTTTCAAATCTTTTCAATTAATAACGAAATTCCTTTTAGCGCTTCGGGTGCGCTCTGGTGCGAAGTGGACAACTGAATTTGAAGCAAAAGACCTTTGCTAAGGACCTCCGTCCAATTGACGAGACCTGCTTGTGCTCAACATGCAAATCCTACACAAGGGCTTACCTCCATCACATTGTAACGCTGGAACCGGTGGCTTGTAGCATCCTCACCGTGCACAATGTTGCCTTCCAGTTGCGCCTCATGAGTGAGATCAGGGAAGCCATTGTGAAGGATGACTTCCCCAATTTCATTCGGAACTTCATGAAGGAACATTTTGCCGGGAGAGATGTACCCCAGTGGATTGTAGATGCCCTAAAATCAGTCAACGTGGAGTTGTAGTGAACTTCAATTTTTTTCACATTCTCTTATATTTAAATAAAATGTATTTAATTACAGTGTTGGATATAATGGAACTGTATAAATCACTTTTTGAAATAAAAACTATTTATCACAACTTGCAGAAACAAGAAGGAATTATTGATTCAAAAATTTGTTTTTCAAAATGGCGGCAAATGTTTTTCAAATTTCAGAACCGCTGTCTTCTGGGTTTTCTGTAAATTAAAATAAAAGTTATGGTAAAGAAAGATGGCTGAATGTCTTATTCCTCACATTTTCAAACCAATAGAAATGACAACTTCCCCGTAAATATTTCCTAAAATGAGAATTAATATAAATTTAATATTTTGTTCTTTTTGTGAGTTCTTTTAAATTAATTTAACGCATTATTAACGTCTTCATTGGATATTTAAAAGAATTTATAAAAATAATAAGAAGTTAAAGCGTTCATTGGCCTTTAAAGGGTTAACAGGAAATGTTTAAGTATCACCCTCAAAAAGTTCAGGAAGTTTAGGCTTTTCTTTTAATATGAAATGATATTATTTTCATACAAAAAAAATACATAACAAAGAATATAAAAGAATTTTCTAACGTTAGAAGAAATCGACAAACATTTAAAAGAAACATCGCTCATAAAAAAAACCCTTCAAATGCATTTCAAATGGCACACTTCAAGCTTGGAAAATAAATGTCAAACATTAGAAAAGAAGCCTTAGTCGTTGAAACGAACGTCAAAAATGGTAAGGAAGACGTCAAACGTTAAAAGAAACTTGAAACATCAAAAAAGAAATGTCAAAGTTTTGTAGAAGATACGAAAGAAAATGTTTTTACTGAAAACTATTCTCTGAGAATATTCATGGAATTAATAACATATGAAAAAGTGGCCAATTCTACTTTTTTTCAATCGCCCCACATAAATCCTACATCTGTGTATAGGGAAGTTTTATTACTTCAATATCGTCGAATGAAAACTTGGAAAAATAATTTCTTTTGAGAGAAAATGAAAGTCAAAGTTTTGAGGTTGGAAACCTTGATCCTCCAAGTGTTATTACAAACCCGAAAGGGTTAACTTTCCCGTAAAATCTAAATATATGTAATTAATCAAGATATGTCCAAGAATTTATTTAAATTATCACAAAATTTGATTTTTAAATTGTCTTGAGGATCAATTATTTTTCAATCAGCTTTCATCTGAAATTAGTCAATTTTTGATCAATAATTCATCAATTAAATTGAATCACATGATCTGACTCAATTAATTTATCAATTATTGATCAAATCCTTAATAAATCTGATTGATTCAATCAGGACTTAGTGCTTATATGCTCAATCTTGACTTTTTGAATTTACTCACGTAGGAAATGGGTTAATTTGAAAAGAAAATCTCCTCATTTTTACCATATTTTGGCACTACTGTTGGAAAACGTGGGACTTCCTTAACTGAAGCTTTTGGCAGAAAACCCTCACTGTAGTCCCCAAGAACCCTTTCGTTGAATAATAAAATTAATAAAAGAATTTTTAACACTTTTTGCAGCATTTTTATTTTGCAAGTTGCTTCGTAAAAATCAGCTAAAACACTAAAGATGAAGCGAAAAAAGAAGTAAATTTTAAATATGATTGTTGACTTAAGGGCAGCTGTGTAAATAGATAAAAAAAAGAATGAAGAAAAGCAATTTTAATTCTTTATTAAATATATTTCTCTTCATTTTTTTCCTCAATATAATTTACTTAATTTCTGCAATATCCATCACCTTCACTGAAAATATTTCTCTCTTCTCTCTCGCTCTCTCACTATAAATCTATAACTCATTTATTTTCTTGTAACTAATTCCTATAACCATCATCATTCGTTCTTCGTTTTTTTTTCTTACTTATTTGACATCACATAGATGGAATGCATTGATTTCGTCTCACGATCGCCCTTCTTGTCTTTTCTAGCGCCTCTCATGTTGAATTTTTCTTTTATTTCTATTTTTTCTACTATTTTTTAAATAATTTATTATTCTTTTTTTTTTAATATTTTGTAGTAGCTGAAATCTTTGTTCATTATTTTGTTTTTCATTTTTTTTTAAATATTTTTTTTTTTATTTCTTTATTTCACCTATAAGGCCCATTTCTTAAGCAAAAATTCTTTTGTCAGTTGTTAAGTTTATGCTCTGTGGTTTCCACTTTGTTTTTGTTTAATGTTTTTCCCAACCATTTTGTGACCCTCTCAATTCATTTGAATATTTAATTTTTATTATATTTATTTTTTTAATTCTATTTTTGTGATGTGAAAATAGTTTTTCTTTTTTCTTTTAATTGAAAATTCTTTTTGTTTTCTGTGAAAGTTTTTCTGTATGAAATTTTTCTTTTATTGTTGTTTTCGTCAAAATAGCAAATTTTTCTGTTTTTTTACTTGTGTTTTGTGGAAGGCACCATTTTCTCCTTATTTCCTATTTTTGTTTTTTGTTTCTACAATATTTTTTATTTATTTATTTCTTCACTGTTTGAGGTCATTCAAATTTCTATTTCTTTTTTTTTATTTAGATCCAAAAAATATTTTTTTACGTCTAATGTGATTTTTTTCATTATTTTTTATGCATTTCTTTATTATTTTGTGGATTTTTTTAATAATCTTTTTTTACAATTCTTTAGAAAACCGAAGCGCAAAGACACAAAATGTTCTATTAGTAATTAATTGTTTTTTTTTAGTGTACTTTCATTACTAATTCGGTTAAGTTTATTTATTTCTTTATATTTCTATTTTACGTGTTTTTTTTAAACTTATTTTTCACATAATTCTTTCAGTTTTCAAAGTGAAAAATCACAAATTAAAGGGCACTTAAAATATATCTGCGCTATCTTCAATATTTTCTTTTTTTTCTATAATTATTTTTACGTTTAATTTTTATATTTTCTTCATTTTTCTTTTCAAATCAAATTCTGTATCATTTTTTTTTAGTTTGAAGGTTAATCTCTGAGACTGAAAACTTCTAAAGGTTTGAAGATGATTTATTTATTTTTGAATGTTTTTTTTTGCAATTTTCTTTATACTAAAAAAACATTTTTTTATTTTTTGTTTATTCTATAAAATAAATAGCGAAAGTGATGTCTTTTTTTTGCATTAAATTCATTCAAAAATCTATATATAAAAAAAAAGCCAAAAAGTGACTTGAAAAATTCAACAAATTCCGCAAAATTTTCCACAAAAACAAACAATTTAGTAAACTAATTAATAAATAAAAAATAATATAATATTAACAATATTTTATTCAATAATACTCTCAAGATGCATTTGGGAGTGATGTCTCACAAAAAAATTTACAAAAATACACATAGGGCGTTTTTTTTTTAAGTTTAATTCTTAGTTTATACTCTAAAGATAGAACAAAAAATTGAGAAAACATTTAGAAATAAAAAAATCAATAAATATTAATAACAATTGTGGTGATATCTTAGGTGATAAATACAAAAAAAGAAAAAGAAAAATACTCTAGAAAAAGTAGTTTACATTAAGAATTTTTAATTTATCAACAAATTAAAAGATTTTTTAGGATCTTTATTTAGTTTTTTTTTGTTTTAATTTTATCTAACACGAAAGTAGCAATAAAATGCACATGGTTGCATATTTTGTGAACGTTGATATTTTGTATTTGAATTAAAAATTCATTGGAACGAAACAAATAAATAAAATATTGCCAAATTTAAAGGCCTGAAGAAGTTCCCAAAGAAGAAACGAAATGTCAGCTAAATTCAATTAAGAACCCATTAAGATTTGTCTTTTGTTGTTGGATTTATCCTACGACTTTCCTAGGATTTCATTTGGAACTTCTTCATTAAAAGAAGAAAGACAAAGACTTTTTTTTTTAAATCTAAGTAGCTTATAAAAGTTATAAAACATTATTTTCCGTTGAAATGCATAAAGTGAGGTTATGTGTCCACGCGTAAAAAGAAAGTACGTTTGAAAAAAATCGTTTTTAACCTGTAAAAAACAGAGTGACCACTATGTCTTTAAGTCCTTAACCGGCTTAATTGCTAGATAAGTCCTTAACTTTTAAGCTCAACGTCACAAAAAACATGGCGCCCGTGTTGAGATTATTGCTACTTAATAAAGAAATAGAAACAAAAAATTTTTATAGTCAATTTAACAAGTTTTTTTCTTAAATAATAATAGAAATCTAATTAAATAAATACTGTACAAAAAATCTCTTTAAGTATCATCGTTTTTAGACACTCCTAAAGTTTAATTTGTTTTTGTTTTATAGTCGCGCGCGCGGCACAGAAAGTGAATTCATGTGCTTTTCTTTAAGGAGAAATTTACTAAAAATTTCTTTTATAGTTTTTTTGTTGTTGGTTTTTATTAAACTCTCACATAAGTAAATTTATAAAACTAGTTTTCTTTATTTTTCTTTAAATAGTTTATGCATCTACAATTTACTGAAAATATATATTTTGTTTAATAATAATCTTCCTTCACAATTCTCTAAAAATTTACAACAACAGTTCGGACCTCTCTTTGGAGAAGTTACCTACAATCAACGATATTTTTCTTTCTTCCCTTCATAGCTCAACATCTTTAGTCCAAAATAATCTCTCTCTTCTAAAGGAATGTTCCTTTTCCCGCCTTTCTTTTGCGTATAAATATATAATTTTTGTTTTTTTTTGTTTTTAATAAATGCAGCAACAAGCTAATAATTTATTTATTTTTTTCTTCTATTTAAATATTCCATTTTGTTCATAGATTTATATATTTTGTTTAAATATCTTTTCCTTTTTTTCTCATTTCGTTAATATTCTTCCTCTCGTAACACAATGTTGCTCTCATTTGTGTTTCTTTGTTGTTGTTTCTTTTCAATATCAATTCATGAAAATATCTTAAGTAGTTGAATGTTTTTTTTTTTTAAAGTTAAAAACGATGCATAATATTTAATAAAGTTTTTTTCCAAGGGGAATTTTAGGGATTTTTTGTTGGAAAGTTTCGTAGAATTTTTATTCTTTTATTTTTTATTATTTTTTGTTTAATTTTGTTTTTTTTAAAGTTTTTTTATTGTTACATGGGGGGCTAATAAATGCTTAAAACTTTCTGTTTAAAACGTTTCATTAAACGAAAGTTCATTAAAAACAATAAAAACTGCAAAAGAAATTTTTAGTTTTTAATAAATAATTAAATAAATCAATAAAAAACGTGTGTAGTCGTTTTATGTCTCCCTGTTTCCCCTGTGTCTCCCTGTTTCCCCTGTGTTTTTTTTTTTTTTTTGCTGTCAGTGCGCCTATTGTTTAGAGTACTGGCAGGCTAAGTAGCCATTGCGGCAATGCCTCGGTCCGAAATCAACTCTACGAGTTGAGGACCTGAGGGGTGGAGGTGGGTAAAAAAAAAAAAATCAATAAAAAAAACCATAAAAAAGTTCTTTTTATTTATTCGAAAAAGGCGTTTAAATACAAAGATCAGAAATAAGTCATTTATAATAAATAAATAAATTGTTTATTTCTTTCAAAATTTCCTTTTTTTAAGTTTTTAATAAAAATTAAAACATAATTTTAATTTTTTTGTCATTTGATCATATTTTGCGACCAAAAATCTCTGAAATTTCAAGGATTTCTTCTAAAGTTTCAAGGATTTCTCGGTCGCAGTATACAACCCAACTAACACAGAATAACTTTGACTTTTCTGACTATTTATTAGCGTTAAATTATCGTCAAAAATGGTCAGAATTTAGTCATTGGTAAGTAAAGTCAGTAAAAATTGAGGCATTTTAAGTCATTTTGCAAAAATCAAAGTTTCCCATTTCTACGTTCTTTCCGTGGAAAAATCCCCAGTATTCCCCTGGAAATGTCCATGGAATTCCCGCGAGAAGTCCATTCTGCGTTGCATCGTTGTCAGTGAAAAGGTAAAAGTTTCTTCATCTTAATTTACCCTCAAAGTTAAGTTAGAATTCTTGATCAACATTGAAAAGTTTTGCTAAAAATTGAGAATTTTCTCGAGAGAAAAAAACAAAAATAAACTGTACAATGAAGGGGTACAACTACACATCTACATTGGAATATTTAAAAAATTAAATAACAATTTGTAATTTTATTAATTATCTTGTGTTTTGTGTTTTACTTAAATCTCTTGTTTTTTCACTAAGAAACTAGACTTTCTGGACGGATATATCCATATTTTTTGCACTATATTTTCCATTTTCTTTAACACAATTCTTCACCTAGTCCTAGTGCTCAAAGCACTATTTTTTTATTCTTCTTTTTGAGTTTCCCGAGATGGGGCTTCAGTAGGGGATTGGCATGAAATCCCCATCCCGGGGGCAAGATTCTGAATTATGAGGGGCTCTCTCGTTGCCATAGTCAGCAAAATGAAAAAGTTTCAGAGCTTGAAAGGAGCCATCTTTCTTTTTTTTTCGTCGAAATCAGTAGCAGATCAGATTCAAACAGGTGACTTCAAACAATCCAGAAAGGTAAGAAAAACAAAGCATTTTTTTCTGCTTTCTCCTTACCCTTCAATTTGACTAATTTGCTGACAATGGAGACGTTTTCGTGTGCTCAAGTGCAAACACGACGGCGAGGCTGCGACGTATCCCAATGGGTTTCGTCGGAGCCCCGCCAATCTCATTGATGACTCTTACTAAGCAAATGTGAATTGAATTCGTAGACATTGTTGCACTGCTCACCGCATATATTGCACTTCCACGGGTTACTCTCACTGTGGCAACCCTTGTGCAGGAAGTAGAGTGTCTGATCTGGGAATTCAATGCCACAGAACAGGCACTGGAGGTTCCTTTTGCTCCTTAGTGCTAGAAGCTCATTTTCTGGGCCTGTGGACGTTATGGCGCCATTCGATGTGGTTGCAACAACGGCCGCTTGGCCATCTGGCGGTGAAACAGCTAAGGGGCCACCTAGTGATGTATTCTGGTTACTCATTGTGGCGTTGTTGTTGTTATTGGTGACACTACCATTGCGGGATGCGCGACTGGAGGCACGGGCACTAATTCGCCGCTTGAGATCCTCGCGCAAAAGTGACTTTAGGGGTGAAACCTAACCGAAACAAAATTTGAAAATTTTTTAGGTTAGCTTGGGCTAAAGTTTCAAGGGTATGGTTTAACCACAATTTATGTGAAACAAATTCACTTTTTGTTGAGCAAAATGTATGAGTATTAACTTTTTTTAATATTAATCCGTCGATCGGTAAGGATTATTCGAAATCTAATTAAATATAGTTTCGATTGTAAGTCGAATTTTGTAAATTAATCCCTTCGTCTGATCGGTATCGACGAATGTTTCATGAAAAGTACTGATTTCTCGGGGTTGGACATCCCCCTGAATCAGAGAAAACACAAAGAATTATACAAATGGCGGCAATGGGCCTTTTTATAGGACTGCGTAGGAATTTTTCAGGAAAATCGTCCAAAAATGGAAATAACAGAGTTTGTGAAATAAAGAATAACCGAAAAACCGTTATTATTCACTAATATTTTTGAACTGTCAACTGCCAACTGTCATTTTTACAAACCTTTATGAGCGACGTAAGGCTTGATGAGGGCACAGAACTATCCCCGGAGTTTGAAACCGCAGTTTGTGTTGGTGACGTTTGTTCACTAGGTCGAATCTTTCCTTCCGCATACTCATCGTTGGTGTTAGGTTCCTATTTTTGTTGCAACAAATTAGTTCCGAAGATGAATAAGCGCCATTTTGTTTAGTGAAACTTACCTGCTTGATGGGAATGAGGCTGATGGACGGCGTTATATTCCCTTCTCCTAGCATATGGCGCGAACTCTGACCCATACTAGGCATTAAGGAGTGCGAACTTGTGGGTGCATTGGAGTTAGAGTCAGCGGAATGTGGTGAAGACGGAGAGCCACCATTGGGGTGACCAGACGACGGACAAGGCTGGATCTCAAGGCCAGTTGAGTTAGTGGGCGCCGGGTCGCCCTACAAATCAAAATTTTGCATTTTTTAAAATTCTTTGAGGTTATAAAAAAATTTAAATTGAAACAAGGATGAAACATGAAAGACGCCATTACACAACAGTAATACATACAAGAGACATGAGCTTACCGCAAAGGTATCAGCGTTGTCAGCCATGGAGATCTCAACGTGGGGTGTTAGGAAGTGCATAGGCGGTGTGGCATTCTCAGCAGATCGTAGACTATCCCCACTGTCGCTGTACGTTGGTGCTGCTGCAGCCACAAGTTGTGGCAGCAGTTGTCCGGCATTTTGTGAATCGAGGGCCAGCAAGAGGGAGGACGGTGCCCCGGGACCTGGATTATCCAGATCAATGCCGTGCCTATTGAAGAAATGCACCCTAAGGGACTTCATAGTGCCAGCACGGTAGCTGCAAAGTGGGCAGGTCTTTACGAGATCATGCTGACCCACATGTTCATTTTGGAAGTGGGCTCGCATCGCAATCTGCCGCTGGAAGCCGCGATTGCAGATTGGGCAGTGGTATGGCAAGGTTTTCGTGTGGGTTGTAAAGTGCTCCGCTAGGTGGTCCTTCCGGAAGAATCTTCCCAAAAAAAAAAACAAATTAGTTTTCAGTTTAAATTGCAACCGCCATGGTTTTGTATTAAAAAAAAAAACAAAACAAAATGGCTACCTCTTTTGACAGACGCGACATTCATAGGGTTTAACACCTGTGTGACGCATCTTATGGCGTCGCATGTTGGCGCCATTGGAGAACTTCATGTTGCAGACGTCACACTCAAAGAGCTTCCGGTGGTGCCTAGCCTCGGCGGCAGGCTGACTTTCGGGTTCACTCTCAACGGGCGGCGGTACCGTTGGGGCACTTTGGAGTGGAACATCGGGTTTTACGGCGGGCGGCGGCGCAGCCTTGCAGACATGTGCCAGGAGCAGGGCTCGCGATTTCGTCTCGAAGGCATCGCAGCGCTCACACCGTAGTAGGAGGGCACCGTCGCCTGAGTCGTAGTTGGATGCACTGACGCGGTCGCAGCTCTCGGCGTCGTCATTGGTGGATGGCGGCTCAACGGCAAGGCTCAGCACTTGGGCTCCGCCGCCGCCCGCAGAGTCCGCCTCGCCTGACATTTCGGCCGCCAGATTTTCAGAGCCGCCGCTGCCGCTACGTCCGCTTCTACTGCAAAAACAAAATGTTTCTCTTAACCTCAAAATTCAAATAAAATCCGTTGTAACATTTCATCTTTTTTTTTGCTCTTTGCGCGTGAAAAACAATTCAAATTCTCCCTGCATCTCGTGAAATTGCCCAAGAGCATAAGAAGATAGCATAAAATGTTGCATTACACGCAACACCTCAAGAGCACACCATCAAGTGGGCACAACCGCCTCCAGAGCTGGAGGGTTCCCCGTTTCGGGCGGAAGGCACTGCCAATCACATTGCCCACGCACGATCGCGCCCTTGCTCTCGATCGCAAGTGCACTTCTTAAGTGAGAGAGAACACACTAGAAAGTTTCTAGTGTGTAAAAATTAGTTCAAATTTCCAAAGAGATCTCGCGCGCGAGTAAAAGAAATTTTTTTTGAGGACAGCCGCGTTTTCTGGCGCGCACGCCGCTCTGTGGCTCTCTCTGGGCGCGGGCACAAAAATGTGGGGCGCGAGAGAAGGTGCTCCAAAGAGACGGTTGCACTCTCAGGTGAGAAACCTGGAGGGGGCTCTGGAACAATGCGGTCAATGACCGAACTACTTTACTTGGGGGGTGACACCCCCATTCTTATTAGCTGAGAAATCAAGAAAGGGTTCCATCTTGAAATTTTTTTGAGATTCTTTTTAAAAAAAATTTTGAAAGGTGATTTGAAAAGTTAAGTAAATTGGTTAGAAGTACTTCTTAGTAAAATAAATTCTGATAAAAATCCCAGGATGTAAACAGGAAAACGTAGAACGCTGCATAAAGTTCTTTTTAATCAAATAAAATGTAATTTGCGGGGTCAAAAAATCCATTCAATATTAAACGTCTTCTCGTGATCAACAAAATCAATTTATGATCATTACTAGCTAATTAATAAGCGCAAATTAAATGTTTTTCATTATTTTTTACGAAATAGTTCATAATTTTCCCAATAAAAGCGTTTATCCTGAACATACTGCGTGGGGTAAAAATGTTCAATGATTTATTAAAAGAATACATAGGGTTGCTTTAGTAAAATTTTTCGCTCTTGAATCCATTTTTGAGAACTCTAAACAACCCATTATATAAAACCGTCAAAGGTCTGGACAAAATCTTATTTTTTTGCACATGAAAAATGAAAAGGAGGTTATGTTGGCACGAGAAAAGTATGTCAGAAATGTCAAAAAAAAATGCTCCTCGTGGTGACATCTTGCAAAACCCTCCGCACTGTTTTGAGCCTATCTTTAAATGATTATCAAGAGAACTGCAAAATGAATAAACTCCTTTCCTAATAAACTGATCTATTTTTTTTAAATGAATTTCCATGATTTTCGTATGATTTCTCTATGTTTCCCTATTTTCATCTTCCTTCATATTAACGTGGTTGTATCCACACTGTAGACTTATTGCTACAAATTTCAATGGGAAAATATCATTTTATGTAATTTTTAAGCTAAAGAAAAAACTTGTGGCACAATTTACTTTAATACAAAATTATCGCATTGAGCACAAGTTACAATTTGCAGTGGAAAACATGCTCCAATTTGCCGGCATGTACCCCAAATTGTCCGCCTTCGCGAGGTTCTCTGACGTGTTTTTGTGCCATTTGCCCTAAATTGGGAGGCAGCGCAAGAAATGGAGAAATCAACCAAGAGAGACCTAAAGGTTTTTTTTTATTCAACTTCATACAGTGGGATTCCCCCACACTTGAGAAATCAAAATCACATGCTGTGCTTGTCTTTTTGCTGGTGCGACACTCTTGCACCTCCCTCATTAGCATTTTTACCTGCATTTCAGGCATATATCGAGGTTTATTTGGAGGGAAAAGTTAACCCTTTCGCGCGTCCATTTGATCATTTGGCTAATCCCAAATGTGATTTTATTTTTCAATTTTAAATGAATATTCAATTATTTTTTCAAATAGGAAATACGTTAAGTTTACGTAGAAGACGTTTAGACACTGAAATATCTTTTCAAAGCATCCACAGAATAATTATTATTGTTCATGTGGATAGGAAAGGGTTAACAGAATATCTCCCTTATTCTCTGCTACCCCATCTTGAGATATTTATCTGAATGAAAAAATATTCAGCTGATTCGCAAAAAGGAATCAAAATATTCCTCCTTTTTAGAACATAATAACGAGACACAGAATAAAGATGAAAAGCACTAGAAAGTACTAAATTCATGCCTCATAGTCCTTAAAGTACTGGAATCAAAAGTAAAAGTACTAAATTCTATACGAAAAAGTATTAAATTCAAACTAAAAAACAGCTATTCGGTTTGTAAAAGACTCAGATTGAGGAACAAAAATATAAGAAGTGCTTAATTCAAGTCTAAAATGTACTAAATTAAATTCTTAATGTATGTACTAAATGCAAGCATCAAGCGTAATAGATTCAAACTGATAAATAGTTCTTCGATTATCAGTCCTAATAAGGCTCAGATTAATAGGAAAAACTTTAATAAAATACTAAATTCAAGTCTAAAATGTACTAAATATCAGCTTTAAAATTACTAAATTGAATCCCAAAAATACTAAAAGGAAAAATCAAACGTATTAGATTCAAACTTAAAAATAGTAGTTTCATCATCAGTACTAAAAAGGCTTAGATTAAGAAAGACTTTAATAAAGTACTAAAATTAAGCCTAAAGAGTACTAAATTTATGCCGAAAAAAAGGTTTTCGAATTTCAATCCTCAAGTCTCAGATTAAGGAGAAATTATTTTTAAGTACTAAATTCAAATCAAAAATGTACTACATATCAGCCTTAAAATTACTAATTTGAATCTCTAAAATACAAATTGAAGCATCGAACGAATGAAATTCAAATTGAAAAAAGTTGTTCAGCTTTTAGTCCTAAAAAGGTTCAGATTAAGGAGAAAAACTTAAAAAAAGTACTAAATTTAAGCTTAATAAAGTACTAAATTCATGCCAAGGAAGTACTAAATTTTAGCCGAAAAGTTATTCGATTTTTAGTCCTCAAAACTCTAAGATTAAAGAGAAAATATTTTTAAAAATAAGTACTAAAGTCCATTCCAAATATTACGATAAATACTCCTTGGCCCCATTTACCCCAACACCTCTCATCTGTCTCGCTACCTCTGAATCCGTCTTTACTTCTGGAATTTATCCGTGCGCGAGAGAACTTCAAGTGGTTTCTAATCTGGTTTACTTAAGGCCCCCATTTTTTTTCTTTTTAAATTTTCAATTTAATTTCTCTGCCACCTCACAAACGGTCGCTCTCTTTAGTGCGGTGTTTGCCTATGCCTCAGTTTATTGGTCAATTTGGTGGTATTTGACACATTTTGGTGCGCCTCGAAAGTCATCAATTTCGCGCGCGCGCACACACCAAGATGATGGCGTCTTGATCTTCACTAAAATACAACTCTTTATGGATTTTCCATTCGCGGATTGCACTTTGATTGTCTCGGCGCACCGTGAGAGACCGCGGTGAGTGTCGTAATTTCGGTGGAGGTGGATTTTTCAAGAAAATGGGTTAAGTGTGCCTCACAAAATGCACCAAAGTGTGGGTCTCTCTAATGGAATTATGCAGTTAAAAACATTGTGCAAAAGAGCTCCGATGCCAAACCAATGAAGTTCATTGAGTATGTGGAATGAAAAAAAAGAGAATAAAAACCTCAATCCCGGATACTTAATCCACTTAATTCCCATTTAAGTCTTTATTATGCATTCGAAGGGTTTTTTTTTAAATTCTTAATCCACATTTCATTGATTTAAAAACTTTCACAGAACTGTGAACAAAGTCAATTTGCAAATTTTTTAAGGAAATTCTGCCAAATGATTGATTTATTGAGGTGATAAATGGATTAAGGGAGAGTGGGGCTATTTTAATCATCTCACAAATGTATCTCTCAATGAATCATCGTAGATTTGCTCCTCACGTTTGCTTTGTGTAAAAAAGCACATGATGCATATGCTTCAAGTGAAGGATAATTAAAATTTTCAGAGCTAAAGTAGAATTTTCCTTTAGATGAAAAGGAGGCTTTTAAAAAACATTCAGTCATAATTCAGCCTTACTTAACTTAAAAACTTAGCTTTGAAAACTAAAGCCTGATTTGAGAAAATTTAAACCACTAAAATCTCAACACTAAAAATGAATAAACTCCTTAACTGTACTACTTTCTCAATATTATTCACGCTTATTTCGTTGTATTTAAATGAGAAATATATTAATTTTGGGGTTTTCCAGCATCTTTCACGACCAATTTTACCCTAATCTCCCCTATTGGACAAAATTAAAATTTTTCATTTCTATTTTTTTTTTAAGTTGGAGTGAAACATGTGGCTCAACGGTGGGATTCGATTTAACAATTCTCAACGTATTACGCTGAATCCTTGACAATTAACCTAACCTAATTATTAAGAAAACCAAGAATTTATCACATTTTTCCCCCAATTAGTACAAAAAAAATGAATTTAAATAAAACAAAAAAATCCTCCAAACATCCAATGTGAATTGCATTAAAAAACCCCCTTGGGGGAAATCTTGCCGCAGCTGAAGCATCCAATTTGCGCAATTTTGTTCAAAAATCGTGGCATCATTCACAGATGCATCTCGCGCTTATTTATTCCATTCACCCCTCCTGAGACGCGACTTTTCACCTTTTGGGGCCAAACTGAACACCTGTTGCCGTATCCAAAGTCCGACCTAATTTCTCTCGAAAGAAGAAGAAAAAAACGTTTAAAAATGATTTCCGTTTTTAACAAAGAGAATGAGATTTTTTCTCTCCCTTTATGCCGAAGATTAAGAAATTGTGTCAATTGGGTTTTGTGAAATATCTCTCAATGCTCTTCGTGTTGTGAAGACTCTTCTTGAGTATATCTCAATGGCCATTGAGATGATTTGTGCGGGATAATTGATTGGTGGGTATTGTTATTAAGGAAAATGTGGTTGGAAAGTAAAAATTCAAAAAGGTTTTGGAGCTTTTTTGCTAAGATTTTATTGCATATTTTTTTAACCCTTTCGTGTCTATTGGGACAAGAATTAAGCGTCAAAACATGAAACATTAAATTGTTCGATTTAAAATAAAATCAATTATTTTTCCAAACAATAAAAATAGGAGCAATTTTCATACAAGAAGTTAAGGAAGACGTTTTAACCCTTTCGCGTTTTCTCGGTCATACGTTGACCCGAACATGAAACATTTTATTTTCCCATTTTTTTTTAAGAATGCATTTGTTTTTCCTTTAGTAAGAAATACATGAAATTCACGTAGAAGAAGTCGAAGAAGACGTTTTGCCGGGATAAAAGAGCGCTTGTTTCAATGTTTTTGGAATGTTTCACAAGCCAAAGATCTCGTAACAAGAAGACTAATTATTTCAATGTTTCATGCAGATGTGAAAGGTTGATTATGTAATTTTTCCAGAAAATAGTTTGAGAATGAATTTTTCGTTTTCTGTCAAATCTGATAAAAAATGATTAAAATTAATGAAACAAAACAAAAATTCTTTAAGAGATAGAAGCAGTAATTTTAACCTAAATAGCACAAATTTCAAAACAAATGACGCAAAATTGAAGATTTTTTTAATGAAAATTATCTGTCATTATGCATAGAAGTACTACGCATTTACCCTTTTGCGTCTTTGTGAAACATAGAACTATTGAAACATGGAATAGTTTTTTCGCAATATTTATTCTATGGATGCTCTCAGAGAACATTTCTCAGTCATAATATCTTCTTTGGCTCATTGACGTAATTTCAATAAATTTCACCTTGGAAAGACAATTAAATTCATACAAATTCGGTAAAAATAGATAATGTTTCATGTTTAGATTAATGTATGACCCAAAAAAAACATTAAAGGGTTAATATTCTTTAAAATCTTCCTCTTTAAATTGAAATGTCTCAGTCAGAATAATTAGTCATCGTGTTTCTTTTTCATTAATCCAACAAAGTTCGTTTTGCGTGCAAGTTGGTTACTTTAAGAGCAACACACAAGAGATCAATTGGTGGGTTGGCCATCATCTCTCCTTGTGCGCCAGAAGCCACCAAAGAGCCAGAGGCTGCGGATCGCCCGCGTTTCTCTCGCACCGTGTGGCCGGAAAAATAGGTCGGAATGTCTGACAGTATACAGTTATTATCGCGCATTTGAATGAAACCAGTCGTTTTCGCTTCGGAAAGTGGGACACTCTTTGGCTGCTTTGCTGCCTTGCGATCGTTTGCGACTTTTTTTTCTCTCTCTCACTCTTGGCGTGTAAATTTCGCGCTCGCGGACTTTTTCGTGGCTCCTCCAGCTGGGAGATGGCTCACAAAGTCCTCACGGGACGTCTGGCATCTGCTTCAATATTGATTTCCGGTCATGTGTCTGTGGGACGTGCAAATGGCGCACAAGGATGCCAATACAGTAATGGCGGAATGTGAGCGTCTGTTCTAAAAGGAACATAACCTCACTTTTCCCAGAAATTGCTTAGAAAATTTATATAGAAAAGAACAGAATGTTTTTGAACGATGTTTACAATAGATGAAGACAAGTTAATCGTTCATTGAACTTGACAGATAACTCGTAAGGCGATTTACTATACATATTACTCACAGATTTATTGAATTTTGATAATGAAATACGCAGCATTTCAATTAAAAAAAAACGTTTCTGAACTTTTGAACTTCCAATACACAAGAATTCTGTACTATAATTAAGAACTTTTTATTCAAAATTAGTACTAATTTTATTAGTTTCTTTCGTTCTATTTTTTTTAATGAACAATCCTCAACCTTCGCATTGCATATCACGTGAATAATGTGCGGACATTTTTTTCTGTATTTGCTTGTGCACAAAACAAAGTGATTGCGTTGGACTCTTTTTTAGCTGAGAAATTTGCATAAGTAACACTTTCCCTTATCAGCCCCGTGAGAAACGGTGGAAAAAATATCTCAGAGATAAGAATTTGCTGTTCAAAATATTGCTTAAGCATTTCCACACACAAAACTCGCGGGGATTTTCTTTTGGCGTCTTGTAATTCAACAAAAATCATGGCCGATTGTTTGGTTATGAAAGGTTTAATTGCTGAATTATACGAGATTTTTGGGCAATTTTTGGTTAATGGATTTGTTCGGTAATGATTTTTTCCTCTTAATGCAATTTGGTGTTTTTTGGATTAATTTGAAATGGAAATAGAAATCAAGAAAGACTTCTTTTTTTAGTACAAATACGTTTGATAAAAATTGTTTGATATGTACTAAAATTATTTTGTCTATGAGAAAAAAGGCTTATTTTTTAGTACAAATACGTTTGATAAAAGTTTTTTGCGTGTACTAAAATTATTTTATGTCTAAAAATTAAGCTAAATTTACGAGTAGAAACCCTACTTTTTAGTACAAATACGTTTGATAGAAGTTATTTGACATGTACTAAAATTATTTTGTCTAAAAATCTCGCAAAATTATGCTTAATTTACGAGTAGAAAGCCTATTTTTTAGTACAAATACGTTTGTTAAAAATATTAAACGAGTACTAAAATTATCTAATAATCTCGCAAAATTATTTTAAATATAAAGCATATAAGAATATACGAGAAAACTAAAAAAAAAAGATATTCCTGTTCTAAATTTTCGCAGTATGTTTTCAAAATCTAGAAAAGTCAATTTTAAACCAAAATTATAAAAATTTGTACAGAAAGTACTAAAACTCTTCCATAAACAAAACTAATTTTATTTCTATGAAAATATTATTTGTTATGCTTTATTTAAGCACAGAAAATCAATGAGGGAAATTTTCCAAGGGTACTAAAAGAAAATATTATCCGTGCCTTTACTAAATTGTACTAAAACCGGAATAGTTATTGTACTAAATGTGTACTAAAATATCTTTCTTACTCATTAACATTGCAAGAAGAACTCTTAGCTATGATTCTTTGACTTTGTTTCATTTTATCTTCAAAACTCAAAGGCATAAAAGGATTAAATTTACATCAATTTATCAAAGAATTAGGTGGAAAAAAACTTCTCAAATTTAATTCTTTCCAACAAAACATTTTCAGAATCAAATTTTTTTAATCCATTGACATTGAATAGGAAAAGTAGAAGGAAACTTGCACAAGATTTTCCACCGAAAAAAAAATTCAACAAAGTGCGAAACTTCTCAATTTTCAATTTATTTTTACACCCAACAACGGCGACACAGTAGTTAATATTATGAAGCAATTGAAATAACATTATAATTCTATGCAAATTTATTTCACGAAATCTTATTAAAATGGCCTCTTTTGCGCGATTTTTTTTCTAACCAATCTTCGATGAATAAATTAAATGTTATAAATTGATTTATTTGAATTTATCTTTATGTGGCTTCTGTGGAAGGGAGGGGGGTTCTTCTCTTTGCTCCTTGATGGTATTTTCATCATCATCTAGCCCCGAAAGTCAACAAACTCAATTGCAATAATTAATTTGAGAGACTTGAGTGCTGCCAAATTGTACATTTGAGCACAAAAAGGTAAAATGAGAGAGAGAGACGAAATTGGATCAATTTCGTGCTGAAAAGTACAAGAAGCTGTGAAGAAAAAAATCTCATGATGGAGAAGAAGAAAAAAGAGATCTTACACCAGAGCGTCGGAGGCTAGAAAAATTCAATTGGACGTGGATCGTGAAAAAAATAAAGAGATTGATGAATGCGCAAGAGTTGGCCAAGAGTGGGAAAAGACACACCTTTTTCGCGCGCGTTCTCTGCAATTGACACAAATCCACGAGCGCGGCGTTGAGTCTTTTTTTCTGATCCAGAAAGTGCACCAAGAGTTGTACATAAGATGCTGGTGGCAACATGCAGTTGTAGAAGCTCAATTGAGTAATTGTAAAAGGTTGAATTGCCATTAAAATTGAGAAAATTCACTCAAATTGGTCTGTTTTTGCATTTTTTGAGTGGGGGGATATTTATCCAGCTTTATCCAAAAGAAAGTTGAAAAATCATCTAAAATATGTATTTTGCTCGACTTATTTAAGAAATCTTAAGAATCTGAATTTTTTCCTAAAAAACCTTAACTTTTTTCTTAAGGAATCTTAAGAAAATTTAAAGGAACTTAAGAGAACTTAAAGAATCATAAGAAAACTTAAAAATCTTAAGAAAACAATTTAAAGAATGTTAAGAAAACTCAAAAGAACGAAAAAACCTTAAGGAAACTTAAGAGAATTTACAGAATCTTAAGAAAACTTAAGGGAACTTAAAAAAAAAGCTTAAAAGTACTTAAAAAAACTTAGAGAATCTTAAGAAAACTTGAAGGAACCTAAGAGAGTTTAAAGAATTTTAAGAAAACTTAAATAATCGTAAGAAAACATATATCTTTCTTAAGGAATCTTAAGTTTGTCTGACTAGTAAATTTCACCCAAACTTAGAGTTTCATTAAGTTTTCTTAAAAGTGTGTTAAGTGTGTTAAGTTTTATTAAGATTTCTTAAGGTTTCTTTAGAAAAAACTTAAGATCTCATAAGAAAAATTTAAGATTTTTAAGTTTTCTTAAGCAAAACCTAAGATATGTACTTTCAGTCAAGCTGAATCGGGATAGACGCATATTTTTCGATGATTTTTTCTGATAATCTTCGGGCTTAGAAATTCATAAAAACTTTAACAAATAAGTATTTTGCTCGATTTACTTTAAAAATCTTAAGTTTCGCTTAAGAAAACTTAAAAATCTTAAATCTTTCTCAGAAAATATTAAGTTTTTTTTAATTCTTAAAAAAATCTTATGAAGACTTAAAACATTCTTAAGAAAACTTAAAGAATCTTCAGAAAACTTTAAGAATCTTAAGAAAACTTAGGTCTTTCTAAGGTTCTGAAGGTCTTTCTCAAGGAATCTTAAATCTGTCTGAATATAACAATAACGACGGTTATTATTAAAAAAAAATTGATTAGCAGTGTTTTATTAAATTTATCTAAAATTTTCAGAGAAATTAAGCAGAAAACTTGAGGCTTTCTTGCATTTCGTGATAATGTACTAACTTTTCTCATTCAAGATTATAGATTCAACCGATTTAACGGATTAAAAAAAATCAAACTAAAGTTTATCTGTCAAAATTGAATTCAAATTCAAACCGTTTACAAAGGAATTTATTCATTTTTCAAGAAAATCTTTCTTGAACATCCTCAATAGATATTTAAAAGACAACAGAAAATTTTTCAGATTTTTCACAAATATCTAAAGATCGTCTTCCCAAAAACAGCCGCAAGACCCTCAAAATAAATAAACTCCTTTTTCCACTTGATACGAAAGTTTTAGGCAAAGTTTAGTGGCAAAGAGAAATCAATTTGGCAAAAAAGAAGTAGAAAAACCTTAAGAATGATCTCCCTTCTTCATCCCATATTTTTCTTTATCCGGTGTTTTGGGTCCGTTAATTCCCATCCGTAGTGACACATTTTGGACCACCAGTGCCGCATCCGGAGCACGAGGTGCACGTGAAATTCGGCCGAGCGAGTCGAGAGCTGCCTCCGCTGCCGACTGACCCAAATTCACGCAGCGCAACGGGTTCCCTCGGTGTCTTGCGTCCCGCGTCAAGAAAGCGCAAGAACTAGTTTCTCGATCCCTGAGCCACGCCGAGCTCTTCACACACAACACACAAACCAACAACCAAGTCATTGAGGCACTTTGCTTTGCTCTTTTTTTTCTGCACAAGACTTTTGTGAATGAAGAGATTTGTAAAAATAAAGTTTTTGTGCGCGCGCGGTCCAAGACTGGATTTAGAGGTCTTTGAACAGAATTTTACTGTGGACGGTGTAAAAATGAGAAATTTAGTAACGTGTGATCCCCTGATGAGCCATAATTACAGATTTTATTGAGCTTAATTGGATTTGTGGCTAATTAATGATTTTTTTTTACAAACTTTAGAAGCTAATAAAACTCAGCAGTATAGAAGTTTTTTATGGTTAGAATTTCAGCAAAATTCAAATAAAACGGAGTTAACCCTTTGACGATCTAAGGGTCATGTTGACCCAAGTGTGAAACATTATATTATCCTGAATTTAAATTAATTTAATTGAATTAATTGAAGAATTTCTGGGTGAGAAATTTCCGTTGAGAACATACATAACTAAATATTGTAATGAAGAGATCAATGTTTCAATGTTTCATTATTTCTCTGTTTCACTTCAACGCAAAACGATTAAGATCGATAAAAAAGAGCGACTTAAGAGTTGCAAAAGGGTTAAATAATAGAGGAAAATGAAATAGGGTTGACAAATTTTAATTTAAGACTTTATAGCCTGATTTCCTTAAAGTTTTCTATGATTGTTAACGTTGTTTGAGGTATCTGTGTAGGGAATAAGTTAAGTCATTAAAGGGTTAATTTAACAATCCTGCCAAAATGTTAAAAACAAACTTAAAAAATCACTTATTTTACAAATTTTCTTTAGATTCATTCACAAGTAATAAATAAATTATTAACCCTTAAACGACCTTCTGTGTTGTCCTAATCAAAACTTGGAAAAAAAATGACCGGTAAATTTATTAAATTACTGGATTATTTTTCAATGTTTTTTCTTTCTTTTACATAGTCGTGAAAAGGTTATTTTGTGATTACTAAACCATTGCAACAGTTCAACCCTTTCGCGCCCATTGAGACACCTAATTACGTACACACACTTTAACTTCGTAATTTTTCGTAAATGTTTCCTGTAAGTTTCAAAATAACTTGTGGTAATGAAAAGAGCAAGTGTTCAATGTTTCACGTGGATACACAAAGAGTTAAGTTGACCCAAACGTGCAATATTTTTTTAACACTGAATTTAAATTTAATTGTTTGTTTTTCAGAATTCTAAATACGTTAGATAGAAGGGATGAAAAAAGTTTTGATTGAGAAATATTCTCGAAAGTATTTAGATAATAAATATCGTGTTGAAAAGAGGGAATGTTTCAATGTTTCAACCGACTATGAAACAATCACAATGGCCACGAAAGGCTTATACTGGTTACAAAACAGTCATGGCAGTCACGAAAGGGTCACAGAAATGCCCAAAAATCTTCAAATAAAATATTTTAAGCAATGAGTTCTTTTTGGTTAAACAATCATGTTCTCCTTAAAAAAAATGCTTCTGTAGGCATATAATAAGAAGTAATAAAATTTCTCTCAATGGCACTAAAATACTCATCTCATTTCCATACGCCACCGCACATGTAAAAAGAAAAAAAAATGGAGAAAAAATGCTAAAATTTCCATCTCACGCACTGCAAGATCGCGCAAATGTATGGTTGTATGTGGAAGTTGAGACCACGATTGAGATGCAGAAGGTGTGTGTGAACTGAAATGAATCCCGGTGTGTGAGCAACATCTCTGTTTGTTTTTCTTGCCGATTGAGACAAAAAGATAGCGCTCACAGTGACTTTGAACTGCTCGTATGAATTTTGATTTTTTTCTTTTACAATTTAAAATGTTTCAGTTAGAAAAACAACAAAAATCTTAAACTCGCATCAGGAAATAGCTTTGATGTCCCCTTTTTCATTGACTTCTTTTTTTCGGTTTGTTTTTTAATGACCAAAAAAGATGATCTTGCGCCATGTTGTGGGGGGAATTTGCTTTACGATTTGTGCCTTGATTTAAATTTTTCTTTCCAGGGAGATTATTTGAATTTTAAAGATATGCTCTTGGATCTCTCGGACACGTATTTTGTTTTTTTTTGTGCACCATTTTGAAATAATTTTTTTGCGCAATCGTTGGTGTTTGGAGGTGTTTTTTCCTCTGCTTCTCTCAATCAAATCTTATACGAGCTAGCAGGTGTGCTGAATCAGGTGAATTTTGCAGGTGAAATCGAAAAGAATGCACCACATTTGTGATTTTTTCTATAACGAAGGGATCCCTCAAAGGGTGATCATTCAGGAGGAACTACCCCCAGGAACCTCATTCTCACACCCCACACATTTTTCCCTGCAAGTCCTTTAACAGGATCACCCGAGTTTCAAATAAGAGATCACGAGAGTGAGAATGACTCTGTATGTAGCGCTCTCATGTGGTTGTGCTCTCTCGCGGGCTCTCCAACTGACACACTGAGCCGGAGTCGTTCAGGTGACCTCTTTTTCGTGGCGCATTCCACTCGCGAGAGCGGCTCTCCCGCTCTCCAATACTCCAGCAGAGATTTCCATTCGTGTGACACAAATTGGTGCCCTCCCCGCTCCTCCCAGTGCGCACACACCGAGAGAGCTGATCTCCATGCCCAAAGAGAACTCGCGCGCGCGATCTTCGCGGTGGGACTTTTACACCATATTCGCCAAACATCGGTGGGAATTTTCCCAAAAAACCACCAAAAATGTGAATTTTTGAACATTTTTGAGAAATCTTTTCAGCAACTTGAAGTGGGAATAACGCAATTTTTCGTACATTCTTGCAAAATTATGCATTAATTAAAAACTTATGCGTGGTACATGTAGCATAAAATTGTTTCTTTATTAACAAATAATTTTTGGAGTATTTGCTAAGAACTCTAAACTTATATTTTCATTGCTGAGTGGGGAAAATTTTAAAATGAATATTTTTTTTTTCAGAAATAGAAAACATATCACTAAGAAATTACAAATAAATTAACCCTTTCGTGACAATAAGATTAGAATATCGATGACAATGGGATATCCTTACATGGTATAGGCTGACGCAGGGAGCGATAGAGTCAGAGGAACTAATCAGAATTGATTTATTTCTTTTTTAATCCTTCGAGGACATTCCTGGCCAAAGTGGCCAATCCGAGTTTTTTCAATCGTCAAAAGATTAAAATGTATTTAACATTTCGTGATAAATTCTTCATCTGTGTATAGGGAAGTTTTATTACTTCAAGATCGTCGAACGAAAACTTAGAAAAATATTTTCTTTTGAAAGAAAATGAAGATCAAACTTTTGAGGTTAGAAACCTCGATCCTCCAAGTGTTAATGACATTTTTGTATAAGGGATGAAAATGTGTATTAACAACTTTCCCCAAGCAGCACAAAATTAATTTTCGATCAATTTTTAAACCTTTCGCGTTCTCTGTTTCATAGTTAGACGTTGTTTGATACAAAATATTTATTCTCTGAATGCTTCCAGAGAATATTTATTAATCAAAACTTATTCTTGGGCCCCTTCTCCGTAAATGTAATACATTTGTAGAAAAACAATTAAATTAAGTAAAATTTGGAATAATGAAATGTTTCACGTTTGAGTCCACGTATGACCCAATGGACATGAAAGGGTTAAGACTCAGTGGACGTGAAAGTGTTAACTAAATCCATTCGGATTTTGTTTAAACGTTAAGACTTCTCTAAATCAAATAAGTACAAAAAAAGTGAACAAAATGTTAATCTCCAGCCATAAAAGGGTTAAATGGAAACATTCAAGGATTTATTAAAGAGGATAAAAAATGAGAAGAATTTAAACTTTTAATACAAAAAACATCCAAAATGGTATTCAGCAACCTCAATGATTGTGAAAAGGGAAGGATTATCGATTAAAATAAAGTAAAATATTCTAAAAATAATCTATTTCTTTCGAATTTGAATTGAATTCGTTGATATGATTCATGGTACAGGGTTGATGTTCAAATAAAAACGCACGATTAATCCCTAAGTTTTTTTTTAAATCTTTAAAGTCTTTGCTGAAGGCTGAAGCTTCCTTATTTGCTTATTAAACGCTCTACAAAAAGACCTAAAGAGCTTTTTGTACGTCACATTTTGCACTCTGCAGTATAAACTGTACAATAAAAAGGGTTCTAAATTAGTCCAGAATGTCTCGGGAAGCACTAAATATCCGCCCCAATTGGACTTTCTGTGTGCTTTTGCATGGCAAAATGTGCACGATATGTACTTGGGGAAGGGGGATGGTGAGGGTGGGAAAATGTATATAGCATGGGGTGTGGAGGAGAGAGAGAGCAAAAAGGAAAATGGGAATGGGCTTCTGTGTATTGATCGATGAGGAAAGTTTCCTCCACAGAGAAATTCCAGCGACATTGAGGCTTCTTCAAATTAAAGGGACAGCGCGTCATTATTTTCCTCCCTTGAACAACCCTCAACGGAGCTTTTTCTCTTTTCCCCCTCCTTCCCCCCTTTGAAGGTCTTCCTGGATCCATCCTTGAGATTTCATGGGAATACATGGGTGGGAAAATCGACAATATTTGGCTTTCACTTTCACCCTCTCTCTCTCTCAAGTTGAATTTTCCGACAATTTTCTCGCTGTTTATCTGCCAAATCATGCCCCATTCGCTGGTAGACAGAGCAGAAATTCTTCCAGATTACAGATAAAAATGGCGCATCTTATCGGTTTTATTTTTTCTTCTTATCAAACCGCGTCCCGTAGTCCCGGTATCTTTGTCGGATGTGCGCTAAACTGTCCCTATCGCATTTGATAAACATTAACGATATACTTTTGATTACTCAGAAGATTTTTAAAGGGAAATTCGAGACGTTGGAATGAAAATTTTTTAAATTTTATTTGAATTTCATTTGAAAATCTGTGAGGAGATCTTTCCCAATCAGCACAAAATTATTCTGTTAACGAACTTTTGAACTCAATTAGTAGATATCTTACCCAAATAGCAAATATTTAAATTTTTTCAATTGTTTTATTTTTGATTCATTTTTCTACATTTTATTCTGTACATTTTTTTTAGTGTTTCTTATATGTTTCAGCCTTAATTGTTTTCAGATTTTTGTCAGAAATCGGTAAAGGAACATTCAATAATGTGCCTGAATAGAGCTTAAATATAGCAAGCTGGCAGGTAGATTAGGGAAAGACCTCAATGCAACCTAAACTAGCAGTAATCAAACGCAAGTAGAAAATATTTAAATTCAACCAGCATATGCATCTAGCTAAACTAGCAAAAATCTTATCCATATAGCAAGCATTTGAACCAGAGACCCAAGCTACGACTTGTCAATACTGCTTCTGCTAAAATTTGGCTAGTTCTAGGTTGCTGTTGCTCAATGTCGGCCATTTTTTTCTAGCAAGAGCTGCTCCTGCTCCATTATCAAATTGATCGAACTGTTCCTGCTTATGGTGATCTGTGATACATACATGTAACATGTATGCAACAGACACAGTGTCAGATGGACGGTTATAGTGACAGCGAGAGTGCCCACCTCGTGAGTGTTTAAGAGTACCGTGTCTGTGGGGATCGGGAGGGCCCAGGGCTCAACACTACTCAATTTATATTAGCTTTCAACTGCTCAGATTTTCTTTGCTCTGGTTTTGGCTGCTTAAAGTCAATTTTTCTTAAAATTTGACTGTTTAAGGAGCTATATAGTTCAGATTCTGAACTATACGAACAGATTTGTCAGTTTAATTCAAATCATTTTTATTATTTTATTGATTGAGTATAGGTAGCATAAAAATGTTATTAAACATTTCATCTTCTATTTCATAAAATTTTCTGGTAAAATTCTAAGACGACAATATCTTATCATCATCTGGACAATATGAAGTTATGTCAATCCGGATACTAAATACGATACTGCATAGATCCATTTGTCACTCAAAAGAGTTAATTTTTCAAACAAAAATTCAAACAGACAAACAACATTTGTGAATATCTAGAATTCAACTCTGTTTTTGGGGATGTATCATCCCCGGTTTTCATGGAAAATCCCCATCTCCCCGGGAGAAAGTCCTTGAGGAGTCATGAGGGTGTGCGTGAAAGAGCCATGTCCTTGAGCTGCCGAAAAATCGACCAGCACAATCCCAGAGAGCTAAGGGATGCCATGGGTGGTGCGAGTCAATGTACTTGCGAGTGAGGCTGGCTGGTTGTGCGTGCGCCGACGCTGGAAACCATTGGAAACTTCTCACATAACCCAACATTCTTCCGTTGCCCCCGCACCCCTCCGCGGTGCCCTTCCCCAAAGGTCACCCTCAGCTATGCGGCTTCCCACCCCCGATGAAAAAAAAAACCTGGGGGGGAAATTACCTTCGGATTCTCTGGGAGAAACGCCTCACTGGCCAGGATTCCTCCTCAATCTTGATGTCAATCCTGGCGTTTTCGTTGAGGGTGGCTATTTCGGCGACTTATCAACGGTTACGACCGTTTTTCTTTTGCACGTACACACACACTTGGTTTTTTTTGTGGTGGATGAATTCAAAAAAAAACCTTGTCACTCCCTACAACTCCTGACGTTTTACTAACAAAAAAAACTAGGGGTGTGTGGGGGTGTTTGCTGTCAAAATGAGTTGTCAAAAAAGTGTCCGGCACCGAACGTATGGTGCAAAGTATGGAATCAATGAAGTCCTTCAGGCGCAATGGGGTTTCGGTTCCACGGAGGCGCCATTTCGGGCGTCCCCGCGGCGCCCCCTGGGTGCACAAGGAGGACAGTGCCGGCCACTGGAGCAGACGCACCGATTGAACCGTTCAGGAGATAACATGATTCTCGCGAGACAGCTATCTGGCCTAATTTTGACGGTGTATTGGTTTCTTACTCGCGGTCGGTTCGCGCCTCTCACAGCCACAGTATCCAGCGACACACATTTATTATCCAAACGCAAGAGGTTGTGACTCTCACAATCACCACACAAACTCTTTTCTCACAACTCGATCGTCTTCGCATTTACTCCACTTTTTTGCGCCACTCTCTTTCGGCCACACTGCGGCTATCCAGGTGTCCGCACAGTTCACACACTTCTTCTTTTTTTTGCTTCGTGCGCTTTCCTTCTGATTTTTGTGGAGCCACCAACGGCATACACACAGCACGTACAGTATGAGAAATTAAACGTGGAATGGGGTGAACAGCGGGGCGGCAAGGATGGCGCGCTGTCCCGATTCGCCAATCCGCCCGAAAATCGATACTTTCCCGAAAAATACACACCAAAAGCGACTTGACACTATTTTTTCATGAGCGGCCTTCATATGGCAACGGAACCTACGAAATCGACAATCCCTTTCGCGCGCGCGCGCCAAATTTTTGTCCCTCATACAACTCTCCCGCTGGAATGGTATTCGCCCCCTTTGTCACACACAGCACAGCCTCTTGAATCCTGTTCGCCCTACTTTTAGTACCACCTAATGCTACTCTCTCGTTTCTCTCGCAGAAGGGGAGGCGCGATCGCGATGTTGTCTCGAGTGAAGCCACACGACAACTGACGACCCAAGAGCAATGCAGGAGAAGTGAATGAATGTTTACCGCCTTTGCTACATCTCCACCATTCTGCGTGGTACCATCTACTTGGGAAGTGGATAAGCAAAGTGGAGGGAAACTCAGCTGAACAGAAACCGTTTAAATACCATTTTTTCAAATCATATCAAGGTGTACAAGAATCAGAAATAATTTTCTATAGTTTATAGATGAAAAATTCTTTACGAATAAACTGTTTTTAATGAAAATCAAGAAGGTTTGTGGAGGCAGCATTGTTGAGAGATTTTACCTTTGGTAGGGATTGTAGAAGAAAAGAGAGTTAGCATAAAGTCCTTTGAATCAAGAGATACCCGCATGAATGAGCCATAAACACCTGAAAAATACTTATGCGTTAATTATTTTCCGGCCAGATTGACCCGATTTTCCAAGGGGGCGCTTCGGTGTGTAGGCAAAGTCGACGTGCATAAATGGAAGTCACTCCAAGTGAGGTTATGTCGGAGGCAAATGTGGATAGATTTGATTCTGTCGAATCTTCAAGGTTGTTGAGATAATACGGCGATGGGAAGTGCCCCAAAGAAAGTCTCTTTTGCTTTAAACTACTACATTTCACAGTATTAATAACATAAACTAATTAAATAATAGAGAGAATAAATTCATGTTTTTTTTAACTTTCAAAGATTTCGCAAGAGTCTTCATAGACATTCGGGCGAACCCGGTAAAAGATATCCATTTGACAAAATCCAGCGGAGAAATTCCGCACAAGCACTGTTGTAAAGAAAAGCGTCCACCTAAAATGACATTAAATTTTTTTTTTTTACATTTCTGCGTCTCAAATAGATTTTTAAAAAAGAAGAAAAATTCCCTAATTTACTTTTTACCTTCTTCAACGCAAAATTGTGCTGAGAAAGTGAAAATTTCCCGAATTTATCACTTTAAACGATATTGGGCTCTTCTTGGGTATATCTAACCTGCTCATTAAATGAATAAGAAAAAAAAAGAATTAAAATAAGAAGTTAGTTTTACGTAAAAATCGTTTTTTTTTGTAACTTAAAATGCTTTAACCGCTTTAGTAAAATTTTTTCATTGATTGATTGAAATAAAGAGTCTTATTTTATGCTCTGAAACATGTTACTCAATAATGACTCAATTGCGACCACAATCTGGAGTCCTTTTCCAATTATCCATTTTGATGCTTTTTGGGATGGTTATAGGGCAGGATAATCTGGAATTTTTGACGGTTAATAATTTGAATTACACGACCGAAATTAAATTTAACGAATTTAACTGATTTTGGCTACAATTTAATTTTCTTGTGCTTTTTGCGGACCAAGACGTTGTTTCGACATCCTCAAAAAGAAAGGATTAATATGTCTAAATCTTACAAGATTTTTCCTAGAATTCCTGAAATTTCTAAACTAAATAATTGCAAGAAAAGAAAAAAATTTATCTGAATCTTTTAGGCATTTTTTTATGTTTTCATTTGTGCAAAAGCCTCTAAAATTTTTAAAATCTTCAACTTTCCATTCTTGAATAACTTCAAAAACTTTAAAAAAATCTTTTATAAAGTTTATTCACTTTCTTCCACCCACTTCTCCTTAGCTATTATTAAATTTCAAATAATTCGATTCCTTTTTTATTTTTATTAACCATAAAGGTAAATTTCCCTAAACAAATAAACAGGTGTTCATGTAGTTTCATTTACAAGAGGGGTGTTTCCAATTCATCCTTGAAATTAAAATTGTAAAACAATTTAACCACAAAGGGGGTTAGAAGAATATTCTTTTATTGCCAAAATGAACATTTTTCACCTCCAAAAAAAAATCTTCAAACAAAAAAAAAAACAATTTTTCATTTTCTCTGCATTTTGACAAACTCTTGCGGTAGAAGTTTGTAACGCAAAAAAAATCCTTTTGCCAGAGGATGTGATTATTGTAATGTCGGAGGCGAGCCCTCAAGGATACAGCACTGAATGTCGGGGCTTTGCAAACAAACCACCCACAAGTTTGTCCTTCACCGAGCAATTTTGTTGCGATAGGTCAATTTACAACTCTCGGCGGCGACACAGCCCCATTTTCGCGGTGGGACCCCAGAAGATTAGCTCAGCATTCGCTTGGCAATCTTCTGTGTGCAAAATTGCCCCCATGAGAAAATTGTATATTGAATTGAAATGAAGAGCGCGTAAATCACCCGCGACGGCACCTTGAAAGCCAAACTGAGAACAATTTAGCATTCGCAAGGTTTGCATGCCATATGTCACCTCTCTTTGCGAAGAGAATATAGCAGAGTAGCATCCTCTAAATAAAAAAAAAGTATTAAACTTGCAGTGTTTGGCTTCTATTTGCCAGAGAAGGTGTCAGGGATGAGAAGGCCCCTAAAGGAAGAATTTTAAACAATAAAACTAAAAAGAATCTTTGAGATTTTTAACATATTTCTTTAATACAAATCTTTCGATTTCGAAAGAAAGGGATGTTTGTGATTAATAATCATTTGGTTAAGAATCAATCGTCTAGATGGGTTAGAATTTAAATTTTCAGCAAGATATTTAACCCTTTAAAGTCCGCGATCAATCTAGCGAGCTGATTAAACGAAAAATAATTTTTATGGGTTCCTTTGAGCTCAAATAAGACATTTTTAGCAAAAAATCCCAACTCAAATATTTATGATTTTTAGTCCGTCTTTATCCTGTGAGTCCTTGAGAATATTCTTTTGTGGTCATAAAATGATCAGGGGTTGTAAAGACACAATTTTATACTCATTCGGACTCAATATTTAAAAAAAACTTTACAAAATGAAACATTTTCAAAAACAAACTTTTGGGACCTTAAAGGGTTAAAATACCCTTCGCATTTTTATAATTTGCTAAGAAAAAGTAATTGAATTCTCTATTAACTTTTAAACCTTGATAATGGGTCCTATTCAGCGGCTAAGAAATCTCGGAAACCGTTGAAATTTCACTACAAATTTTAAAGATTTTAAGAATTTCTTCGTCGCTGACCGACTCTATAGAATTTTTCGCAGAATTCCATAGAACTTTTTATAAGCGTTCGACATTTCTTTTCTAACGTTTGATGGTAATTTTTAATGTTTAAAGACTATTTTTTTAAATCTAACGTTTCTTTTCTAACTTTTGACGTACGTTTAAACGTTTAACGATTTATTCTAATTTTTGACATGATTTTTTAAAAATTTGATTTTTTTATCATTTGACGTTCATTTAAACGTTTAATACTTGAGACATCTTTCCTAACATTAAATGTCTTCTTTATTAAGTTTGATATTCTTTTTTTAACCCTTGGAGGATTTTGCTGGCCACAGTGCTCAATTGGACATTTTTAAATCGAATCAAAATTACAATCTGATTTAACAATTCATGATAAATTCTACATCTAGTGTAGAGAAATTCAATTAGCTCAAGTTCGTAGAAAAAAATCTTTTAAGAGAAAATTAAAGTCAAAGTTTTAGGTTAGAAACCTTGATCCTCCAAAGGGTTAATTTTTCATAGATTTTACGCTGCTTTCCTAACGTTCGACATTCCTTTTAAAGCGTAGTATACGCTTAATACTAACGGTTTAAATTTCTTTTCTAACGTTTGATGTTTCTCTTGATGTTTTTTTCTAACTTTTGACATTTGTTTTCTAACGCTTAATGTTTCCCTATTATTCGATGTTTCTGTTTATCAATCTTTTGACGTTTTCCCGTTTTCCTAACGTTTGAATTTAAATAAATATCGTTAAATATCTGTATTTTTACACATTTATCAATTAAAATATCGAGAAAAATAACATCTGTGTGCAATAATTAGCTTCCCCCTCAATTTTGGTGAGCCCTCAATCGATTTGTGAATCATCCTGACCTGCTAAATGGTTCACTTTATGCATGCTCCCTTAATTGAATTCGACTAAATGCAAATTTTGTGTGGCGAGAAACCATTTAAATATCACCACACAATTTGCATTCCACCGAAGAGAGTATCCAATTCTTTTTTTTTTCTTTATTCCTTTTTCATGTGACACCCGATCGGGTGCAGAAGAGTTCCCTCCGCGATAATGATGATGAAGGATGGCAATTGAGGCAGAAAAAAGAGCGGAGCATCTCTCCAGGGAGAAATGATATGATGAATTTGACACTATTTCCGGTTAATTTGAATCGAGCGACGAGAATAATGACGGAACAACTGTGTGCAATGGCTTCAATATGCGCACCGTGTATGGAATGGAGGAACCCTTCGCATTGGCAATATCGTGTTCTTCTTCGTTCTTTTTTCTGGCCTCCCCAACCCCTTCATTTTGGAAAATTCCCACTGAAGAGAGAGGTACGAAAAATGGTGTCTCCCTCCCTTTCGAAGACGCATCATTATCGCCAAGAAACATTCAACCCAAAATGTCGCCCCTTTCGCTCACCCGCCCGACGCACCAAAAGTGCTGAGATGGACGAATAAATGGAGGAAAATTATCGCGAATTTGACAATCAGGCGTCCTTTGTGGGGTTGCAAATGACACTCATAAGATGGGCCTCATGGGGGTGGAATTTTCTTGTGTTTGGCATGGCAGCAAATTGGGGGAAATCTCGTTCGAGAGGAGCTCATGGGGAAAAAATGCTGAAGAGGCGATTTAGTCGTTATTATTCATTTGAATTTCTCATAGCTCCCCCACGTGTTTTGCCATTATTATAGTTATATGCTAATCATCTCTAAAGCGTTCCTTGAAAATAAAAAAAAAGAATGAAAATTATCAATAATTTTCTATGAAATTGATTTTATGTCAGTTATGTTATAAATTTTAAAATTATTTTATTGTCAAAAAAAAAAACAAAGTTTTGTTTTTCTATTGAAAAAAAAGACATTTGTAATACGTATTAGTGTATTATGTTAAATAAAGTTATGAACAAAACAAGAAAAGCAATCTTTTGACTCTACTTATGTAATTCTAACGTTTGACATTTCTAACTTTTGACGTTGCTCTTAAATGCCTGGTAATTATTCTATTTTCTAAGATTTTTTTCTTTCGTATGAATTTTTGAAGATGTTTGATTTCTAACGTTTGTTTTAAATTGAAAAAATTCGTCACCTGATTGACTTTTAAATTTTTTAAATGTCAAACTACATATATGTATAAAAAATGCTCAATTCTATAAAAATTATTTTTCTTCTTCTTCTTTTCCTTTCTTTCAAAATTCTAAGATTCTTTGGGATTCTGTACAGAATTTTATAAGATTTTGACAGCCCCTATTTTTCTAAAATACTGTTAAAATGACCAAAAAATCTATAAATCTTAAGAAAAAAACTTTTCAGAATAATTTCTGGTACAGAAAATCTTCTATTTTCCTTCTATTTCTCATCAATTGAACGATCCTAAAAACATAAACAGTCAAAAACTCTTAACAACTTCTCAAATTGAGTGAAAAAATAAAAGATTTTTCACAGAATCAATCCTAAAAGTTTTGCTTTTAAATTTAAACTGAAACTTTGATAACCACGAATTTATTTTCTATCAGCTTTAATTCAATTTTATGTTGAATTACAAATTAAGCAACATTTTAGCATGAAAATAAATTGATTACTCGTTGTGATAAATCTTTCCTGTCCCCATCCTTCATTTACATGTTGATATTACTTTCAAATTGACGTTGAATGCAGAATTTGCCATTCAAATTCTTTTTTTTTTCTCAAGTCTGCACAAAATCCTGCAAGAAGCTTCTCTCCATTTGTAGTGCTCTTGAAAATGAAAACTCACGGAAAATTCCGCTGTGTGGTGATTTTTTTCTGTGTTCAGTGTGTATTTGTATGGTGTATACACCACAGCATTTTATTGCAACCATCATGTGGTCATTGAGGCAGGGAGTTCATTGAGGAGAAAAATTACCTATTAGGAAGTTTGGGAATTGATCCACGCGAGCACAAAATGTGCCAACTTGCGGACGAGAAGGAATCACATTTCTGTCGCTCGTGAGCTCCTTCATTTGCCAAATGTGCAATTTAATTTAAATCACAGCGAAGCTCAAAAAAATTCATCACAAAATTTATTCACAATTTTCTGCATACAGTGAGAAATAAAAATGTTCCGCAATTGAAGATCTGAAAGGAAGGAAAGCTGGAAATTTTATTTGTTTTTCTCCTTTTTCCTAGAACAATCATTATACGTTTGTATAAACGTCATACGTTTAAAAAGGAATGTCAAACCTTATATAAAAATTTAAAAATTAACGTCAAAAATTTGCAAAAGTCAATAATAAATGCAAAATGTTAAAATTAAAAGAGAAATATCAAATGTTTGAGCTAACGTTTTACATTAAAAAGAAAAATGTAAAACGTTAGAAAATAAAGTTTTAACGAATGAATAGAAGGGGAAGAAGAAGAATATATAAAATTTAATTCAAATGAGTGCTTTAAGAAAATATTGCTTTTTTAACAATAAAAAGAAACCAAAAAATGAATTAAGAAGAGAATAAGATGTAAATCACTGTTTAGCGCTTCTTATAATTGGCAGATTTTGACAATATATTTGTGCAATTCTGACGTTTTATATTTCTAACGTTTGACTTTAATTTAAACGTTTGATGTTCTTACAACATACTATGTTTATTTGAACATTTGACCTTTATTTTAGAATATTTAACATTTCATTTTTAACGTTTGACGTTTATCTTAAAATTGCTGTCATTTTTTTCAAACATATGACATTTCATTAAATGATCAACGATGTTGTTTGGTAATGTTTGACATTCCATTTGTAACGTGTGACATTTATTTAAATGTTTAAGTTTCTTCTTTAACGTATTATGATTTTGTCTAACGTTTGACGGTCATTTTCAAACTTAACACGAATATTGGCCTGATTCTAACCTATCCTAGCCTAACTGTATCCAAATCAAAGTTTAAATTAACCCATAATCTACTAATCTGTCCTTTATTTAACCCTAACGTCACCCAAACTAACTCTCTAAACCTAACCTAACTTTTAATTTAAATTGATTTAAAAAAAAAAAGTATTAAAATAAATGCAAACAATTTCGAACATGTCTGTAAATTATTTTCATTGAACCCGTAAAAATAAGAGCCCAGAGTAGCGTCTTCCATTACATCGATTGGCTCATATTTTTCACCGTAAGTAGGAGTTTTTCTCTGGGAAAATCCCTCATTTTCCTCGACGGTTTTTTTTGGAAAGTTGTTTTCGGCGGGATTTTTTCTTACAGGTTCAACGTCCAAAAGCCATTAAGAGGCTCAATAAGTTCCAAATTGTTCACAGGCAGTGGCGGAGAGCGTCTCGGTCCAATGGACGCACCTGGCGTCTTGCCTGCCCTCTTTTGCAAATGACACCCGAGAATCCAATAAGCAATTAAGTCACCCAACGGAGCGCAGGAGGAAGAAAACAGCACGAGTCTACGGTGAAGATCCCTTTTTGTGTGATCTTTGTGTCACATCTGGGAATGTAAATAAGAGATTAAAACATACAAAATGACCTGGAAATCACGAGCTATACAGAGTTGTGTGAACAAGGAAGTATTCTGGGATTGATTTAGATACGAGATTAGAGTTTGTTTTTGATTTTTCTTTACTTTTTTGGTAATTTCTTGGCGAAATAAAGGAGAAAATTCAAATTATATCATAGGACGCGGTAATCCTTAAAATGACGCCATTTTGTTTAACCTCATTTTCGTCTAATTTGTTTAAAGAACTATCGTGAAAAACTAATTAAAGATTTTAATAAAATACCCCGAAAAACTTAAAGATTTTCCTCAAATTCATCCAGATAAGACCAATTTTCAAAAGCTTTTCTGTAGTCTTAAACGTTTTCTTATCTATTAGCTTTCTAACTCTTATTCTAACATGATTTTTCAATGAGATTTCCTCGTAAATTAGCCAAGACAAATAGAGGCATCCTTGTCTTGTCTTCCTTGTTCCATCCCGCCCTCAGAAAGATCCTAATTTATGGCCAGCAACGTGTGGAGGGAATTTTTTTTAGTCGCAACAGTGAAAACCAATTTGGCGTGTCCCCTGAAAAAGCGGCTGCAGCGCGAATCTGGGCTCAATGGTGTACCCCTACACGGGGTCTCAAAGGCAGGTGTACACGGGGTGCAAAAGTGGGTGATCATCGAAGCGTGGAGGGTGTTTTTCTCACGAAAACTCCAATATAAAATGCCGTGTTCTTGCAATGTTTTAAGAGGGGTTGTTGAGAAAGTTTCAAAAAAAGGCGCGGCAAATTGTGAAACATCCGCACATGAAGCATTTTCACTCACACCAAGTTAACCCTAACAAATACACCCACAAAATCTCCTCCGTATTATTGAATTTTTCTTACATGTAGAGGAGTTTGTTTCATGAAAATCATTCAATTTCGTCGTCTTTTAATGTATTTTTAAATTCTCAACGTTTATTTGAAGCATATGCACGATTTTTCGCTTTACCTTCGTGCACCATGCCGAGTAGGGGCCGATGGCACGTAAAAAGCCGCAATCCCAGTGAAATATGTCTCATGGTAATTCCATGGAATTTCCTCAGACACATCTTGTAGAAAATAATTGAATTTGTTAGAAGTTTTAGGCTGTTTTAATCGTTGTATTCAGCTGAATTTAGAAATTAAAAGACAATAGAACTTAAAAAAAAGAGCACAAAGATTCTTCTGACTTCTAATTGCAACATATTACTTATAGATTAATTATCCTTAAAATTCGTAATTGCATTCCAGTAGGTTTCAAATTCGATAATTTTCTTTTATTGAACATCTAATCGGACTAATAAGAATTTTATTAGATTCAGGAACTTCAAAAATGGTTAAAGAGAAGGTTTTATGTTTACTTAGGTATGTTTTGCAAATCTGTATCGTGTTTTTAAGGTTAAAGTTCACCGATTGAAACATTTACGCTTATGTTTCATTCAAATACTTATAGTGGAAAATGAATGGAAGACAAAACATTTTTTTTTTTTTAGTTTTTCTTAAATATATTATTCTCTCCATTGTTTACAACTTTATTACACTACGTGGTAAAGAACTTAAAATAATAGGTCATAATCAGCGACAAAGAAATCCTTGAAATTATTTAATTTTCACAAGAAATTCTTGAAATTTCATAAATTTCTTTGTCGCTGAATACGACCCAATGTCTTGAAATACATAAAATAAAAAATATCGCTGGTTTTTATTGATAAAAAATACATCAGGTGGATAAGGTCAACTGCAAACTTCAAAGTGGGAAAGGTTTTTTCGTTTCCTTGCCGAACACTCTAAAAATTGCACGTTTCATTGATGAATCTCGTAATTTCTTAGTTTCTTGGTTTAATTTTTTAAGGAGTTAATAAAAGTTAATTACATTAAGATACAGGTAATCTGTAAGTGCAATGGGCTAGGGAAACAATACAGGATTCCTAAGTAATCCCTGATCCGCGATATCTTGGAGTCTTCGCTGATTACAATTGTAACGCGATGGAACTCCTTGTACAATGCCTTCTGCAGACTACTCCAGTCAAGGACAAGATAAATCAGCTGTGCGACGCTTTAAGCCTTGAAAGGTTAACACAAGCTGATTTAAACTTCATTGAAGACTATACCGCTCTAATGTAGCCAATAGCTGATGGATTGGACTGCTTTCAGGGGTCAGAAACTCACCTGTACGAGATGCTTCTTCCCATTATTACGAGGTTTCAAACTGTCAAAGTTAACAGGAAAGACGTTTCCTCAAATATACTCACTTCTCTGAAGACACTTCCAGTAATTCTTTTATTTTAAAGAGAATGTAGAAGTATATATGGCTGCGTTGATCACCGTCCTCTATCCGCAGTTCAAAATGAACTGGATAGAGTGTATGGAATACTCTCAATAAATAAGAATATCTCACGCACCATCAAGATGGAGATGATTACGGAGATGATATCACCATTATCTCCGTAATCATCTGCATTTTATATTAAACAAAACATTTAAAGTCCTCATGAATTATAGGAGAGAGAAATACAAATTTATGAATAAATATAATAAATTGGTCTTCCTTTTTCGCATTGAGCTTTACCTCTTGCATGAATACGAACAAATCATAAAATTGCAAACACAGCAATACCTGGCAGATCGTGGGACTCCTTAAGGTCCTAAAATTTCCTTAAATTTTCACAAAAAAAATAATCTCTAAGCTGCCCATCGTGCTTTCTATTTGGCCTCTTCAACACAGAATGGCTTCTTTCTTTTCTTCTTCTTATTGTAGAGTCATCACTATAGGATAAAGATTTTATTTTTCAACGATTTAAAAAATCAAATTGGCCACTGTGGCCAGCAAAATCCTCCAGGGGTTAAGGTTTATTTACTTGGTATTAACAATCCTACTTGGTTGATTATAAGATAGCCATATATTGCAATGAAAAAAAAGAAAAATTTTCATCCCTATGTGCCGTCAAAGGGTTAATATTTTCTAAGGAATAAAAAAAACGATTGTTTGTCACGCGAGAGACCGTGCTGGGAACATGGGACACGTCGTAGGAATATCCGCGAGATGTGTCCAATTGAAGGGGAGGGCATTTTAAGGGGATATGCAGACCATCGAGGCGCACAGTTTGTTTCCATCCGTCGTCGTGGGAAGTTTGGTCAGAGACTCTCGGAAGATTGAGGAGTTTTTCTCAGGCCTCACAGACACTGTGGCAAGGACTTTTGCAAAGTGTTCTGTGGATTTTCTTTCACAAATACAAAATAACAACACACCGAAAGTTGTCCGTGTGCCGTGTTTGAGCGCGGAAGTTTTTATCACTTTTTTCGGGCCGTCCGTGTGCTTCGCAGAAAATCCGTGAAATGTGCGTGAAGGTGTGCGAGTGAGAGAGGTGAATTTTGCGGCAAAGCTGAGACACTGTGTGCAAGCAGGAGGGGTGGATTTTGGACTCGTTGGAGAGGTGAAAAAAAAAAGGCGGCAATTTTTGCAGATTTTCTCCACCCTGTCGCGCGACTTCCGTGTCACCCCATTGCGTTCACATTGCTTACCCCCTTCCCCCGAAAATGGTGCTAATTTCGTGGGAAATTCCTTTTTTCTCGTGAACTGTTTTAGTGGGAAAATTTTGCAAAATTTTCATTTGAAATTCTTTTATTCGGAATCTCGCGAGCTGTGGCACCACTGCACCCGATACTCACCCCACTGGAGTGAGATAGCGCGATTGGTGGGTGTGAGTGTGGGAGCGAGAAGGAGACACTGGGCAATTTTTCGCCCCGTGTGTAGCCCAGAAAAGGTGACTTTTCCACCCATTTTCACGAGGAGCTTTTCATCCCTTAATTTTCCTTTTTTCACTTAACTTTCTTCGGGGCTATCTTGGACATTTTTGTAGCCTCTTTAGGAGGCTAATTAATGGATTCATTTTGTCCCCTTAGTGGGGGGCTAGAAAAATCATCCCCCCATCTTTTGCAGCGATGTTGCCATTTTTTTCTCAAAGAAATTAATTTTTTCTCACCGGTCCTCATCCCCCAAAAAATCCAGAGAAAAAAAAAACTTCTCCACAGAAATGTCCAAAGACAATTTCTGAATTGAAGGAAATTTTTGAATTCTAATTGGGAGGAAAATCTCTTTGCAAAAATTGCAGCCGCAGCTAAATAAGCCTTCCCCATTGTGGAAAGCTCAAGAGGAAATGCTGGAAAATCGATTGGGTGGCGTGTGAGGTAGCTCTCAAAAAAAAAAAAGAAGGAAAAGAGAACTTTAAGGAAGAAGGAAGGAAAATAATAAAAGAAGGAAAAGACAGTGCAAGAGACAAATTTCGTGAGGGGAAGAGTGGGACTTTGGGTGGTCAGGTCGGGGAATTTCCTGCCGTTTGGGTTTGTGATGGTGCTCACAGAGGATTTTGACCAGGAGCCCGTCCGGCTGAGGCCGCGATCCGAGTAGCTCTGCCATGTCAACATTTCCTGGGGGCCATTGGACATCCTGGGGATGTGTCCAGGCTCTCATCGTGACCTTGGCCATCCTACTTCTGTCAGATCCAGGTGAGTCTCAAAAATTTTATTTTTTTTTCTCTCTCTAACGCGGATTGTGTAAAATTCTTGTGAATAATACGGGTATAATTGATTGGAGTTGTTTTTTGAATTAGTTTGACAGCTGTCAATTAATTAAAAAAATTTAATATCTTCTGTGATTTATTTAGCCCCAACTGTCAATTTTTATTAAAAATGATTTTAATGTGGAATTCAACAAGGATTTTAGGAAAATAACTTCAGATTCGTGTTTTGAAATAAGTTTAAAGTATAAAAAACATTTAACAAAGTGTTTAAAAGAAATTAACAAGATGAAAGGCCCTATGGACATGAAGTTCGCGGCCGTAAAGTAATAAAATTAAAAAAAAAAACAAGATGAAAAAAAAATTTTCTTTTTTAACAAATTTAAAAATGAAAGATTTTATTGAATTTTATCAAAGTAATGATGTTTAATGAGCTCAGTATGAATTAATTATTAATTATTAATCATTTAGTTCAAAATATAGGAGATTTAGTAGATTAAAAATGATTGCAGGGGGATATTTTGACGGGTGCATCAATTAGCCCCATTTTCTTCTTCCAAGTTTTTTTAATAAATTGCTTAAAAAGAGACCTTATTAAAATGTTTTCTCCAGAATGTAGGTACCTAAAAGGAATAAATTAAAAAAAAAAAAGTTTTCTAACGCTGCGAATGATTCTGTCAAAAATCTTTTTTTCTTTTTTTTTTCAATTTAAGAATTGTGAGTTTTTTATATAATTTTTTTTTAAGTTTTGTACGGATTTTACTTACTTTAGGATACCCTAAAATCTTGTAAAAAGGGTTGAAAGATTAAAGGATTTAATCATTAATTAAGGGCTCTTGTATTGATTTCTTGCCCCAAGAATTATGTCGAAATTAACTCAATTATTTCTTACCAAATTATCCTAAAAGAATATTTTATTTATTTCCTTTTGGACCAAAAACTTCCTTTATCTAGGCATTAAAAATTTATTATTTAACCAAAATTTTATTCAACTAAGAGAATAGTTAGAATTAATTGCAAAAGGGTGAATTTGGGGCATCACTGTGCTATGAATATTTTCTTTAATGAGGTCGATTCTATCAGAAATCTTTTCTCATCTTTTCATATTTATAAAGGAGTTTATTCACTTCAATATTTAAATTATGGAATATTCGAGAATGTCGAGGATGGAAAGTCGCTAAAAAGGTGATTTTCTTTTATATCTTTAATGAACAAAAGTATATAAAAGGAAGCATGGACGAAATATTAACGCGAATACTTCATGCAATAAAAAAGCCAAAAAGGTATAATAGTGACGTCATTATGTGCGTTTTTGGGCGAATTTTTTAAAAGTGTTTCATATGTAGGGGAAGACGGGGTAATTTGGCCATTTTGGCAAAGTCATTAATGGGAATATCTCAAGTATGGTAAATGCTAGAAAATCCATTTCTCCACAGTTTATACTCCCCATAGAGATAATCAATCGTACCAAGTTTGAGGAAAATCCGATCATTAGATTTTCTTTTATTTGATAAAAATCATTTTTTCACTTTTTCAAGTGCTTTTGGCATTTTGAATGTACGTCATTTTCGAAAAAATTTTAACACTTAAAAATTAACTTTAAGGCCATTATGGGTCATTGATCCCTCATAAACACGATAGTGACATCCATTTTCCGATATCTCAAACAGATTTTCCTGTGGAAATGGTTTTATCCGGAAAATTGGAGTGGGGTAATTTGGCCACTTGAGTTTTTCCGGCACATTTTCCGACGCACATTTAAGATATTTATTGTGGTTGTGCCTTTTAATGTTTTCTTACAGATTATAAGCAAAGTAGGATAAAAAATTTTATCTAAAAAAAGAAATTTACGATAAATTGAAAAATGGCCTTTTTTAGACTTTGCCCGTTTATGGTTCAGAAAATGTTAAAGTTTGAGGCTCTGTTAAATATTTTTATCTGGTAAATTACTGGAAATGAATCTTAGATAAATATCCTATCTTCCAAAAAAATAATCGAAAAAATAAAATTTTTTTATTGTCCAAAAATTTTCATGTTTAATAATTTGTGCGCCAAAGTGTCCAAATTACCCGTGCTCGGGGTAATTTGGACACTAAGCTAAGGGTCCAGGAAAATGGAAAATTCACCCATTTCTCATCGAGATGGAGAAAAGTGTTATATGGGGAAGTTGTAGGCCGGAAAATTTCCTACAAAATAGGGTTATTTGGTTTTCTTCATACTACCAAACTTGCTTGATATATCCCAAAAACCGCCAAAGTGGCCAAATTACCCCGTCCTCCCCTAATACTAAAGTGGCAAAAAGGAAAGTTTTTATGGTTTTTTTTGGTTCTCTAAACATGATTTTATGTATTCTGATTTTACCTTCAAATGAGAGTTTTTTCTTACTAATGTGAATGAACTCCTTTTTGTTAGGGGTTGTTCACTACTCTTATTAATTACTTTCGAGTGCTTAAAATAATTCTTTTTCTACAAATTTTCTTTTTTTCTAAAGAACATTTTAGAACATTCCGTCACTTTCCTCGCAAGAAGAGACACAGAGAAGGAAATAATTCATGAATCATCCCCCAAATGCTTTTGCCATTTTATCCTTCCACACCACACAGCTAAATAACCATCCCTTGTGGCAAAATTGCTGAAAATGAGCCACGCACTATTTATTCACATTCATCCATCTCCCTTGTGTGTCGTCAATGTTTAATTGTTCAACATAGACCTTTTCACATTTATACCTACATTGCGCTACATACTGAAATCCCCGGAGGAAGAGACAGGAAGACATTTCAGTCTGCGTAGTAAATTCACCACAGTGAGGGAATTGTTACTCCTGCTTAAAGGTTTCTTCATGTCCTTTTCTTTGCCATAATCCCTCTGTTTTGGCAGGGGGGAGAGGGAATTCCTGTGTCCGGTTTTTCTTCCTTTTTTGCGTGAGGTCAATCCGTCTTGCGTGATTGAGATCACCAAAGAAAAGGAAAAAAAGAAGAGTATTGAAGTCACTCAAGCCAATTTCATGTGATTGATTCCTTCTCATTTTTTTTTGAAGGGGTGGAAAACACCCCTTTCAACAATTACATTTCCGGCACATCTCCAACAAAACATCCTGGGCTTATTGTCTGGTCATTTTTCCTCCCTCTACGCAAGCTAGAAAAGAATGAGCAATGAATGAAACCACAGAATGAACATCAATTTTTTTTGTACAACACCCCCTTATTCCATTTTGAAGGAAAACAAGGTTTTCTCTTCTTTTTTGTTTATTTCAAGGGGGTGGCTCGAAATTCAGCCAATTGGAACGAAAAAATCGAACTACTCAAAAATTTATTTGAACATTTTCATCGTGAAATTGAAACTCTTTTAGCCTTTCCAATATTTTCCCCTCAAAAAGCTGAATGTCTCAACGTTATTGGGATGATTTTCTAAATTGAAATTCTCTATGATCGTTATGGGCAATATAAATAAATAATTAGAGATTTCTTAATGCAGAGAGAGATTTAGGGGAGGGTTTAGTCTTGTAAAGTCATTCTTGACTTTCAAACAGAAAATCTGAAATTTCTTAAGAGATTTTAGGGATTTTTTTACGTTATAATTTGATTTCTATCGTTGAAAGTCTCCGGAATAAGTTTTAGGCTAATAGTGGATCATTTCACCCTGAGATTCCTATATCTCTGTCTCTCTTTAACATCAATTCTTATGTTTTCAATTCAATTCAATTTCAGTTAAATGGAAGAATAAGTATTTTTTTAAAGAGAAAAAAAAATGTCTAGCTCATGATTTGAACCTAGGAGTTTAAGAACGTTAGTCAAGTGTTCTACTTGTTATGCTAATAAGACAAGGTGAGTTATTCAAAAGCAGGAGGATGCCCAACCCCGAGAAATCAGTACTTTATGTGAGGCAGCGGTTTCTTCCGATCAAAAGAAGGGATCAATTTGCACAATTCCACTTGCAATCGAAAGTACATTTAATTAGCTTTCGATTGATCCCTATCTCATTATCGAAATAACTTATTATTATAAAAAAAAGTTAAAGTGTTTCTCGGGAATCGGTCGAGATTGAGCGAGATTCCAGAATTCCTCATACATTTTGTTCAACAAAAAGTGACTTTTCTTCACAGAAAATGAGGTTATACCATCCCCTTGTTCAAAAGAATGTATGATATTTTCACAAAAAGAATTATTTCTTATTAGAATATTAGGAAAAAAAAATCATTTGGAAAAGCTTAGAATGTTTCTTAAGGAATAGAGAATGATTAGATTAGAATTCGTAGAATATTCCCCAAAATTCCCCTGACAATGAAGATTGCAGAAAGACACGCATACCCGCGGGCATTGTGACCTTTTCCAGTCTATTCCCCCCGCACTTGATTAATCCCGTGCTGATTGATGTTATTGACGGGACACAAGCATGGAGGAGGGAAGGAGGGTGTAGAATGGCGTGAAATTGAAACTCCGCACACACTCTTCTGGCCACTTACTCTGCGCTCTTCAATTGGGTGTAGACAGTGGCTTATATTAATGGGTTAGAACCTATATTATTGCCATAGTCACACATTTTTATTATTGCTGAGTGACCCAAGTCGAGGTCTAATTTTGCATTCAATTTCCACCAGCAACAGCCAACGCGAGCGCCTCACTTTCTGCTCTTATTCTTCTTCTTCCTACAATACATCTTTGCGCGCATTTTTTGCAATTCTTTAAAAGAATTCTTTTAAATTATTTTGAAAAAAAAATTTTGATTAATAATTTTCCCAAGAAAAATGGAAATGAAAAATTTGATTTTTAAAACCAGTTCCTTTGCAAAATCAAACGGTTAAAAGGAAGTCATCGATCTAGGGAGGATTAGTAATTGTCTGAAAAAATTAATAATTTGGAAAATTCTCTGTATCTCCCTTTGTGGGACTTTTTTTTTCCTTCCATCATAAAACATTATTATGAGTCACAGCGTGGAAAAATTGTCGCATCAACACACAAAAGGTCGTACGACAAGTGTCAAGGAATCGCCAATTTCTTTTCACATCGTCTTTTCGTTCACCCCATTTGACTTGTTAATTTTCAAAAGGTTTTTTTTTTTCTTAAAATTCCAGTGTCTTTGCATTTTTTTGGCGGGTAAACCACATCACCCCATTCTTTGCCCATGAATTGATTTTCGTGTAAAATTGTTTTATATATAGGTTGAGTAATGAAGAGAGGTAGGGAAGGAGGACGTTCAATGAGTAATATTGATTGAATTCACTCAAAATCGAAGCCTTTCCTCACGCATTTTGTATGAAGTCTCTTTTGGGATTTTTTTCTTGAAGTTTCTTAAATTCAAGATTTGGTAGAGGGATGTAATTTTCATTAACCCTTGAAGGATTTTTTAGGGGTTTACAAAAAAAATACTTCCTACCGTTTGCTAGTTTTTTTGTTTAATCGTTCGTTTGTTTGATCATTTTTTCGTTTGACTGCTAGTTTCTTTAATTATTTGTTTGTTTGACTGTTTGTTGGTTTGTTTGTTCGTTTAATCATTCGTTTATTTAGTCGTTTGATTGATTAATTGTTCGTTAAGCCGTTTAACCGATAATGATATGAGAAACGATATTTTTAATTAGATAGTTTCATTGTTTGTTAGTTTGATGATTTTATCAATTATTCGTTTAACCGTTCGTCCGTCTGTTAGTCTGTTTGTTTGTTTATTTGAATTTTTCTCCATTTAATCATTTATCTGTTTGACCATTTGTTTGTTTAATTGTGTAGCGCCCGACTCACTATCCAGCGAATATTAACCTGCTTATAGAGTGAGTACCCTTAGATTGGCGGTAACTGTAATGGCTGCCCACCCTTGGCAACGGCTTCTGCCTCTAGGTTACAAACCCTCAAATAGGCGAGAGAATATGAGAATCCACAAGAGAATGTAGGAGAGCACTGAGAGAGTAATTAGATGAGAGAATAGCAAAGAGTGCTGATGAGTGAAGAGAGAGTTAGTCGAAGCTCAGCCTTGTGCGGGGATGGCTGTGCGTGTAAAGTGCTCCGTAGATTAGTTTGAGGACGAGGGTTGAGGTTACTAGAGGAGTTGACCAAAGCCCTGTGGCGCCCCCCTATTCAGGGCTCCACAATTGTCTATCCGCTTGAACGTTACTTTGATTCATCGTTAGCTTAACCAATTGTTAGTTTGATCATTTTTTTACGTTTAACAGTTCGTCCGTTTGTTTGATGGTTCGTCTGTTTGTCTGTAAAATTGCCATAAACTAATCCACGGCATGCTTAAGAGGCATTCAATGAATACTTCAAAGCTTTATCCCTTATTCCGGAAACTTTCAACGATAGAAATCAATACATAACGTAAAATATAGTACGAGAGAGAGACAACAATACTTTTTTTCTGCAAAAACAAATCAAAAATTCAATCAGTCAAACAAAACCTTAAAAGTCATAGAAGTTTGAGCTTCTAAAACTTAATCAGGGCTTAAAAAACTAAAGTTTAGCTAAAGAGACTAAATGGAACTTATTTCTATCGACTTCTAAAACCTCTTAGTATTCATTAAGAGATTCTAGAAGATTTGTTTTCTTAATCTGTAAGAAGTAATTTTCCACAACGTTTTTCTTAATGCAATATACCTGTACTGTACACACATTGATATGATTTAACTAAATGATAAAATAAAAAAAGAAAACAATGAAGGCATAAATTTAGTGAGAGAGATTGGAATATTTAATGGATTTTTATATGAGAATATTTCAATCAACAAAAATTGAATTTCATTTAAAAATTTCAACAGAACTTTCTTTTACAGAATATAGCATAGTTTGAAAAATCAATTTAGGCTCTATAAAATTAGGAATAAAATTGGGAATAAATCACTCTTTGCATTTAAATGAAAAAAATTGGATGAGAAGCTCCCAAAAAAAAGACGGAGACGCCAAAAATATTAAGCAAAAAAAAACGTAAACACAAACAAGCATAGAAAAGCCATTTGGGAAATGAGAATTTACGAGTGAAAATGAAGGAAAATGGTTGATGTGTATTAAAATTTAATTACATTTGCAATCACTTTACTCCACCACACTGAGTACTCTGGCAAAAATGCCATGATGTGGATTTTGCAGTATAATGTACGTACAGTCTGGAATCATATAAGAAGTCTAACGTATTGTAATAATCTTCCGCGTCACGAGAGGTCTTTTTTACTTCAATATATATAAATGCTAATTCACTCAAGAGCTTTTTCATTGAAGTCTGGTTTAGTTGTATTTCACAGAAGCCAGTCGGGATTTTTCTTTTTTTCTTTTCCTTCTGCACCAACTAAATGAGAACTTTTGGGCAGGAGGGATGGGGGGTTGGATTAAAAAAAGGGTTGATGGTGCACACAGAAAGGGATTAATGGGATAAAATTTTCATTTATGTATAGATATGTGCAGAAAAACTGGATGGTGAAAGTTAAGATTGAGAGAGCGAGAGAGGCAGAAAAAAACAGATTAACCACAAACTTTTGGGGACGAGAAAAGGGGCAAAAAACCTCCGAGAGGAAAATTCCAAAATTTCTCACTAAACAATTTTCCATCAACTATATATGTGGTTGGTGTGTTGCCGAGAAAAAGAGGAAGCACACAGAGGAAAAAAAGAGCATATACTTTATGGATTTAATGAACGAAACATGCGCATAACTTAAATTATTCCCATACAATACACACAACATTTTTTCATTCAACCCCCAACAACAAAAAAACATTTTTAGTTTGCTAAGCAATTTTTATTTGCCCTCAGCTTTTTTTTTGTTTTATACATATCACATTATTTCTTAATCAATATCCTCAATATGTGTTTGGGGTTGATTTTTCATTTCTATATTTCCTAAAATTTGATAAATTCAAAGGAAAATTTTACTATAAATATGAAAGTTTATTAATTACAGTTTATTTTAAAAGAAACGTCATTTTGACAGATTTTTCAGTTACTCACGATACTTTAAAAGAAATATAATTCTTTGCAAACTGATGCTTATAATACTGTTTGACAGCTTTCAATGAGGAAATGTCATTATTTACATTTTCATTTAAATGTCAAATTTTGACATCTCTTCATACATAACTATTATTATTTATTATATTGAAGTGTTTCTTCTTTTATATAATTGTCACTTTATGACAGATTTAAAAAAATAGTTCTTTAACAGACTTAAAGATATCAATAAAATTAATTGACAATTTTATGCAATAAATGTCATTTTTTGACAGCTTTGTCAATGTTAATGTCATTTTAATAATAAACTAAGTGAATGTCCCAAATGACAGCATACTTAAATAACAAATGAAAAGAACAAAGTATTTAATTAGGGCATTAAAAAAGAGATTTTTAACAATTTTTCAAACAAATGTCATTTTTGACAACTTTTTGTTAAATGTCATCCTAGAAAAGATTTTTCAATTTTTACTAAATTAGGTATTTTAAATCATATTTTGTAGAGTACTAAACACAGAGAATCTCACAAAAGTGTTTTTGATAGTTCTCTACAAATAACTGACATTTCACTATGAATATGATGACAGCTTTTTGACAGAATTGAAGTTTTATTTGAAGTTTGACCTAATCTAAATTGAATATAAAAAAAGTCTATTACAATTAAAACTTCTTTAATTAGAAGATTAAGTTCTTTAAAAAAAAAAAAACTTTTAACATTTTGACACATATTCTAAGAAGTGTCAAAATGACATTTTCATAGTTATGTCATAAAAGCAAGTAAATTACAAATAAATACTACATTTTTCTACTCTCTTCCGTGCATTAATGCGCAATCTTTTGCTGATGTCGGATAATGCCGTCACTAAGCGCAAAGACATTTTTAAGAAGAAAAAGGAAAAAAAAAGAGGGGCGTCTGTCACTAATTACCGACCTTGCCCTCTTGTGGAATGTCTTCATCTCTCTCCCCATTCTGTCGTGTTCTTTTCTCCTTTTTATTTTTCTAATAATGCAAAAATGCGAATAAGCTCCACTGCATTCCACGGAATGTGTGATGTTTGCCCAAGTATCGAGAGAAGCCGGCTTGGGGGCAATATGTAGTGAGTAGAGTAGAGAAGCGCTCTATGTGGCGGAGGGAATGCTTAAGAAAAACGAAGGTGGATTGAGCATTGTTCTTGTCAGTCTCATCAAATATAACTTTTTTTTTTTCACATAATACTTTTTTTTTATATACCTACACTACATAATATTCTTCTCTGCATTTTGCCATGTGGTTACCCCCGCGGGAGAGAAAAGATTCTTTTGCCACAGAGATTATCTTCTTGTTGCCGGAGAGTTTCTCTTTGGGATGTACAGAAGGAAGATAGACAGAGAGAGGGAGAGATGGAGACGTTCTTCAAATTGCACCTAATCGCAAAACATGAATTGACTCTTGAAGAAAAATTTTTCTCCCAACTCTCAAATGGTAAAAGAGAAGATGCCACACTTAAGTGTTCCCCAATGAAAATGAAGAGAAAAAGGAAGGAAGACAAAAGAATCCCCACAGAAGAGATTGTGAAAAAAAATCTTTAAATTCCACATTCCAGAGCGCGGCTCCATTGGAATCAGCGCTTTTTTTCAGCTTCTTCTGTGCCCCCCTTTTTGCTTCTTTTCTGCATTTGTTCATTTTTTTTGTACCTCCTTTCGTGTTTGCATTTTATGTCTATACAAATATTTCGTTATATTTTCTCTAAACCATATTTATTAGCATTATACTTTTTTATGACTACCAGTCCTCCCCTGATACCCCCTCCTGTGCGAAGAGCATCTCTTAATAGTTAAACAATAGAAGGTACGCGGAGATAATATAGGTACCGTCAATCTCATTAACATTGCTATGCTCCATCATAAGACCATTTTTTCTTCTACTACACACCTTACACTACGACAATGTTGGAGAGACATTGAGCTCTGCAATAAATCTAAATCTTCATGTAAACATTGTCCTCAATTCTTTTTGTTATTTTTGAGAATTTACAGAAGAAAATTTAGGAGAAATATAATTGAGTTTTTTTTTGGTTGGAATAAGATTTTTTGTGTGTTTGGACAAGCAGCGCCATCTCTTGAGTTTTTTGTTGATAGTATTCTTACTGGATTAAGAAATCGCAAAGGAGTTTCATTTCTTTAAAGATATTCTAACAACTAGCGCCACCTGTTGAGGTTTCTTAGAATAAAATTCTTTTCAGACAAAGAAATTACAAAGAAGTCTCATTCTTTCAAAATATCATGACAACTTGCGCCATCTTTTAAGAATTTCTCTCTTAGACTCTTTTGCAATACTTTAAAATTATTTAGAATTTAACGACAAGTCTAAGAATTTGGGTTAGATTCTGAAATAAATCTTTTCTTTTCTTACAATTACTCAGTTACAAGATTTTTGGTATTCTGCGTAATCTTTTTTTTGAAAGAAAATTACTTTTCCAGGGCTCGTTAGAGACCTTTCCGACTGTTTTCTGGAATAATAAATTCTTTGTTTTTCTTTTATAAAACGACATAAAAACATTAGTTGTCAAAATCTTGCAGCATCTTTTATGTTGTTAGAATAGAAAAGAAAAGATTTTTATCAGAATCGACTCCTTTATTAAAATAAGACTATTTAATTTTTCAAATATGTAGTCTTTTCCTATGATCTTACAAGATTTTAACCGTTGTGACGTAATAAGAATAGCCCCGTCGCTTCCACATTAACTTTACCAGTCAAAATAAAATCTTTCCCCTCAAGCTAAAAAGTAGAAAAAAAAGATATTAGAAAAGTCGTACCGAGTAAAATAGTTCGACGATATTTGTGCTAATTGTGTGAATAATTGTGGGAAAAATTTATCAAAAGGGGATTTATTTTCATCTCTCTCTCTTTACAAAAAAAAAGTATTTACTCAAGCCGTGTGGTCGCGTTTTATAGGCACGGAAAGACAATTCACCTTCATTTCGACTTATTGTTTTGTTAAATAAGAGTGAGAGAATATAACATGAGATTCTTCAAAGTTCCTTCCCCTCGTCTACGTTTGAGAGAATACCTAAGTTTAAAAGAAAAAAAAAATGTTAATCATTTTGCTCAGTTTCTGTCTTCAAATGCGGTACTTTTAGCATTGAATTTATTAATTTTTATTTAGTAGTTTTGCATTTATTTTTAGTGACATTTCATTTTATTATTTGTCAGTGTAAAGGCTAAAACCTTCTACGTGATTTATTATCCATATTCTTGTTCTAAATGTCAGACTGATTGAAAAAAAAAATATAACGGTCATTTTTGACAGCTTTTCAAATATGTTTAACTGTCTAAGTTTGTCTTGGTGAGAAATATTAAATGCAGTACTTTTGACATTTAATTGGATTGAATTTTACGTTGAAGAAATTTTCACATTTTTAAAAATTCTTAAAGTATAATTATTTGATTTGTCAAGTAAATGTCACAATTTGACAAAGGAAGTCATGCAGCCAGTATGGGCAAAGTACCTAATTGAAGGAAACGCAGAAAACAATTTTAACCCACCCAGTCTTGTAGGGAATCAAAAAAGGATAAAGAATCGCCAAAAATATTCACCATTTTCCACTGGGGTCACAGAGAAAAAACGCAATAAAGTTTTGTAAAAATTCAAAAAAATTGGCCGCCATTCGCCATTTTGTTCATTTCAATGCATGAATCATATGTTTCAATGCTTCGTCATGAGCTTGTCGATGGGAGTTTGACATTTCATTTATTTTTTTTTTGGGAGAAAATAAAAAAAATTGCGTATTTTTTAGTTTAATTATCGTGGTAAATGTTTTTTACGTGTTGTTCAAGAGTGATTTTTATATTTGAATACCTGAAGGATGAATTCCCGCACAGCTTGTGACCGTCTCAGCGAGCACATCTCTCGTTACAAAACAAAGCAATAATCCAAAAACATTGGTCGTGGATCGTCTTGAAGATGAGAGATCCTCTGCGCTGGAATCCTTTGCATTTCACACCACCACGACGGACAAGACGATGGATTGCTGGTTTTGTGATTCCCTGGATGTTGTCACGCAAAACCTTACGATGTTTCTGGGCACCACCTTTCCCAAGACCTTTTCCACGACCAATGATGTGCTCGCTGAGACGGTCACAAGTTGTGCGGGAATTCATCTTTCAGGTATTCAAATATAAAAATCACTCTCGATCAACACGTAAAACACATTTACCACGATAATTAAACTAAAAAATACGCAATTTTTTTTTATTTTCTCCCAAAAAAAAAAATGAAATGTCAAACTGTCATCGACAAGCTCATATTGACGAATTGACGAAGCATTGAAACATATGTTTCATGCATTAAAATGAACAAAATGGCGAATGGCGGCTAATTTTTTTGAATTTTTTCGAAACTTTATTGCCTTTTTTCGTTGTGACCCCAGTGGAAAATGGTGAATATTTTTGGCGATTCTTTATCCTTTTTTGATTCCCTACAAGACTGGGTGGGTTAAAATTGTTTTCTGCGTTTCCTTCAATTAGGTACTTTGCCCATACTGGCTGCATGACTTCCTTTTTATTGTAACTGTCATACTTTGATATATTTTGAAAATAATCGTTATACTTTGAATGTGTTTAACAAAATTGAGTATTTTGAATGTCAAAACTTTGACAGATTTTTTAAGTAAATGTCATAATCTGACAACTTTTTGAATCAACTGTCATACATTGATGTATTGTTAAATATATCGTTATCCTTTAAAAAGATCTTATAATATTCAACATTTTGAATATTAATCTTTAATTAATCTTTCATTTTTTTCAATATTTAATGTCATATTTTGACATCTTTTCAAATAAAATGTCAACGTTTAAAAGAAACAACTTTTTAACGGAAATATCAATTTATTTTAACAACTTCATTAATAAATATCAATTTAAAAGCCACGTGGAAGTGAATTAAAGAAATAATCCCGAAAAAAAAACACTTTTAGCATAAACAATCTCATATGCTGAAAATTGCCATCTCTATACCCGCGTGGGGATTATATTTTGGGCTATCCTGTCATGGAAAATGTATCGACAAAATATATTGATAATTTAGATGTGGAGTGTGCAATTGAGTGTCTTACGTGTAATATCTATTTTTACACACACTGAAAATGGTTCTCTAACAGAGAAATTGAGACTCTCCGAGAGGATTATTCTATTGATTTTGGGTGAATGCCAAAAATTCATTTCTATCGACTCTTTTTCATTTTTCCTCCACTTCAATTTTCCAACCGTCGCGCCCCATAAGACAATCCTCCCGTATCGCGCGCGTTCCTTTAGCCAACACTTGCAGATTTTTAATTGATTTTTAGTGATGTTTTTTTTTTAATTAAAAAATAAGCAAAATATGCAGAAATTTCTACGAAAAACTTGGGGATAAAATGAAAAATTAAAAATTCAACAAAACTTGCAAAGTGGGAATGAATTTCTCATCATATAACACGATGTATGGCAGATTAATTGCCGGCCTAGCTGCTGTGGACATGGAACACAACAGTGCATGTGACACAATTTGAATATGGAGAGAGCGAGTGCATCTGACATACTTTGGGCGGCAAATACAAAATCAATTATTTACTGTCAAACACTGTGGAGGAGCGACCCTTCTAATTGATTTACTCACAAAACAGCCCATTAGGGGAGCGGACTAAGCAATTCAGAGATGGTCGCCCAACCACCCCCGCGTGTACCTTCTCCAAACCATCACCCCGCCCCCCCCCAAACAAATAATTTTCAGTGACTTTGCAGAATACATTACCAAGGAGGGATATTTTGGGGGTTGTTTTCCCCAAAAATCACTACCGGCCACCTTTCTTCCTCCTCCCCCAACACACACTCTGTGGGCTCCTCACCAATGACCCAGAAACACGGAAAATATTCCCAGATTCCCGCAGAATTTGTCCATTTATCTTATTTTTCGGGGCAAATGTGGAGGAGATTGCAATAAAATTGCCCATACTTTGCCAAAAAAAAAAGAGAGAAGCATCTTCTGGGGTTTCTGCTTTGAATTCGTTATTGCTTCCAGGCTCTTGAGTTTCTTACGGCTCGCGTTGTGCTCATACGGTGTGTATAATAAAATAGCAATTTAAAACACACTTGGCCATCAGGAACCGTATTAAGATGCTTTCGGGGTGAGGGGGGGGGGAGACTAAACTCGTGCAGACTTTTAAATGAAAATTGAATTTAAAAGAAAAAAAGTTTGCACGACTAAACGATGGAAGTAAGGAAATTTTTTTTAAATTGAAATTTTTATGAAAAAAAAAATAGAAATTGACATGTGTCATTGGCGTTCTATTGACAGATGTTGATATTTTGACAGATGTAAATTAATAAATGTCATTCTCCTGTCAGTTTGTCATATTTGTTATTTGTATGACATTTTAAAAACATTTAATTAAAAAAAAAAATAAATCAACGGTTAATTTTTTTTTAACTTTAAGCAAAACTTCAATAATTTAAAAATAAAATATTTAATATCCTCTTTGGCTAAAGAATTTTCTTGAAAAATTTCGAATTTATGCTATTGTTTACCAACATATAGAAAATAATTCAATTTTCTAATGCTTCATCATCCGGAAAATCCAGAAAATTCCCCATTGTACGGAGAAAAGGAGAAGAGAGAGATATTAAATATAAAATTTGCTCAAGGGATTTTTAATAAATCTCATAAATCCTGGCAAGGATATAAATCACTTGAATGACTCATTCGGGACTTGGGTGAGGGGGAGGGGTATTGTACTCCTTCTAAATCCCCTTAAAAACCTCAGGAGTGTGTGCAAAGAAGAGGATTTTCATGACTGAGTGAGTATCCCCTTGGAGTGGGATTCATACCTCAAAATAATATATAGGTTGAGTTAATTATCCCGAAACATGAAGAGAAGTATCCAGAAAAAAAATGAATCTTTTGGGTGTGATTTTCATTTATTATCCTTGGACAGAAGGTGAAAGAGAGAGAGAGAGAGGGAGAGAAAATTCACACCACAGAGGGGGGTGGTGAAGGGGGTGCTTGGCTAATAATTCCCCTTTTGTGGTTACATTATAATAAGAATATGTATGATGATGAATAAGTAGGGAAGTCGGGATGAATGGACGATTGACCAAGGAAAATGTCACTGGCACACATCGCGCCTATATAGCCACCTAATCGCATCATATCGAGCACTGTCACAAATCAATGAACAACCACCCCATTCCCGCCTTCCTATTGTGTGGGTGGTGGGAGGGAGGGGGAGGCTCACCCTCATTGTGTGCGATAAATCACATGAATGGTCACGAGTGTATGTGATACACAGAAAGCAGGGGGCGCATGAAGAGAGGAGAGGGGAAGGGATTTTCAGGTGAGAAATTAATTTTCACGAGAGATAAATTTGTGCTCTGGCACAATTTTCATACAACAACGGGTGGGGCAATTGCATTGTACCTCCGAGTGGTCTCTTGGTAGCAATTTAAGTATAGAGATAGAGAGACTTTGTTGCACATAATCACGATAAAGGTGGGATTTTTAGAGGGTGGTAAAATTATAATTTCTTCCCATTAGAGAGTTATTTTGTATAAAGAAATAGTTTTTTTTTGAAAACTAATTTAAAGCTTCCAAAAAACAGCAAGACTTTGATTTGTGAAAAACAAGGGGTGTTTATCTGTCGAATATTTTGAATGTTTCGACGAATAATCCAAAGATTAGCGAAAAATCACAATATTTCTAAAGATCTGAATATTCTAATTTTCAGATAAAATTTAGTACTTCTTCAGCTTGAATTTAGTACTTTTAGCCTTAAATTTAGTACTTATTCACCCTTAAATAAATACTTTTTCTGTTTAAATTTAGTACTGTTTCTGATTGAATTCAGAATTTTTTCATTTAGAATTTATTATATTTTCGACTAGAATTTATTACTATTAATTATTGAATTTACTTCTTAAGATTTAATTTTCAAAAATTACTAAAATCTAAACGGATGGAACCCGTAATTAAATAAAAAATAAATAAAAATTACTAAAATTTAGCCCAAGAAAGAAATTCAAGTAGAAAAAGTACTAAATTTAAAAGGTCATTAAAAGTATTAAATTCTTCTAAATTCTAATTCTAAGACTTAGTAAATTCTAGCTGAAAAAGTATTCTGAAAAAGTACTAAACTGAAGCTTGTAAAGTACCTACTAAAAGGCGAAACAGTATTAAATTGAATTTCACTTATTTTGCTAGAATTTAGTACTCTTTAAGCTTTTGCTCATCAATCTCTACCAATTTAAGACAAAAAAAAGAAATATTCGTCTGTTGAATATTTTGATTTTTTTGGCGAATCATCCGAATATTTTCATTCAGATAAATACCCCTTGTTCCAAATATTGTCAAAGAGCATTCAGAAGTCAAATAAATTCTCTTAGTTGTCCCTACAAACCTAACTCTCTCAACATGTCTTCCTCTCCCCCAAAATTTACCTTCAGCAACACCGCAATTTGTTTCAACATGCGATAATTTCCATCTTTCGAACCATTTAAATGCCATAAAACGCCCTTTTTCTCGTAGGGAAAATCCATCCCGGAGGAGCGCACTGTCTCTAAATTCAATTTTATCCAAACAGGCGGCAGAGCGATGAAAATTCCTCATGACAAGGGAGAAGAAGAAGAAAAGTGCCTCGGATGCAATTTCATTCTATTCCCATTTTTGTCGCATTATTGTCTTTTGGGGTGTGAAAAGTACCGTGAAAGTTTATGGAAATGAATATGCGGAACGATGAAAGTACCAAGACGAAAAGGGATGGAGGGGGGCGGGGACCCTCAGTGATCTTTTTTTTGTTCCCATTTGTTTTTAGGGAGCTTCTTGTGCGGAAAAATTCATCACTTTCCCATATAATGTTCAAGAGAAAAAAAAAGTCTAGCTCTCTCTAGGTCTGGGATGAAACTCCCCAGGGATATTAATCTCACTTGAGGAGGTCGCCTGTGCACCATTTCCGCGGGAGAAAGAAGAAATTTCCAGGGGAAATGCGGAAGGGTCCGTTATGCTTGAAAAATATGCTACTTTCAGGGTAGTTTTGACTGTGTGTGTGTGTAACAGCCTATTTTTATTAAGTGTTTATTCTAGGGTGACATAAATAAATTATTAATAGATACAGCGCGGGACGGGGGAGGGAATACTCCGCATTATGAATATCTCAAGGGGGTTAGATGGTGTCTCTTTGCTTTATAAATTTTTCACTTAATGCGAATGTTTTTTTTTTTTTTTGGAAAAGCACAAGGGGTGTGTTTGTGACATAGAAGAGGGATAGACTCGCACTATATATGGGCAGGTCAATAACTCGTCGTCGTTGTTGGTGACAAATTCATTTTTTATTTATTTATTATCCACTTTGTACACCATGTCGGATCAAAAACGTGAAGGGTGTTTCACACGAGACATGCACATCACGAAAATACAACACAAGTATTTTGATAAAATATTTAAAAATAAAATGTCCTCTCTTAAGGGTGAAATGCACCGTTGAATGTGAAATTTTTCAACAATAAAAAAAAAGGTGAAAAAAAATTGGGAGGGAGTAAAACACGGGCTTGGACCTTCAGAAAATCACTTAGAAATTGCATTAGAAATGAATTTAGATTTTATCCAGGTCATGTAAAAACGATAAATTTCCTTATAAGTGAAAATTGAGAAATAAATTTATCCCCCAGAAAATATTTAGACAGTAGGTATCCCTGGTGGAGAAACATATCCTCGTGTCATCCCATAAATTGGGTCAAATTAATTAAAGCCTGTAAACTACATAGCACATAGAGTAGAAGAGATCCAGACACAGATCATGTTGAACATATAATTCTAAAGCAATAAATTGTCACGTCAGCCACCTTCTCGCTTTGGCATGCTGCACTCTCACGGGTATTGCCGTGGAATGAGGGCTCCTTTTGTCTCTCTATACAATTGGGATGTTCTTTAGGTGAAATTTTAACATTGGAAGGTATTTGAATTAAAGGAATTAAATAATTATTCAAGCTAGATGTGGGTTAAAATTATTACTTTCAACCCTTTTTGGCGCTTCATTGAAACACACCAATTGAAACATTGAAACATGCGCGTAATATTGATTCTACGAATGTTCTAAGAACGTCTTCTTTGGCCTTTTCTGTGTGAAATTAATGCATTTCTAACTTGAAAAAAAAACAAATAGATTAAAAAAATTGGTATAATCAAGTGTTTCACGTTTGGATCAACATATGAACCAAAGAACGCGAAAGGGCTAGAAAACTTTAACTAACCACCAAAGACCCCTTTCATGATCACAATGAAACACTAAAAACATAGAAACATCAATTTTTTTATCAAAGCATTTTTGAATGACCTTTCTCTGTAAAAAATTAACATAAACCTATTAACTACAATTTATGAGAATATTTAATGTTTCAATGTGACGTCATAATTATAACCAAAAGAAACATAGAAATATTGAAACATTTGATCTTCGTATCAAGATATTTCTTCTACGGATGCTCTCACAAAACATTATTTGTTAGGCAAAACGTTTTCTTTCGCCTCTTCTGCATGAAATAATGCATTTCTAATTTGAAAAAAAAAAAACAATTAATTAAAAAAATTGTTTAAATAATATGTTTCACGTTAACTCAAAGATCACGAAAGGGTTAAAAGACTTTAGCTAATCACATGAGCAAGATAAACCTATTATCTATAATTTATTGGAATATAGGTAATGTTTCAATGTGACGTCATAATTACAATGGCATGAAACACAAAAATATTGAAACATTCGATCTTTGTATCAGGATATTATTCAATCAATTAAAATCAATTAAATAAAATTTAAATTAGACAATTTATACTACAAAATTGGTTAATTCGTTTAACAAATATTCCCGTCTTAAGCCAAAAATCGTTTTTACAATATAACTTGAGAACGGCTTGACCGGTTTTTACAAAATCAACCTCAAATTAAATGTTTTACAAACCTTCTAAAACATCAGAAACATTTTTTTTTTACTTTTGAAAGCTCTTAAATTTGACGAATGTTTGGAAAATTTTCTTTGTATCAACACAATCAATTGGAATTGATTGTGTCTTGAAGAAATCAATATTCTTAATTATCAGTCCACATTTTCTATCAGTGTACAAAGTGCAATTTGAACTTCACCACAAACTCCCTTCGTTCGTCTAAATGACAAATATTGAGATTGATGCACAATTTCACCCAAGAATTCCTCCTCATCACTTTATTGAAATGGATCTCCTTCATCCTAAACGGAGAGAGAGTGGAAAATTCCTCCCTTTTGCACATCTTTTGGCTTTCTGTGCGACTTAATTGAGAGTGTGGGAGTGAATTAAATGTATACAATGCGATATTGGGTGACTTTTCCGGCGGTTTATGTTGGGGTTCGTGCAAATTTGTGCGAGAGGGTGGATCAAATTATGTGCAAACAACCACCGGGTTCTACCCTCGGGGAATTTCAGGGCAATCACACCCTTTGCGACTTCTTCTTTGTCATCAAGGAAGAAAAGAGAGGGAAGAAGGGAATTTAATGGTTCGTTCTAGCTCTAATATCCTCCTCCGTACATGTAGAACATTTTATTCAAACCAAAGAAACTCCACAGAATGACCCCTAAATTCAATTCAGTGACCAGATTTTTGTGGTCTACACCAGCCGGTTGGTGTAATTAATGAATTTTTAATTTGCTGTATAAAATTAAAAGACAACGAAAAGAAGTATCTTATTATACAATTTTTTCTTGATGAATTTATAGCTTCAATTTAATGAAAAGTTTCAAGTTGGATTTATTACATGCTGGAGTGTGTGGAAGCTTCTCAAGAGGAAATTTCATCTTCTAATTGTTTTTTCAGCCTCCACTAAAAATGAAAAGTTTGAGAGAAAACAAATGCAAACGTCCTGTTTGAGTGCATTTTCGGGAAGATCCCGCTGTGGGGAATCATGCTGATATGCGGAAAATTATATAATTTATTACATTACTCTACGACATAATTCACAAAATGCACCATGACTCCCTCCCTCCCTCCCTCTGTCACACAGAGAGAAAATTTAATTCCCATTGTCATCTGCTATTTGTCTCTCGTGATCTCTGGGAGTGTGGAGAAACTCCTTCAATTGAAAGATGAATTAAAATGCTTTTGGAAAGTTTCCACAGATAAAGAAAACTTCCTGCAGAGATTTTCACGAAAAGGAGGAGCGGTCTGAAGGAGGGGAAGGATATAAGCCGATTGGGGCTTTTTTTAGCTTTTAAAAAATTCAAAGAAAAAATTATTATACAGCTAAATCCTCTTATTTGTCAAGATTATGCATTTTTGTGGGCGTATGATAAGCTCAAATGCAAAATATGAATGAGATTTTTAATAATCATGTAAAGCTCTAAAAATTTCCTTGCAATTATCACAAACAAAAGAAATTTTCATTTCCAGAATATTGATTGAAGCATTGCAGCAATGAAGCATCTGTCTGGGACCTTGCTGGGGGTATTTAATTTACAAGAAATGCTTCTTTATTATCTATCTTAATTAAAACAAAAAGACAGAAAGGTTCTCAAGACCACCAATATGGGTTGATTTTCCTGGAAGATCCCCCGCGAGAAAAAAAAACGTGAAGGTCATTGGCTTGCGCCCTCGTCGATCATATGCGATACGATCGCGTTTAGATGAATTTTGGATGCTGAAAAAACAAGGGGTGTTTATCTGGGTGAAATCAAGTTTCGGATTATTCGTCAAGTTTCGAATTATTCGTCAAATTTCGGATTATTCTTCGTGAAGATTCAGACTGCTAAGATTCGAATTATTTAGTTAAGAAAATTCAGACTATTCGTCAAGTTTCGGATTATTCTTCAAGTTTCTTCTTTTTATTTGTTTTTCCTCCACATAGCCCTTCAAGATTCAGATTATTTGTCGAAATTCGGAGTATTCGTCCATTAGATTCGGATCATTCAAAATTCAGATTATTCCTCAAGATTTGGATTATTCGTTAAAATTCAGATTATTCGAATAGAATTTGATTATTCGTCAAGATTCAGGTTATTCTGATTCGAATTATTTGTCAATTATATTCGGAATATTTGGTAAAATACAGAGTATTCGTTGAGTTTTAAATTATTCATCAAAATTCAGAATATTCTTCCATATTGAGATTATTTTCAAAATCCTAACGATTCGCCAAGAAAATTCTGATTATTCGTCAAGATTCTGATTATTCGTCAAGTTTCGGATTCTTCTTCGTGAAGATTCAGACCATTTGCTAAGATTCAGATAACTCATCAAGGAAATTCGGTTTATTCAATAAATTCAGACTCTTCGTTGAGATTTAAATTATTCGTCAAAATTTAGATTATATTCTCAAAATTCTAACAATTCGTTAAGAAAATTCAAATTATTCGTCGAGATTCGGATTATTCGGCAACATTTGGATCATTCGGTAAAATAAATCGAAATATTCGACAGATAAACACCCCTTGTAGAGAAATTTGTGATGATGTGGTTAAATATACTCCCGAATGTGTTTATGTATTTAATTGATAGAGTGCTATTTATCCCACCATCTCTCCAGACGATCTAAATTCTCGTGAAAGAAGAAGAAAAAAATCCCCCAAACCATCCTAAAATAAAGACGTTGTGGTGGCAAAGATCATTCTTGTGGCGCTATAAATTATCTTTGGGATTATATGAGGTGTCATTGAGGAGCTTTTTTCTTTACTTTACCTCCTTCTCTCACTCAATAAATTGTCTGAGAGTTAGTTTTTTTTGTAATGAAAATGACTTTAAGTGAGGATCATGCGTGAAGATGATCTATTTTTGCGAATAAAAAAAGATCAAAGGATTCATTTGCGAATAGAGATCGCGATCATTTGAAATTGAAGCAGAAATATCTAGAAAAAAAATGAAACGAATGGAAAATCTTTTGAAGGGAGAGGTGAGAGGTAAAGGCTTGAAGACAAAGTAATGCAAAATTGCAATAAAGAGTGCGATCGTTTCTGCAACACGGAAGCACATTGTGGGTTGATCGTCGTGAGAAAAATGAAAGAGTTGGGTTTTGTTGGTGTTGAACAAATTACTCCCCCTTTAATTAATTTACAAATGCTAATACAAGTGGCACAAAATGTTAATTAAAATGTGAACACAATGATGTTTCAAATCACTACTGCCCCGTGATGATCGTGTCAATGCAGAAGAATGTCATGAGAGTGCCATCGCGTCAATGCGCGAGACAATTGGTGAAAAAAAAAGCAGAAAAGAATGAAATAAAAAAAATATTATGTGCTTTTTATGATCATTTTAATGTTGTCGTAAAGATTCTAAATTATCTGTTAAATTGCCTTTGTGCAGTGCGTGGTGTCGCCGACAATATAAAAAATATAAAAGAGAGAGAGGAGCCCAATTGGAAAAGAACTCCGCGACACATTATTGATCATTTGTATGCACACACGCCAGTATGGTACATGATCACCGATAAGACATATCTCGCCCCGAAGACATGGGAAGTTCTTCGCGATCACTCTTCTCTCTTACCCCGAAAACAAACGCACAAGAATTCCATTTGTCGTTTTTTCTTCGAACGTCAATTGATCGCGCGCATGAAATTGCTATATAATATCAATTGATCTCCAAGTGATCTTGTGATCGCATTCGTTTGACTATTATGTACCACATAAGAGCCATATTTACATATGAAATGTAAAGTAAATTCTCTTTTTGGGGGTCAGTCATTCTGTCGTGGAATAGATGAGATACAATTGGCGCCTGTCCTTGGGAGATGTTCGCAAGAATTTATCTCTCAAATGTCGTCACATTCCTCCTAAGTGATTGCAGAGGGAAGATTTCCCGGAATTAGAGCCACGCCTTCGATCACGATCGCGATCGCGATCATTCAAACACAACTTTCAGTTAATAAAACAAATTCTTTTGAAGTTTCTAAATGTGTGAGAGCTTAGAAATTTGATTTAAAGGGGTGTAACATTTAGCCCCAATTGTGGGCCAGAAGAGGCAAAGAGCTAAGATTGGGATAATCAACTTGAAAAGCTATTTTTTAAATAAACTTTAAACGTTAAAAGTTAAAAATTAAAAACAGATTGTCAAAAAAACCTCAAAAAATTGACAAAGAAACGTCAAACTTTGTAAATGTCAGAATACCCAAAAATGTCAAACTTTGGAAATGTCAAAAATTAGCAAAATCTCAAAAGTTACCCGAAAAAATCAAACTTTGGAAATGTCAAAAATTATCAAAATGTCAAAGGCTGGAAATATCAAAAGTTACCCAAATACGTCAAACTTTGGATATGTCAAATATTAGCAAAATGTCAAACTTTGGAAATGCCAAAAATTAGCGAAATGTCAAAGGCTGAAAATGTCAAAAGTTACCAAAGAAAACTCAAACGCTTTTAGTAACATGAATTATTTAAAAATATTAAAATTGAAAATGTCAAAAGTTAGACAAGATATTTTAAGTGTTGTAGCTAATATCAAATTTCAGAACAGGAAACGTCAAGCGTTACAATAAAAAACGGATTTTAAAAATAAAACGTTGAGTTAAAAAAAAATGTCAAATTATTAAAGAAAATGTCAAATACTAGAAAGAAAATGTTAAATATTAGAAAAGAAAGATTAAATGTTAGAAAAGAAACGTCAAACATTAGAATAAATGTCAAGTATTGGAAAGGAAACTTCAAAACGTCAAGAAATTAAATTAACGTCGACAGAAAAAACAAAGAAACTTCAAGTGTTAAAAGACATTACACGTGTTAGAAAAGAAAACTAAATAAAATCGTTAAAATTGAATAAATTGCCAAAATCTACCAAATCAAACGCAACAAAAAACATCTCTTTAAATAAATTTCTTGCTACGATCCCGATGATCAGACATTCAGAAATATTCACTGAAAATTCATAAATTTAATTTTACTCTAAAATATAACAAGATCAGTTCCGGTGATCACGATTACTCCTTCGCTTCCTTTTTTCTGTGTTTATTCAACTTCTCAATCACCTCTTGTCGTCACTCTCTGTTGATTTTCCACGGAGATTTCATTCTTCAAACAAGCGTGATTGAGGATCACTCGGGGGTTTTTTGTGCTTGTTATGTTGCTTTACATGCCTCTCATGCTAAATGATCCGACAAGACGATTTTATCGCCTATTTGTCACAATCTGTCGTCTCCTCACCAACCATCATCTCGCATCTTTTCCTTTTGACAAGAAAGATGAAGAAAAAAACGGCTGAAGAAAAGATTTTTTTGTCAATGATCGAGGATTTGCTGTGGGTGATCGTTGGAGGAGATGGCATCCTTGCATGGCAATTATAACAAGCTAATTTACACGAAACACATGTTTCGCGTTCAATATCCGTGTCTCCGAAAATGCTCTATTGCGCTCTCACTCGCATGGATCTATATTTAAAAAAGTATCCTCTCAAACGAAGAAGAAAAAAAACGAAGATATCTTACAGATTTTCACACGTTTTGCTTGAAGATCACTTCATTGTGGGTACGAGGCTGCTCTATGTGTGCGGATACGTAAAGAGGAGATAATTTGTGGGGCCGCCTGTGCTGATCTCGAGACAAAATGTTGCATTTGCTGGTGAGAGACACCTTTTTTTGTCGCCGACGCCACATTGAGGCGCAGTGTTAATTTTTTTTTACGCGATCTTCGACTTTTTTTCCTCCAATATGTACGATCGTGCACACACGGCTAAAAAAGACATCTGCGGCCTACCCCTCAATGAAATTTATTTTATCTGACTCAGTCTGCTGAAAGAATACTTGCTGTTGAGGCTGATTTTTTCTTTGATCTCGCGATCGCGGGAGAGATCACGGAGTACGATCACTTTTTTTTTCATCGCGCGCGCGCAAATCAGGGGAGAGAACGAGGCAAAAGGCAACAAGTAAAAGAAGATGCGGGAAAAAAAAGATGCCACAGGTTGAAATAAGTCCACGTAACTCACGAAAATGGTTAGAAATTGCATCAGCACGATCGCGCGATCAAGCCGGTTTCTTGACCATCCAGAATGATTTTTTCCCCTTCAGATCTTTTAGGCACAGGCATTTGTGGTGCAAATATGACAATGATTTTCGCAAATATGGAAGGATGGAATTTGGGCATTTGGACTCTCGCGGGGCAGTACGTGATGGTATGTGAAGAAATCTTCCCTCGTGGCTCTCTCCGAAGATCGCGAAAACTTTTTCTTGTTTCTAAGAAAACGCAAGAGAGAGAAAAAAGGATCGAATGAGGGCAGAACGGAATGTCGCGCATGTTTTAAAAATGTCTTGAAAAGTCGCCATGCGGCTTTTATTGATATGGTCAACGATTTGATCATCCGATTTTTGAGAGAGAGAGAGGCGCGCTTCAGTGGAAAACAAGGGGGCCAATTTGGCGGGATTTGGCGGGATAAATCAGCACACTCTCCGCGTGGAATTCCCCCCAAACTGCCCCTTTACGTCCCACCGTCATATGTTCCAATGCAAAACGCGCCCGTCTTGGCTACATTGTGGTCAATTTGTTGTTTTTCTAATTAGATTATCATACTAATTGTTTCATTTGAATGAATGATATTCAGATGAAGGCATCCACTAGAACACCTTTTGCTTTTGCCTATCGTATCTCGAATCAATTCAACGGGTCCATATTTTATACTTTTTATCTACTGAGCTCTGTCAATGAGTTACAGGGTGCTCATGAGATGACTAAAACAAATTTTCTGGTTGTTCCGGAAAGTTATGAAAAATATTTTTTGAATTTGGCGCACACTCGAAGCGGGATAATCATGGTGGTGAATTCGAGTGGTGAAAAGAAGGAATTTGGGGAAAAAGGACAGATTTGGCGACAATAATGACATGGGAAATAGAAGCATGTGTACGGATGCAAACGTGCTTGCTTGCTCCATAATAAAGTATAATAAGAGAATTTCGCGAACAGTGGTGATTTTGTAATGTTATTAGGAAAATATTTTTTCGTGTATAATGTTTTTTTTTAATTTTTGACATTATTTTTTCTAACGATTGACTTTTCTGTCGTTCGTTTTTAATGTTTGACGTATATTTTTTATAAATTTGTCTTTTTGTTTATAAGAGTTTTTGTTGACTCTTTCATTTCACTTTTATTTTCTAACGTTTTATATGCTTTTAGTAATTTTTGACTTAATTCTTTTTAATGTTTGACTGTCCTTTGCCTAATGTTTTCTGGACATTCACATTAGAACAAAAATATGAGAATATCTGCTCATGTTAGAAAAAAACGTCAAATGTTAGAAAATAAACGTCAAATGTTTGAATTGAAAAGTTAAATACGTCAAACAAAAACGAAAAATATCAATGTTAGAAAAGACAACGTCTAACGTTAGTCGATGAGCATCAAACGTTCGAAAATAAACGTCAAATGTAAGAGAAGAAAGATGAAATGCGCTAACAATTACAAAATTAATGTTTTCTTCTCTGACGTTCATTTTCAAATGTTTGACGTTTACAACGTTTATTTTAGAACGTTTTATTTCTAACGTAAGACATTTTTTCTCTAAAATTTGATGTTTATTTTAACGTTTTAACTTTCTTTTCAAACGATAAATTTAAAAAAAACTAAAATTCTTTTCAAAAAAAATTTTTTTTTGTTTTTTTGTTCATTTTTGAACGTTGAAATTTTTTCTAACATTGAGATTTTCTAATGTTTTTTCTTTTATTACATTTCACGTAACTTTTTAGACTTTTGACATTTTTTATAACGTTTGACGTACGTTTTTGTAATGTTTGACGTTTATAACACTTGATGTTCATTTTATAACGTTTTCTAACGTATGACATTTCTCATCTAACGTTCTCAACATTTTTTGCTCCAATAATAATTTTCATTCTTCTTAAAGCTTTTGGAACACCCAACCCGCGCGGAAGATGCTCCCAAGTTAATCGAATTGTATGTTATGTTGATCACTTAAAGAGTTGGGGAAATCGTGTGTTGAAAGATGGAAAATTCCTTGAGATTTGTGATGTTGTCTCCATTCTAAAAGTAATTTGAAGATGAAGAAGAGGAGAAAAAAAACGATGAGACATTGACAGTGTGGCGAGTTTATTTTTCATCCAATCCCCCTGAGATTACGGTTTAGTAAAGAGAAGAGAAGCTCCCATCATTCTCATTTGGTTCCCACAGTGCATGCTCATCCAATAAATTGTTCTGCAACAAACTTCTCCAATGTGTTGTGAGACAAACATGCCACAGTGGCATGTGTTTTGGGGTCCCTCTGATTTTGACTATATTTCTCTGAATTTCTATTTAACCCACCTCAATCTCCCCGGATTTCCCATTTGGACTTTCCGTTTGTATTTTATATATTAAATTTTCAAACTACCTACATACATAACATATATACATATACAAATCTCCTTTTGAGCTTCAATTACATACATATTTGTCTCGTCGCTCTACCCAATTTTCTGCCACATTTCACTGTGACAATCAATTTAATGCGGGTTGTCGTCTTCAGAGCGCGCGCTCAAAGTTTTGTGCTGTAATTGCATTTGATTCATTTGAAAGCGGCCTCTGCAATTTACCTCGTGCTACTCCACCCCGTAAGTAGAGCCAACAACACAGTCTACTAGAGAGAGCTAAGGTTGACCGCAGAAGAGGCAAATGGTCCGTCATTATGCCGACACGTTTGTTGGTAATTGCAATAATTAATGGGGATTCGTGTGTCCCACCCGCCACGTAATGGGGGAGTATATATCCCGCAGCAAAACGACACGATGTCTCCATCATCTGCCACACAAACGTGTCTATTTTCGATGTTTGCTCTTCTGCAATTCTTTGGTTTATTTTTGAAATTATACAATTTGGATGTTGTCGCATTATTTTCACGCGGAATTTTTTTTAGCGTTTCACCTTCTTCGTAATAATTAAGCTTCTTTTTTATTCTTGGCGTTTCAATTAATCAAAGAAACCAAATAATTATCTTGTTAACTCTTTAATCATCAAGAACTTTGGAGCATTATCTTGACCAGAAGATAATTAATTCTTATTCTTTTGCAGTTCTTTCAATGAATTTAATTTTATTTGAAAAGAATTCAAAGAAGACTCAAAAATTTCCAAATAAACTTACTATTTTGATTTGCCAGGAAAGGTATTTTTTTTCCTTTCAAATGAGTGAAATACGGATCTTGTTAAAACTCATCGATGAAACATCAGCGTGAATGTTTCATGTGTTGAAAGAGATAAAATAAATATATAACATTCTTGTTTATATTTCTGTGATAATTTTAACAAAATATTGGCTAAAGACCGCGAAAAAAAAAACATTAAGGATTTAAAAAATACCAGGAGGACGAATTTGGCAACTTTGTCCACTTTTTATGTTCTTCATTTTTGACACGATTAAAAGATAAAATAGAGTGAAATACACTAGAATAATTAATAAATTAAAATTTCTAACGTTAAATGTTTATTTTAATGTTAAACACTTGGAGGACAAAACTGGTAATCGCTGCCAATTCATTTTTTTAAACCGCCATTGATTAAAATCTATTTTACTTATCTTGATGATCTTGATAAATTCTACATGAAAGAGTAGGCGACTTCAAATGCTAAAAGCTCGTTAAAAGAAAATTTAGAAAAACGTTTTCTTTATTATAGAAAACGAGGTAAATTGTCGCTTCGCTCCAATTTTCCTCGCCCCGCTTCGCGGGGGGTTTTGCGCTTCGCGCAAATTTTAGAGAGAAAAAAAACTGTGGTGATTTATACGTAGATTGGGGTTACTCATCAACCCCAAAAAAATTGCAAAGAGAAGAAATCATTTTCATACAACATTTCCGGCGCCAAATTCAAAAATTCGCAAAAACTGCATGAGAGTTATATGGGGGCTACCTGAAGGGGGGCTTTGGGGGGGAAATGAATACGGCCACTCGAAACCGCCTGTTATAAGGAGCCTCTGTGCCAAATTTCATCGCGATCGGTCAAACGGTGTAGATTTGTATAGCCGAACACGACGGAAGATTACCAACAAACAGACCTTTCTTTATTATATAGATTTTTTAATTAAACTTAAAGTTTGAGGTTAAAAATTCCTGTCCTCAAAGTGTTTAAATACCTATTCTAACGTTAAAATTTTTGCTAACGTTCGATGTTCCTTTCTTACCGTTTGGCGTTTTTCTTTATTTTCTTACGTTAGACTCTGCTTTTCTTACATTTGAATTTTTATCTCTATTTTTTGACAAAATTGAAACATTTGACGTTTCTCTCTTAACATTGCAATTCTTACGTTTAAGGCCCTTTTCTACCTCTTTTAACTGAGACTCTCAATAAGAAAAAAAAAAGCCAAAGTAATCAAATTATATGCATCCCCTCAATGTGATTGAGTAAAAGGCTAAAAAGGCTGTAAAAGGTGTAATTTTCCGAAGAAAAAATTAGTCTCATTCACTCACCCACCAATTGTTACATCCTTTCAACGAGCTCTATGTTACAATTCTCTTGTCGTGCAAGACCACAAATTGAATGAACTGAACATACCCCGATGTACAATATTCTCTTTTACACAATAAGCCATATAGTTATTGATTGTTTTGGGGGCAATTTCGAGGCGACACCCCGAAAAGAAAGGCATGTGAATGGTTGAGAGGAACTATTGTAGTCAAAAAAAAATTGTATCCTCGACAGACAACCATCGATCGGCTATTTGGTGTGTGGGGGTAATTCGATATTTCGATGATGCTTCAACCCCATTTAGTTTTGAATTTCACTCCACAATATGAGGGGTGTCCTGTGAAGCAAGCAGGCAGGCAGGCAGAAAAAAATGTGAAAGACGCGAAAGGTGTGTGAGGAATTCGGGGAAAAAAATTTGCCCAAAGAGGCGCGTGCCATCTTTTCCTCAATTGAATCATCTCCAATTACTGCCAATTCCTCGATCAAGCTAAGTGATGGGACCAATTTGCCGGCCCACACTTCCACGCCCGGGAACGTCTCACTGACGGGTGCGGGAGAGGATTAACACCAGACGGCTACGAAAGCGTAGGCAGAGCGCCGAAGAAGGCAGCCAAATGGGACATGAATCGCAAGCCAGACATCCCAGAGAAATATAAGTAATATATGGGGAATATTAATGACTAAAAATAGGAAAATTTGAAATAAAAAATAACTCTAAGGTAAAATGATGGGGGACGGTTGATAGGAGGAGTGAAGAAGGGATGAAAGGGTTAAGATTCTTACTACTGATGTACATTTATGTACATTAGAACACCTTGACGTCCTTTTATTTTGAACGAAATGAAAGGTAATTGAAAGAAAATTATTTCCAGGATAGAAATTACTGAAAAAGTATTTTAAAAATTATTTTTCTATATGTTAAAAGTATCAAAATGTTTTAAATAAATGTTAGAAAAGCAAAAATTAAAACAGAACATCATACGTCAGAGAACGTTAGAGATTGGAAGTGAAAAAATAATTATAAGGTGCAAAAACTGATGAAAAAGAACGACTAAATCGAAATTTTTAAAAACTAAAAGAATTCATATTTAACGGGTTTTGTTGTAGAATTAGCTGATTCTGTCAGTTTCTCGAGGATGTTTTAAAGTTTGACACGTGTTTCGTACTCTTTGATATTTCCTACTCTTGACATTTGGCAATTTTTGCTAACGTTTGATAATTATTTTCTTTCGCTTGACGATTTTTTTGCCTGACGTTTAATAACTATTTTCTATCGTTTAATGATTTTTTTTGCTAATGTTTGATAATTCTTTTCTATCGTTTGGCATTTATTGTCTTTTATTGACGTTTAGCCGCCTCTAATTTTTGACATTGAGCATCTTACGTTTGACGTTTCATTTACTTTTCAATCTATTTTTTGACAGCGTTTGATTTTCCTTTTCTAATGCTAGAGTAAGTAGTAAATGAAACATCAAACGAAAGCAGATAAACGTCAAAAATTTGAATCCAAACGTCAAAAATGAGAAACAAATTCTAAACGATAAAAAATAATTGTCAAACTTTAGCAAATAATTGTCAAACGTCAAGCAGAAAATGTCAAAGAGTAGGAAACAAATGTAAAACTTTAAAATATCCTTCAGGAACTGACAGACTCAGCTGATTCAATCACAAAAGCCGTTAAATATGAATTCTTAAAGGTTTCATAAATTTCGAATTAGTCGTTTTTAATCATTCTTCGTCAAATCAAATTTTTTTATTTTTTTCGAAGCTTTTCTTAACACTATGTACAAAAATTTGAAAACAATGTGCTCTTCAATGACGACCTATCCCATTGAATCGGATGATCTGGATGGCACAATGTTTTTTCTCCTCCTCCGTGTACGAAAACATCGAGACAAATAGAATTTGGCATGGTGACAAGCAGACGAAATTGTTGACTTTCTCTCCCTCCTGTCTCATTTCTCCCGACTATGATAATCGGAATGAATCATTCACGGAAGAGTTTTCTTGGCATAAAAGTCCTTTCTTTTTCTCCTTCGCTTCTTCCACAATCGATCCGGTGGTCCATTTAAGTCACAACGCCCTCCATGCGGTGTATCTCAGGGGCTATGTTGCGAAATAACTAATAAATGCACATTAATAATGCTACAAATGGGTTGATATTGGTACATGGCACGCAATATTCAGCCCCCGCACGGAGAAATTTGGGCAATGTTCCAAAAACAATAAATCACCGGTGTGGTTTGAGAGGAATATTTAAGAATTTATTGATGAGGACATCTTGTAATCATTTCCAAATTACATGGCGGAGATTGTTTCTCAGTTTATATACAAATTATGAATGATTCTGCTGATTTTTTAAAGTTTTTCTTCTTCTTTAACTAGAAGGAGAAAATTTCCCAAAAGATTCTTTAAAAAAAACATCCAATTTTGAAGCAATAAACATTTTCTGGGGGACAAAGTTTTGTGCATTTCACAGACATTCCGCATTTATTTCAGCTGAATGGGCTCAACAATAATAATTTTATTTCTTGCCATTTACAATTTTTCCAAACTAACAACTTCCCCATTCGTTCTGTGAGAGAGAAACTTTATTGATTTCCACGAGGTAAGAAAATCTCTACACAAGTTTCTTTTCCAAAAAAAGCGAAAGAATTGGAAAAGTCTCGACGATAAAAGAAAAAGAAGAAATGGTTGAAAAACATTTTTCCCACATTTTTCGTGCGAGGGGGTGTGCGTGGAGAAAGAAAAAAAAGCTTCAAGTCGCCTTGAACAATTTCATTGGCGACATTATTGATTTCACTTCCTTTCCAAATTGCAATGGGGCGATTGGAAAGCAAAAGAGAGAGAGAGCTTGATGGTGGACAATGGGAAAAATGAGAAAGCACATCGATTTAAATGGTAGCCAATCTTGCAAGTTTTTTTTCCAGCCACCCTCTTAGGTTCTTAACGATGTTGATGACCGTTTCCATAAGCACCAAAAGCTTAATAAATCCATTCTTCCACTATATATAGTTGGCTGGACGCATCCAGGGGGTTAACCCCCCATGCTGTGCTGTTCATCTAAACCACTCCAAAAGGGATTTAAGTGCCAATACAATTGATGGCGATGAATTTTCTGATGCACTCTCAATGGAAAATGTGATGACATTGATTCATTTTTATTTATTTATTTTCTTTACAATTTCTATACAAAATTTATTTTACCGGATAAAGGAAGAAAAATTGAAAAATTTTACATAACGCAAGCCCAAAGGCTGTTTACCTGTTTCTTACAGCGTATGAAACGTCATCCAGATGTCCTTTAACCAGTTGGAATAACCAGTGGCGTAGTAAGGATGTCTAAACACTTTCTAAAGGCTCTGAAAATTTAGGCTTTTCTTAATCGTTAAAAGTAATTATTTAAAAAAAAATTAAAGGATTTTTCAAACTTTAGAGAAAGGGCAATCATAGGAAATATAAGTCAAACGTTAAAAAAAATACATATACATGTATCAAACGTTAGGAAACAACGTCAGATGTTTTAACAAATGTAAAATGTAAAAAAAAACAAGTTAAACGTTAAAAAACAACAGTCAGACGTTTTATCGAATGTCAAACGTAAAAAAAGCGCCAGACTTTAAGAGAAACGTCAAACGTTGAAAAAGAACATTTAGACGTTTTAACGAATGTCAAACGTAAAATAAACGTCAAAAATTGAAAAGTAACGTCAAACGTTGATAAAGAATTGTCAGACATTTCTACGAATATCAAACGTTAAAAAAAGAAGCGCCAGACGTTAAAAGAAACGTCAAATATTAGGAAAATCATTAAAACAAACGTCAAACGGTAACTCTTCTTTTTATTAATACCTATAAATTAAAGTCATTTTTACAGCATTAAAGGTCATTTTAGCTAGGCTATTGCATTGGGTGTTTGTTAGTTACCTACCATAATAAAATTATATATAAAATTTAATAACCTTGAACGTAAAATCTCCACAATATTTGCTAGAAAATGTGAATTTCATCTAAAAATCCACTTTAACCTTTCCAAAAAAAAATAAAAGAGAATTCCTCATTGCATGTTTCCGCATTATTGTGGCCCCCGAAAGAGGCCAAAATATTCTTTTATGTTTGCTTAATTGTTCAATTTCAGCTCATTTTCGGTGTTTTTTTTACGACATAAACCTCCCTCGTGAATCTACTTTCGCGTGGTACGTCCACACTTGGCCTTTTTTGCTGTGATTCTTTTTCCACCTTCTTCATGTTCTCTTACTGTCCATTTGCGGTTTTTTTTTCTTTAGTACCAACACCCCTCCTTATAGGTTGAAATATAAATTTTCTTGAACTTCTCCCGCGGCAAGAGGAGGGTGGGCTGTGGGGAGAAATTCAATATTGATTTTGTGAAGAGAGAATATGGTTGCGGGATGCCCTCCTTCGCATTTGGGTGGAAGAGCAAGAAGCCCCATGGAGGTGAAAATTCAAATTTACACCCAGATAAAATCGGGGACACGAGTTCACCGTCTTGCCCTTCTTTTGCTAATGTTTTCAGAAAAAGGAACCCAAAGAGAGTGGAGGTGAATTAAGTTTTTTTTTAGGGAAGACAAAAAGGAATGAAGAAACGCTGTAAGGGGGCAAAGTGGAGAGATAAAAAAAAGAGAGAGAGAGACTGAAGATAGTTGGATGCCAATTAGCTTTATTCCCACTTTAATTTAAATTTTCAAGCACGCAATGCCATTTGAAAGAAAGTCTCTCAAGGAGTGAGAAAGATCATTTTCATGATTTATTTTTCATCGGTGTAGACTTGGGGGTTATATAAAAGAATAAATATTGAGGAATTTATAAGAATATTTTTTTGTTTAATTTAATTTTCAAAAATTTAAAGAATTTCTTAGGCATGAATGCGAGTTTTTTTTTAAAGAATTTCTTCTTTTCAATTAGGGTAAATAAGTAAAATAGGAGACTCTGGGGCCACTTGGTCTGTCAGGAACATTTAAAAGCAAAAAGTTTTTAAGCAAATTCTTACTTTCATTAAATTCGAAAGCATTTAACTAAATATTTTTTACTTAAAGTTTTATATCAATTGTTGATTTGTCTTATTTTTGTCTTCTTCTTCCTAATAAATTCTCAGCTGACATTTAGATTACGAAAGAATCTTTTTCAGCTCATCAAATTATTTTCAAAAATTAATTTAAACTGTTTGTTTTTAATCTAAATGGATTTTTCAACGATAGAATTGTTGATAGATTAGGAAACTTGAGATTTTCTTCTTCTTCTTTTTCTTGTGATCTCCGCTGACGTTTCGACTTAAATAAGACCTTCATCAGGACCTTCAGATCATAAAATTGTTTAAAAATTATTCCTTTAAATTTAGCAAACTTTCACACATTTTTCTTAAAACTTCCTAAAATATCTACAAATTAATTTGCCTACATAAATTCAGAGCCTTACCTCCCACTCTTCCTCATGATTACAACCATATTCAATGCTTAGTAGAAGCTCCCGAAAAAAAAAGCATTTTACGACACTGATAGTTTGTCCTGCAATAAATTCCTTCGTCTTGTGTCCAATAAAGTCACATTAATATTTCATTGTATTACTTTATGAGAGTTTTACAAGAATCCAACTGGGGCGGAGGGATGGTGGTAAATAAATCGCCCTAGCAGTTTTGTGTGTGTGTGTTTGATTTACGATATGAATAACATGATGATATTCTGCAATGAAATTTCTCATGCTATTTAATAGCCATAGAGAGCCATATTTGCATGAGAATATTTTGCAATGCGCCGAAGGACTCCTCCTCGGGCGTACCGTGTGTGGTGTAATATCGATTTACAGGAGCCTCTTGAAGGGTGAATTTGGTCAGTTTGTTTGCTGAACAGTGATCCCAGAATGGTGTTGAGGAGACCACGTGACGGAAGCATGGTCTCGCGCTCTAAGAAAGTTGAGAATTGTTCTTGAGGATGAGAGGCACAAACGGAAGGCGCAGCAATGAGTAGAGAAGAATGAATGAAGGAGGGGACACACACAATAAATTTGCAGACATTCGTCCTGTGGGCGCCACAAATGACTCTGCAGGATTTCTGTCGACGCACCCCCCTCCCTCCCCCCGTTAGAACCACATATGTACGTTGTATAGACGGTTATTCTTCCTCAATGAGGTGGTTGGGTTAAATAGAAAAGTGTTAATGGAGATAATCGAGGGGTAAACTCTACCATCAAGGGGTTTGTTAATTGACCACCAAAGTATCCCTCTAATCCCTTATACGGCAAGAATAATCAATTGAATGACTAATGTAATAATTAAGAATTAATTTGTTTGCTAAAAGTATTGATTAATAACATAAAAAAAGCTCACAAAATGTCTAATTGATAGATATTTGACGATAGCTGTTGACAAATTAAGATTAAGTGAGTATTACTGTAGAAAGGTCAATGATCTTCTTGAGAGATAGTATTGTAAGTATTTATGTTAATGATTCTTCTAGTTTTCATTACTCTTTCATTATAGTCGACAAATAAAACACTTTAATAGTTTTTATTGGGTTATCCAATATTTATTCGTATTTCTAACCTAACATATTTAGCATTATATTCAATGGGGATGAATGAGATAGAAAATTAAAATTGTAATGAATTTATGTGAATATCTTAAGTTAGAAATCCGTGTAAATATTAGACAAACCAAAAGTTATAAAGAGACATAGAATAAGGGAGCGAACGAAAGCATAAAAAATACTAAATTCAAGTCTAAAAAGTATTAATTCAAGCCGAAAAAAATTGTTATGTTTTGAATCGCAAAGAAGCTCAGATTAATGAGAAAATATTTAAACTACAAAAAAAGGTAATTAATTGAAGGCTAAGAATAATAAATTCAAGCCTAAAGCTGTTAAGTTTAAAAACTATTAAATTAAAGCCGTAGTTTTTATCAGTTTATTTATCTGAAGAAAATATTCGGATAATTTACCAATGTTCGGGTGATTCGCTAAAACTATCAAAATATTCTGCAAATGAACACCCCTTGTCTCGATTTTTTAGATATTTAATTGTGTCAGTAAGCTATAAGAAAAAAAAACTCCTAAACTCTTGTATATATTTTATTCAAAATAACAATTTCCCTAATTCCGTTATAGCAATTTGTCTCACGTTAAATCCCCATTTATCAACCCCTTAAAGCCAAAAATTTCTCCCACACTCTCTGCAAATATGGTGATCAAATAAATCTCTGGCTGTGAGAGGGGCAATAGAATGTTTGTAAATTTCCCAAGAGGAGACATTTTTGTTTGGAATTCTTCTTGTGTGTGTTTTTTTTCTCGCTCCTCCACTCTTCGTCAACAAGGTGTTCTCCACATTTGTATGATAAGATAAGAAGCCTCCTCGTGGAAGGTGGTCAGTGTGTGTTGAGTAACATTCTCACACACCAGGCCAGGTGGATGGAAAAACGAGTCAGACTGGAGTCCAAGTCGTTAATGGGTTGTTTGCGGTTAGTTGCTAATGTTGTTAAGATATTGAATGTCTTTTTGACTTCTTCCTTGATCAAAAGAGAGTTGAATTAGTAGGTTAAATGGAAATTTTTCATTATAAACTTGATGGATTAAATGGAATTTAATTTAAAAGGTAAAAATTCAAATGTCAACTGTGGGGATAAATTGTTCAGAAATTTCCGTCAAAAATGACATTAAAAATAAATCTGACACTTTGAAGCAATTGTCAGTTTGAGTTCTGTCAAAATAGAAATCTGTCATAAAGGTTCTGTCAAAATCAGGAGCTGTCATGTCAAAAGAATTTCTCAAACAAGGCTCTTGTCATTGGAAGAACTGTCAGAATAACTCATGTCATTAATAGTTCTGTCAATAAAAAGTTTTCTGTCAAAATACTCCTGTCAAAAAATTATTATATCCCAAAAACTTTTGGGTTCAGTGTAGTCATATAAAGTAAAAGCAAACATGATTAATAGGGGGCTGTGTATAGAGGGTTGGACTTTGGGTTGAAAATGAAAACAACTCTCAAGAGTTAATTTTAATGTTGCAAATTAAATTGAATTTGGTAACCCGGACACAGAGCCAAACCCCCGGATTATATTTACTTGTAATTTATTGACATTGTTTATTTAGCGATACATTGAAAATGGAATGGAACAATTTGGTTTTGTTGACTCGGTGCACGTTTTAATATCTTATCTCGTGAGAAATTTCTCCTCTATTTTAATATATTATAGAAGACAGAGTAAATATTATAAGATATATTATGTTTTAAATATATTGCCACACATTTTCTATTTAATATTCAACTGATGAAGGTGAAGTTGTACTTTTTTTCTTCTTTTTCTTTAATTTCTCCAATGTTTTATTATTTCTTCTTCTTTACCAAATGGGACTACGCATGTTCATCTTTCATTGTTTCTTTCTATTTGAATTTATTTCTATTTCACATTATTGACGTTAGAAAAAAAAATCAAAGTTCGTTAAAACTTTTAATTGAATTGATGTGAAAAATAGTTATTGCAAAATGTTTATATATGGAAATTTTTGCAATCCATTTTAAATTAATTCACGGAAAATTTTAAAAGTATATTTTCCATTAACGAATTTATTGAGATAATTAAATTATGATTGAGATTTCCTCCCAAAAAGGGGTTTATCAATTCGAGTTTTAATGACTTAAAAGATTTATTTAACCCTTGAAGGTTTTTTCTGGCCACTGTGGCCAATTTAATTTTTTTAAATCGTTGAAAAATGAAATCTATATTAAGCTAATTTAATAACTTCTTTATATTTATTGATTAAGTAAGTTCAATTACTTCAAATTCGTTGAAAGAAAACTTGGAAAAATATTTCCTTTTTGTGAGAAAATTAAGTTCAAATGTTGGGGTTAGAAATATCGGATCCTCCAAGGTTTAAATTAGTATATTTACGTTGATTTTGCTTCACGGGTTGTATTTTAAAATATTTTCTTTTAATCAAAATCGATTCATTAAATCCTAACTAAAAATTATTTTGCTTATAATAATCGTTTTAATTTGATTTTTTTTAAACACGCGAGGGGAAAGTCTGATAAAAAGGTGATTTTTTTTAGGTTAGGATACGGTTAGGGCTTTGAAGACTCTCTATGACGAAGAAATTAAGATCAAATGGCTTGGATTTTAAGCAAGGTAGATTCCTTAGGCTACCCTAACATCTATATAATAAAGAAAGGTCTCTCAAAAATATGGTGTCTGTTCAGCTATGCATTTCTACACCGTTGGTCCGATCGTGATGAAATTTGGTACAGAGACTACTGATACCAGGCGGTTTTTACCAACGGCATTCATTTTCCCCCCAGAGCCCCCCTTCACATAGCCCCAATATAAAAATCACGCTTTTTTGACTACTTTTTGAATTTTGCGCCAAAAATGTTGTGTGAAATTCACTTTTTCCCTTTGAAATATCTGTTGGAGGTTTTTGCGTGGCCCATCTATATAATAAAGAAAGGTCTCTCAAAAATATGGTGTCTGTTCAGCTATGCATTTCTACACCGTTGGTCCGATCGTGATGAAATTTGGTACAGAGACTACTGATACCAGGCGATTGTTACCAACGAATACATTTTCTATTGGACTTTTTTCATCTCAATTATTTTCTCTATTTAAAATTTGCGCGAAGCGCAACAAATCCCCGCGAAGCGGGGCGAGGTAAATTGGAGCGAAGCGACAATTTACCTCGTATTCTATAATTTGTTCAAATTAATTTTGCATCATCATTCTACCCTATAAGCCTGAGTGGTAGCCAATGAAAACATTCTTCCCGAATTTATCAGCCAATCAGAGCTCTTGTATCACACAACTATTCTTCTTCTTATTTATTTATATTTCATTCGGACATTATTATCTTCTATTTATTAAGGAAGAACTGCGAAGCACTGTAATTCTTAACTTATTAACCCCTCGCAATACCTTCCACATTAACTTAATATATCCTGCCTCAATTATATATCTGTTTTTTTTCTCTCAGTGTAATGGCACGCGAACAATTTTGCAAGATTAAGCAAATTAAGTAAATTAATTGATGGAATTTGCCGATAAATCGATTATACAATATTTACGGTTTTAAAATATAAATTGATCTTGTTTCCACAAATTATGTATATTTATAAATCCACCTCGGGGCAACCTTTTATTTCTTCTTCACCTCTTCGCGCCATTTACCTTTCAAACTCAATTACAATTTACAACTTGATAGACTTGTGCCATTAAACAGAAGGAGGAAGAAAAAAAATTCCCCGTCGGGGGTGCAAAAGGTTGTGGGAGGGGGTGAGTTGAAATGTTTGCCAGAAGTGTAAGAAAAAAAAGAGGAAAGAAGGAAAAAATGTGGGGAATAATGAACCCCGCGAGAGGGTTAACAACACCACTCCGGGGGTATTCTCGGTGTGTATCCATTGACATTCGAGGGCAGTGGCGGCAATTTATTGATCAAATACAAATTTGTACGGGAATGGTGGTGTCTGGAGGGGCGTACGGGGGTGTGTTTAGGCCCAACAATTCATGTGAATAAAGTCATATTTGATCGATTTGAAACAATAAATGTTTTTTCTTCATCTCTTGCAGCGAGCGCTTTGGATCCTGGCATAGATCTCCTAGAAGCGCTCAACCTCTACACGAATTATTCCTTCTACGACGGTGTTTCACTGTCGGAGGATCCACAGCAACGAATTGCTTATCATCTGCAAAGTAAGTAAAATTTTATTACCCATTTACAAAAAAATTTAACGAGGATTTTTAAACGAATTTTCAAAATGTTAAAAACGTTAGTTAATAAACGTCAAATGTAGAAATTAGCATCAAGATTTGGGGCAGAATTCACTACTCACAATCAGTCGGGCTTAAAAATTTAAGTCGGTTTTTAAGTTGGACTTAAAATTTGTAAGTTGGTCTTAAAATTTTTAAGTCAGTTTAACATTTTACTTTAAGTTTGACTAAAAATTTTTAAGTCGGTCCTTAAATTTGTAAGTCTGCCTTAAAATTTGTAAGTCGGTCTTAAATTTTTAAGTCAGTTTAATAGATTACATATTTTTCAATAATTTTACAAATTTTGAATTTGAATTTGTAAAATTTATTGAAAAATATGCAATCTGTTAAACTGACTTAAAAATTTAAGGACCGACTTAAAAATGTGACTTAAAAATGACTTTAAAAACCGACTCAAAACCTTAAGATTGACTTAAAACCGACTTACATTTTGAAGCCTGACTGAGTAGTGAATCCCGCCCTTGATCTTTTTCTGTTATTCTTTTGAAATCTGGCGTGTTTCAGTTACTGTCAATGTTATATCTCACTCTTAGAGCAGGTTAACATTAACATTACGAAATGCAGTAAAATAAAACATGGAAAGATTATGGCAAAACAATCAGTAGCGCATGATTCATCTCTCATGGATTTTTCTCATTTTCCCCGAACTCTCTTCTGCGATGTACATTATGTAGTTTGTTTTTCCAAGAAAACTTCCTCCCCACACAAGTGAAATCATGCAAAGATTTCCATCTCAATCTCCGTTTTCTTATTACCCTCTACACTACACAACCCATATTCATTATTATTCCAAATGAATGTACTCCACACGACCCCCAAAAACTCTCCTTGCCGCGAAGTCTTTTACGACTCTTTGCTTTTTTTTTTTCTTCTTTTCTTGTTGGTCTCCCAACCAACTCTTTTACCTCACACACCCCTCATTGGTCGATTTACCGGCATTTTAGAGACATGGAATTGTTTGCCGTGAATTTGTTGCCTGGGTAACAAGTCAATTTGAATTGTGGTGAGTTTCATACGTTAGTCCCTGTATCGACTGAATTCTTCGATTGCGGCTACCATGAGGGGGGCCTTCACGTCTTGTCTTGATTTGTGCAATTAAGCAAGGCGCAAGAAAAAGGAGCGGAAGTGTTGAAGAAATTTTAGCATTTGTACAATCAGCTGCAGCATTCTTATCTTGATCCCCTTTAGCCCCTCATTTCGTCCATTTGGACGTGTGCCCATCGATTGCACCACCAACAGAGGTCTAACGCCCGTCTCTCTGTCTCTCCGAGAGAGACGAAGAGAGAGAGAGAGAAACAAGAAAATATTTATGGCTGCAACAATAAACAACCACCCAAATGTAGCAAAACCACCCCCCTAATGTGGGGGCCGGAAATGTTCCCTATGCAAGAGTGCTATGTACTACAACTCCAAGAAAAAATCAACTTTCTTCACAGAATCGATCCTTGAGGACATTTTAAGGAGGAAATAATTGTTTTTTTTTTAACTTCTTTATGGCTCCATTAAGTTCGCAATAAGAACAAATTTTAATTGAACACAAACCATCCTATGCGAAGGTAGTAAAGCCATAATTTCCTGACTGTAAATTATAAAGTGCTGCCTGTTGTCTCCAGGAATGGTCATTTTGTGATTTAACAACTTATGTAAGTCAACATCATGAAAAAAATATAGTTGGAGGAAGATTTTAGAGTAGTATAGGAGCCAAGAATGTTTTAAAAGGATACAAAAAGTGAGCCTTATTGTGTTGGAATTCTTGGTTAATTTTTTTTAAGTTTAATAAAGATAGTTTGGTTAGAAAGACGAAGTAGGGATAGACGAAACAGATGAAGGGGTGCGAAAAGATAGTAACCGTTGAGAGGTTTCTCTTTTAATTTTAAAAATTTCTTTTCCAACGTTTAATGTTTATTTTTTGAAGTTTAACGAGGATATTACAATTAGTATCTGACATTTTTATTTTCTATCGTTTGACTTTTGACGAATTTTTCCAATGCTTGACATTTCTAGTATTGACATTTTTTAACGTTTGATGTTTCTTTTTTTGACGTGTCTTTGCAACATTTAAAATTATCTAACGTTTAACGTTTCTTTTTAACGTTTTAAATTAACGTATGACATTTTCAACATTTGAAATTCTATTGATTTTAAACCTTTTAAAAGTTTCTTTTTTAACGATTAATGTTTTTTATTTGATTTTAATTTTTTATTGTTTGACTCTAGACGATTTTTTTCCAATACTTAACATTTCTATTAAAATTTGACATTAGTAGTAGCATATTACATTTTTTATCGTTTGACGTTTTCTTTCTAAACTTTAATTATTAATTTTTTGACATTATCTAACGTTTGACGTGTCTACAAAAATTGGTATTATTTAAAGTTTGATGTTTCTTTTGAACGTTTGACTATAACAAATTAATTGTTTTACTTTCTTTCCAACGTTTAATTTTATCTAACGTTACGTTCGATTCTTTTCAACGTTTGACATTAAATGCAAAATTTTCTTATATTACATTTGACTTTTAATATTTTTATTTTGAAATTTTCACTTAAGTTTGACGTCATTTTTCAACTAACATTTTAAACATTCAAAATTCTTATTTTTAATTTTCTTTTCCACATAACTTTTTATGTGTAAATAACATCCTCATTCGAAGTCTGAAGAAAAATCTGAAAAAGGGCTTTAAGAAACTCAAAGATTTTCCTTCATCACAGCTTTTCTTACTGTTTGAAATCATTTAAAATCGTCGAGATTATTATGGTTTGAGAGTCTAAAATAATTTGCAACATTTAAGAGAATTTTAAAGACTAAATAAGCAGAAAAACATCCAGAAAAAAAAATTATTAGAAACTTCCCTAATTTAATTTTCTCAATAAATCTTCTAGAAAACTTCGTGCAGAATTTTTTTTTACAATCAAAGAACAATTTAATACACCAATTCCCTACACAACACACAGAGTCCTCCTCCTGACAAATAATTCCCTCGCGTGGCAATCAAAAGATATCATGTGACTCGAGGGATGTTCTTTCGGAGGAAATTGTTGTCGATAACCCCCGTGGGAAGGATGGGGGTGATTGTGCTTGGATGCAGTAAAAAGTAAAAGAGAAGGAAGTAGAAAAAAAAACATTTCCCGGGAAAAAAAGCATTGAATTGGGGGTACTTTGTGCAAAGTAAATTTACCCCCGAGAGTACCCCATCCGTGTGGCTGCGTGTGCGACAAAATGAAGCGCAAACAAATGGGGGTGGTGGGCAATCGTATATAAAGTTGTTTAACACAAATGTCCCAATAATCAGCAGCCAGTACAGTTGATTTGTGTCGTAAAGAGTGAAATTGAAGGGTAATAAATTTGATATTTTTCCGGGGTCACCGGAATTGTGTTGCCTCCTCCTCTGCTTGGCTGTGTTTTCGATGTTCCCATAAACTCCACATGGATCAATATAAAATTGAAGAGAGTGGGTGTAGCAGCAACAAAAAAAAACAATGGCACCAAATGTTTCGTCAATTTGTGCATTGATACGTTGTTGGTGCAAAAAAAAATCCATCCCGGAAATCCCATTTCATCCACCCACAAAGGATAATACCCAAGAAGTGTGTTAATAAATTCGCGTTTTGAGTACCTCTTCTCCTATCTATTTTATCCCAAAATAAGAATTAATTGCCACACGCAGGGAGCTTTTTCAATTGACACGCCGCGCCGGCAGCAAATCGTTTAACAAGGAAGAATATAAATCACCCAGTGTGGCGTCAATTTGTCAAGAAATCCACGTTAAATGATTGATAACCACGCTATCAGGCCTTATTGACTTCCAAATTGTCTCGAGTCGCATTCATCATTTCCTGGATTCACAAGAGGAGAAAATCGCGCGCTATTAATCATTCATACTTAAAGAGCTTTGATGAGGATTTTACCTCCAAGCAGACACACACATTGAGCTAAAGGGAAGATAATTTTCATTCATATTCTTTTCATATAGAATAATATTCTCTCAATTTGTGGAATTTGTGATGGATATTGTAGTGATTTTAGAGGAATGAGGGTGATTAAATTTCTCTATATTGTGAAAACAAGGATAAGATAGTTCGTAAGTCCCACTGGGTTGCGGGAGCGAAGAAAATTAAATTTCAAAATCTTACCGGAATGAGGGAATGAAGAAGTGAAAGTTCCAAAATCCCGCTGGGTTACAAGAACAACAAAAGGAAGATCTAATTTCATTGAGATAGGAACAAGTAGAAGAAAATAAAGTCAAGTCCGGTCGGGTTATGAAAGAACAATGTATTTCGAAGAGCGGAGCTACTAAGCAAATATCATAAAACGTTGACAGAAGAGAGTAGAAAATAACTTAGTCCCGCTGGGATTAAAAAAAACTACAGAAAAGAATCGAGTCCGGCTGGGTTGTTAGTAAAGAAAAGGTTCTTTAGTTTAATCAGAAAGTCAACCAATACTCAACTATGTATATAAGCAATGTGTAGAATAAGAGTTTGAAACTCCAATGACTGAAAACTGAGGTTACTGGGGTTATTTTTCTACGTCCCGTAATAAAGTGTCCGTTCGGGTTGGAGCATTAAAATTGCCATAACCTCATTAGAATTCTTCACGATTCTTGTCAAAACAACTTAAGAATAAAAAAATAAAGTAAATATCAATAAAAAATGCGATTTCTTATCAATATATGTAATTCTGGGATTTCCCCAGCAAGAGATTTATCTGTGAAATCTCTCAAATGACCTTCTTCAACTATGTACATATTTTACCTGCTTTTGCTGAAAGAATTTCCTGAAATTTCAAAATCAAACCACCTCACAATTGGCTGCAATTTAACAAGTCATTATGATAATGATGGGATGAATACTTCATTGCATATGGAGAACGCGCGATATTGGAATCTCTGAATTGATTTTTCTCAATTATAAATTCCAAATGATATCGCCTCTCGCAGAGATTTCATTGCAATGTGCATCAATTTGTTTCTTGACCATCATCCAAAGAATTATTGATTAAATGCAATCGTTTAGATTAGAGAGAACCTCCACCAAAAGCCATTTAAGAGGTTCGTCTTCCACCTTTTTTTTTTTTGCTTCTTCTTAACAACTTCTTGACTGATTAATTACCTCAATCGCACTTGTTTTTCTGGATTCCCGCTTCGTGTTGAGAATGATCAGCAATACTTGTTGACAAATTATCTACTAAAGTCACTAAATCAGTGCAGAGATGCTGATGTTGTGTCAAAAGAGGAGGTGCACTGAAGGAGGCAAATAAGAAGTGAAGAAGAAAAACCCGCCCAATTTTTTTTGAGGTAACAAATTGCTATGTTTTTTTACACGGTGGCGGCAAACAGTGAAGAAGTTTTATTTTACAAGATATCAATTTTCTCGACAAATGTTTGGACATTAGTGTCAATTCACCTTTCCACACAAACAGTCTGAATTAGTCTCTCGATGAAATGACAGAGAGAATCCTCCTAATTTATCGGATTCGGTTCTTTTTTTCTTTTCCTATATAATGCTGTTTTTTTTTTTTTTTTTTTTTTTTTTGAAGAAAGATGAGATGAAGAAGAAATGAGAAAGTTGCTTTTTTCAATTCTCTTTGGCTTCTCAATTGACTTTCTGTGGGGTTTTTTGCAGCTGAGTTGAGATGAGAAAAGGATATAAAAAGAGAGGCATAAAGAACTTTTTTTTCTTATCCATTTTTTTACTCTTTAACCCCTTTTCGGGCAAGTGGAGGCGCCAGGTGATGAAGAAACTCTCTCTCAGAGTTTTTCTATTGACTTAATTACTCAATTGGCTGGCACCTCAATTTGCATATTGTGTGAGGGTGTGATTTGTTTAGGTACCTTGCATGAGACACTCTCTCTCTTCAAAACGAGGGGGAGAGAATATTCTCTTCTGAACCCTTCGTATAATATTATGTACATACATAGCAGGTCAACCATGCAGAGCACTTTACCCTCCTGAATACTTCTGAACATCAAAGAGATTTAATTCAATTAACTTTTGAGACAATGTTAACAGTCTATTGTATTTTTTTTTCTTTTCAACATTTCTTTGTAGGTGGTCATCGAAATTTACTTCTTCCGGCATCAGTTTACATTCGTGCAGCCAATTCAATACGAAAAACAAACGAATTCACATTAGCGGCTCATTTGCGACAGGACAGAGATAATAGTGGGTCCATCATTGCGTTCTCTTCTGGTGCAAATAGGTAATTCGAGATAATTTCGAAATGAATGATTTATTTAATGTTTCTTTTACAAAAAAAAAGCTAGACAGACGGGAAAGAAATTTGTAGAATATTTTGAAAAACTTGGAAAGAGATTACAAAGAAATTATTTCGAAAAAGAATTTGTGAAAAAAAAAATATTCAAAGTATTGAAATAATATTGATGAATATGTGAAAATTGAATTACATCGTGTACCTGCTGGGTTAATGTCAAAATTAAACGATATTGTAATTTATTACACCGTGACCAGCTTGGTTAACACTATGAAGGGAAGTATAATACTCCGAAAATGTTTTTTTACGCTACGTGTATAGCACAAGTAAAAAAAAGTACGGTAGAAAAATTTTACCCGGCTGGTCTTTAAATTATTTAAATCTTCTTTTTTTCTCGTTTATTTGTTTTTCTTGACTAATTTTATTTTTTTACAGTTTTGCGAAACACTTTTCTATTTTCTCGTGTTTTCTGGAGGAGTTTTTAATATTCCACATTTAGAAAACTTTAAGATTTCCTTAAATATTTGTCAGCTGGGTAAATGCCAAATGAGAACTATCAGGCAATTCATTACAGCGCGTATAAAAATCAAAATTGTCAATACGAAGCGTTAAGGCGTCGCATGGTTTTGAATATTTTAATGGCCAAATAAAACGACGTTATAATTTTTTACACAGTGTAGAGAAATATGTAGAAAAATACTGTCAAATGACGGCAGTCAGTGTTTTAAAATGGAATCATTATCAACTTAAAAAACATCAAGTAAACTTTGGTCCAGCCGGGTAGTAAGCCAAAAATGAACATTTTCTTGGTCGAAATGGAATAATTCTTCTGATCAAATTGAAAATTTTTCAGACCACTCGACTAATTATCTGATTAATGATTTTTTTCCGATAAAATTTGACATTTGGACAGAATTTGACATAATTTATTATAATTATAAATTAAATTTATAATATAATTTAAAAAAAAATAGAAGGTATTATAAATAATTCAAAAAATATAAAATTTAGAATTTTTAAATTTATTTCAAGCAAAAAAATGAATTAAAATATTTTTATAAAGAATTTTCTTTCTTTCTTTATAAATTTTCCTCTTGCAGGTATCTGGAGTTGCAATCGAGCGGCCGACGTGATGAGTTGCGATTCCATTTTACCTATACGACGTCAGAAGGTGTCCCCCAAGTCCATGTAGAATCTTTCCCAAAAGTTATCATAGATGATAATAAATGGCACAAGATTGCCCTCTCTGTGAGTGGCTCCGAAATTCAACTACTTATTGACTGCCATCCATTGTATAGACGAGTGACACATTTTTTACCAGATAGAAATTTTAGTGCTTCCAATATGCAATTATTTGTTGGACAGAGAAATCAACAAAATCATTCGTTATTTAAAGTGAGTAAAAAAAATCCTTTTTTTCCTTCATTTTTTACAGGTTATTTTTCTGTTTTTTAAATGCTTTGCGTTGTCGCTAAAAATGTTAATGTGTGTCTGGTGTCATTTGCGTAGATTGCATCAAATACAAAAAGAAGGACTATTAATCAATTAGGCAATTAAGGACAATACGTATGTAATTTGTGGGAGATTAAACACCTCCGCATAGTTTTTATTATTCCTCCTAAACTCTCCATTGATTCATTATCAAAATGATGACGCTTTCATGATAAAAATTCAATTAGGCTCTTAGCAGGAAGGATAAACATTTTGTTACAATGAGGTAGAGAGACATTCAAGGACTCTTGTATCTAATATTATTTCATTTACTATAATTATTAATGCGCAAGGGGGGCATTTAGTGAAATTCCTCCGGTAGAGGAGTTGTGGTAAAATATCATCCTTGACGTGTGTTCACGTCGAAAATTAATCCATTCAATACGGCAAGAGAGCTTTTTTTTCAGCCACCCACACACGACAATTACGCGGACAAAAGGGGAGGTAACATAAGTTAATTTGATAAACAATTTAATTATTTCTAAATCATTTATTTCCGTCCCTCCATTTACGCACAACCCTCACACAGAATGGGAAGGGGGGGATGGAATGTCATTCACAAGAATTTTAACAGCCACAATGATGGTTTAAAGGGTAGGGGGAAAAGTCTACGATGGAAAGTTCTCCCCGTAGAAAGGAATTCAAATTCCAGAAATTTTTTTGTTGCAAGAATTTTCCTTTAAAAAAAATTCTAAAGTAAGTAGAAGACTTTATACAGGTTAAATAATTAAGGAGAAAAAGGATGATAACTATAAGATTTCGTCTTTAAAATTAACCTGTGAATGGAATTAGTTTAATTTTTTGAAGAGTTTTACTTACTTGTTACTTTGAAATAAAAATAAATAAATATCTTTTAAAATCGGATTTAAAGTCGTTAAAATCGAATGAATTTTATTCAAATCAGTTTCTGAATGATTCTTAAAATTACTAAAAATTGAATTTGACCGGTTTAATATATTAAATTGGCGCTTTGGCTCTAATTCGGTTAGTTGTCAGATCAAACATAGTTTAAAATCCGAATTAAAAGAAGTCAAAAATTGAATTAAAACCAGTTAAAATCGATAAATCTGCCTGACTACCTGATTGTAACTATTTAAAAACCTTTAAAAACCCAATGAAAACAGAATCTAAAACGAATTAAAACAAAAACCGAATTTTAAATCAAAACCAAATTAAAAGCTTTTTGATAATCGATTTAATACTAAATCTAAATTTATTTTTGAATTTAATTAAAACCACCAAGTAAAAATTGAATTCAAATCAGTTTAAAGTTCATCAAAAGCAATTTAAAACCAAATCAAAATCGTATTAAAATCAATTAAAACCTGAATCAAAACCAGTTCAAAATCGATCAATCTGATAACCTGATTGGAATAATTCAAAAACTTAAAAAAAAACACCAAGGAAACTAAACGAATTAGAACAAAAACCGAATTACAATTAGTTAAAACCCAATTTAAAATCTTTTTAAAAATTGATTTCACACTGAATCCAAATCCGTTTTTTAAATCTACTTAAAACCGGATTAAAACCAAATTAAACATAGAATTCAAATTAGTCAAAAACCAATAAAAAAAAGCAAATTAACACCCGAATTGAAAGCCATTTTAAATCAGATCAAAACTAAACTAAAATCAGGTAAAACCTGTATCAAAACCAGTTAAAAATCGGATTGTAACCATTCCAGTTTAACTCAAATTCGTATAGGAAATGAAGAAACCTTTCAAGTCATAACTTATCTCAAGCTTAAGGTTTTAACTTGTTTTAATCCGATTTTGAACTGTTTTTTTTAACAGATTTGAAGTAAAAATGCAAAATTGGATAATAAATCTTCTTTTTGTTATTCTATAAATTTTAAATGATATTTGTGGGGTTCAGCAGAGAATTATTAAAATAAATTAAGCCTTTGGGGTGCGCATGAAACATAGAAACCCAATGGACACAAAAGGCTTAAATTTCTTAACAATTTTCTATTATTTCTTCATTTCTTTTAATTTTAAAAGTTTCTGCGATATTTCCCTCGAAAGCTCTTTTGCTTTATTTCGCCACATCCACATTCCTTGAATTGTATATAAAATTCTCAAGACATTATTCTAAAATACAGTGGGACCCCAGTACAACGACCACTTGGTTGAGCTACTCTCGCGCATTGAAAATAATGAGTGTGAAGAGTACATCCGAGTGGTCGTTGTACTGGGGTCCCACTGTAGTTTTTAATAGTTTGAAGAACCCTCCCCAATAAATTGTGTCCATAAGTCAAGCAACAAAAGGTCGTTTTGTGGTTGTGAGTAAGAAGCATTTAGCAGTGAAAATTCCGTCCCTTTTGTCGCTTCACAGCTGAGTGGAGGAAAGTATCCTTCTCTCCACAAAAGCATTTTCCCTTCCGCCCCATGTATTTGGCCGCGTCGTAAATTTAGCCGTCCGCCCTTCTCCACGGGCCCCACGGAGGTCACACAGAAGCGGCAAGAATTTAATTACTGCGCCTGGTGCATTTTTGGATGAAAGACATTGCCGTGTGTGTGACGTCTTGCCTCCTCCGTCTTGACGTCGTTTTTGTGGTGGGTGAATGTCTTTCAAAGAAGTTGGTGGTGACACGCAAAGCAATCATTTGGGCGCTACTGGGGGGAGAATTTTTTAGGGAGGGGAAAGAGAAATGTTGTTGCAGTCTCAACTATTTTTTTGGTTGGTTCTGTTTTAGGGCTTCATTCAGGATGCTCGAGTAATTCCGAGCTCCTACGGCTACCTAACGCAGTGTCCACACTTGGATACGCACTGCCCAACATGTGGGCAATTTAGTCATCTACAGAGCTCCGTTGAGGAGTTGCGTCAGAGTTTGGAGGATCTTAAAAAAAGGGTATGTTGACAAAAGGAAATTTATTTTTTCCTTAAAAATGTTTCTTTTTGATTTTTAACACGACTTTGGCAATGAATTCAGCTAGTGGCTGCAGAAAGTCGCGTTCTGGAGCTCCAAGAGTGCGACTGTCGGAAGTCGTGCGTGCTGGAGAATGGCACGCGGAAGGAGGATGGTGAGACGTGGGACGTGGGATGCGAAGTCTACAAGTGCGACCGTGGCAATATCAGTCACGGTGCGCGAGTCTGTGATCCTTTACCGTGCAAGCATCCTGTTACTTTTGAGAATGAGTGCTGCCCAAAGTGTTTGAGTGAGTAAAGAAAATTTTATTTTTATTTATTTATTTTTTAATGGAGAATCTGTGACTAAAGCTGTGTCATCTATCTATAATTGATTTCAATGTTGTCTGTTTTGCATAAAAAAAAAAGAGTTAACTTTAAAGGGATTTTTTAATGTTGAAATGAAGGTAAATTTCAGAGAATAATTCTTCGTGTAAAAGATGAAGATTGACGAGAGGAAGCCTCATAAGAGAACTTAATATTTCCATTTTTTTCTGATTGAAAAATGTTTTAAAATAGATCTTAATAAAAAATCTTAATAAAAAAAATACTGAACGATTTAAAATGAAATAGATCAATAACACGAATCATGGTCCGATTCTGAAGTCAATCTTGAAATTTCGTATCTTTAATTTCTAAGATGAGATCGTTAAATCGATAAAACATCAGCACATACACTACCCTAAAAAAAGTTTCCGGGCAAGCAAAAATGAGGTATCTTTGAAGGCAAATTTCAAGTGGCTATATCTCCGACTGTGGTTAACCGATCTTCAAAAATTTATTAGTTTTGGAAAGATACATTTCTCACCTTTATAAATCTGGCAAATTTTTGAAAATCGGTCAAGCGGTTCGGTCATGGCAGCCACTCTAGTAAACCATAGTGAGAAAATACATTTTTGACTATATCTCAGTTTGTGCTTAACCGATTTGAACAAACTCGGATTCAAATGATAGCTGACCATGTCCTCTAACTTTAAAAAAAAATCACTCAATTCCATCAAGGGGTTTTCCTGTAATGTCATTTTTTGTGAAACTCTTTGTGCAAATCTCAGATAATTTTAATGAAAAAATAAAATGATAAATTCTTTTACGTTTCTTTGAATTCACAACTCTGAAATATTTAATTGGAAAAATATTTTTTCTTGTTTTCAAACTTTACATTTTTAAGTTTTATTTTTTCTAAATGAAACATTAGAGTACTAAATGATGAAAATTAACGAATTTTCCTAAGCAAAAAAATAAAGAATTGAACAGAAAATTTAAGAAACATTCGCAATAACTTGACTCATTGAAACATTTGATTTTTCTATCACTGAATTATGAATGCTGCCAAATGTTTAATGTTTGGTTTATGCAAGGAATGTTTTTCTGAATGAAAATTTTCAGATTATTCGTCATTAAGTTCTAAACTATTAGTAAATATTTCGGATAATTCATTAAGAAAATTCAAACTATTCGTTAAGAAAAGTCAAAATATTCGTCAAGATTCGGATTATTCGTCAAGAAGGTTCAGAATATTCGTTAACATTTCGGATTATTCGTTAAGAAGAATCAGATTCTTCGTTAAGATTCGGATAATTCGTTAAGAAAATTCAAACTATTCGTTAAGAAAAGTCAAAATATTCGTCAAGATTCGGATTATTCGTCAAGAAGGTTCAGAATATTCATTAACATTTCGGATTATTCGTTAAGAAGAATCAGATTCTTCGTTAAGATTCGGATAATTCGTTAAGAAAATTCAAACTATTCGTCAAGATTCAGATTGTTTGCCAAAATAATCTAAATATCCGGCAGATAAACACGCCTTGCTTAACTTAATCTAACCCAAATGAACGTCAAAGGGTTAATGTAAAATTACATATCTACAATTTACCTTCATTAAAAAATCTTTTATTAATTCTGTAATTTAATAAACTAACTCTGCATGTTCTGGGACAAATTTTAAAAGAAATATTGTAATCTGAAGAAATGTCCTGTCTGCCCTAAACAACAACAACAAAAATTCTCATTTCTCTTACAGAAAAGTGCTTCATCAAAAAGCAAGAATTTGAACATGGCGAAAGGCAAATCCTGGGATGCCGCAACTGTTCATGTATAGATGGAAATATGAAATGTGATATATTAGAATGTCCAAAGTTGTCGTGCCCAAAGGAAATGCAATTCTCCGTGACGGATGAGTGTTGCAAATTCTGTCCAGGTGATTACGATGACAATCACGATGAGAATGATGGTGGTGATGAATTTCGTGGCGCGGAGGTGTTCGATGAGGACAACTTTGTGAAACCCATTAAGAGATAGCACAACCCCTGACTCCTCCCCCCTCATGTGAACACCCCCCTGTGGCAACAAAACCTCTCTCTCGTGCAAAAAAAAAACCAAAAAAAAAATGAAATTCAGTATTTTCAATCAAGAGAGAGAGTGAGAGAGGAGAGGAGGTGCGAAAGAGAAAGAAAATTTGATTTTGAAAAAAAAATCATTCATCAGGTTTCACCTGTACTTGGTATTTTGTGTTTTAACAAATTACCTTTCCTATCATTTAAAAAAACCGCCTAAAAGCGCCAACTTTTAGTTAGAATTTTTCACTTTTAAAAAAAATCTACGTAATAATCATTTCCATAATGCTTTTCATTGTTTTTTTTTTAATTAATAATTTGTTGATTTAGATTAAGTAGTATGAGTTTTTTTTTGAATAATAGAATTAAGAAAAACATTCCATTTTTTTACACACAAAAAAATCATTTTTTGAGCAAAAAAAATTCATTCAAAAACATTTTTTTCGATTAAAAAAAAAGATGGAAAATCATTTAGTTTAGAAAAAAAATCGTACAAAAAAATGCATTAAATGCTCTCTCTAAAAGTATTTCAAAACTAACAAAGCTCGCCCCTAAGAAAAAAACAGGTTAATGCTTTATCTCTCTCTGCAAAAAAAAAAAAAACGTTTTCTTCCCCTAAAAACTCATCTCTACGCATCTGCCCACGCATTTTGTACAATCTCTCTATAATTCTATATTCTCGCCATCCTTCTTCATTGTGTGTTCTTCGAAACTCCCATCAGTTTCTAATCTAAATGGGAAAGGGTTTAAAAATACATTTAAAAAAAACATGCTTAAAATTTACCATCTGTATGTGTTAAACTAACCCTCGTTTTTTCTTCTTCTAACCCCCATTTTCTCTTCGCCATGTAACCCCATCTATATGTGCATTACTAAACAAATAAAACCAAAAAAAAAAACAAACAAAACATCGACATACAAAACGCGGAAACAGGAGACGATTACTGCTCGAAAGGTCACGCATGTCATACTAATGCTACGTGTCTTAATCTTAACACCAAGTACACGTGTACCTGTCGCCCGGGCTTCCAAGGAGATGGGTTTCATTGTGAGGGTAAGTTTTGTATTTTGTTGAGAAATCTTTTCTATTCTTTTTCCTTTTTTTGTTTCTTTAAAAAAAAACTTATTTAATGACTTTTCTGTTTTATTTCTAATTTTTAACCTCAATTTTTTGTGCTAAAATTAACCACGGGACTTTGTGTGTAATGTATTTAAATCAACTTTGTACGGAAGCTCCACCTTTTGGTAGAAAACTTAAAAAAAGATTGGGCAGGAATTAACCAATCAGAGAGAAAGCTCCAATTCTTCTTTTTATTTAATTTTTTGTTATTTCAAAAAGAGCCTAACGAGTGAAGTTTGAGTGCAAAGTTGCTTTAAATAGTTTACCGTGATGTTAGTAGTTTAATAATAATTAGGAAAATTGGGTGAATAGGAAAAAAAATCTGAAATAAAATAAAGACTTCGTCTATCTGTTTTGGCTTAAAAAAATAACTTAAGATAGTTTTCTCCGGAGTCTTCAAAATTATTTGAAAACATTGGGCGGAATTCACTATACTCAGTCGGGCTTAAAATTTTTATTCGGTCTTAAAGTTTTAAGTCAGTTTTTTATTAAATAAAGTAAAATAAAATAAGAAAAATAAAAAAAAAATGTAAACAAATTAAAAAATTAAATTAAATTAAATTAAAAAAAATAAAGATATTGTAATGAAGTCTTAGACTTAGCTTCTATAAATTTCTTGCTCAATATTCAATGCAATTTAAGATTTATTTTTAATCAAATTCAAGTTCTTTTATCAGAAAATCTTGCATATTTTCCAGGACAAATCAGGAAAATACAACCTGATTTAAAAAGTTTAAGTCAGACTTGAAAAACTGACTTAAAACGTTAAGACCGACTTAAAATATTAAACCCGACTGAGCAGTGAATTCCGCCCATTATGTGCTGCATATACGTTCAATTTTAAAAATTAGTCCTTGGACATTAAAAATAACCATCAAACGTTAGAAAAGAAATGTCAAACGCTTATAAAAATAAATGTAAAGTCGTTTTTGATTCATTTTGAACGTCTCTAAATTACAAAAAATTTAATAATAAATCGTAAATTGATTTTTGACTACAGCAAAAAAAATCTAACGTAGATTTTGTGGTCTTTCTCTTACTCATCTGTTTTTCCTATTCACCCCAGTTGACGGTACAACAGTTCTATGCTTAAATTAACAGTTTTGATAAAAAGTATTAAAAAATAAATTACTTCATTCCCATAAATATGAGAGCGATTAAAAAGATAAAAAAATTGATAATAAGAAATATTTTTATTTGAAATCTTTTGGAAATTAATTATTTTTCAAATAATAAAAAAAGAAAATTTAGAATAAGAAATTTAAAAAAATTTCTGTAATTTCTAAAGTTTTTAATGCGTTGTAATGAGTGAAAATCTCCTCAAGTTTTTGTTTATTTGTTGACTTTGCCACTGAACACCCTCAAACCCCAAGAAAAGGGGCTGAATTTAAATTGAAAAAAAAGCTTTAGCCGAGTGGTTTTGAAATGTAAATTGTGGTTGCAGATATCGACGAATGCGCTCAACAGGGCGGCCTCACGGGCAATCATTGCCACCTGAATACGCGCTGCGTCAACACGTCGGGGTCGTATGTGTGCGAGTGCCTGCCCGGCTATCGTAGGTTAGACAAATTCAACTGTGTTGAGATCGATGAGTGCGCCACGGGTCAGCACGCGTGTCACGCCAATGCGGAGTGCATCAACACGCAGGGCTCCTACCACTGTCGCTGCCGTCCCGGTTACACCGGTGACGGCTACGACTGCAAACGTAAGTAGAAAAGCAAAAAAATCGAAAAAATGTTCCATCTGTTATTTTTGCCGCCAAATCTGTCCCCTTTTTCACCACTTTTCCTTTATTCACCATTCAAACTCACCATCTTGCTTTTCCCCCTTCGAATAAACGCCAAATTCAAATTATATTTTTCATTAGTTTAAAGAAAGCTTTCTTCTCTTTTTTTTGCCATTCAAATCTTCTTAAAGAAAGTTCCTCAAAAGCTCATCAAAAGCTTTCCTTCTTTGTCCCTTTAAAAACAAACTTCTCGTGATTTATTTGATGATTTAGCGAATAATGTCGAGAAGTCAATTAGAAAATTATTAACACTTCATCAATTATTTTGGCATTTTGAGAGGATTTCCCTCCCAAAGCTCAATGGGAAAGTTTTAATGGGGTAAAAGAGATAAAACATTCCGTAAAGAGAGTTGAGTGACTTTTACTGGGTTGTTGGGAAAAAATTCACACATATAGAGTTTTCGGAGGGAAAATGGAGCAGAAATTACCACATTTAGGATCAATTAGAAGTTTTTCTTTTCCAAGAAAAGAACTTTTGAGCTTTTTTCACTTCTGGGAATTTTATTTTTAATTTTTTTCAGGATTTTTTTATGGTTTTATTGTGATTTCTTTGATGAATCTATGTTGGAAATAGAATGCAAAATATATTTTTTATTCGTGATTTAATTTTTTTCATGATAATTCGAGGATAAATTGTTTCTTCGTCAGGTACTGAGAAGAAATAGAAAGTCACTTTATACGTGAGAACGTTTCCAAATATAAAAGGAACGAAAGACTTTATTTTGAGCACGAAACTTTCCCAATTTATGCTTTGTTAATGCCTGATGAAAGCGGTTATTGTTCACGAAACGTCAATATAAAAACAATAAAAAATAACCTTCTGTCATTAAATTAAGAATTTTTAGAAGCAACTTCAACTTTATTCTCTTTGAAAAAAGAATACTAAAAATATTTTTCTTTTTCTAAAGTTTTTTAACATATCGAGGATCAATAGTTACTTCATCAGGTACTAAAAAGTGTACTAAAGAATGTACTAAAATTGAAGTAAATCGACAAAAAAAAGGATCCATGAGTTTTTATTTCATGTGAAGGAACCTCCTTTTTTATTGATGAAATTTACGATTAAAAAGTACTAAAATCAGGCCTAAAATGTACTAATTTTAAGCATAAAGAATATGAAATTTAAGCCATAAAACTTGCTGAATTCTAGATGAAAAACTACTAATTTCAAGTTTTAAAAATGCCTGATGAAGCTGTTTATTAGTCTCAAAACGTCAAAGAGAATAAAAGTTCAAAAAATCACTGTCTGTCATTAAAAAAAAAAAGATTTATTAAAAAGGAAATTTAGCTTTATTCTTCTTTAAAAAAGCTCTAAGATCGTGTTTTCCTTACTTTCGTTTTCATTGACATTTCGATGATTAATAAGTCTCTTCATCAGGTATTAAAATGGTAATTTTTTTTAAGTGACAAATCGCCTAAAGAGGGATCAGTTAGTCTTAATTTGTGCTGAATATCTTTCTCTTTCTTTCTGTTCAATGCCTGATAAAGATGGTTATTTTTCTCAAAACTTCAGAGAAAGTTTTTTTTTAAGAAAAAAGATTTTTTTAAGAGAAAATTTATCTTTATTCTCTCAAAAAAAAAAAACAAACAAACAGCTGTATGCAACCAAACGTGCCTAAACGGTGGCCAGTGCGTAGCACCGGGCGTCTGCTCGTGCCGTGTGGGCTTCGTGGGTGCCTCGTGCGAACAAGATCTGGATGAGTGTGCTACCGGTATGCACGGATGCCGTGAGTCGTCCGTGTGCGTAAATATGCCCGGATGGTACTACTGCAAATGCAAGCCGGGCTTCAGGACACGCGACACAGACTGCGTGGACATTGATGAGTGCCGCCATGGGACACACAGTTGCCACCCAACGGCAGGCTGTGTCAACACAGAAGGACACTTTGAGTGCCATTGTCCTCCCGCCGAAGAGGATCCCAACTGTCGCCTTAGTGAGTTGCCGTCTTCCTTTCCTTCTCTTTCTTTTTTGTTGAAGGAACAAGCCAGAAGGATCAATAAGTTTTGTTGTAAACACACGTCTTCCTTCCTTCTTGGGACAGGTTGCATGTTTGAAGACAACGAAATTCCCGATGGTGCGAGTGTTTCACCGGAAAATCAACCGTGCAAAGTGTGCACGTGCGAACGCGGTGTGATCTCGTGCAAAGACAAACCGTGCAACTGTTCAGCATGGCGCGGGGGTGTCGGACGCGATCTCTGCTGCCCACAGTGCGACCCAAAGGAATCCTGTCAGCATCAGGAGCTCAAGCATGTGGTCTTCCAGAGTGGGGAGCAGTGGATCTATCAATGCCAAACATGTGAATGCCTCGTAAGTTTCTTTTCTTTTAACTTTAAATTCCTTTTTTCTTTTTAGTAGTACAAAGTCGGCCATTTTGAGAAAAAATTCTTATGGGTTTTGTGTTTATTTGTGCTCTGTTTCTACTTCTAAAATCGAAGGAAGAATAAAGGTTTTAGTATATTGGGATCTTTCCAATAACGGTTAGTGTTTACAATTCAGTCAAGCAGTTTAGATAAAATTCGAAAAATCGTGAAATTCAAAAAAATAACCGAAAGAGGCTCAATTAAGCTTAAATGTTTAGAACATAAAGAGTACTAAATTCAAGCTGAAAAAGTACAAATTTCTTGACTAAAGTGTACTAAATTCAACACATAAAGGTACTAAATAAAAATACTAATTTTAAGCCCAAAATGTACTAAATTTTATTCGAAATAAACTTCAATTTAGCACCTTTTAGGCTTAAATTTAGTAGGTACTTTTTCCGATATTTTATACAGTATAATTTTTCAGCTGTTTTTTAATAAAATCTAGTACTTTTAACTATTGAATTTAGTACTTCTTCTGCTTGAATATATTTTTCGGATAGAATTTAGTATTTTTTTTAAATAAAATCTTGAACAGATAATTCAATAATTAAAAGTAGGTACTAAATGCATCCCAGAAAGGTACTAAATTTAAATACTAACTTTGCTAACTTTAAGCTTACAAAGTACTAAATTCAACCCAGAAAGCTACTAAATGTGAGCCCAAAAGTGCTAATTTTAGGCACACAGAGTACTAAATTCTATTCGAAGAAGTACTAAATTCAACCCAGAAAGCTACTAAATGTGAGCCCAAAAGTGCTAATTTTAGGCACACAAAGTACTAAATTCTATTCGAAGAAGTACTAAATAATATTCAAAATGTACTAATTTCAAGCTAAAAAAATACTAATTTTACGCATAAATCTTGTTTTTTGGGGTTTTAGTACTAAAAAGTCTCAGTTTCAAAAGTAAAAGCTTAAAAATTCATAAATTCAAGACTAAAACGAACTAAATTGCTAAAAAAATTGAAAAATTGCTAAATTCTACACAAGAAAGTACTAAATTTGTTTTTCTTTTATTCGATATTCGAATCTTCGTAAAATTAGCTAATTATCGGAATTAAATGATTTTAAAGGAAGTTTAAGTTAACATTAAATATCTCGGACTCTATAGCTCGGATTTTAATCGAGTAAAGCTCAAATTAAAGATTTTATTGAAAAATTACAAATATTGGGCCTAATTCAGCGACCAAGAAACCCTTGAAATCTTTAAATTTTGTACTGAAATTTCAAGATTTCAAGCGAATTTCAAGGGTTTCTTGGTCGCTGAATTAGGCCCAATTTATGACATTCTAACTTTGAGAAATGACCGCAAAAGGCGCTAAAACTAAAATTAAACTCTGAATATCTCGGAAACGCCTTAATCGATTTTAATGAAATTTAAATACGTTGTAGCTGACGTCAAGACCTTTCCAGCGATGAATCAAAATTGGAAATTTATTTAACGGTTTTGGAGTAATGATTATCATTAACCCTTTCGAGTTTTTTGGGTCATACGTTGATCCAAACATGAAACATTTTATTTTCCCAATTTTTTTATGAATTAAATTAAATTAAATTGTTTTTTTAGTAAGAAATTAATGAAATTAACACAGAAAAAGTCGAAGAAGACGTTTAGCCTGAAAAATGTCCTCTGAGAGCATTCATAGAATAATTATTGTGAAAAAAGGGCGCAAGTTTCAATGTTTTTATGTTTAACGTTGGACGCAAAAGGGTTTTATTTGAATTTATTTTAAATTTTAACCGATTAGAACTTCCCTTACTAGTCACTTTCACTTTGCTAATTTGCAGTATGGCGAATTTGACTGCTGGAAGTTGGAATGCCCACCATTGACGTGCAGCAATCCCCTTCCGCTCCAACCAGGAGACTGCTGTCCACGCTGTGAGGATGATCCGTGTAATTTTTTCAGCAATCAAACAAGCGGAACGACATCAACGGGAAAGCCGTGCTCCTACCAGGGCCACGCCATTGCCTCCGGACAGACCTTCAATGATCCCTCCAGTCAGTGCACCACGTGTGCTTGCAAGGTAAATCCTCCGCCTAAAGTAGCCAAAAAAAAGAACTCTCGCTCATTCTCTCTTTCCTCCCAACAAAAAAAACCAAACTTATGACCCTTTGACCCCTTTCCCACACTCCCCCCCTCTCCCCTGAAATCGTTTCCCCCTCCCCCATTTTATTACATTAAATGCAACAAAAAGTGGGCCAAACAAAACCAAAAAGAATTCAAACTAATATAGCAAAAGGAGAAGAAAACAAATAAGGGCCCAATCTTTAGTGGATTTCAATCGTTTTTCTTTTATTTGTTTCTATTAATTAACAAAACAACCAAACAAACAAACCCATTAATTGTGCCTTCTATCAGTGTTTTCTAGGCATGAGCCATATTATTAATAACAATTAATAATAACTTTTAATTGTTGTTTTCTAATCTCTTTTTATTTTTTACGTTTAAACCATTCATTTTGTTGTATTCTCATTGTTTTTTTTTTACTCGCTAGGAGCCGCTATGCTGCTGCTAATCAATTAACCAATTAATACCAAAAGAAAAAGAATTTTTAAAAATTAACAAATTCTCCTAACAAGAATTTTGTGCTTTTTAGCACAAAAAGAAAATTTTGAATGAATGATGGTAGATTTTAGTTTTGACGAAAAACAAAACAAAAGAAATTGGTAATAAGTTTGTTATTTTATTTATTGAAATTTAATCTTTTTAGTAGAAATTATTACGTTGATTCGTTTAATTTTTAATGCCTTTAGAAAGAAAAATTTTAAATTAAAAATTTCTAACATTTATCAAGTTGATATAAGAGGTTAGTTCGAGGGATTTTATTCAATTTAATAAGGTGTGAGAAGAAGATTTGGGAAACTTTGAAAAAAAATTCTTTAAAATAAGTTATGAAAGGAATTATTCTAAGACAATTTTTAAAGATTTTAAGAAAAAATCTTAAAGGATTTTAAAAGAGTCTTTGAAAATAGAATTTGTACTGGGTGTTCAAAAATAAGCGCAAAACTTTTTTTTGGAATATCTTTTTTTGTGTTTGAGATACAGGAAATCCCATGGTAGATTTGTTTTCAGGAGACAAAAGGTAATTGTCCTGGTGTATTTTCAAAATGGCCGCCATCTTTTTTTTCAAAATGGCGTTTTTCAGCCTCATATTTAGTATTGCTTAGGAGTTTTTTCTCACCCAATCGATTAATAATCCATTAAAACACATTTTTTGAGTCAGAGGTGGTGAAAGAAACTGGCGGCCATCTTGGAAAATGTCAAAAAATGCTCCAAATCGATTTTCTGCGATATTTTCGCTTTCAGGGCAGCTAGAGAGCTAAAATTTGGATATGTTACACAGAATATCATGCTTAATAGGATGATAGTCTTAGACTCACTAGTAGCCATTTTGAATTTTCTTGTTTTCTCAATATGTTCACTTCTAGAGCACATAGAAAGCTCAAATTTGGATATGTTGCTCATGTTAACATTTCCTATCGATTAGTGCAACTTCCGTATCACTTTTATGATTTTATTTTAATATTTTCAGAGAATGAAAAGATAATGAAATCAAAGCACCATTTGTTTTAAGAAAATCGCCGATTGGTGGTACCAAAGTTCGACTAATCGATAGGAAATGTTAACTTGAGCAACATATCCAAATTTGAGCTTTCTAGGTGCTCTAGAAGTGAACATATTGAGAAAACAAGAAAATTCAAAATGGCTACTAGTGAGTCTAAGACTATCATCCTATTAAGCATGATATTCTGTGTAACATATCCAAATTTTAGCTCTCTAGCTGCCCTGAAAGCGAAAATATCGCAGAAAATCGATTTGGAGCATTTTTTGACATTTTCCAAGATGGCCGCCAGTTTCTTTCACCACCTCTGACTCAAAAAATGTGTTTTAATGGATTATTAATCGATTGGGTGAGAAAAAACTCCTAAGCAATACTAAATATGAGGCTGAAAAACGCCATTTTGAAAAAAAAGATGGCGGCCATTTTGAAAATACACCAGGACAATTACCTTTTGTCTCCTGAAAACAAATCTACCATGGGATTTCCTGTATCTCAAACACAAAAAAAGATATTCCAAAAAAAAGTTTTGCGCTTATTTTTGAACACCCAGTACATTTTTTTTAAATTTAAACAAAATTTAAAGCTATAAAAAATATATTTTAAAATTATTTGGAAAAAAAAGAAAATATATAAAAAATGAAATATATTTTTCTTCAAATTTTGGCTTTAAATCTTTGTTGAAACTTTTACTTGTTCTGGATTTTAAAATTGAAATCTAGACACAAAAAATGTTTCTAAATGTTCTCAAAATTTAGATTCAACGATTAAACAGTTCAGAAGTCTTAAACTCAGACCTCAAATAACTTTTCTGGGATAACTTTTCAACTCAGAAACTTTTAGGCACCTACTGCTGAATTTGTACTTACCAATAAAAAGCTCAGAATTTTCTTAGGACCTTAATTCTCTTAAACTCAAAAAGAAGAAAAAACAATAACTTTGAACCAAGGGGTGTTTATCTGTCGAATATTTTGATTTATTTTACCAAATCATCTAAATCTTGTCTAATAATCCGAATCTCAACGAATAATCTGAATTTTGACGATTAATCTGAATTTTCTTGACGAACAGTTCGAATTTTGAGAATATAAATCTGAATTCTGACGAAGAATTTAAATGTCAACGAATAGTCGGAATTTTACCGAATAATCAGAATTTTTTTGACGAGTAATCCGAATCTTAGTAAAAAGTCTGAATCTTCTCGAAGAATAATCAGAATCTTGACGAATAATCAAAATTTTGAATAATCCGAATCTTGACAAATAATCCGAAGATTTTCACTCTGATAAACACCTCTTGCTTGGAACTTTAAAGCATAAAATTTTCTTAATCTTCTTACATTTTAAAACGATTTTTAACGCAAGGGGTGTTTATCTGAACGAAAATCATCGAATTACTCGTTAAGTTTCGGACTATTTTTCAAGAAAACTCGAATTATTCGTCAAGAAATTTCGGACTATTTGTCAAATTTATCAAATATTTGTCAATTTTCTTCAAGAAGGTTCGAAGCAAGGGGCGTTTATCTGAATGAAATTATTCGGATCTTCGGTAATATTCGGAATATTGGCTAATATTCGGATAATTTGCCAGAGAAATAAAAATATTAATTTTTAGACTCTAAGTCTAAATGGCTTAGATTGAGAAATAGAAGCCTAAAAAAAATACTTATTTCAAACCTTATAAGAACTAAATACAAACCGAATAGTAATTTCACCCCTAATCATGCTAAATTCAAGCCTAAAAGAGCTTAAAATTGAAACATAAAAATATTTTTTAGGCATAAAAAGGCAAAGATTGAGGAATAAAAGCTTAAATTCGAAAGAATCACAGCTAAGAATATATAATTTAGGCCTAGAAAGAACAAAAAGTAGTAAATTCAAGCCTAAAAGTATTTGGTTTTCAACCCTAAAAAGGCAATCTCAAATCTCAAAAAGCTTTAAAAATTATTACATAATTAATGTCTAAAAAGACTAAAATTGAAATTTAAAAAGTAGTTAATTTAAGCTAAAGAGTAGTAAATTCGAGTCAGAAAGTAGTAAATTTAACCCAAAAAAAAGGCTAAATTCAAGCTGATATTATATTTAGTTTTCAATCTCTATATTTCAATGATCGAGGAACAAAACTTATTAAAAAAAACTCATTAAAGCCTAAAAAAAAAAGACTAAGTTCTAACCTAAAAGTAGTAAATTTAACCTAAAAAAGACTAAATTCAAACCAAAATTTCCTAAATACGTTTTTTGATTTTTTCGGTTTTGAATTAATCGGTTTTTAGCAAAAGATGTTCATGTGAAGTCAAATATTCAGATCTTCGGAAATATTCGAATGATTCGCTTAAATAAACAAAATATTCGCCAGATAAACACCCCTTGGTTCGAAGTTTTTGTTAAGATTCGAATTATTTGTCAAGAAAATTAAAGTTATTATTATTATATTCGTCAAGATTCAGATTATTCATCAAAAGTTTAATTATTCGTCAAGATTCGGACGATTAGCAAAATTATTCTAATTATTCGCCAGCTAAACGCCCCTTGTTCTAACGAGATCAACACTAAAAGTTCTTTGAAAAACATTTAAATTTAAAAATTAGGAATATTGAAGAAAAAATGATTTTATTGAATTTTCCTCTCTCCATCAATTGAATCTCTTAAATTTTTCGAACTAATCTCTGCATCATTTTGAGACTTTGCGATGAGAAGAAATTTGTACGTATTAGTGGGAAGAAAGAGGGGAGAAAAACAAATTTTTTCAATGAATAACAAAAAGTTTTTGCTTCTTCAACACGAAAGAGGAAGAATCGTGCTGTGTTTTCTGACGTGAAATCACAAGAAGATTTATATGAGAAAACATTTTATTTCTTTCTACGATATTTTAATTTATTATTTTTATTTTATTGAAGACATTTCCGTTTTTTTTTTCTTAATTAATTTCTCTGTGTTCTTTTTTTCTTGAGGGAAGTTTTTCAATGAAAAGAGCTATTTTTTTTTAATAAAATTCCCAGAAATATTTCTCCCTTCCTTTGGGACTGAAGGGGGAGGAGGTAGTTTTAGACATTTTTTTTTGTCTTTTAAAATTTGCCTTGTTTTAATGGGAAAAATATCCATCATGCTGGAAAATCCTGTATGTGTGTGAGTGAGAGAGAAGGAGTGAATGAGAGAGGAAAACACAGCGCCAAAGTGTAACACCTGCGAATATTCTTCCAGGTCCCCTACTGTGCCCAACTGGTGAGCAATTCCGCGTGTTGTGTGCATCGGTAAAAAATCACTCTTTAACTACACTAACTCGCTTTTCTTGTTCAGTTTATCAATCTTTTTTATTTTCTTTTTTTTTTTTAATTTTTGTTTCCTTATTTAATACTTCCTTCGGCAAAAATTTCTTTCTCATCATCCCACCCCTTGCAGACTGTTGGAGCTTTCACATCTGCCCTGGCGGTGAGGTGATGAAGAATGTTTAAAAGTTTTGCAAAAGGAAGTTCTGTTGGTTATTTTTCTTTTCATTATTTTCTTTATTTTATTTGAAAATTTTTTTTGAAATTTTTTTTTTCTTTCCGTTCGTGTACTCTTTGAGTTGCTGAAGAACACAATGTTGATTTTTATCCACTTGTATTGTTTTTTTGTTCTTATCACCATTAAATATTTGCTAAGAATTATTCACTTTTGTGCAAAATAATTTTTTAAAAAAATTATTGAAAGTTTAATGATGGGTATAATGAAGGACATTTCTTTTAAAAATTAAAAGTTTTCTTTGTGAAGGAAAAGAAAATGAAAAAAAGGTTCATTTGAAAAGCAAAAAAAAAAACACTAATTAGATTTAGTACAAAGAATTTTAGAAAGAAATTCTTGGTGCTAAATGTGTCTTAGCTATGGGGGTGATTAGTACAAAATTTTTAGAACTGAGAAGCATTACAAACCTTCAATAAATAAATAACTTAAAGAGGATTAGAGGAGAATAAATATTTCCAGAAGAAACCCATTTTGTACTAAATTTGTACTAAAAAAAGCGATCAAAACTTCTTTTAGCACAATATGTGCCTGAGCTTAAAGGTTGCCAAGTACTAAATTTTAGACCTGTCAAACCTTATAAACTTTCAATCAATTAAGAATTTAAAAAATTAAATACAGGAGACACATTTCGTTGAAAAGAAAGTTTTAAAAAATCTAATTTTTTACAAAAAAAAACAGAAGATAGAATCCTCTTTTATTGGCACAAAATGACCCTCGGCTATGCGGTTGATAAGTACTAAATTTCGAAGAAGACACATTTCGTCATAATTTTTTTTTGTTTTCTTTACTCAAAGTTTATTTGAAAAGATAATTTAAAAAAAAACTAATTTTTTAAAGTCAGAAACCTATTTTTAGTACTTATTAATTAGTACTTATTAATCTTATAGCCGAATGTGAGGATTTATCACTTTTTAGTCAAGACACATTACGTGCTAAAAGATTTGATATTCTTTCACATAAACTTTCAAAATAAATGCCAAATCAAATGAACTTTTCCTTAAAATTATTTCAAGTCCTTAAAAAAAACTATTATACTTAAATAACCAAAACTTAATTTTCAAATTAAAAAATAAATAAACAAGAAGTTTGCTTAAAGCTCAATATGCTTAAGCTTTTTGTCTGTGAATCATCTATGTGGCTAATTTTGTTTTTGTGGTGTTAACTAACCCTCATTTTCTAATTAATTAATTTTAATATTTTCAAAATAAGAATTAATAAATAATTTCTATATACCCAGAAAGAAATTACAACAAAAAAAACTTTCATTGCTAAATGCAAAAGAGCTTTTAAAGAAAAACTTTAATCACTCAAAATTAATATTTTGTTATTTATTTGTTAAGTCTTTTATTAAAGAATTCAGTTCAAGTCAAATTTTATTTTAAATATTTTTTTCTTTAAATGAGTTTTCAGAAGAATTTCATTTATTTTCCACACACAAAGACTTTTCAGAAATCTTCAAAACAATTTTTTTTTAAATGCACAAATTTTTTTCAATTAAAAATCACCTTAATCTCACCTTTCTGATGAATAATAATTTTTTGTACTAAAAATATCTTCTGGAAAAAAATAAATTTTCACAAAAATTAGCACTACAAAAAACAACAGCACGGGCACAATTTACAAAGGCATGTTGAAGCACATCAATGAGGAATTTCATAACTTTTTCAGCCTGTTACTAGTAATATTTAGGGTGGAAAAGTCATGAAATTTTCGAGAAAAAACACATTTCAGTACTCCCACGAGCATGTTTTGCATGTTTATTGATTAATTTCACTAAAAAAATCATTCACTTTTACTCACTTTTAGATTGTTCTTAACTAACAAAATATATTGCAGATTTCAGCGATAAGTTTAGATTAAATAGAAATGAAAATGTAGTGTAGTTTTATATTACTTTCGTAGAGAATATTGGGTTTGTAACTCAGAAAAATAAAATTAAAATAAATAACAATTTTAACAAATTATAAATTTTCTTTCAGATAAAATTCTTTACTTTTCTTACAATAATTTATAATCTGAAAGAGCTTCTCTTGTGTTCTGTACAAAAGAATTGCAAATTTTAATAGGTCTAAAAAATTAGTACATAATATTAGACCACATAGTCAAGACGGACGCATTTTATAAACCATAAAAATTACGATATTTAAGATTTGAAAATTTAAAAAAAAGTCATCAATTTCTCTGAATTATGTTCTAAAATTTATTTCGTGTACTAAAAATCACAGTATCTGCCCACAAAAGAGTTAAATTCTTGAAGCCTTTAAAACATACTGGTAAACAAAATTCGGGTCCTATTATTCTACATCATCATAGGGTCTTTTAACTCATATTTATCTTGTACTAAATTTAGTACAAGTCAATTTTTTTACCCGTTCATTTGGAAGGTAATGAAAAATCATTTACGCGGAATACGAAAAAGCTTAGAAATGACATTTATAAACATTTGTGTCAAGAGATAATTTACAAATCAAAAATATTTTTAGTACGAGCTTTCCAGATTGGTTTAAAAAAATAATATTAAAGTATTTCGCACTACTTTTAAGACAAGATTTAAAGTCAAGTCGAAACTAAGTTATCAGGTTTTTAGTACTGAATTGTCCTCATATTGAAGGGTAGGAGCCTTAGAAGTACTAAATTCAAACCTCAATGTACTAAATTTTAGCCTTTAAGTACTAAATACATTGAGAAAGAAAGAAATTCGCTTTTTAGCTCTAAAGATTTACACTGAGGACTAAAATCCTCAAGAGATTGATAGAAATTGTACTAAATTGAAATTTAGTACAAGAAAAACTTTTTTTTCTGAGTTACATCCCCAAAGAAATATTCATTTTTCCTCTTCATTTATATGCACCATGAAAAATAGTTTAAAATTAGCACAATAAATTTTAGTACTAAAACATTTTAAATATGAAAAGAAACGAATTTCTGGTTAATATTCGAATGTGTGGTTAATATGGATAACCATACATTTGTGTACTAAAAAAAAAAGAAGCCAGGACTGTGAGACAAAAACGCGAAAGAAAGAACAAAAGCATCTCGTGGATTAATGCGCGGTTGTAGATTTTAGTTTTGAGAGGTGAAAGAAGAGAATTTTATGCCTTAAAAATGGCTTGTGTGCTCTTTCCCAAACTCCTCCAGGATGGGCGTCTTTGCTGCAGTTTTGGTAGCTCTTGCGCTGACCCTGATGACCACTACGGACCTACAGTCACTCAAGCGTCTCATGGCCATTTGGCATCGGAAACAACGTCCACTGAGACGCCAACGACGGCTGTACCAATAACATCGCTACTGAGGCCAATTCAGGGACGGCCATTCCTGACAACTCGCATGCCCGGTGTCTGAGCTAAATACAATCCACGAGTACTAAAAAAAGCAAAAATTTAGCACACACACGAAAGGTAGGCAAAGCCACACAATTAATCACTTTAAAGCCCTTTGTTTATTGCAATGAAGAAGAAGAAGAAGTGAAAAAGGAGACCCCACGAAAGACGCAACTTTAGTCGTATTGAAGAATGAGGTTAGGAAAACAACAACAACAAAAGAGAGGTTAGGACTTTAATGACATTTCTTGGAAGCACGAATAACTGAATTTGAAAGAAATATTTAAATTTTAAACGAAAAAGTGTTAAAGATTGTATTGAAAAGTGTTTGATTTGAAAACACGAAAAACAAAATTTAGTACACACAGATAAGAAAAAAAAATCCTCAAGATTGTTTAAAGAAGAAAGTGAATTGAAAACAAACAAAAAAAGCTTTTTACAGTGAAGAAAACATTAGGAAAATGAAGTAAAAAAAATATTACTAAATTTTTGAAATTTTGATAAATTATTGAAGAATTATTAACTATTTTCTGACATTCCTTTGCGAATAATTTTTTTTTTTCACATAAATGTTGTTTCTTCTTTTTATTTTAAACAAAGTAATTCATAATGAAGGATTGAACAAAAGTGTCTTTAGTACTTTTTAGTACTCGCCTGTATATTATTTCATGTGTATATTTTTTTCCTCTCTTAAATCCAAACGTCTGTATATTTGTCATCCCCTTTCATCCCACATTAATTTTTTTATTAATTAATCTTAAAATTTAATATTTAAATGTCTTACAACACAATGTACAGAAGAAATTTACAAAAAAAAAATGAAAGAAAATACCAAAATGTATATTTGTCTTCTAATTTATGATTTATATTTTAGCATAAATAATTTTTTTTAGTACTCTTAGCATGTACCTTCCCCCTCCCTCTCAAAAGGCGAATGAAAAAAAAACTTGTGTATAGTAATAAAAACAATTTTTTTGTGAATTGAGCCACACACAGAAAATTAAAAAAAAAAAAAAAGAAATAATTCGTGAAAAGAAATTACCAAAATAGCAACTTTTGCACATTTTGAATGAATTTAGTACATGTACTAAATTCAACCCATGTGCATTAGTTAATTTACGTCAATTTGTTCCTTGAAAGACGATTAAAAGAAAAAGAAGAAGATGTGTAAATTCCAGATGAATTCAAGCTATTTAGAGAGCTTTTTGCAAAAATATAAAGAAAAAATGAAAAATCTTGTTATTTAATTCGTAGAACAAATCTCCACAATTAACGATGAAAAAAAAACAAATAGTTAAAAAAAACATTTAAAAGAAAAAAAAACCTTTTAAAAAGAACTTTCGGGATGAAAATTATAAAAATAAAAAATAAAATAAATTGAAAATTTCACGTTGAAACGAAATTATTGCGATAGAAACATGAAATAATAACAAAAAAAAGCACAAATATTAATAAAAAAAAATGAGAAATGTTAATAATAACTTTTAGTTCCTTCTTTGTCTTTTAGATGTTTAAGGGCGCGCGTGTGAATTTTTGCGAGATATTCCTTAAAAAAAAAACAGAAAATAAATCAATAAAGTTTTTCACAAATTGAAACTAAAATGAAAATTTAATAAAAAAAAAACTTGTCCACGTGTAATTGATTGGAAACAATAAAAAAAAAAGTTAATTAAAAAAATATAAAAAATAATAATTAAAAGAATAAAAAAAAATATTCAATATAATTGCCTTTTTGTGTGAGGCGACAGAGAATAAATGATAAAAGAATAAAATTTTCTGAGAGAGAAATGCACTCATGTAAATATTTTGAAAATAAAACTTTAATATTAAAAAAAAACTATAGAAAGTGAAAATATTTAAATATTAGAGAAATATTCTTTTTTTCGTTCTTGTGTTAATTTTGGTGGATTTTGTACATAAAAAAAGTGCGTGAATGCGTGGAGATTATACTTTAAAGTGAGAAAAAAGAAGCAGAGAGAATAAAACAAGATAAAAAACAAATATTTATTACAAAGAGAAAATAAATAATAAAAAAAATAGAATTATTGTGAAGAGAAGTTAAAGTAAAAGAAAAAAATTGAAAATTAATTATTTGAGTGAAGAATTAAGTGAGAAATTCAATCAAACATCCCAGTTTATAGAAAATTTTCAAATTTTTAAAGAAATCTCACTTTTTTTTTAAATTTAATTTTTCAATCCTCAAACTCTGAAATTTAGCAACAAAAAAACAAACTATTAAAAAAAATAATCTCCTTACTTGATTTATTTCAGAGAGATGATGAAAAATGAATGATAAAAGAACTACGTATTATTAAAAAAAAAAATGAAATTAGCACAAATAAAATTCTTGTAAATTTTGCGATAGATATTAAATATATTAAAAAATTAAAATATTAAAAAAAAAATAAAGAAAAATATATTGTTAACTATGTATAAAAAAAAACAAAACACACGGAAGTAAATGAATGCGGAGGAATTTAGAGAGATGAAGGAAATTGTGGTTGGATGGCGTCAATAGAAGAAAAAAACTCGTGAGAAAACTTTGAAGAGTTTAAACCAAAAAAAAAAACAAGAAAACTTAAAAACTTTGTAAAATCCACGGAATATTCACAAAATTCTCAAAAAAAAAAAAATAAAATTTCCAAAAATAATTCTCATTTTGTTCTCTCACCTTTCACATCAGAAAATTTCACTTTTTTGTCAGGAAAATATTTAACGTTTGATCAGGAGAATATTTTTCAAGCAACAAGACTAATTTTCTGATCAAAGAAAAAATTATTCCCTCATTTTTCAGCAAAAAAAAATCATCAAAAACTTTCGGCAAATTTTAGGAGAAAATCATTCACTTTAAGAAAAAGTAGTAAAAGTAATTTTTTTAAAGAATAATTTAGATTTTTTTGTAATTTAAAAATCAACAAGAAACAAAAACATTTCAACTGATTAACCCTTTAACTGTTCATTGTGCTAGAATTGTTTTTGCTTGAAATAAAAATTCTAGCAGTTTACGTGGTCAGTTGAACACTTAAAAGATTTTGGAACTGAACTGAGCACCTAACATGGTGGAGACTGGAAAATTCTAGCAGTTTTTCTTTGAAATTCTAGCAATTGATAAATGAACTGTGAATGGGACACTTTATGCATCCACTGGTCTCCAACAAGCTAAAAGTCATTCAACAGATAATTTATGTAAAATTATATAGAAAAATCTGCTAGAATTTGTTAGTCTCCAACGTGCTAAGGCGTTTACACTTTGGAACCCGTGGAGCCCTTTAACTTGTAAAATTGACAGTTTTTCCGCGTAAAACCCAAATAAGAAAAAAAAACAACTGCTAGAATTTCACGTTCCTTACCATTACTACATTATCTATAATATTAATTGAAAAAAAAGAGAAAACAAAATGCGAGAGATTTTGTGGAAAAAGTAAAATTGACACAAAACATTTTTTTACATAAGTAATTGAAAAGAAAAGAATTCTCTTCCGAACTGCTAGAAAACAAAAAAAAGTTTAAAACTGCTAGAATATTAATTTTTTTTAATGAAAAAATAAATCAAAAAACGGATTTTTTGCAAAATGCTAAAATGCAATAAAAGGAAAACTGCATGAATTCTAGCACTTCTCATCACATGATGAATGATGAAAAAATCAACTAAACTTCTATCTCTTTCTAATATGGTGCTGAAAATGCATTGTAATTACTTTTTTTTTAAATTAAAATAAATAATAAATGAAAAATGAAAAGAAAATATTTCTAATATATTTGCTAGTCATTGTGGAGTTAGTAGAAAAATGATAATGAAAAGAAGAGAAAAAAAAACAAAAAAGTTTTTTTTGCGACAACGGAATAAAAGAAAAAAAATAATGAGAAAAAAAGAGAAAGAGAAATCCTTTGAAAAAAAAATATTATTTTTATTACAATAAAGTAAAATATAGTTTAAAGGAAGGAGAAGAAAATGATGAAATAAGAAGAAAAAATTGCAAAAAGGGGAAAGAAAAATTTTATTTTTAAAGAGAGATTAAAGAAGAACAAGAGAAAAAGAACAAAAAAAAGTGAGGAACAAGAGGGGAATAAAGAGGAGAAGAAAATAAAACTTGATGATGATGATGGAAAAATAAATGAGTATAACTGACACATTGATTTTGTTGTAATATAATGTGTGCCAATTAATATTTAGAGAATATAATAAAAAATAAATAGGCTGCATTCTATTCATCGTTTCCTTTACCAGAGCAAGAAAAAGGCGCACAGACATCTGCATACATAGTTTTTGCTGAAAACTCTCTCTCTCTCTCTCTAAAAAACAATAAAGAATAAATCTTTTTTCAAAGAATTTTCAATGCTTCAATATATTTTTTTTTATTTTCAAAATGAGGTCGATTTGGTCAAAAATTCTTTCATCTTTGTCAGAAATTAATGCTTTGAAATCTTTAAAAAAAAAATAGAAAAATAATGTTCTTTAAAAAATCGTTTAAAAATGAAAGAAACTGTCAAAATCTTAACACTTGGAGGACCCAACATTTGGCACAACGCGGAGGATCAAATTGGTAATAAGTACCAGTTGATAAAATATGCTCAATAATTAATTATTAATCAGTTTATTGAACGAGGATCGAAAGTTTCACTAATTCTTGATCTCCTTCAAGCATTCCTACACCTAATTACTAAATATTTAATTGAGAAAATCGTTACTGGAAAAAAATTGCGTCGAATCGATGCAAAATTGCCAATTCAAACGACTTTTTTAGCTGCAGTTTTGCTTAATTTATTATTGCGCCTAAATCATCACAAACTTTGATTCTTCAGGTAACTTTTTAATCACTTCCGGCAATAAAATTCGTCCATATTAATAATTTTCACTCGGGGAAAAGTGAACGAGAGTATTTCATTTGGAAAATATGGGGAAACATAACCTCAAAACCATGGCTAAAATGTATGGGATTTTGACTGGTAGTTATTACCAATTTGATCCTCCACGTTGGATTCACACTTTGACCTCAATTATCTTCCAAAGAAAAGTCTTTTCTCGAGATTTTCTTTCTGCTATCTTAAAGTAATTAAAATTCCCTACACATAGATGCTAAATTCATCGAGATAGGTCCAATAGATTTTATTCTGTGACGATTTTTAGGTTCAAATTGGTAGCAAGTACCAGTAAAGTCCTCCGAGTGTTAAAAGAATTTCAACAGAAACGTCCCAATAACTCAATAAAAATAGCAAAATTTAGGCTAAAATAATTTTCTTACTAACTTTATCTTTTGTTTTAAAGGCGGAATTTCGAGATCTTGATAAAGTCAATCATAACGCGTCCAGTTACAAGAGTTGAAGTTCCACAACGTGTAGAAGTTTGTTTATGCGTTGTAATGCAATTGTGAGCAGTAATTAGTAGGCAAACTTGATTTTTTGTGAAATTCAGTACTAATTTGATGTATAAAAATGGTCATATCTCTGGTTCTATAAGACCTACAGAAATTTCTTGAATACACACAGAAAAATTTTTCGCATTTTGTGAATGCGAGTGAAATGGTTCGCAGTTTCAATGTGCGAGCCTCAGGTAGACTCGCACATTACTATTACGAGTCTATGGTAGATAGTTTCTTTCTCACTAACATTTGACAGGTTTTTTTTTGACAAGCTCCTTGTTTATTTTCAATTTGCCCGTTACCGCAATGCCTCATCTAAAGAACACTGACACGATTTTCTGGAGACGTGGTATATGAGATATTCAGTCCAGAAAACGTTTTTAAACGTTTTTGTTCTGGTTTTCCTGCAACAAAAAAGCATTTTCATCATACACGTATGATTTTGGGTCATTTTATAAAAGATGTTACACCATTGAAAGATTAACTTCTGCAAAAAGATTTCGTGACGTCATGTCATAGGATAATCCATACCTTTTTCTCTTTTCGTCATTGAATAAATTCTTAATATATCCAATCATTTACAAAATTTTGCAAATATTTTTTTTATGATTACAAAAAAACCCAAAAATTATTAAGCTGTTTTACGAAATCTTATGTCGCAAAGTGCTACTTTAAAATAACACGAGCTACTTTAGAAAGGATTTTCAGTCGGGATTTCGCCCTCAAATTCTTTTGACCGCCATCTTGCATACCAAACTATCCTTGATTCTACAAAATAGGGCTTTATAACGTTTCATAAGATCTATATTTTCCTAAATTAAAACAAATAAATTAATAATTAAAATAAAAAAATAATATTCGCGTGAAAAACAAGTTTATGGTTATGGGAAATGTGAGAAACATCATCCAAAAAGCGTGGTTGTAAAATAAAATATTTATTTTACATTACATTTGTTGGAAAAAAGTTCGGATAAAATGGCGGCCATTTTTGAATTGCTTAAAAATTTTTATCTAAAATTGATCAACGTAACCATATTAATATACTTTCATAATTTACCTTTAAGCTTATAATAAGCTTTAATATTTATGATCGGACATTTCGGTTTAGGATTGTTCGTCCGATTGACTTAAATTTTATTTTATAAAGTTAAATTAATGTCTTATGAAACATTATCAAGTTAAATTAGTTTTTGACGATATTTTTTAAAAATCCTTTCTAAAGTAGTTCAAGTTATCTTAAAGTAACCCTGCGACGTAAGATTTTGTAACACAGCCTTATTTAAGGGTCTATTAATTAACTTTTGTTTTTTTTTTTTTAATTATAAAAAATAATTCGAACTTTGAAAGTCATTATGAAATTATTTAATGACAAAAAAGAAAAAGTATGGATTATCCTACGACCCATTTTTAATTTTCAAAGAAAAAATTGTGCCCTATTCACCCCAATTTCCTCTACAAAAATCCTTTTTTTTTATCTGCGCGAATTTTGCGAACTTCGTGGTGCTTTTCCATCTGCGCGCCAAACGGTTGTGCTTTGAAATTTCAAATTTTCCCACCATCTGGAATGTTTCACAAGTTTTGTTTCACATTTTAATACATGTGTGTGAAACATGGGGAATTGTCCGTGGAAGTTCTTAGGAAACTTCTCACTATCATGCACGAAGGGGATAGTGACATTCACGAATTTCCTTTTCGCGATCCGGGAGAATGGGAAAAGCGAAAAAAAGTGGATTTTTTCATGGTATCACCACAGGATATTGTTGCACAGGTACGTACAGAGGTCCCCAATACCCCATCCCACCTCCTCAAGCCCCTTCAGTGCGTGGAAAATTCCCCCAAAGTGACCATTTGGGGGATCGACGAAGTGAAGCAAAAAAAAAACCTTCACAGGCAGGTGTGAGATGTTTACTTTATAGGAGAAGAGCTAAAGTGAATTTGGCCCGAGAGGTGCTAAAAGATACTCACCACACATGCCAAACTTCCTGCCTTTCGGGGCATCGATTGATGGTCTCACGCCGGGAGATGTTTTTTTTGTGGGTTTATTTTGTAGCGAAACATGCGAAAAGAGCTCTCAGTGTGCGCGTTGAGGAGCAACAGGTTGCTTTGATTTTGACGATGTTTTGATGAAGTTTTTGTTGATTTTTCTACCAAAAAGGGGAAATGCCTCTGCCTGCAGTACATCCGTTTCCGCTTGAAGCGTGCCGGGGCACTCAATCGGAAGGTAATTCAGCGTCTTCGTACCATCACAATCGAATCTCCAGCCACAAATACCATCATCAGGGATGTTTTTCCCATTCTCAATGGGGTAAGAGCTGAGGCTCTCTCTTTCTCTCCTTTTCTTAACGGAACTTCCGTGTGATCTTTGTAGCTTGGCGAGGAGCTCGAACGGATGCACCCGCGTGTCTACAGCAACGTCGGACGGCAGCTATCACGTGCCTGGAGCGATCTCCCCGATGCTGAGACCCTCTCCCTCCTCCTTGCCGAAGTGGCCAAGGAGCTCTTCCGCGGCGGCACCAGCTGGGCACGCGTAATCTCCTTCGTGGCCGTCATGGGGGGTGTGGCGCTCGATTGTGTCCGTCTGGGTCGTTCGGAGGCACTCCCGCGCCTCGTTGAGGTCTTCGGGCATGTCGTGGAGGAGGATCTAATGGGATGGCTCGAAGCACGCGGCGGCTGGAAGGGTTTGCTCACCATCCGAGCTGCTGGTGCTGACTACACGGTGATGGGATGGCTCTCAATTGGGGTGGCTGTTGTTAGTTCCGTCTACCTGGCCACGTGCATCCTTGACTCCCTGCGGAGGCTTATTTTATGATCAAAACACGAGAATTACGCGCTCAAAGGGAAGTTTTCTTCTTTATTTTTTTTTCTTTTAATTGTTAATGCAAAGTGGATGCTTTTTGCCTTAGGGGAGACTCTGGTAACTTTACCACTTCTTGAGCTTTTTAAAAGCTTGAAAAATCTCATTTCTCTTGGTAATAGGGGAAATGGGGCAAAGTGATAACAAAAATTCTTATAAGAATCGTATTTCAGGGCTAAAAAGCATTTGAAAAATATTTATCCAAAAGACTGGATAAAACATTTTTGAAGAATTTATCATAAAATGTGTCTTGAATATTTGAATTTGAATTGGACTTTTGGTCATTGGATAAAAAATTCAAGGTTAATTAATAAATAATTAATTAAGTCTTGACTATTGATGTGATAAATGTATTAGATAAAAATTTATCCAAAGGCAATTTTTTTTATCCAGATTAACAAAAATGTAAAAATTAGCTTTACAGTTTTGGGATAGATTTTACATTTTGATTAAAGTGTTGATTAAAGATCGATTGTTGGATTATCTAATAATTATTTTTTTAAAAAATTGAAAAAATAAAACAAAATTTTGCAATTAAGTGAGAAAAGTAAAATACGCAAAATCCAATTAAGGTAAACTTACTTCAAATGCCTTTATTCTTAATTTTTTTTTTATCCAGAATAATTTTTATCTAAGATCTATCGATATATTATAACGAATATTTTATCCAGAAAAAAATTATCTTTTTTTTATTCAAATCTTATCAAAAACAAATAGTTTAATCAGAGAATATTTCATAAAGATTATTTTTTTATCAAGAAAATCTTAACCAGAATTTTATAAAAAAAAAATTTTCAAGCAGATCAGAAAAAAATATTTTTTTTAAATTACTTCGTCAAAAAACATATTATTGTAAATTTTATATCAAGACTTGAAAACAGGTGAATTTTTTTTTATCAAGAATCTACTCTCAAGAAATTTATCAAGAATATTCTGATAAAAGAATCTTTTATCAAGAAAATCTTATCAAGAATATTTTATTAAACAATATTTTTCATGCAAACTTTATCCAACATATTATGGTAAATCTTTTATCAAGATGTGAGATAGGAGAATTTTTTTATCAAGAAAATTCTGATAAAAGAATATTATCAAGAGATTTTTTTTCAAGATAAAATATCAATTAAAAATTAACAGGAATATTTAATCAAAAGAATATCTAACAAGAATTTTATTAGGAAAATTTTAACAAGAGAGTGTCCAAAAGGAATTTTATCAAGAAAATCTTGCCAATCAGAAAAATATTTATTCAAGAATCAACTGTTTTATCAAGAAAATGAAAACATTTCAACAAGAAACCTCAGTTAAAAAAAATTCTTGACAAATCCTATCAAGAAAATCTTTTGTCAAAGATTTTTTTTATCAAGAACCGTTTTAAAATAATAAAAAATATATCCTGAAAATCTTTAATCAAGATTCGTTTAAAATTAAAAAAAATATCCTGAAAATCTTTTATCAAGAATCTTTTTAAATGATCAATATCCTAGAATTCTTTTATCAAGAATACTTTTAAAATTAAAACAAAAAAATTATCCTAAAATTCTTTTATCCAGACTCTGCAAAAAGCATCCACTTTGTTGGAAAACTCCCTCAATTTGTTACTAAAAGAAATATTTTATTTTATTTTTTGTTGAGCTGGGAAAATCTCCTTGCATTTGTTATGAAAATATTTTTATGTAAAAAAAAAAGATGTTTTTAGGGAAAAATATATATTTTTTGGGTATATATATATTATATTACTTCATACTATATATGTATTATTACTTCACAAAACCTATTCCACAATACAAGAGAAGGGGGGCTGACTGAGGTAAAATAAAGAGGAAAAAAAGAAAGTTTTTTCTTAAGAAAAAATCATCACACCTTAATGTCTGCATCCACGTCAAGATCTTCCTCCGCAACGGTTCGTCGTATCCACAGAAGAGCCTTCTCGATGCGCCTCAGACTCGCACGCACGAGGAAGCTACTGATGAGGAAGTACTCCGTGAATTGTGCCCCCCTCTGCCCGCGTGAGTCCATTGCATTCTCATAGAGGACCTTCGATGTGAGACAGAGGAGCCACTGGAGGATTTCCGGATGCGTCGGGGCACCCCCAGTGGGTCGTAGCCACGCAGATGGTGCCCAGAGGAACAATTGCATCACATTGGCGGCTACATCGGCGCTCAGTCGCTGCAGAAAAGCATCAAAAGTTGTTCCGGAAAAATTCTTTTTTTTTCTTTTGTCTTTCTCACCTTTTTGGGATTCCTCTGGAGGAGATTTCCAATCAATTTGCGCACAATGAGAGGCACATCGTCATTCAAGGAGGGCAAATCAGCATCACGGTAAGAGTAGCTCTTCACACCGGAGGAGCTGTAGAAGGGATTTTTAGCACCAAAAATCTCATAAGCAATCGCCCCGGAAGTCCACAAGTCGGCTTTTGTGTAGTCAAGTGTTGCAAAAGTCCCGGGATTCTGGGTAATGATCTCTGGCGCCATTAGCGCTGTATTCCCACCTTTGTCCACCTCAGCCGTGGGATAAGGCACGCGTAGGCCATTCCTTTTTTTTAAGGAAGAAATTAAAAGAAAGAAAATTTACGCGCATTCAGTGACAAATTGCATTTTTATACGCTAGTTGGAAGGAATTTTTACGTAATTTACCCGGCTAGATAAGGTATTTTTATCAAAATTTAGACAAGCTGGGTAATTTTTTACAACAGAAAAAAGTATTTATTACACGTTAAGTTCAAAAGAAAAATTAAAATTAATAAATATCCTATTAATTTCAATTCATTTTATTAATGTTTTGATACTCAAATGAATATTTTACGTGACATGTAGCAAATAGGCCTTACTGTAGAAAAAGTCTCGTTGGGTATTGAACAGCGTAGTCAACCGGGCTGACTATATTGCATTGATAGTATCATTTCTATTACGCATTTTTATCTATAAGTTGTTCTTTTTTCTTAAGGAACATAAGCGCAATATGGGTCAACCGGGCTTAATTTTCTTTACTCTTCCTTATTTACTACGTAAAAAATCAAATTTTACGTATTATACTTCATTTCATACTACGAAACGGATAAATTTAACACCCTTTGGGTGACTAGATGTCACTTTAATGACAATCACTGATAAATCTCATTTTTATACGCGAATCGTAAGGAATTATTACAAAAATTACGTTTAATAATAACCCGACTGACAAAAATATAGTATTTGCTATATTTCTCATGATAGGTAGTTTTTACGATAAAAAATCATTTTTGATTTAAATAATTTATTACACCACTTGCAGGATATGAACAATGTCGTAGAAAAAGTTTTCTTCCCGGTTGGATTACACAAAATTGTATGACTAACTAAACGTCAACTTTAACACCTAGTAGTATTTTTTGACGTTTTGTAACAGGAGAAATTTTCTTTGATAAAAAAAACTATTTTCAATGTAAAAATAAGTTTTATATTAGGTCAGCCGGTTAAATTTTTGACAGTTTAAATTTTACAGTTAGCGTAATAATAAATTCATATAATTTGATATTGTAAAACACGTAAGAGTTGATATAAAACTCGAAAATTGCTAATTAAATAGCGTAGAAAAATACGTAGAAAAAATTTACCCGGCTGGTCCAGTGTTTTATGTTTTTTTAGTATTTTTCTACGCGATGTAAATAAATAAACCCAGATGGCAAATTGTATGCAAATGATGCAAATCTTGATAATTTTGAGAAATTCGTAGACATTTTGTCATCAATTGAATATTTTTTTACGTCTAGACAGGGGCATGCCCAACTCCGATATTTTTTAAATATCCTTCGATACCGATCAGACGAAAGGATTAATCTACAAAGTTCCACCTCTATTCGAAAGTTTATTTAATTAGCTTTCGATTAATCCCTATTTCCTCATCCGGATCGACCTATTAATGTACGAAAAGTAAAAAAAAATTCTGGCGAGTCAGTAAAATATCGATATCGATAAAATATCGATTGGACAAATCAATAATATCAAAATATCGCCACTTTTTTCATGACTAAAGCAACGATATAATACGTAAAAAAATTATCTGGCTGGTTCAGCGTTTTATATTTTTTCAGTGTTTTTCTACGCGGTGTAAATAAATTAACCTGAATGGCAAATAATCAAATCATTGATTATTTTGTAAAATTCGTAGGCATTTTGTCACGAATTTAATAGAATTTTTAATAAAAAATTTGAAATAATAATTTGAATAAATTTTTGATTTTCTGTCGGCCAACTCTATTGAATTTAATGTATGTAAATATTATTTTAGGTTAGAAATTCGATTTAATATTGGGAAAATCAATAATATCAAAATATTTTATTATTATTATTATTATATCTAATTCAAACAGCGATATGGGTCAGCTGGGTACAACTTTTCCAATGCAAATTTTCTATTTTATTACTCGTCGTGTAAAAAATCAAATTCAACGTATTTATACTTCACTTCTTCTACCCAAATGAGTACAGATTTAATACACCGACCACAAGTATATTAATTGCCAAAGATTTTTTACACGACGTGTAATAAATAGTCACTGGCGTCAGGAAATATTACCCGGTGGGACCAAATCTTCTCACACGATGTAAATTAATGATTTTTTTAGCTTTTAGATTAATTTTCTTACCTTTTATCCGCCACACAGCACCCAAAATCCGCCACAACGAGCCCTGGGGTACCATCAGTACCGACATCGATGAGAATATTGTCGGATTTGAGGTCCCTGTGAGCCACTCCGTAGCGATTGAGATGCGCCACAGCTTCGAGGAGTTGAGCAAAGAGCAAGAGAGCCCATCGGGGTGTTGTCTTCCCCCCTTGTGTGTCCAGGAAATCCCTCAAGCTGCAGTGGTAGCGTCGCATAAGGAGGAAGAGGCTCATATTCCGCCCGAAACCCGATTCGTGGAGTCTCGGCGGGAGGGCCGAGGGGTACAGTGTGTGCGCCCCCTCGAGATTGGGCATTTGGGCACAGAACACGCCCAGCATGGAGACTACATTGGGATGGGGTGGTAGGAGGGTTGCCTGATCGGCGAGATGTTGCCAAAAGCCAGCAACTTCGAGGGCACGATACCTCGCGGGGACAGTTTCCCGGAACATGGCCCTCACAATAGCCAGGGCGTTGCTCTGGACGTCGTAGTTGAACATTATCTTCAAGGCCAGTGGGTAGGAGCGATTGGGGCCAGCATTTGTCACAGCTGTGGAGCCCTTGGTGCCCTTGAGGGCGGCTGCATGGACAACAGCTGAGCAGCCTTTTGCAATTGGGGCGCCTATTTCTAAGTCATCAAGGCCAATTGGGGCATCCCCCACGGATATTTCTGCTTCATCCCACGACGGACGGAATTTCTCCACTGTCTCCTAAAGGAATTCAATGGGAATCTTTCAAGGACATGCCGGAATTTCTCTTAAAATTTATTTCTCTGACGACCTTGAAATCAGCTGTCATCGAAGTGAGGTTATGTTGCTTTCTTTTTAGGAGAAATTTCTCGATTTCTTTGTGGGGCGATGAAATTCACAAACTTACCCGAATTTTCCAACAAGTTTCCTCCAATTCAGCATCCTGAAGGAGTGTTGCCCCCTCTGCAGCAGCTGCAATGCCCACAAAAGCCACCATAGGTCCGGAATCACTGTAAAATAGCCTAAAACAAGAGAAAAATGTCTTCAAATGAGTGGAAAATCGTAAAAAAAATCATTTTAAACGTACTTTTTCACCATTTGCGTCCGGATGTCAGCTGTGGGATTCCCCGTAGCCTTGATTCCCACATTGTCCAGCAAGAGTTTCCTCGCATGGACAATAAATCGGGAAAATCCGTATCGCTGGAAAGGTTCCTGATATCGAATGACCTGTTTTTCCGTGCAAAATTCCCGGGAAAATTCATGAAAATTGTTAAAAGAGCGACGAAATGGGTAATTGGGGTTCCAATGGGGGCTCACCTGTTCAGTTCTGACTCCATTTGAGCGCCTTTTCCGGGAGTTTTCACTGAATTTCGTATGAATTCGTCGATTGTTTTGTCGCCATAAATAGCGCGTATGCTGGAGGAAACGCGACGAAATGTTTCGTATCATTGCTCCAAGGCTTTGTTTTGCGGGAAAACAACTACTTTTCCACGATTTTCACACAATTTCCCAACTTTTTCGCAAAGAATGTTTTGAGAATTTTTCTACGCATCACTTTTTTCTTATAAGAAGCAATGATTTTGTCCGCGGCGCGGCGCTGTTGGCGGGAAGTTTCCTTACTGTGTTTCACTTTCACCTGCGCAGCATGCATGAAACATCTTAAGAATGAATGAAATCATTGAAGAATAACATAAAACATCATTGAAACAAGTAGGCGTAGATACGTGGATTGTTTTGCCGGGCCGCACAGTGAAGTGGAAAGTCAAGAAAATCCGTGAAAAATGACCAATTTAAAGGTGGTACTGAATAAATTCTACGATGAATACATCAATCATACACCGAAGAAGCTTAAAATCATCGACGCGTACCTTTTCTACATTCTTCTAACTGGAATAGTTCAATTTGTTTACTGCTGCCTCGTGGGAACTTTCCCGTTCAATTCATTCCTCTCTGGATTCATTTCCTGTGTCAGTTGCTTCATTCTTGGTGGTAAGAAACTACCTCCTGCCCCGTGAGATTCTCCCCAAAATCTCCAGGGACACCGGAAGACGTTAAAATCATTATTTTTTCCATGTTTTTTGCTATTGTAGTTTGCCTGAGACTTCAATCAAATCCGCAGAATAAATCGCAATTCTATGGAATTTCCACGGAAAGGGGCTTTGCTGATTTCATTTTTGCCCACATAATTCTCCATTTGGTCGTTATGAACTTCATTGGGTAGATTTTCACCCAGGAAAATCCCTTTTTTCCACTAAATTTTCTAATGTAATTCAAGCTTTGAAAGCAAAAAAAAAAATAAAGTGAAATGTAAAAAAAAATGTTTCATTGATGTTTCATTGGTAGCTGTCAGAAGAAACGTCAAGGAGAATTCTGTTTTGGTCTATTTGTTTTGATTTTATCGAATCTCTGTGGGTGAACTTTTCACGCAAACAAAGCCAGAAGCTAAGAGGAGATCAAAGGCAACTCATCCCAGAAGCAGAAGGCAAGAGAGTCCAGGAGGTCGCAGTAGCGCGTTATGCTTCAACAATGGCAGAAGAGGAGCAGCTGCAAGTGAATTGCGACGAAGGGTACGATTCAAGGAATTCAACATTGAGTAAGAAAAGTGAGAAAATTGCCGAGGAAGCTGCCCAGGAGGCCCCCAGGCAGGAGGATGAGGTGAAGGGGAGTTGCTCAGAGTGCGAGGAGAGACGTAGCGATGAACCCGTAAAGTTGAGCTTTGAGAAATGTGAGTTTTCTGGGTGATTGAGCAGGAAGCAGAGCATGAACTTTATTTTTCGTTTTTTACTTTCTCCCCCAAAGTTCCGGAGAATGCTGAGGAGAAGGAGAAACGATCACAAATTGAACGAGCCCTGGCTGATGCCACATCAACCGTAGAGACGTGGCGACAATTTGCTCTATCCGACTATGGGTTGATAAATGGTGAGAAAAACAAACAATTTTTCCTTTGAGAAAATCATCCCCAGAGACTTCTTTAAAACCTCCAAATCTTTGCGCAGATGATCTCCGGAAGAAGGTCTGGCCCCTCCTGGTGAACATTGACCCCAACAGCGTTGAGCCAGCTCCCAAACTGGATGAACTCAAAACCCATCCGGAGTACAATCAAGTAATTCTCGATGTGAACAGATCACTCAAGAGATTCCCACCGGGAATCCCGTATGAGCAACGTATTGCCCTCCAGGATCAGCTGACAGTGCTCATCCTGCGTGTTATCATCAAATATCCGCATTTAAAGTACTACCAAGTAAGTCCAAACAAACATTTTTTTTTAACAAATTTCCCACAACTTTGCATCATCCGTCTTTACTTTTCCATTCAATTTTTCTTTATCAATTATCATAGAAAACTTATCTCTCTCTCCCACAAAATTCTCAGATTCCACTTCAAACTGAAATATTCCTTCGAATTGGGCTGGGAGACAAAGATCAAAAATCATTGGGATGAGTAATTTGAGTAATTTGATAAGAATCTTCGGGGGGTCTGTCTTTTAAGATGTTTCTTTGTATGTAGCATTTTTTCAATAAGGAAAATAGAAAATTAAATAATTTATTTATTTTCATTGAGGCCAATGAAAAATTTCGTCTTGTTTACTTCAAATTTATTTTAAAAAAAATAAACAAAAAGATCTTGCGAAGATAAAAGAAAGAAAGATTAATTCTTTATTCTCAAGAATCTATCGCAATTTCGTGCAGAAGACTTCCAAGGAGAATGATCTTAAAAAATCAGAGGGTAGGATGGTCTAAAATGGTCTTTATGATGAATTAAATTAATTTTGATTCAAACATAAAAAAATATTTCTGCTTTTAGTAAATGAAATTCAATTTAAATATTTTTTTTATTAAAATTCAAAAGGTTTTTTGGGGCATTTACATTATACTTATAATAATAGTAACCACAAAAGGTAAGCCTCCAGGATCTCAGAGAGCATCCATCTCCTCACTTTGTAAGAAAATACACTTAATTATGCAGAAATTAATTTATTTTGAAAGAATAAAAGTGTTATAGCGTCAATTTTCTTTTTATTCTTAAACGTTGCCTGGAAACATCAACCCCAGGCCTACTTATTTAAAAAATTCAAATATTCGCGACAAAAGCAAACTATATAGTTTCATATTAAAAACTTAGCAATTTTCTTATAAACAAAATAAATAAAAAATAATGCAATTAACCCTTTCGCATCCATTTTTGGATGTTTCCATCTTATATTACTATTTCAGAGTTTTATTTTTCGTTTTCTTTTCTAATAATTTATCTATATTAATAACTATTATGCATCAGTGAATATTGAGGTTAATTGAGAGCTTTGTCTCAATGAAAGAGTTTTTCTTATTGTTAAACCCGTGAAACATAGAAACATTGAAACATGCGCACTTTGCTTCACGATATTTGTTTCTATTGTTTCTTTCAAAATGTCTTTTTTGGCCTCTTCTGCGTGAATTTATTTCATTTCTAACATGAAAAACATAAAAAAGAATCATAAAAATTAGAAAAATTAAAATGTTTCACGTTTGGGCCCGCGGATGACCCAAAGAATGCCAAAGGGTTAAACTTAAATGAATTTTTAAGCATAACTCCAAAACGGCTGGATTTTGATTTTGAAACGATGGATTTTGATAAAATTAGACTCAAATTAATGACTTCACTTCACACTTTAAAAAGAATTGGTGTAAATGACTGAAGTAATCAGTCACGATTTTTCACCATTTAAATTGGTCAAAAAGACCGAATTACTCCAAATATTTGAAACACTCACGCAATGTCATTTAACTGAATTATTCTGTAAAATATTACTGAAGAACTTCGGTCGTTTTGACCAATTCCAATTAGTTGAAGATCAATGACTTATTACTTCTATCGCTTTTATCATTTAAACTAATTTCTTTCTAAGGACTGTTCAAGAAACCCGATAAATGGGTAGATTCAGATTTGTTTGGGGTGGCCGCGACTAAGATCGCTTCCAATCCACTGCAGCTAAAGCAAGCTTATTGTGGGTCCGATAAATGGGTATAAAAATATCCTCCTAAAACGGCCACAGGCTTCTGAATCGCGCTTTTTGACTTTTAATCCTTTGAGGTTCTTTCCGTTATACGTTGATCGATTTTACCTTGAATACAAATTCTATTTTATTTTTTATTTTTGGAGACTTTATAAAAGTTTGGAGATTAGTTCTTTATGGTGAATACCAAAATTCTTTTATCTTTTACGCTGAATACCGAAATGACCTTTGAAATTTTTTACACTGAATATGGCCTTAAATATCACGATGAAAAGATCGAATGTTTCATGTGGACGTCAAAGGGTTAAATTGCTGAAATCAATGCATTTTTTCTCTGCTCTGCAGGGTTACCATGATGTCGCCATAACTTTCCTCCTTGTTGTGGGGGAGGACGTTGCTTTCCACGTGATGGAGATTCTTTCTACAAATCACCTTGTGGAATGCATGCAGGAAACAATGGAACCCACACAGCAGCGCCTCCTCTTCATCTATCCCATCGTTCGTGGGGAGAATCGAGCTCTCTGTGATTTCCTGGAGCGCTCATGCGTGGGCACACTGTTCGCCCTGCCGTGGTACCTCACGTGGTTCGGGCACAGCCTCAATCAGTACCGTGCTGTGGTGCGTCTGTATGATTACTTCCTCGCGAGTCCCTTCCTCCTGCCCATCTACGTCACAGCGGCCATTGTGCTGCATCGCGAAGATGAGATTTTCCGCGAGGACTGCGACATGGCCAGCATTCACTGCCTCCTGTCGCAGCTGCCGGATGATCTGCCCTTTGAGTACCTTCTGCGTCATGCGCAGCAGCTCTATGTGCGCTACCCACCGTCTGTTGTGGAGGAAGAGGTACATCGTTGGAGGATTTGGGACGTTTCATTGGATTATTCATTTTTCTTTCTTTGTCTTTCAGGTTCGTTTGATGCAGGAACGTGAGAAGATTCGACGAGCGGAAGAGGAGGAGCGCATGAGGCGTCGCAGGGCGGCGTTGCAGAAGAAGCGCGATCGTGCCATCTCAATTGGCTTCCTCAATCGTCTCCTGCCGCATACCATCGTCAATAGGCGCATTGTCATTGTCACAACAGCCTTCTCCATCCTTGTGGGGATCTGCGCGTACTACTACAAAGCTCAGCTACCGCAGCACTTCCGGCTGCCATGAGAGGCCACAGAAATTTCCACAAAAAAGAAACACTGAGAAGGTCTCTTGTAAGTATTTCATCTCAATTTATATTTTATTTTTCCTAAAAACCAAACCAATGAGGACTTTGAGGAGCCCTGCATGGAGAGGATATCCTGGGCAGAGACAGAAAGAGAAAGAGAAAGAGAGAGAGAGAGAGAGAGGGAGCAAAAAAGGGATACAAAGTGTGATGCTTTTTATTTAAACAAAAAAATAAAGGATATTAAAGTATTTTTACACAGAAAAAAAATGGGATCGTGTCACATTTCATTTAATAAAATCTCTCCCAAATCAGACATTTTCATTTTTGAGGGGATTTTATGTTGATAAAAATAAAGAAAAATAAAAGAAAAACAGTTCAGAATGTCCTCAAGAAAAAATAAATAAATCTTCAGTAGATATTTAAGCCGAATTGTGGCATAGAAATCATTGAGATTTCTCATTAGAATTAAAATTAAGGAAATAAAATAAATGAAATAATGTATTTGTTGAAGAGTTCTTATTTTATTGGGTGATCGAATGTAATATTATAGGTTTAATAATGTGAAGATAAAATTAGTTTTTGTTGTGAATATTATTGCATTATTTAATGTCCAAGATAAGGAGAAATTCACTTTGCAATAGATGATAAAATAATAAAATTTATTTGAGGAAAAAAACTTTGGTTTTTTCTTAAAGGAAAATTCTCGAGTGGTCCACTTATTTCTTACAGGTAGGGGAGACTGGGGTAAAAATAGTCAATTTGCATAAATCCTTATCTGCAGGATTCCCCAAGGGCAAGAAAATTTCCTCGATAGGTCATTTTCATAGGAAATTTCCTGGCCTACAACTTTGTCTCAGACCACTTTTCTCTATCTCCACGGGAAATATGAGTTTTCGAGCTTTTCCTGAACCCTTCCGCTTCTGACTTTTTTTAAACGCGGCGGGTAAATATAGTCACCAGTTGGCTAAATAAAGTCGGTCGAATTTTCCGACATTTCCAATGATTTTCCACCTGAGAGATTGATAGTAGTTGATAGCTAAACTTCTCACCTTTTGATCCGCGACAAGGAATTTCACTTTTATACGCACTAAAACAGAGAATTTTGCGATTTTCTCAAACACGCTATTTTGCAACAAATGAATAGAAAATATGCCAAAAATTTCGATCTCCCATATGATTCACATGGGATGACTAGATCTACCCCAAGGGGTATGTTTTGATTCAAAAAATTGTAGAGAAAAATCATTAAAAGTTATTGAAGAATACACCTTGGCAACGTTTTCTGCACTAACCCAGGTAGTGAGAAAAATTATCAGATGGGAAAATTGCTGAAGGAAAAGTTCGGAAAACGCGTTTTTCTCAATACGCAAAAGTTTGGGAAATGGGCCAAAAATCTATTTTCATTTTTAACTCTTAAAGTACTGATCGCATAACCTCCAAATTACTGTCAAAAATTATAGGTTGGTAAGGCTTTGCACCCTAATTTTTTCCGATTTTTCCGATTTATATTTTGGGAGAAATTGGCATTTGAAAATTCCAAAATGACTATTTTTACCCCGGTCTCCCCTACTGTGAGAATATTTTTCTATACATTAGTGGAAAGCTTAATTTTTCTTCTATTGAATCAATAATATTCTTCTTAATCATCATATAAAAAAAAAGAAATCTTTAAAGAAAATTTCTTTTTTTTTTACTGAACAGAAGATTTGTTCAAAAAAGACACGATGACGTCACCATGCCATTTTTTGTCTCTTTCGTGATGATGCTTCGACGATGTTGGAAATAATTTATTCTTTTGGATATTTGTAGAAAGCTTAAAGTACAACTTTGAGGATCATGAAAAATAAAAAAAAAAATGTTTTGGATGAGATATTTTTTAAACAAACGGGTTCATTCTGTTGAAAATCTTTTTCATTTTTTTTTTATAATTCGAGATTTGAGAGATTTTTTGGTATTTTGTAAAAAAAAATTACAAGATTTTTGAAAATTTCAATAATGCCAAAAAAATTAAAATTACTTTTATTGGGATCTTTATGGTTTTCTGAAAAATTTCTGGAACAGGAAATCTTTTGCTTTTCTTTGATTGTAAGTATACAAGCTGTCAAAAGCTCACAGTAATTTTCAATTTGTTAAAAAGAAATTTTAAGAATCGACCCCGTATTAATTATAATTTTCTTCTTATAAATTATGTGAACACAAAAAAAACTCGGACTTTCTATCAAATAAATTTCCAAGAAATTTAATAATCTAGTTGGACTTATTCATAAGATAAGAAAAATATAATATTAAGAATTTCATAATATGATACTTACATTGATAACAAAACTACATAAAAAGGTTTTAACCGGATGTTGCTATGCTGGATAAGTTTTTTTTTTTAAAGAAATATCCGGTACTTTTGAGCTTGTAACAGAAGGAGGTTTTTTTTTTAATTTGTTAATTTGTTAAAAAAGAATTTTAATTCGCATTTAGAATTCACGTAAGCAATGAAAAATGTCTGCATCATAGATGGAGAGTTTTTATGGATGTATCGACTACTCCTTTAACAAAAAAAATGCTGATTTTTAATGTAAAAAATAATTTCGCAACATTACGCAATTGGAGTTTGGCAATGTTGCGAAATATGAGATATAAAAAAAATTCAACGAACGATCTGTGATATTTTTGAAACTTAATTTTTTTCTAAGTGTTTCGGCTCTCTGACGTATTCATCAGGTCCTTTAGAAAGTTCTACAGAAAGCTCTAAAAATCTTGGGTAGACTTTTATAGTCGCTTTCAATTCGCTAGGTCAGCTTAAAAAAATTCTAAAGTAAATGGTTGCTTTAAAATAAAAAACATTATTTTGAAGAAAATCTGTTCCATCTCTTTTGTTTACCCCTTTCAAGTGCGCGATCAATCTAGCGAGCTAATTGAACTAAAAATAATTTTTGGATGTTCCTTTGGGCTCTAAAAAAAACATTTTTTGCGAAAAATCCCAACTCCAAAATTTTCAGCTTTTCGTCCTTCCTGTTCCTGTGAGTCCTTGGGGATATCCTTTTGTGGTCATAAAATGATCAGGGATTGTAAAGACATAGTTTTGTACTAATTTGGACTCAATATTCATAAAATAACTTTACAAAATAAAACATTTTCAAAATTGAGTTTTTGGGTCAACATATGACCCAATGGTCCTTAAAATGATAATTAAAATTCTTACAAGCTTTTACATTCTAATTTTAAAAAATCTTGTAAGATAAGAGATAAGATAGGTAATTGTATTTAAACACATTCAGACACTTACAAGACAATTTTATATTTATTCTTGAAGCGATAAAAAATATATTTACACTAGGTTAAAATTTTTTAAATTGTACCACGTTCAGGGAAAGAGCGAGAGCGGATGTTTGAATGATGAAGTGTTTACACTGGAAGACAAAAAATTCTAATCTCAAATTTTTATCATAGTTTTGTCTCAAAAAGAAAACGTTTTTGTTTCCAAACCTTACAACGAACTTGAAGTAATTTTACTTATCTGTGTAACGATTTAAGAAAAAGTTAAATCGGCAGCGATTGCCAGATTTGTCCTCCCACTGTTAAAACGCTAGAAAAACGTAAATTGTTATAAAAGGATCTGCAAAAAATTGTCAAAATGGATTTTCAAGCATTAAAAGAATTATCAAACGTTAGAATTGAACGAATTCTTACCGAAACTTTCATTAATCCTAACTATGGGGTAGATTCTGATAGAATCTTTTCTTTTCTTTCCTAACAACTGAAAAGTTGCTGTAAGATTTTGACAAATAAGTGTTTTTTAAAAATCGTTCTATTGTCGTTCTAGAAAAGAAAAACAAAGAATTTATTGATCAAGAAAAGTAATTTTCCTTAAGAAATACGATTAAAGGTAGAAACAAAATGTCAAGATTTTATAAGATTTTTCATGGAATACCAAAAATCTTATAACTGAGTACATAATTGTAAGAGAAGAAAAGAAAAGATTTTCATCACAATCTACCCCTATATTTATCAATCTTAGTCGTTCCATTAATCCTTTTTCAATGATCTCTGAATTAGAAAATAGCATTTAAAAAACCCCCTGGAATAGATTTCTAGCTACGCCTAGAGCTAAAGCTTAAATTAAGAGGTTTCCATTGTGCGTGGGTTGAGCTTTTAAGTATGATTCATAAAACATAACCGTAGGATTTTTACAAAAAAAGATCGCGAAACACAATCATCTATAATAAATTCAAAGTGGGCATGTATTTGTCATTGATAAGATTGTAATATTTTAATATACCTACATAATATATCAGACCACCGCATTTTGCACACTTTCGCGAATGTACTTAAGGAAGATCATCATACGAAGAGAGCCAGTCGCATATCAATTTTCTGCGGGGTAAGAGTGCGCAAACTTTTAATAAAGTTCTTATGGTTCATTTCGCATATTTTTCTGTATTTATTTGAAAAATAACTCCAGCTAAAAATCATCAAAAAAATAAATAAAGTGAACAAGATGAGTTACAATGTAAGTGCTGTTAATTTCTTTTTCTTACAATTATTGCATTTGATTCATAAAACATGCGGTAGTTCTTCCTTGTGATACACAAATTTTGTCGTTTAGTGTGTGTGAGCACGTAGCTCTAATTCTTGGAATACATAAAATACATACAAACCCATTTTTTTGAATGAATGCGGGAGTGGCGAGAGTCAAATATAAAAATAATCGGGTTTCTTAGTGATAGAGCAACCGGCTATTTCTATGTATCGAAAAATGTTCAATTTTAATACGACAAAAAAGTAAAAGAAAACAGTGAGTCAAAGAACTAGAGAGATTTCTTTTTTTATTGATTGTGATATCATGGAAAGAAAATTCTGAGAAAACTCAAGATTTTCTTCATTGTGCTTTCGATTTTAAACAAACAACACACGGTCTTCAAGGGTCTAACGAATGATTTAAAAAAGCTTGAAATGTCAAAGAAAAATATATACATTAAGTGTGTTGCAACAACATAAGTTTATATTTGGCATTTTGGGAGTTCGTCATTTTCGTAATATTTTTTAAGCTTAAAAATCAACTTAAAAATTAGTTTATACGTCACTAAAGGTAATTGATCTCTCATAAACACGATAGTGTCATCCATTTCCCGATATCTCAAACACATTTTCCTGTGGAAATGGATTTATCAGGAAAATCGAAGTTGGGCAATTTGGCCACTTGAGTTTTTCCGGCTCAATTTTCCGACCACATTTAAGATATTAATTGTGGTTGTGCCTTTTAATGTTTTCTTAAAGGTTATAAACAAAGTTTTTTTTTCTCTCCCACCCCTCCCTAAGGTCTTCGGGTCTACTGACCAATAATGTGGACCGCCAACATATAAGCAAAGTATGACAAAAAATTTAAGCTAGAAAACAAAATTATAATAATTTGAAAAATTATGGCCGTTTTTGGTTCAGAAAGTGTTTTTCTTTGAGGCTCAGTTAATTTTTTTTATCCGGTAAATTACTGAAAAAAAAAAGTTTCTTTTGTTCAAAAATTTTCATGTTTAATAATTTGTGCATTGGGGTCGATTCAGGTAAAAATCTTTCGATTTTTTTTAACAACTTAAAAAATGTTGTAAGATATTGACAGATGGAGTTCTAAAATCAGAAATATCTTAAAAGAAATAATGAAAAAGCAATTTTCCTTGTAAATCAGGAATAAATAAAGAAATAAAATGTCGAAATCTTATAAGATTTTTCCCAGAATGCCAAACTAACGAATGGTAAGAAAAGAAAGGAAAAGATTTTTATCAGAATCGACCCCATTAATGATTTTTTTTTGGTCATAGAAATTTTTACAAAATGGCGTAGGCATTCGTTGTACACGCAATTCGTGCGTTGACTTTATGATCTGTGATTCTTATTTAACTTCAAATAATTCCTTCTTTAACCCTTTCGCGATTACCTAACCATATGCAAACTTAATTCTAAATTAATTTCTTGATTTCTTGTTACTCCGCGTCTTCTGAAGCGTCCATTACCTCGCATTTTTGCTCTAATAATGGCCGATAACGTATGTTTGACCTGAAGTTTGCGTCGAGTAGCTAAAAACTTCAAATATTATTCCAACAGTCAAATTCCGGATTTGGCTATTTTGTAGATAAATTTTAACTTTCAACAACTTTTAATGCTTAAAATTTATTTCTTCAGAGTCAAACATCATGGCGTGCACCATCAGTAAGTAGTGTGGAAGAAGCCGAAGAACAACCACGTAAAGCTCTCTTAGCAGAAGGTACTGCACACATATCGAAATCAACGGCTGATCATGGATTTGAATATCAGAGAGAACTTATGCTCTATTTTTGCTTGAAATTCAATAAAATGGAAAATTGCGAATGGATTTGTGCCATTGAAGTCGTTGAATTTGACAAAATTGATGATATTGTCATGGAATTCACATTAAATGGTGAAAATCATTCCTATTTGATGCAAGCAAAGCACGTTCTGAGTGACCAAAAGGTTGTAACGCTGGAGCACTTACTTGAGACTAATAGGCAAGAGATCAAAAATAACAATCTCAAGAAGAATTTTGCCCTCATCAATTATTCTGAGGCTGTAAAAAAAGTCAATTGGCCAGAAGATCGCATAGTTAAATTCTTCTTGCTCACCAACTACCAAGTGGATTACATGACGACGGAGTTTGAGGGTAAAGAGAGCAAAAGTAATAAGAAAAAAGATGAGAACGACAAGAATGAAAGTAAGAAGGTAATTTCTTACAAAGTGAAAGCTCCTGAAATTGTTGATGGGGAAACTGAAGAAATAGCCAAGCTTTTCACTGATATTAAAGTCAAGGATTCGACGAAATTCACAAAATTCCCCCAAAGTATCGAATTGATTGATAAAACGAAAATTGATGATGAAATTTTTCTTGATAATTTCACATTAATATCTGGATTGGAAAATCTCACAAATCTCATTACAATCAACAATCAAATGCTTGAAGAGAGTTTTATGAGTAAAAATTGCATAACAATGCGTAATGCCATCTTCAAAGCAATGGAAACGAGAAAAGTAAAAGTTGTATCAGACGATCCCACCTCTAAGGAACAATTCAAAGAAATACGTGATCCAATAACACGTGAGAAATTCAACAGAATCATTCTGAATTCTGTTATTGAGGTTGATCTTCCAATTTATACGAATGATTTCCTGAGTCAACTCCCAAAATGGTTAGATATATCCGGGAAAAGTTTCAAAAAACTCTCTAATGTGAGTATGATTTACCCATTAAGCAAAATTTGTCAATTATTCGGTCAAATATTGAGTAATATTTGAGCAAAAGTTTGATTTTGGCAGAAATTGCTCAATATTAATTTACTTAGGGGTACGTGGCCCAATTCCGACCTCTTATGGCCTTTTTTCAATCCGCTATTACTTAAAACCGATAAAACTTTTAATGTAGAAAGTTATGGGAGTTAAAAGATCATTAAGTGGGCTTTAAAATGATACCAAATTTACGAATATTGCTTTTTTATTTAAAAATCATTTTTTCTCATACTCTTCGTACTCTGAGCGAACCTCTGGAGGTCGGAATTGGGCCACGTTCTCCTATTAGTTGAAATTTTAAATTAAAAGTTCAATTTTAATATTAATGAAAACATTAGACAAATATTGAGCAAATATTAAGCAAAAATTGAACAAAAATTGACTGTAATTGAAATATTTGTCCTTTCAGGGCGTGAAAAAAATCTATACAAAAGGAAATGCCAAACTCGTTGCATTTATGCTCTACAGAGAAATTATGCAACAGCAAAGTGAATCAAATGCTCATCCACCCTACTGTATTCCCTATTCGAAGCTCAATGCTATATACAAAAAAGCCCTCATGACGTCAGAAAGGAAAGTTGTTGTCTATGTTGATAGCAAGGACGCCAATGAAGACTTTAGAAAATACAAAAATGCAATTTTTGTCATTCAAACGAACGTGGAATCAACTCCAAACATGATTTGCACCTTTGAAGATCTCACGAAGGATGCACAAGAAGGATTGAAGAGGACATTTGTAAAATTTCAGGGATTTGACGTTAAAATTAAGGACTTAACTGATGATAAAGTATTTTTGACGGAGATCCTGCAAGAAGTTTGCAATGCAAATAAGATGTTGGAGTTTGGCACAAAATTGCCACTTGATCAATTACCAAAATACTACATAAATCGTCAATTTACATTGAATGACACAGTAGTTTACAATAAGGATCCAATAAATGAGGAAGATGTCTTTGAACAAGGACAAAATACCATCATTCAAGGACTCGGTGGCATTGGGAAGTCAACAGCAATGATAAAGCTCGCTGAGGAAGTTAAGAAGTCCAATCCGAATTTCTTCGTGTACTTTGGTGACTTGAAGACCTACAGCAAGATTTTCAGCTATGCTCAAAGTGGGAATATAAATATTATTGGTCCAAATGATGCACAAATGCCAAATAGCAAAAATATCGATGCATGGCAATTTGTTTTGGACTATTTCATTGGATTTTATGAAAAGGAAAAGAAAAGCGAGCAATCGCCAGCTGGAATGCATCTGGGAGAGACTGAGAGGGAACAAAAACTTCAAAAGAGTCTACTTGAAGTCTATCTCAAGGAAGAAAACCCCAAAATTATTCTCTTTCTCGACGGTTTCGATGAGATCTCCCCACTGTACACTGCCCAAGTCATTCAGATTATCAACGGCTTGAAGCAGAGAAAGGTGCAAATGTTTGTCTCAAGTCAATCTCACCTGAAGAAGATAATGAAAGAATTGAAATTTGAGTAAGTATTATATAATTATTTATCATTTATTGCTTTTTCAAGTTAAAAGCAAAATTGGCCCAAATTTGGGCAAATATTGAGTTCAATGTAGAAGTAATTAAATAATATTGGGGAATGTTTATTGTTCGCAAAAGTAGAATTTTAGCAACAAACTAGTCAATTTACAGGCAAATTTGGGTCAATTCAATGGTATCAGTAAGAATTGAGTCATATTTGACAGCAGTATTTGGTTATAGGGACACTCTAGAGAAAACTGAACCAAAATAAACATTTTTCGTTAATTTTTTTTTTTTAATAATTCCAGAAAAAAATGATTGAGCCAACAAATGTTCAATCATGAGTGAGTCAATCAGATTGATCAATAATTGAGTCAAAGATCGATAAATTATTAACCAAAAGTTGATCAATTTCATCAGGTCAAAACTAATTGCTCAATTATTTATGTTCTGCATACCTACCTACATTGACTCAATATTGAGCTCAATAATTGATCAATTATTGGCCAAAGTAATTAAAAAATTGCATTTCAAATCATTTTCTTTTTTTTTTTTGAAACTTTTTTACAAAATAATTTTTATTTTTTACAGAGGTAACTACACACTCGAACCCTATACTAAACACATGCAGAGTGATTTTCTTCGGCTCTACTGGACAAATTACCTTGAGGAAAAGCAGCTAAATGATGCATTGATGGAAAAAGTCGATAGGAATAACATAAATGTTTATACAAAGAAATTCTTTAAGATGTGCTACAGATCAATGCTGACCAATATCACCCCGAGTATTCCGCTCATGTTGAATATTCTCGCGGATATTTACAAAGATGAATGCATTGAGTTTTGCATGAAGACCCATAGGGGGAAATCGAAGGAAAAAAATGGAAGAAGAAAACCCATTGACTTCTTGGAGGTGAATGTTCTTACGGTGTATGAACGTATGTTCCAAGATAACTGCCGAAAATTCAATATGAAGCGAAAAATTGATGAAAGTCTCGTCTATTTTGCCCAAACTGAAGAAGAGACCATTGAGGAGTGGCGTCAACGCTACATGAGCATTGCAATTGAAGATCTCGATGGGGACATTTGGAAGCAAGAACAAGGAGCGCTTGTAAAGAAAGATTGGTCAGAAGTTTATGGAAGAGGTTTCATTACAGGTGAAACAACGAATGATTATACCTTCATCTACGACACCTTCAAGGAATATTTTGCAGCTGATTGGTTTACAAGACAAATTTTCCCACCTGATGGAACACTCAACATTAATTTACTGAAACACCTCCTGAAGAGGAATGATAGTTCAAGCAAGAAAAATTGCCGGAAAAATGCTGAGAATGACTGGGACGAAGAGACAAATGATAAGAATGGATTTCCAAGAGGAATAAAGAGTTTCGTCTATCGACTTATACTAAAAAAGTTCACTGAACTAAAGGAAAATAAGGATCTAGCTATGAGTCCACAGGAGAAAGCTCAAGTATCTGAATTTATTCTTGGATTCTTCCAGTACGCCTGGTTTAATCGAGAACATTCCCAACTTGAAACAACATTCGAATTTGCTAAGACATTCTGTACCGAGGAAGCAGTACAAAAACTCTGTAAAGGTAAATTTTTTTTTAATTTCAAAAATCTACTTGAAACTTAACACAGTTACGTCCTTACGTCGAATAATTAGTCTTTTCGAAAAACTTAGTAAATAACGTTTATGGACAAATTTTTTGATGGGATGGATTCTGTTAAAAATTTCTTGCAATTTTAAATTTACAAGATATTTCGTATTCTGTGAAAAATATTTCAAGATTTTGACAGTTTGTTTCTTTTTTTAATCGTATTTTTAAAGGAAAACTCATTTTCTGACAATGAAGATCTTTAGAAATCTTTCCGACGGTGCTGTTGCTGTTCGAAAGGTTTTTTTTTACAACAAATCCTTTGTTTTACTTTTATGGAATAACAAAAAAATGCTTTGTCAAAATCTTCCAACAACGGGGTTGATTCTGATAAAAATCTTTTCTTACATTAAAAATCTTATAAATGATTTTTACATTTTGTTTCTATCTTTAATCATATTTTTTTTTAAGGAAAATTACTTTTCAAGGCCTCTTCAGAGATCTTTCTGACCATTTTCCTGAACAACAAATTCTTTAGTTTTCTTTTCTAAAACGAAAATAGAACGATTTAAAAACACTTATCTGTTAAAATCTTACAGCATCTTTTTAGTCGTTAGAAAAGAAAAGAAAAGATTTTATCAGACTTATCAAAATCTACCGCAACTTTTAAGTTAAAAGAAAAGAAAAGTCAAGATTAATGACAGAATCAACCTCACTGGTAAAAATTACAAAAAACATGTTTTTTTGTCCTAATCTTTCAGATAAAAATCTGCTCCAAACGGTTCCATTCACATCCCCGGCACAACTTAAGCTCTCCATTGAAATTTATGATCACTACTTTGGACCAGACACAACCAATGCCATACTCAAAACACTTAAATGTGAGAAAATCATCAATTCAATCATTAAGGAAACTCACTTTCCTCTATACAAGAAATACGTGAAAAAAATGATAAAACGAGAAATTTTCAAAATGGAGCATTTCATTCCGGAAACATACAAAATTTTCCAAACATACCTGAAAAAGCAGAAAGTTCAGGGATGGATGTTTGTTCGTGATGTATTTTTGTGGTATTTTCCACAAATAAATGAAACAGCGGAAAATATTTGGGGAGAAATGAAGGATATCCTTAGGGAGGAAAAATTCCAAAGACGCCACTATCTTGGTCACAAAATGGCGGCTTTTTGGGAATGCAATGGCTACAGAGATGACTTCATTGGAGAAAGCTTCCTGGTGGCAAAAGAGTTTGATCATCCCAAAAATCTTTATAGATATTTGTACGCAGTCAATTCAATTACACGAGAAGACATCTTGGTGAAGATAATTGAGGTTATGCATCGAAAATGCTGCAACTTCATTAGTAAGGGCAAAAACTCGGTGCTGTTTGATGCCTTTGATGACAAGAACAGCTACCTCATTAAAAAATTACTTATTTTGCTCACGAAAGCTGAAATTGAGGCTCAAATCAGTGCAAATGTCTGCGGAGGGACATCCTTGACGCAACAGTGCACGAAAGGAAACTACCTCTGTGAGGTCATCCTGCAGGAACTTGTGAATAAATTCGGATCAGACGTCGTTGGACTATTCTTCACGGCAAAAGTTAAGGAGACAAAAGAAGTTGAAGACAACATCAAAATCTTCTCGACCTTCTTCAGGAAAGACATGAAGGTGGATGAAGAAATCCTCAAAGGACTCGCAAAACGTCTCTGTGAAAGCTGCAACGACAGAAATCAGCTTCTCTCCATTGCTGAGAAAGTTTCTAGTCCTGAAGCTTTAATTTACATTCAAAATTTGTAAAACTTATATGTCTAATTAAAAATATATAATATTAAATAAAGAAAATTTTACTTGTTTAATTTCGTTTTTTTTTTTTAATATATTTCCTGAAATATTGTGGTAGAGACCTATATAATAATTAGGACCTTCAAGAACCAATCGGCTGAAAAGAGCACCAAAATACTAGTTCAGATTTGAAAATTTTTCAGTTAAAAAGAAAGTTTTTTTATGATCTTAAATTGATATACAATTAACGAATAGTGTTCGTAGGGAGCTTTTATAGCCATTGCAGGCTCATCTTTAATAATTTGGGTCAATTTCTATTAATATTGATATTCGGTGGTAACTTCCAGAGCTTCCAGACAGTTTTCCTGGCGAAATTTTGGAATATTCCAGTGATCACCACTTTGCGATTAATAAAATAAATACTGTAAGTAGATCGTTTGTTTGATCTACGATCTATCAAAATTTTTAAATTTCAGTCCCTTCTACGAAGAATGCAAATTGATTGTTTCCCAAAATTGCAGAAAGCACCCTATTTGTATTTCAAACCCATTTAAAACTTTAAAAAAAAATTTCAATGAAGAAGTTTTTGGCTCGTATCATTTAGTTTGGTAAGTTCTTGGTTAAGTCGCCAGAATTTGGCTTTTAAACAAGAATAAAATATTGTTTTTTTGTTTTGGTTAACTCGTCTTTTATTTAGATTTTGAATAATTCCATTCCCTGTCCAGACAGAGATATGAAGGAAAGGTAATTTAAAGCAGACGAAGATATCAGACAATACTGACACCAAATAATTTTGATAACACATCACATGCACCAACTGAGAATATTTAAAGAATTATTTTTTTGTTTAATTATAAGAATTATATATTATTTAAAAATATAGGAAGCTTTTCATTCTTGTTAGATTTAAAAAAAGAAATTAATTAATTAACTTAAGTTAACAATACGATTTTTTATTTCAAAAATACAACTAATTCCTCCCACCCTCCCCTAAAAATACATAAAAATCTAAAATAAGACCATCTTAAATACCTCTTAGAGTTCTATTAAAATCTCCATAAATCAAAATAATAATTTTTATTATTTAAAACTGATTTCACTACATTGCGCAATAATTATTTCGCAATATTGCGCAATATTGTGAAATTCTAATCGATAGATTAAATGGACAACAAATTATAATTCTTTACTGAAAATTTAATTTTTTCTTCTAATCCTTAATTACCGTTTAAAAACATTTTAAGGAAATCTAAGGGGAAAAGCTTTGAAAAATAAATTAATTTCTTGAAGATATTTGAGAGATTTCAACGCCTTTTCAGCCGTTAGAGAATTTATTTTGAATGTTTTCTTCTAGGGCTAGCATTGTTAATTAAATGAATTGATTTAAAGGATTTAAATGGGGATCTAAAGGATATTGACTACAAAAAAATCTAGATAAGACAAACAATAAAAAAAGGGGAAATTCTTCCTTCAAATGAAAAAAGTTAAGAAAGATTTTCATGTGTAACAGATAAATTGTGATTTATTGTGAAAGATAATTAATTTTTTTTATTAAATTATCAAAATCACAAGTTTGCGAAATAATTTCTTTGTCATGTTATTAGTCAACAATGAACTAGATTAAGAAATGACTGGTTTTTTTTTAATCAAAATTCTAGAACAAATCATTAAATGAGTAATAAGTCAATGATGAGAAATTTCAGAAAAATACTTAGGAATACCAGTTAGTAATTAAAACTTTTGTGAAATTTTATTTAGTAATATTTTTTGCGGTCATTTTGTGTTATTTTTAAATATTTTACGTGATCTAACGTTCCTAACGGAAAAGAAATAAATCGAAAAATCATTAAAGTTTCTAATTAAACTTCTGATATTTTTCAATTAAATTTTTTAACCTTAACGTACCGAGGATTTTTTTTAAGGATTTTACACCAAAGTAAATTTATGAGCAAAATTCTTTAAATTTTGTATTATGTATGTACATTGTGATAAAAGAGGCATTACATCAATCAACATAATTTTCATGTTATCTCATGAAACTATTTTAATGTTTATATTCATATCGATACGGTTTTATTTTTTCCATATTATGATTTAGGAGGTAAATTGTCGCTTCGCTCCAATTTACCTCGTCCCGCTCCGCAGGGATTTGTTGCGCAAATTTTAGAAAGAGGAAAATTGTGATAAAACATTCACTTATCAATATCAAACAAAAAAAAATTGGAAAGGAAAAAAGTGAATTTCACACAACATTTATGGCGCCGAATTCAAAAAGTAGTCAAAAAAGCATGAATTTTATATGGGGGAAGGGGGGCTCTGGGGGGAAAATGAATGTCGTTGGTAAAAATCGCCTAGTATCAGTAATCTCTGTACCAAATTTCATCACGATCGGACCAACGGTGTAGAAATGCATAGCTGTACAGACACGAAATCCTTTAATTATTATATAGACGACGAGGTAAATTGTCGCTTCGCTCCAATTTACCTCGCCCCGCTTCGCGGGGATTTGTTGCGCTTCGCGCAAATTTCAGAGAGAAAATAAATTATGATGGTTTAAAGGCAGATTTGGGCCACTTATCGATCCCAAAAGAAAAAAATTTGCAAAGAGAAGAAATCATTTTCATACAACATTTCAGGCGCCAAATTCAAAAATTCGCAAAAAATACATGACTTTTATATGGGGGCTACCCGAAGGGGGGCTTTGGGGGGAAAATGAATACGGCCATTCGAAAGCGCCTGATATAAGGAGTCTCTGTACCAAATTTCATCACGATCGGTCAAACGGTGTAGATTTGTATAGCTGTACAGACACGAAATCCTTTCTTTATTATATAGAAGAAAGATGGAGAGCTCTCATCAAACCCAAAGAAAAAAATTTGCAAAGAGAAGAAATCATTTTCATACAACATTTCAGGCGCCAAATTCAAAAATTCGCAAAAAATACATGACTTTTATATGGGGGCTACCTGAAGGGGGGCTTTGGGGGGAAAATGAATACGGCCATTCGAAAGCGCCTGATATAAGGAGTCTCTGTACCAAATTTCATCACGATCGGTCAAACGGTGTAGATTTGTATAGCTGTACAGACACGAAATCCTTTCTTTATTATATAGATTTCTTTATTATATAGATATGAGTTTGAACGTACGTTTTCCTTTTTTTGGAATTGAGAAATTCTTGGCTAAGACTTTGCCCTAAATCGTCGGAAAAGGAATTAACGACTAAAGATATTTCGAATTTTAAAAATGGCAATTTTCATAGCTTTTGTATTCGATTAATATATTTTGTTTTAAATCTACTGGATCGATTTTAATTGATACTTAACGAAAATTAAGGGGGGTCTTTTGGGAAAATTGTTGGAATTGACACATTTAATGTTTTCATTTTTCTTGGGGTTTTTCTTAAATTTGGTTTTCCGATGTTGGTTACATTTATAGCCTAATTATTGAAGTGTAAAAAAATCACTTTTCGCCATCTTAGGTGCGACGCCATCTTGAGATTTTCCGACTTTTCCACAGAACTGCCCTAAAACACAAAGGTACGTTTTTCTCAGGATCAACTGGATGGATTTTGATGGGGTAAAAATGAAATGAAAGAGGAAATGCCAATGCAGAATTTTGAATTTTCATCCTGAGGCTGAGAAAAGCGGAAAAATGTGACTTTTTTTTAAAGATATTTTTGTCGTTTTTCCACTTTTCTCACCCCCTGAATGGAAATTCAAAATTCTGGTACATCAAAATCTGCATTAGTGTTTCCTCTTTCATTTCCCTTTTACCCCATCAAAATCCATCCAGTAGATCCTGAGAAAAATCTACCTTTGTGTTTTGAGGAAAATTACAAGATGGTGTCGCACCTAAGATGGCGGAAAGTGATTCTCTTACTCTTCAATAATGAGTCTTTAAATGTGGCCAATACAGGAAAAACCAAGTTTAAGAAAACCCCGAGAAAAAGAAAAACATATAATTTCACCAGCTCTCAAAAGAGACCCTCCTTAAGCTTTAAAAGCGCTTGAGCATCATAACCTCAAATGAGTACGAGAGAGACAGAAATTCTGTTTTTCTCTTGTTCTTTCACATGTAAAATCTAGTCTAGAGCATCTAGTGCTTATATATTAGCTTAAACTAAGATTTTTTTTGTAAGTAAATATTTTTAACAGAACGAACTTTCTTCTCACAAATCTAAATTACTTCTGATAGGTAAGTATGTTCACATTTGCCCGGGGAAACTTTTTTTTAAAAAAAGATTATATCATGTTTCGGAAAACAGTGCAAATACGTGGAATATACACACAAACCACCACACTCGGTTTTTGTATAAAGCTATCACACAATTCATTGACGAGTCAGTCGCGTTTCATATTTTGCCGCGCTAACCTATCTAAAAACTTTTCCGCAATTTTTAAGTGATTTAACTGGACATATGAAGTCCGTGGCCGTAAAATATTAAAACAAAATAAAGTGATTTATCTACAGATTGATTATAATTAAAACTTATATAGTTTGTAAATTCAAATTTAAAAGAAAATCTCAAATAGAAAGAAAAATGAATCGACACCCAGTAAGTAACTACATATGAAGAATTTTGTGATTGATTTTATTTATTGGAAATACAGATTTATTAATATTTTAGTTTTTTTTTTATGAAAGAAAACTGAAATTTCAAATAAGATGAAATTTATTTACGTGAATGTGTGTAACAAATAAACGTTTAAGCACACCATCACGTGGAATCTTTATTCGTATTCGAGTGACTTTTTCATAACATATCTCATTGATAAAAATACTTCTACATCTTTTCATTTAATAAGAAGTTAGTGCTTGTATTTGTTACACTCAGAAAAATCAAAAATCATAAAGTAAATGTTTCCCAGAACACTTAAACGTCGTTTTGCGGAACAAATTCGTTTTTTTTTTTTAAATTAATATAAATATTTTTTTCTCATGCTAATTTCTTTATAAAAGTGATTTTATACCTTTGCAAAGTTTCTTTGACTTCTTTTATATTTCACAATATTTTACGACGGGTAATAAATTAAATTTGCTGTTTGCAAATACCCCAGTTTACTCTATTATCGTTATCAGATAGATAACGACGCGACTCTGATAGTATTATCGGTTAATTTTATTTCAAAATTACCCTTAAATTGAAAACGAGACAAACGATTATCCTTGGAGGACTTTGCTGGCCACGGTGGCCAATTAAACATTTTTAATCGCCGTAGAACTAAAATCTATTGAACATTCCGTAATAAATTCTAACAATTCTGAAAGTAAACTTGGAAAAACATTTTTTTCAGAGTGAAAATTAAGGTCAAAGTTTTGAGGTTAGATATTTCGATCCTCCAAGGGTTATTCATATCTCGATTCAATTGTTTTTGTGCATTAAGACTAATGGGCAAGAAGAGTTTATTTTATTAAAACAAAATAATAAAGTCGCGTCTCAAGGCTGTCTGAACACTGTTTTAAGTTTCTTTCACCTTTTTCTGAAATATACAGAATTAGATAGGTAGGAAAAAACCGTAATTCTTACAAAAAAAAAACAGAAATAGAGCATGAATTATAATTTTTTTTATTTTTAAAATTAAAAAATTAAACTTGAACTTATTTTGGAAATTTTCTCAAGTCAAGAAATTCGTTAAAAACCTTGTAAATAAATAATGTGACAAATTCGGTGTGACTGGGGGACTATGAAATATTTAAAATTTCAAGAATTTTCACTGAAATTTCTATAATTTCAAAGATTTCTTGATCGCAAAATACGACCCATTGACTAAATTTTCTTTAAATATTTAATTTTTCTTATAAAATTAAAAATTTTTGAAATAATAAAAAAGAAGAAATCTTTCTGATTGATAAATATGTATTTTCAAGCTTATAAAATTAGCAGAACAAAGTTCTAACTAAATTTTTTATTAGGAAGCAACAATAACACCTAAAGGTGAGTCAGAAGAAACCGGAGCACAGGTACAACCGCCGATGGAACAAACAGAAGAATCTTCACTACTTTTTAAGGAATTATCCAAATACTACGTCCAGAGAGAATTTTCTCGAATCTTCGACAAAGCCAATTACAATAGAATACAAGAAGATAATGTTTTTGAAATAGGAAAGAATACCATAATTGTTGGAGTAGGTGGTATTGGAAAGACCTTAACAATGAAGAAATTAGCTGAAGATGTAAAGAAGAATTATCCAAAATTCTCCGTCAATTGCATTAACTTGGTATTGATGAGTTCAATATTTAAGTCCTTTAAGGACAAAAAATTAACATCTAAGCACAATCCTGCACAAGATGGCGAAAATATCGATGTTTGGAACTTTGTCGTTGATAATCTTCTTGATCTGGGAGAGACTGAGGAGGAACGGAGGCTCCAGAAGAGCCTCCTTGAAGCCCACGTCAAGGAAGAACAACCCAAAATTGTCCTCTTCCTCGATGGCTTCGACAAGATCTCACCACTTTACACAAATCAAGTTGTTCAGATCATCAACGGCCTGAAGGAGATGAAGGTCCAAATGTTCGTCTCAAGTCAACTTCAACTCCAAGAGATTCTGCAGAATTTGGAATTTGAGTAAGTTTTTGTATCTTCAACTGAAAGATCTTTTAAATTCTTTTAAAATAACTAAATTTTTATCTTTAAAGATTAAACTACAAGATTGAGCCATTCAGTGAGAGGATGCAACGAGAGTTCCTACGAGAGTACTGGAAGGACTATTTGTGCAAAAAGGTATCAAACAACGAAATAAGAGAAGCTGATATTGATCGACTTCACGTTAATCTCTACACAAAGAAATTCTTCAAGATGTGTCAAAAATCAGTGTTAACGGACACAATTCTAAGTGTTCCGTTGATGCTGAACATCCTGGCGGACATTTATGCAGAGGAGTGCGTGAAGTTTTGCATAAAGTCCGGCAGAGAAGTGAAGGAATTCCTCGAGATCGACATCCTCAATGTCTACGAGAAGATCTTCAAGGATAACTGCAAGAAGTATTCCAAAAAAATCTTCATCAATGTTGACGATCCTGTCATTGTTCAGGCTGAAGAAAGAAATATTGAAAAGTGGCGCCAAATTTACATGGCCATTGCAGCTAAGAAGCTGCTCAAACTCCTCTACAGCGAAGAAAATTTAACAGACACAGAAGGAACTGAAATCTATGAAAGAGGCTTCATCACAGGACAGACCGTAGGCGAATACAGCTTCATATATGACACGATGGAAGAATTCTTTGCTGCTGATTGGTTTACAAGGAAGATCTTTCCTAACAATGGAAGCATAAATGTTGATCTGTTCGAGTATCTGCTAAAGAAAAATGCTCCACAAAAGGAGGCAAAGAGCAAGAATAAAAAAGATGATGGACAGAAGGAAAATAAACTGGACGTTCCTAAAGGCGTTCGAAGCTTTGCCTACAGATTCATCCTGAAAAGATTGAAGGAGTTCCGAGAATCTGGCAACGAAACAATCCCAGAAGAGGATAAGAAGAGAATATCGGCCTTTATTATTGAATTCTTCCATCAGGCGTGGTACAATCAAGAATCTTTCCAACTTGCCGCCATCTTCGACATGGCCAAGATGTTCTGCTCAAAGGAGCAAATTCAGGATGTTCTCAAAGTTAAGAAACTCCTTGAAACTGTTCCATTCACCTCGTCAGCTCAATTGGAGCTTTCTGTTCAAATCCACGATTACTACTTTGATCCTGAGGCTACCAACGAAGTTCTCGGACAAAGAGATTTGAACAAAATCATGGAGCTAACTCTCAAGAACACCAACTATCCGCTTTTTGAAAGTCTCTACGCTGCAATGAAGGACCGCGGGATTTACTCTGAAGATGATTTTGTTACGAAAACTTTTGATTTATTTGAAAAGTTCCTCCTGAAGCAGGATCTGAAGGATAGGCTGTTTGCCAAAGATCTCTTTTGGTGGTTCTTTGAACACTGTCAGATGAAACAAGAAGAAGTCTTGAGGAAACTGAATAAAGTCTTCGAAGAAAGTATTAAGAACAATAAGCCTAAATTCCCAGAACGTCATCTAGCTGGTTATCTTCTTACCTCCTTCTGGGACCTCAAGATCAGAGAAGAGACAGAAGACAGAAACAACAAAGAAGGAGCTGAAAAAGAGTTCGTTGAAGGACTTTTTAAGAATCTGAAGGAATCCAAGAATTTCTACAGATTCCTCTACGCCATCAACTGCACAACGAGGGAAGATCTTCTGCAGAAATCCGTTGAAGCAATGCGAGAATACGGCTTGGACTTTACCTGTTACGATGGGAAATCCGTTCTGTTCCACGCTTTTAGTGACAACAACACTTTTCTGTTGCAGAATCTTCTGAAGCTTTTACACAAATCTGAAATTGAGGCTCAAATCAGTGCAAATGTCTGCGGAGGGACATCCTTGACGCAACAGTGCACGAAAGGAAACTACCTCTGTGAGGTCATCCTGCAGGAACTTGTCAATAAATTCGGATCAGACGTCGTTGGACTATTCTTCACGGCAAAAGTTAAGGAGACAAAAGAAGTTGAAGACAACCTCAAAATCTTCTCGACCTTCTTCAGGAAAGACATGAAGGTGGATGAAGAAATCCTCAAAGGACTCGCAAAACGTCTCTGTGAAAGCTGCAACGACAGAAATCAGCTTCTCTCCATTGCTGAGAAAGTTTCTAGTCCTGAAGCTTTAATTTACATTCAAAATTTTCTCAAGATGAGATAGTTATTTATAAACTAGATGGCTGCTTGGTTAGAACCGTTCTCTTCTTAGCAGCACTGCAGTATGAGTCATGTTGACTTTCTTAAAATGTAAAAAAATTGACTTGCCTGACCGATGTTTCAGCTGGTTTGGAGCGTTGGCTGAAGATCTCTTCATCAGGCCTTCCTTATCCTGCAACACTGTTCGTAAATTCAGCGCTCCCACCGACTAATTAACTCAGCGTTACACCTTCTAATCTGTTCTCAAATGTCTGTAGACTGTAGAATCAAAAAGAAAAATATAAACCAAAAGATTTAAAAGAAAATTGTAAAAATCTCTTTTAGAATAAAACACAACTTTTCTGACTTTTTACCTTAAAATATTTTTTATTTTTTGTATTATTCTTTAAAAGTTGCTCAAACTAGTAACTAAAGGTTCTTTTTAAAGAATAATCCTCCACACTTCAATTTCTTCTTTTCGCTTTTCTAACATTCAAAACTTTTTTTTCACAATTTTCTCATTTTTCTTCTCTTTTTAAATTCTTTTTTGGAACTGTCTTCTGTCGCCCTAACGTGTGTCCTTTAATCATTTTTACGTACTTAAGTGAATAAATGATCATCTTAAATGTTTTTTTTCTTCTTTTAATTCTTTCTATGCAACATTAATGCTCCGTCCGTGTTTTGTTTTCCACACTGTGTGACTTAACAGCTAAAAAAAACCTTCCTAATCATGATTAAGTTTTCTACGTTTAATGAATGTTTTTTTTTATTTACGTGTTTTGTATTTTTTCAACATTTTTTCTTTATTTTTACATTTTTTTTATTAATAAATTTGAAGAAAAAAAATACCCAAAGCACGGAAAACGAAACCGGAAAATTAAGAATATTTATTTAGTTTTTTTTTTATTTTGAGAAAACGTTTCAATGTTTTTAGCAAAGTTTTTTCTTCTTTTGCAAAATTCCTTTTTTTGCAATTTTCCCGCACGATTTAAATTGAAAGAAATTATTATTTTTCTTTATATTAATATTGTATTTGTAATTTTTTCTATTCTTTTTCTTTTCAAATCTACTTACAATGTAATATTTTCTTTTTATTTTCTAATCCTAACAATGTTTTCTTTTTTATTATCATAATATTCTAAAAAAAAATCCCTCAATAGATATTACACTTGTGTTGTTTTTTTGCTTGTTAATTCCTAAATTTATTTTTACATTCAATAAAATTGTTAAATTGTAAGTTTTATTTTACTAATCATCTACCTTTATTCTCTCTTTCTTTCTTTTAAATATGTATATTTCACTTCCCTTTCTACCCTCATCTAACCTTTTTTTTCTTTCTTTTTATTTATTTTTTTTAAATTAGAATACAAAATCGTTACACACTAAAAGGGATTTTCTTCTCATCTTTAAAATCTTTTCCTTCATTTTTTCTTTTTAAATATATTTTCAAATGACGAAAAATTATTTTCTGATTTTCTATTCTAAGATTTATTTTTTTCAAAATCTTTTTTTTTTATTTTTTGTTTTTTTTCTCGCGTAAAATTCCTTTTTCTCAAAGATTTTCTATATCCTTTTGTATTTGTGAAAGAAAGTTCAGGTTTATGCTTAATTTTAAGCACAAAACCTCTGATCGTTTTGATACAGAAAAAATTCTTTTAAAGGATTTTTTTCTTCTTCTTATTTCTCTTAGAACATTTTGAAATCTAAATCCTATCCAACGTACTATTTACACATCTCTTAATTTATTTTCTCTGCTTTTCTTTCTTTTCCTCTCTCTCTCTTTTTTAATTATTTCATCTTCAATAATAATTTTAGAAAAGAAAAAGAAAAGAAAGACATAAAAATAAACTTTTCTTGAAGAGAAAATATTTATCCCGCGACAGTCAAGAAATTAGAACAAAAAAAAAGAAAAACCTTCAATTTTCCTTTTTTCATAATAAATTAATGAAAAAAACTAAATTTTTCAAAGACAACTTGAAAGAAAAGGATGGAAATGGGCGGGAAAGTTATCACAACATATTTTCTGTTTTTTTTTCCTTCCTACATCCCACTCCTTTCTCCACCCCCTCCACACCCTCCAGATAAAATCCCAATGAGGGTGGAAAAATGTGAGACCTCTTACATTTTTTTTGCAACGAAAAACTAAAAAAAAACAAAACTATTTCCTAAATTATTCGTTTAAAAATATCTCCCCAAGAAAACACCAAAACAAAAAACTTCTTTTTGCCACTTAAAGAAAAATCTTCTTCACTAAGATTTCTTTCTTGATCTTTGTTTGTTTTTTTTTACAAGTAAATAAGAAGATGAAGAATAAAAGATAAATAATACTCTACACGGTAAGTTGTGTGTTGTGTGTAATGTTTTGTGTAGTTGGAGGTTTTTTTTATTTATTTCTTTTTCTTTTTTGCACCACCGACCTCCCCTCTAGACGTCTTCCTTCACATCTTCATTGCTTTCGCCGCTCTTTCCGGCACGCCTTTTGTGGCTTCGGGTGCGCCGTTTGCGGTGCTTCGCCCGCCCTTAGAGCGACTCTTCGAATGCCGCCATCAGATCACTCTGCATATTCATATCAATCTGACCAGCCATCTACAATGATACGAACCCACTTTTTGAGTATTTACTTCTTCCTCAAAATTGAGAGACTTAAACTACATTGAAAAATGTGTCTGATATTCGACTGATTTCGACCAATAGAATCCCATTAAATGGCCTTTTTTTTTAAATATTTTTTGACGATTTATTTGCATTTAAATCTGCATATTTAAAAAGGAAAGTAAAAGCTTAAAGAGCTGATTTTAACGAACAGAAACCTTGTAATATGCCTTTCTCTCATTTTTAACGATTTTTGTAAATTTTCAACTGATATTTAACCTATTCAACAGATTTCGACTCACATAAATCTATCAAATAGATAATTTTTTAAAACCTTTTTTGTTATTTTTTAAGCAAATAATTTGGCCAAAGTTAGGCTGATTTCGACGTAAAATCATTCAAATCGGTATATTGCAAAAGGATAATAAAGGCTTAAAGAGCAGAATAAGTTCTTTTTTGTGCAGATTTCAACAATCAGAAACCTTGTAATTGGCACATTTAACTGATTTTGACCCACAGAAACCTATCAAATAACTAATTTTTAAAACTTTTTTTTGTGATTTTTTAGTTTGGTTAATTTTGTTTTAACTTCGTTAATTTCAACAAATGAAAACCTTTTAATAAGTACTTTTTTTATTATGTTTTATCCGCGAAAAGACACTTTAACAGAATATTTCAGTTATTTTAACTGATGTTTTTTCAGCTAAATTGACTGAATTTATTAAGATAATGACATGATAAAAAAAAACAACCAAAGTTACTTGACTAAAAGAATAGAATGAAACAGTCAAAAGCGCAGAAAATTCTTTAATTTTCAACGATTATGATTAAAATTTGATTTATATTTTACTGATTTCAATCAAATCCATCAAATAAATTTCTTTTAATTTTTTTAAAGTGATTTTTATGCAAAAAGTTTCACAAATTTTGACATAAAATCAAAGGATTCGTTTAATATTTTAAAAATAAAAAGAATCATGTTGTATTTTGTCGGATGTCTTGATGATTTCGACGAACAATCTTTTTTTTTTTCAATTTAGTGATATGTTTAAGCAAAATAAATTGATTAATTTACCGATTTTTGATGCACAATCAGCCAAATTAGTCATTTTAATCAAAAGAAAAGCATAAATCGGTCTGATATTGTACTGATTTCGACAAGTCTAGAAATTAACCGATTCAGATTTTGAACGTTTTTCAACGATATTTAACTGGTATTTTGCTACTTTCGATGTAAGAAAAAATAGCTAAATCAATTAGTACTTTAACAAAAAAAAATAAGACGTGAAATTATTGAAATATTGTTAGATATTGTACTGATTTCGACCAACAAAAACGTATTAATTGGTTCTTCCTTAATTTTTAGTGATTTTTTAGAACAAAATTTAGCTTATTTTATGATGATTTCGACGCAAAAATTGAACCAATTTGAATTATTTATAAAAAAAAATAAAGATTGGAAATATTTTCCATGTAGCGTCAATCAGCAATTTTTCCCCTTTTTCAATTTATTATAAAATTGTTTTTGAGAAATTCATCTGATGTAATGCTGATTTTGACTCGAAAACAGCTATTGCACGTATTGCACACTATTGAATTAAATTTTGGATTTTTTCGAGTCATTATCTGATCAATATCATGCTGATTTCGACTCAAAAAACTGTCCTAACCTCAAATTAGAAATGCTTTGTTTTGTAAACTTTAAAGGCTTCAATTTGGGTCGTTTCCAGTCCTTCTTTCAACCACAAAATTCTTTAAAATAACTTCAGACGGTTAAAATATAATAAATATAAATAAACAAAATTTTATAAAGACTTTTTTTTTTAATTTTGTACTCACCGCTTCACGTCTCCTTCGCTCCTGTTCCATTCTTCGCAATTCAGCCCTCTTTGCGGCTGCTCTATCCTGATTGGCTGCACTCGGACCCATCCCTGGAGATCCACTCCTCTGTGGTGACTCCTTAATTTCATCCACACGCGCCGGAAGAGGTTCTGCCCCACTTTTCCTGCACAAAAACATTTTTTCTTTTACATTTTACTCCCTGAAAAGCTTCTCCTTCTCTCTTTCTCTCTCAAAAACAAAAAGAATGAATAAAACAAAAAACTCCGAAAACCAACCTTGGGGCATCGTGTTCATCGTGATTCTTTTGCTTTTGCTCCTGCTGTCGCTTCAGCTCCTTCTCAGCCGCTTCCTTTTGACTCCGCTTCAACTCTTGCTGCTCCAGCAACTTCTGCCTGTCCATCTTCTCCTTTGCCTTGTTACGGAACTGCTGGAAGCTATCCATTGATGGTTTGGGCTTCACTTGCGGCGTCGTGACGTTCTGCGGGGAGCCCGCAGACGCAAGGGAGGACCATGAGCTGGCATTTTTGAGATTTTGCTCATGCGACGGCTTAATGGCCTGCGCAAAATTCCCCTTTGGCTCCGTTGATTTGGATTTATCGTGCACCGGTGGCATCATGAGGTCCTCAATGGGTTTTGGCGTCAGAAGGAATTTCTCCTTAACCGGAGGAGCACTCGTTGGCGTCTGCGGCAGCTGCTGTTGTTGCGACTGCTGTGGAGTTTGTGGTGTTGTTTGCTGATTTGATGCAGCACTCACGCTTCCTGCTAACAAGACATTTTACGGTATTTTTTTTTGTATCAAAAATCAAAGAAATTAGCAATTTTTGGGATTTTTGGTGTGTGTATCTGCTAAATGTCTTATGGGGTTAATTTTCTTTTTTTTAGAAACACAAAAAAGGGATTTAATTTTAAAACTCGTTAGAAATTATAAGAAGAAGTTAAGAAAGGTTCGAAAATATTTTTATATTTAATTTTGAACAAGCTTTAAGAGATTTATTTAATATAACTTGGGTATGTGTCTTTGCTAAATTCGAAGTAAAAAAAATAATTTATTTAATAACTGATACTTGAATAAAAGCTCGTAGAAAATAACTTTAGATGAATCACAAAATTACTATTTAGATAATTTATTAATAAAGCTCAAAATTACGGGAGTGTGTCTTGGGTAAAAGTAATTTCTCAATGGAAATTAATTTTAAAAAGATGACCAAAAATCAAGTATGTAATGATTCTGGAGGTTTTTCTTCCAGTTTCACGTAGTTTAGTTGTAAAAGAAATAATTGGAATGTGTCTTGGGTATAAGTCGTTTATTATTATTTTTTAATTTTAATAAATTAATTAATAAGTTTAAATGTAAAATTTTATTATATAAAGAAGTTGCAATTTTCACTTTAAATGCCCTTTACTTGAGGCTTCCATTATACAGTAAATTGTGGGAGTGTGTCTTGGATGAAAATTGTTTTTTTTTAAGGTCTTCTAATTCCTTTATAAATATTTTTTTTCTTCAAATTCAAATTTATGGAAATGAATGAAAACTTCATAAATATTCACACAAAGACATACAAATAAAATTTTAAAGGTGCTGATAAAAACTTCAGGAGTGTGTCTTGGGTAAAAGTATTTTTTTAATGAATTTTAAAAAATGATCAAAAATCGCTTAATAATTTTAGAGGTTTTACTTCCAGTTCTACGTCTTTTATGCTTGTACAAAAAATAATTGGAATGTGTCTTGGGTAAGTCTTTTGTTTTGTTTTTTTCTTTAATTTTTAATAAATTAATAAATTAAAGTGTAATTTTTTTTTAATATAAAGAAGTTGCAATTTTCACTTTAAATTCTCCGTAATTAAGGATTAAATAAAATCTTTTGATCAGAATGTTTTTTTCTCGCAACTCAAAAGAAAATATGAAAAAAACGGAATATTCTTTTGATAAAAAGCAGAATTTTCTGACAAAAACCTAATTTTTGCAATCAAACGATGAGACCCCGTAGTTTAGACATTTTAAAGTAAATTATGGGAGTGTGTCTTGGATAAAATTTTGATTTTTTTAAGTTCCTTTTTAAATGTTTTTTTTTTATTCAAAGTCAGCAATTCAAACACCCTTAAATAAAATTTTAATGCCGCTGATCAAAATTCCAGGAGTATGTCTTGGATGAAAAATTATTGTTTAAAGTCCTTTTCATCACTAAAAAATGTTTTTTTTTAATATTATTATTCAAATTCAGCTTTCTAGAAATGAATGAAAACTTAATAAATATTCACACAAACACCTTAAAATAAAATTTTAGAGGCGCTGATCAGAATTTCAGGAGTGTGTCTTGGCTAAAATTTATTATTTTCCCAAGAAAAACATAAAATTGCATTAAAACCATCCAAAGAAATTTTCAGAAAGTATTTTAAAATGGAATTTAGGTTTTTTTCTTTCACAAAAACTCACCTCCACCACCTCTGTTGACGTGCTGCGTCACCATGGTTGGATCAAAGATGGACACCATGGGTGCTGTGGATATGTGGGGCCCACTTGGTGGTCCCTGTGGCACCGGTGGCTGCATCATGACCCCCATGCCATTGAGTGTCGCCGCAGCGGGATCGAGGACAAACCCATTGGGGGCAACACCTGAATGCGCCATTGTCTGCTGCAGCTGATGATGCATTGCCTCCATGCTCAAGTGCTGCATTAGCGACTGATGGTGCGCAAGAGTGGCGGGCGGCTGAGTGGCCGCTTCGCTCTTTGGAATGACATTCGACGCCCCCATGTCCCCCATTAGATCCAAATGCTGATGATTCGCCAAATCGGACTTGAGGTTCTGCTCCAGCGACGCCAGGCTCTGCTCGAGCGGATCCACAAACCCGCCGCCGGACATACTTCCGGGCATTTGTGGCTTCACATAGGCACCTCCACCATTCCCCAGGGTCATCGCCCCCGAAGTTTTGGGCATTTGATGCTCAAGGGCAGCAGCCGGCGGCAGTTGACTGCGCATCGGCGGTTGCATCATATTCATGGGGACCGTTTGCATTGGCGGCATTTGCGTGGAGGGCTCCTGCTTCACCTGCTGCTGCTGCTGCTGAGCCGCAGACGCCGCCGCCCCACTGATATTTGCCATTGACAACTTCATGCTGCCATTTGTGCCAATGAGGATCGGTGGGGGATTCGGCAGGGGGCCCTGCAACGACGACTGTGGCGCCGACAAATGTGGCGTCTGCTGGATGATGCCATTAAAGTGACTCTGCGTCGTAACAGGAAGTGTTGACGCGACTGTGTTCTGTGGCATCTGCAACAAAATCAATTTCCTTTCATTTTTGATTTTCTCTTTGCCCAACATTTTGTACTGAAATTTTAAGATTTCAAACGAATTTTAAGGGTTTCGTGGTCGCTGAATAAGGAGTTTCGGGGAAAATTTAGCAAGAAAATCTTGAAAATATTTTGTAAATGTTGCTCAAGTTTTTTTTCCTATTTTTCTTTCTATTAAAATATTTATTGAAAAAATTAAAAATGTTTAATTTGTGATTCTTTAATTATTATCCAGAAGTAATATGTCGTTAAAAGTTTGTAAAAATTTTCATGAAATTTGTAAATAATTTGCAAAAAAGTTTCCTTCTTCTTAAAATTAAATATGAAACATTTGGTCGTATTCTCCGACCTAGAAATCCTTGAAATTGTTAAAATTTCAAAGATTTTTGGACACAAAACACAAATTTCCCTTTCGTGTCCACGTGAAACATAGAAACATTGAAACATTCGCTCTTTTTTTATCACGATATTTATTATGTGGATGCTTTCAGAGAACTTGTGATTCATTCATTCAAAGCATCCACAGAATAAATATCGTGATGAAAAGAGCGAATGTTTCAATGTTTCTATGTTTCACGTGGACACGAAAGGGAAATTTGTGTTTTGTGTCCCAAAATCTTTGAAATTTTAATAATTTCAAGGATTTCTAGGTCGGAGAATACGCGACCAAATGTTTCATATTTAATTTAAAGAAGAAGGAAACTTTTTTGCAAATTATTTTCAAATTTCATGAAAACTTTTACAAACTTTTAACGACATATTACTTCTGGATAATAATTAATCACAATCTCAGTTAGAACGTCTTCTTTGGCAACTTTTGTGTAAAGTTGATGGATTTCTAACTTGGAAAATCATTAAATTCTTAAAAAAAAATTTAGGAAAATTAAATGTTTCACGTTTGGTTCTACGTATGACTCAAAAACACGCGAAAAATAATTTAAATTCGTGTAAAAATGTTTCACGTTTAGATCGACTCAATGGACACGAAAGTTAAATAAACAATTCATCGAGAAAATAGTTCTTTTATGTCTTTAGCGCCCTAAATAGAAGTAAGACATTTTCATGGATTCTTAATAACTGTATTTTGTGCTGAATTTAATTGAAAAATTGAGGCAATTATATTAATTAAACAGCTTCGTAGACTTTTGACGTTCACCTACAATTCAAACGTTCCTAGAATCCGTCCGATTGATTTAATCTACATAATCAATTTTACGTAGCAACTCCAAGGGGGGTTTATTCGTTAATATTCGGTTGATTCGCCAAGGTAATTTAAATATTAGTCTGATCCTAAAAATGTTCAATTTAAGCATAAAAATACTTAAATAAAACCGAAAAGTAGTAAATTCATCCCAAAAAAGGCTAGATTCAAGCCTAAAATTCCTAAAGGTAGTAAATTGAACGCAAAAAGAGACTTAAGTCAAGCCGATAAATATTTGGTTTTCAGTCCCAAAATGACAGAGCCTAAAACCTAAAAAAAAGAACTAAACTGAAACAGAAAAGTAGTAAATTAATGCTAAAAAGTAATAAATTCAACCCAAAAAAAAGATTAAATTAAATCAAAAAGTCCTAAATACGTTTCTGGTTTATTTTCGTTTTTGAATTGTTTGGTTTTCAGCAAAAGATATTAGTTGGTGTTCCACTTCGTGGCCAACACCAAGTATTGTAATCGTCGGAAAAACCGACCACCTCAGATCGGGGTCAAACTTGGTATGAGCACGTTTCAGACAACCCACATTCCAAAAATGGTGGTGGAAAATTTTTGATCCGGCCGGCCTGCCGGCCTGCCGGCCTGCCGGCCTGCCGTCCGGTGGTCAACATTTTGCATTATATCTCGAGAACGGTAACTGATAGAGACTTCCGGTTTGAAGTTTTCTATAGAAATGTGGGTGTAAAATTTCATTTTTTCGCATTTTCAAAATCCAAGATGGCCGCCGTCCGCCATTTTGAAACATCGGCAACCAGTTCCCTTATAGTTAGAGGTCTGAAATTTTAGTATGTTGTAGAGCTCAGTGAGACGTTTTCATCAACAATTCATACTTGAAAATCGGTCAAGCGGTTTAGCAAATATGGCGGCCTAAAGCAAAAAGTGTTTTTTCGATATAACTTGAGAACGGCTTGACCGATTTTGACCATCTTGGTATCAAATGAAAGGTATTGAGAAGCCCTACAACCTTTTGGAACATTACAAGTTTCAAAAACATCCGCAAGAGGGGCTAAAATCGAAAACAAAAATTGCCTAACTTTAAGGGGCAATATCTCCGAACATCTGTTATAGATTTCCTTTAAATTTTGATATGTTGTAGCCTGACTCAATATCTATCTCCAGTCCGAAAATGAAGAAAATCTATGTCGCCGTTTAGAAGATATGGCCATTTGAAAAATTCTTGCATTTGAAAAGTTCTAAGAGCCATATCTCTTGAACCGCTTGTCCGATTTTGCTCAATTTGGTATCAAATTAAAGGTTTTGCAATTATCTACAACTTTCTAGAACATCATAAACCTCTAGAACCATTCCTTCAGGACGAAAAATGCGAAAAACTCTTTTCGTAAAACAAAAATCCGCCATTTTGTGTTCTGGAGGTGACCTTGAAAATCATTGAGATATATGTCAAATTATAGCTTATTTCAAGACCTTTCCAAAACTAGTCACGAAATTTCTGTAGGTGTTGTAGAACTAGAGATATGACCATTTTTATGCATCAAATTGCTGAATTTCACAAAAAAAATCAACTTTGCCTACTAATATTGCTCACAAATAGTATTACAACGCATAAACAAACTTCTACACGTTGTGGGACACCAACTCTTATAACTGGACGCGTTATGATTGACTTTTAGATTGAATGGTGGATTGCGGTCGGATTGAAGTTTATAGTGTGAGAGGACACGGTTTTCGACCTTCAGCAGTTTCTCAAACACACGATAAATTCCCTTTGAGGAATTCTCGTAAATATTTCATTGTCATTTCTAATTACTAACAATTTTATCTTTTTCTCAAAAATCTCGAATTTGTTTTTTTTTTCTTTAATTTTCCTATTGTTTTTCTTGTACTGAAAGTTTTTGAAAGAAAAAGAGATATTTTTTAGGATTATAACGCCACCCAATGGTCCTGAAAGGAATAATCCTAAAGTGATTAAAATTAAAATAAATAAAATTACAAACTTGTTGCAAACTTTGACAAACTCTTAACAAAACATTTTTTTTATTCGATTTTTCTTTTTAATTTTCATTTCCTTTTTTTCTCCCTCTAACAGTCGCTGAAAAAATTAATAATTTTGATTAAATTCAAAGAAGTTTGAGACTCACCGAAACATTATTATTCGACGGAGGATCTTCCTTTTTGATGCGTTTCTTCGATGTGGATGATTTTCCGGTTCCTGAAAGAAAAATTACCTCAATAAAATGAATTCTTTTCCTTTTCCTTTCTTCGGAATATTTTGTTTAAATAATATAACCGTTTGAATAAATACCTTAATTTTCTTTTCATTCTATTAATTCATTTTTTTCTTGTGTTTCACTGAGCCAGCCACGCATGTTCCGCGCACGCAAAAAAAACATTGCAAAATGCCCAAAAATAAAAAAAACAAAAAAGAATTTATTAAAACGTGGGGAGAAAATAAAAACTTCTTAGCCACGAAATTTGTTCTCTCTTCCTGAGAGAAATAAAAATAAAAACATTTCTTATAATGTATATTTATTATTAATATTTCTTTTTTTTGTATATTTTCTATGCCATAATTAATATAAAAAATTCTTAACTTTACACATTACATTCCTAAAAAAAAGAAGTTTATGCTGCGTTTTTTTTTCTATTGAATTCTTTTCTCCTTTTTCTTTCATTTTCTTCTTTTTTTTTCTATATCAATCTTTTACCTCTTTCATTCTCATTTTGTATTCTATTTGTTTTTTTCTCTCTCTAATTGCAAAAATTCTCTCATTTTTTGTGACAGAATTTTGCAAAATAAAGACAAAAAAATTCTCTCTCATCGTGAACGATGTTTTATGTATTTTCTTTCTCTTTCCTTCTCACATTTATATTTAAAAAAAAAAACTCTAAATGTGTTTTAAAGAAAAGAAAAACTTAAAAAAAGGAAATTTCTGGGAAAAGTGAGAGTGTGAGAGAAAACACAGAGAGATATTGGAGAGGAAAATTCTAGGATTGGGCGGTGAGTTAAGATAATTAATTTATAAAAAAAATATTCATTTAAATAAGAAAAAAAATATTTTAAAAAGAAACAGGAATAAATCCTTCCATAATTCGTGCAAACAATGTGTAATGGGGAAAGCTGACAGCCTCTGAATAATTTGCAATCTTTTTTTTATCATCTTTTCCTTCAATTTTTATTTTATTTATTTACTTTTTTGTTAATCACTCATACCTTTTCCATATTTGTCGCAAATTTGTTGTCTTTTTGTTTCATTTAAATCGTTGTTTATATTTTTTCCTCTAATATTTCTCTTATTTATTATTTTCTTTTTAATTGCACAAGGAATGCGTTTTTATTTGCAAATAATTTGAATTTTTAATAAACATAAAAAAAATCCTAAAACTTAGCGCAAATGACAATGCAAAAGCTTTGCGTGACGTTTTGTTTTGACACATTGTGCAAGTTTTAAATAAAATTAACGTTTTTCAGGTATTTTCTTCGCTTAGAGATATTAAAGGTTCCTTTTTGATTAAAAAATAATAATTTAACCCTTTGGGGACCAGTAGACGGCGTAATCATGTAAAATCCTACAAGAAACGTAGAATTTTCCGATCCTACATATGTTAAGAATCAATAAAATGCTAAAAAAATATTTTTTACGCGATGTGTAATAAAATGAGTAGAAAAAGATACCCCGGCTGAACCATTTACTGGTAATTTTTTTTCTCACGTGATTAAGATTGAATTAGGATTTTCTAATCATTCTTCCTGGTTTTACATGTTCTTCAGAACTGATTGCGAAGTTATTTTAACGTTCTATGGAATTTGTTTTTGGTTTCTTCTGTTTCGTGGAAGATATTTTGAATTTTCTACATTCAATAGTCTTTATCCGGGTTTAGGCAAACTGCCCCGAATTTCTTAAAAATTATTTTTCGGATATTTTTTTTTGGTTTCTTGTGTTTCTTGTAGAGCAAAATAAAGAACTGATATAATACCAAAAATTTATATTTTACACGCCTCGGAATGAATGTGTAGAAAAACATATCCCCGCTGGACTCTTTATTTGTATTTTTCTCCTTACGAATACCTAACGGTATGTGGATTTTTCCTAATTTCTCGCATTCTTCAGAAACATTTTCGGGGTGTATTTTTAGCGTTCTGTGGAGATTCTTTTCTGGTTTCTTTTGTTCCGTTACAGGTATTTTGAATTTTCAATAATTAATCTAAGAATATTTGCGGTTATTTCGTCGGTTGCTGTTTGCAGAGCTTTCTTAATGGCTACTTATTTTTTGCGGCTTGTCTTATTTAAATTTTTTTGTGTTTTCCAAGTTTCGCGGGAAAGGTTCCGTATTTACTTTTCTCTATGATTTCTAATTACTGTTGCTTCTAGTTTCTCGTGATCCTGATTTTCACGTTCTGAATTTTTTTCTCCTTTAAAAATCGGATCATTCTTTCAATATCGATTTTTTTGTTGTTTCTACCATTCCCCGGAAGTCGTTTCGCATTTATGTTTCGTTTAATATTTTATTAATTTCTCGTATTCTGTCTAAAGCGTTTAGCCTTTTTTTTTTAAACATTTTGCGAAACCTATTTGGTTTCTCGTGTTTAACGGAACTTTTTAGGAATTTTCTCATCTTTTGCGTAATTTTTATTTGAGCTGGGTCCACCTGTCTAAACCTATTTATCTACCTTTCCCCTTATTAAATTCCTTTCATTCCCCCCATGAATAAATGTCAAAACGTACGTCACGCAGCGCATTGAAGTTAATTTGCAAAATATTTCTGCAAGCTTACGGTGTGTTTAAGACAAATAATTTTCAATAAATTATCCAAAAAAAAAAGAATTGAAAAAGTAATTATCAATCCGTTTTACACATTGTCTGCTCCTCGCGAAACAGTTTTTGGAGATAGTTTGAAAAGAAATATTTTTTTGTTATTTTGTGATTAAATAGCATTTGAAAAAAAAAATAAAGAGATGTGATTATTTTTCCTCCTCATGATGAATGTTTTATATTTTTTTTTTTAAAACTTTTTTGCACACTTTCTTCAATTGTTTAAAATGCTTTCTTTTATTAATTTTTTGTTTATTACTTCTTCTGTCTCATTTTATTTTTATTAATCGTTCTTTTGTTTGTATTTATTTCCTTTTTTTTCGTTATGAAATTCCCTTCAATTTCTTTCTCTATAATGGGCTAAGAAGTTTTGATTTTCTTTTTTCTTCTTCCTTTTTTTTCATTAGAAGAAACATTTTCTTTTCAATTGAAATTAAAAGAAAACTCGGATTTTTTTTCTCTAGATGATAGTTTTGTAAGAAAAAGTAAATGAAAATAAAGATTACTTGATTTAAGGGTTAAATGTTCAAAGTTATTTGAAAGACATTTTGTGCTCTTCCTTCACACGATCTCCTCACTTTCTTTCTTTTTTTTGCAGATCGTTAGAAATTCAATATCTTTCAGCATTCAAAACGGCGTGGCTGCCCCAGTTACACATCATTGTCATTCATTATAAAAGAATTTTCATTTTAAATAATAAATAAAATATTGATTTATAAAAAAAAACAACAAAAATAGAAGAAAGAAAGGCCTAAAGTGGAAAATTAAATTTTTCAATTTTAACTTAATTTTTTGGAGTTCTTAAAAATTAACTAAAAAAATTTCTTTTCGGGTTCTTTTAAGTTTTTTCTCTATAAAAAACCATTTAAATGCAAATTTTCCACCTAAACCTATCCTTGAAATTATAAAGAATAATTTTGTTTACAATTTCTCTCTCTGTCTCTCTTATTTCTCCTTCACTTCAGTTTCTTCTCAAGACACTCAACTCAGCTAAAAAATTAATGAATTAAAATGGAATTCCATCGTTCAAATTTTTCTTTTGAAAATATAACAAAATAAACTACGTGCTGAGTAAAAATTAAAAAGAAAAAAATGTTTTGATAGAAAAAGCTGAAGGAAAAAATAAAATAAGAGAAATTCTTCAATTAATTTTCATTCTAAATGTTTTTCTACCTCTCAGGTTTTCCTTCTTTTCTTAATTTTCTTTTAAAAGAATTAATATTTTTCTATTTCTTTCATTTGTTTTTCTTCATCATTATTGTACGACAAAGTGGAGATTTTTTTTTATTCATTATTTTTCAATATTTTTTATTGAGATTTTGTGTATAAATTTCCTTTTCTATTGATAGATTATTCTCTTCTCTCTCTCAATATTCTTTCATCAATCAATTTTAAACAATTTTTTTCCTTTTAACTTTGTATTTAACAGAATGAAAAAAAATTGTTTGAATAAAGAAAAATAATAAAACAAAAAAATATTCTACATGTTTTATTATTTTTCTCAATGTTTTTATCTTTTCTTTTTTCATCTTTTCTTCTATTTACATTTAATAATACTTTTTAATCCATCTTGTTTTTCTTTTTTCTTTTTCATTTAAAAGATTATTTTATACACATATACAGTAAGTATATATATTTTCATTTATTTTATTATTATATTTTGTGTATTTATTTTTTCGGTTTTTTCTTTCATTTTTTTTTCTCACTATATTTAATCTTAACTTTATTATGTCCCATTTTTCTTTAATGTTTAATCAATTTTTTTTAATGTTTGTTGTAATATTCTTTTAATCAAATAAAAAATGTTTTGTGTTGAATTTTCATTTTTTTTAAATAACTTTTTCAGGGTCTAATTGTGAGAAACATGGAAAAACGATTGTGGAGAAATTCATGGATACTTCAGAGGATTCTCCGTGGCAATTTTTTTTTTATCAATGGGCTGAATTTTGTTTCAGGAATTTCTTTAAAAAAAATAGTTCAATTTTGGTTAATAAAATTTAAATTTCTTTAAATTAAATTTCTGTTTAAGGGTCTAATTGTTAGGAACATGGAGATTTATTGCGGAGAAATTAATGGATATTTCAGAGGATTCTCCGTAGAAAATTTTTTTATTTATTAATTGGCCAAATTTTGTTTCAGGATTTCTTGAAAAAAAAATTCAATTTCGGTTAATAAAATTCATGAAATTCTAATGTAGAAAAACGACACGGAAAATTCTCAAATGTGGAAATATTCATTGGAGATTTCATTGGATTCTCCAAGGAAAACTATATATCCTTTACAGATTTCCGAATTTTTCTAGAACAAAGAATTAATTCATGATTTAAAGTTTATGAAATTCGTATAACATAAATTCACTTGAAATAATTTTTTTGCAAAAGAAACAATGGAATTTCTCCTAAGAATTCACCGAGGTTTACAAGCTATTATTATTTTTTTTATTAATTTGATTTTCTACATTTAAACGGAAACTAAAGGGATTTAGTAAATGAATTATCTTGGGAACAATCTGACGTTTTTCCACATTTTTATAAATTTATGTTTCAAATCTTATAAGATAAAGAGGGTTAATCCAACGAATTCTCCGAGGAAATATCGTGCGTTTTTCCACGAATGTTTTACCATTGGAGCTTGAACTATTGCAAGACATCGTTTAAAAAAATTTAATAAATCTTCCGAGATAAATGCTTGAAATTTAATCTTTTTTTTAAATTCCTTTGCGAGCTATTTTTAAATATTTTATTTAAGACTTTTTTTAAAAGGGATTTCAAGGAAGTTCTCCATAGAAATATCTGACATTTTTCCACTTTTCTTATCCATGCCAAAAAATGTTTGAATTTTTTATGGAAATATTTAAAGAATCCCAATTTAAAGAAGGATTTTCCTATGAAATGTCTGACGTTTTTCCACACAATCTTTTCGGAGATTTATCTAAATGATTCCCAGCATTGATCCTCATTATTAGACCCCAAAATTAGGCTTTAGAATGCATTTTGTTCATTTTCAATATCTTGAAGAACATTCACAAACAAATATTATTTGAAAATTTCGAATATTTCTCTACGTTATTTCTTGTGGTTTAAAATGCAATAAAATTCTTGTTTCTGTGGAAAATAATTGCTTTTGCAAATGGGATAAAAAATTCAGGCTTCTATGAGATGGCAGTTTTCTTCCTAACTTTATTTCTTTCTTTTTTTTTTGTTTAACTGTGTTGCTTCTATATTAATTATAAAATAACAAATAAAGAGAAATAATACAAATAATAGAAAAAAAATAAATAGACGATGGAATATTTCTTCTTTTTTTTTTCAATTCAACCCTGATTGAGATGGGGGAGGATTGAATAGAGAAAAAGAAAATTGTTTAATTTTTAATTTTCCTTCTTCATGTGGGTGGATGAAAATCAAAGTAAATAACAACCTATGAACTAAAACAAAATCTAAAATAAAAAGATGGATATTCACTTTTTTTTCTCACTTATAATTTAATAATATTTCTAGGATAAATATCATTGTTTTTACGTCAAGTTTATGTCCCTTTGTGGTTGTTTTCTGTTTTTTGTGTATCTGTGTGTAGGTTTTAAAACCAATTCTCAATGCAAATAAATTCAATTAAATTGTTCCAAAAGCAATTTGTGTTTAATTGAGGTATTTTTTTTTTGAGTCAACTCAAGCCCCCATTCTTATGGGAGCAAATTCCATTTGAATTTTTAACAGGAGAGCTTATACTAATGAACATATTCCTCAGGAAAAAGTACCCATTATTCCGATTTTCCCGAAAAAAAAATAGCGAATTTGTATGGAAATTCTATGAAGGACAGGTAATTGTGGAGATAAAAAATACAAAATGGCTTAATATCAGCTTTTAACACTTGGAGGATTTATGTGGACACCGTGGCCATTTAGAGTTTTTAACCCTTGGAGGATTTTGCTGGTCAAAGTGGCCAATGCGACATTTTTTAAAGTTTAATTACCTCAAGATCATCAAAAGAAAACTTGGAAAAATATTTTCTTTTGAGAGAAAGTGAAGGACAAACTATTGAGGTTAGAAATCCCGATCCTCCAAGTGTTAAATCGTCATAGATTAATATCTATTGGACTTATCGCGATAAATATAACGTCTATTTGTAGGGAATTTCAATTACTTTAAGTTAGGTGAAAGAAAATCCGGAAAATATTTTTCTTTTTAAAAGTTAATTCAGGTCAAAGTCGAAATTATACGCGGAGGACGAAAATGGTCACCGTGGCCATTCAAATTCTCATACATTTTGAAAGCTTTTTGAGGTTATGTTTCCCCATATTTTCCTAATCAGGATCTCTTGTTAATTTTTCCGCAATGAAAATCATTAATGTGAACTCATTTTATTGCCGGAAGTGATTATTCAGGCGCAATAGGAATATCAGCAAAATTTTAACTAAAAAATTAATTTTAGTTGGCAATTTTGCATTGATTCTACGAAACATTTTTTAGTCTTTTTTTTTTGATAAATTATTTAAAAATTGAGTGCAAAAATACTTGAAATAGATCTTCGTTTTTAAAATGTTTCGATTATTCGAATAATCAAATTAGATTTGAATTATCGAATAGGATTCGAATAATCGAATAAATCGTCTGTGAGGTCTCTGGCAGTTTGTATGTATTGTGTTATGGCGTGCTGTTAGTTTGGACCAATTTTGATGTGCAATTCTACGTGTTATTTGTATAACAGTATCGTACAGCTGAAAGCCTGATGATAGTTTTAAATAAACCGAAACGTCGCTGAAAGCGTCAAGACGTGCGTTTTAATTGACTGTCTCCGATCAATAAAACAGCATAATCGAATAAGATTTGAAATATCGAATAATATTCGAATAATCGAATAATATTCGAATAATCGAATAAAATTCGAATAATCCAATAAAATTCGATTAATCGAATTATTTTTAGATATTCGAAGCTTAGAAGCTTTTTAGGTATTCGAAGCGGATGGACAACCCGTTTTAAAAAATGCACAATGCCGAATTTCATTACGATCGGCCCAGACGTTCCGAAGAAGTTCATTTACTAAAGACAAACAAACGGACTTCTTGTAATAAATTAAGATTTAAAAAATAAATATTTTTTATCACTTAAAATTTATTTATTTTCTATAAATTCAAACTTCTATCATGAAAAAATAGATGAAATTCTGTAACATTAATTTGAGGAAAACTTTAACATAAATAAATATTACAACATATTTACTGGCCAAGTAGAATTAAATTTAAAAAAAAAAATATGATTTTTAAGTAAAAATTCATAAAAATTTCCCTTCAATTTCAACACGTTTTGCTTTTGGAACACAAAAATAAAAAATAAAAAGAAATAATTTAGAATTTTGTTCTTTTTTCATGCAATTTATTGGTCTTACCTGATTTTTTTTTAAATTTTATCTTCATTCCAGCGGAAGATTTTTTCATTTGAAATGTTAAATATAACTTCTATCTTGCTGCTCCTACTCATACACATTTTTTTTCACGTTTAATTATTAATCTTTGTACACGATCATTTTTCATTCTTTTCATTTTTAAATATTATTAAAATGATTTATGATGCCACTTTTTTTTTTAATTTAACATTTTCCTAAAATTCTTTTGAATAAGATATTATTTTTGAATTATCATAACTTTTTTAATTTGAAAAAAAGGGACCTATTGTTTTACACACTTCTGTTATTTTTTTTTTGTCACAATAATTTAGAAGGTGAAATTGAAAAAAAATCTATTTTTTCCTAATTCATAAAGAACAAAAAAAAATATATAATGAATGATAATGATGAAGAAATTAGAAGAAAAATAGTGACTAAGTAGATTTTATCTGTTCCTTCTTTTCTTATCTTTTCTTCCCCTAATATATATATTTTTTTGTTTTTATTAAATATAAATTATTTTTATATATATTTTTGTTGTTTTTTTTTTTGCAGGGGAAAACCTAGTTTTTCCTTAAATTATCATTTGTGTGTGTTTTTCTTTTTTTAAATCTACTTTAAATATAGAATTTTTTTGTGTCTATATTGGATTTGTTTGTTTTTTTCTAACCTGCTTCGCTATCGCTGGAATCACTACTACTTGTGTCACTCGAACTTGATGATGAGGAATCAGTTGAACTACTGCTCGAAGAAAGTCGCCCCGATGGGACAACATCAACCTTCGATGCATCATCTAATGTAAAAACAAAAAACAAAAAGACAAAAGAAATCCCAAAAAATTCATTAAAAAAAAATAAAAAGAATTTTTCTTTAAAAAATCTTTCTAACCTTTTTTCGTTGCTTTCTTTGACGTTCCCAATTGCCCGGTAACATCCTGAAGCCGTTTCTCCAATTCTTGCTTCTTCTCCGCCATTTGCTCATCTTTTGATTTTCCCGACATCTTTTTATCTGCAACAGAATAATTAATATTTTTTCCAATTGAATGTGGAAAATAAATTCAATCTCGGCCGAAGATTAAAAATTAAAAAATACAAAATATAATACTAAATAAATTTCTCAGCAACAGTCATACTCTTTTAAAGAAAATTATCAAGTTTTCCTTTATTTTTTAATAAAAAAAATAAAAATCTAAAATCCATCGCCAACAATTAATAGATTTGTTTTTTTTTTATAAAGACACAAAATCCTTCACCAAGCAATGAAATATTTTTATTCTCAATCACATTTAAAAGTTTTTTTTTTCTTTGTAAAGTAATTTCTGAAATATTTGTATTCGTTACCAATGAACCACATAAATCACATGCAATGACATTAACCCTTTAGCGTCCATTTTGGCCATACATAGACCAAAATGTGAAACATTTAATTTTCCTAACTTTATAAGAATTTAATAACTTTTCCAAGTTAGAAAAGCATCAAATTCAAGCAAAAGAAAGGCCAAAGAAGACGTTCTGACTGAGAAACGTCATCTAAAAGCATCCAGTCAGACAGACTTAAGTTTTCTTAAGAATGAGCTCTATTCAGCAACCAAAAAACTCTTGAAATCTTGTACCGAAATTTCAGGCTTTCAAGCGGATTTCGAGGGTTTTTTGATCGCTGAATAAGGCCCAAAGTCTGAACTTCTCTTAAGATTTCTCAAGTTTTCTTAAGCAAAATTTAGAATTTCTTCAGTCGGCCTGAATTGGGCTAAATGCACATTTTACGATGATTATTTTCTAAAGTTTCTTAAGAATCTTCAGGAAAAAGATTAAAATTCTTTAAGTTTACTTAAACTTACTTAAGAAATCTAAAGGAATTGATGCAACGACATATGAAGGATGATCCTCTATCGCAGAACAATTTTAACCCATCTCATCTTGTAGGGGAACATAAAAAATAGAAGAATCGCGAGAGAAACTCCCCAATATCCACTGGGATCACATAGAAAAGTGCAGTGAAAGTACAGTCCGGGAAAACATAACCTCAATTTGGGAACAACATTTAAATGAATAGGAGGAACTCCATTGTGTTCGACCAGCGTGGCATCGGGACCTCTTGTGCTTCTTTATAACCTTCCAAACCTTTCCTGCCTACCCGGATGAAGATTTGAATGATTTTTGCTTCACTTCTGTCTTTCCGGACTTCCCGTCGTTGAGTTTTTTTTTTCTCTTCTTGGAGTGGAGACAGAAGTGAAGCAAAAATCATTCAAATCTTCATCCGGGTAGGCAGGAAAGGTTGGGAAGGTTATAAAGAAGCTCAAGAGGTCCCGATGCCACGCTGGTCGAACATAATAAAGGTCTTCCTATTCATTTCAATGGTGTTCCAAAATTGAGGTTATGTTTTCCCGGACTGTACTTTCACTGCACTTTTCTATGTGATCCCAGTGGATATTGGGGAGTTTCTCTCGCGATTCTTCTATTTTTTATGTTCCCCTACAAGATGAGATGGGTTCAAATTGTTCTGCGATAGAGGATTATCCTTCATATAAGTGGGCATCAATTCCTTTTCTTCTTAAAAAAACTGAAGAATCTAAAACTTTTTACAGGAATTCTAATTTTTTTCCTAAGGATTCTTAGGAAAACTTTAAGAATCTTAAGTCTATCTGACTAGTGAATTTCACCCAATAATGTTTCACATGAACGCGAAAGGGTTAAAGGCAGGGTTTATTAAAGGAATCATGCAAATTAACACTAAAAACATGCAAATTAGGGACTAAAACTAAAAGCAAAAGGTTAAATTTCTCAAAAATAAAAGATTTTGCTCGAAATCCTCATTCGTCTCTGCTCTCACCGCATTTTGGTATTTAACGAAGACCTGAAAATTATTTTATTTACCAAAGTTTATAGAAGAAAGTCAAAAATTGTTCTTCTAATAAGATCTTTGCAAATTAATGTAGAATTCATTTACTTTTGATACGGAAGGAAGTCACCGAAACAACCGGTTTTCTTACTTTGAGGCTAAATTTTTCCTGTTCCTTGGATAGAACACATAAGGTAGAAAAAATAGGAAAAACTGGGATAATTCTCCAAATTTATTAATAAGAAACATCTGAAATAATTATGGTGAGAAGCCTTACCAATCTTTAACAATTTAATTTATTAAGTTAACGATTAAAAAATACTTTTTCCGTTTTGAGAATGATTCCTTTCACGATGACTTTTCTCTGTAAATGTTTTGGCCCAATTTTGCATCAACAAAGATCACCTTCGTCACAACATTTTCATCAGTCTATGGCAATGCTTAGGACGAGTCTCCATAAGAAAATCAATATTAAATAAAAAAAAAGAAATGCTTGGTTATGATTTTTCTTTTTTAATAAGCGAAATACTGCGAAAATCTAAAAAAAAAAATTCCTTCTCACGTTTTTGGGTCTAGCTGCCAAAGTTTTAAAGAAATCTCATTCAAATTAAAAGTAAATTAATATTTTTAAGTTTTTCCACTTTTTGTTTTTTTTTTATTGCATCGAGATTTTTTAACCTAGTCAAAAGAAATTAGACAATATAGATAAAGAGACGTAAAACTTTCTTTTTTTTTGTCAAAAGTAAAGCATTTCAAAGGATTTCAAACACTTAAATATTTTAATCATTCAAATTAATTTACAATCAAAATGTTAGCAAAGCAGAAGCAATAATAAGAAAAAAAATGATTGATGAGAAAAAAAAAATGTACTGGTAAGCTGACCAAGCTTACGGGAGCTGTGTTTCTTTCAGTGTACCAATTTTGTGAGAGCAAACTAGAACGCGAATTAGTTTAAATACGCGCAAAGTCGGGAAAAGTTGAAAAGTCATACCCTAAGAAATCTTTAGTAGGCCATATCTCGAGAACGGATCCATAGATTTTCATAAATTTTTTTTTGTTTTAAAGGTCTCGAAGTCAGCTATAACATATCGAAAAATGAAAAAAAATTATGACGATATTTTCGAAAAATTCGAGTTCGAAATTTTCGAAAACTTTGTTTTTGACATTAGCGCCTCTTGCGGTCATTTCTCGAAGTTGCAATGTTCTAGAGATTTGTAGGGTTTCTCGAAACCTTTCATTTGCGCTTGAGTTGAACAAGATCGGACTTGTAGAACCCGAGATATGACATGCCAACTTTGGAAGGCTATATCTCGAGAACGGATCCATAGATTTTCTTCATTTTTGGCATGAAGCTAGATAATATGGTCAGCTACAACATATAAAAAAATGAAAAAAATTTATGTCGTCGTTTTCGAGATATTCATCGAAAACTCATCGAAAATTTTGTTTTTGATTTTTGGCCCCCTAGCGGTCACTTTTGAAACTTCGGATGTTCTAGAGAGTTGTAGGGTTTGTTGAGATCTTTGAGACCCCGGGTTGATCAAAATCGGTCAAGCCGTTTTCGAGTTATGGTCGATTTTCGATGAAAAATTGTGGCGGCCATATTGACTAAACGGCTTGACCGATTTTCGAAAATGAGGTATCGTTGGAAAGCTCTTGATGGCCCCTACAACATATCAAAATTTCAGCCCTCTAGCTATAATAGCGGCTGAGATATAGCGAAAACAAAATTTTGAGGTTATTCAAAATGGCGGACGGAGGGGTGGGGGGGTGGATTTGACCTCATAATCGGATGTCTTCCGGTCGATATTTAAACTTTGCCGTTTACCGCAAGTCTCTATCTATTACCGTTCTCTTGCAATTTAGCGTTGTACTACGGACGGCCGGACGGACGGACGGCCGGCCGGAAAAAAAATTTTTTGGCGCATACGTTTTTTGGAATGTGGGGACCCTAATTCGTGCTCATCCCAAGTTTGAGCCCGATCTGACGACTTTCGATTTTGCTCGGTACACAAAAGCTGTGTCTGAAAGAAACACAGCTAAAACAACAAAATAAAATTAAAAATTGTTAGTAATTCTTTAACATTACATACAAAAATGAAGAAATATTGAAGCCAATAAACATGCAGGAAATTCATTCATTTACATTATTTTTCCTTCCATTTACAAAACGAATTAATTTAAAATAAAATTGAATTAAAAAAATCTACTTTAGGGATGATTCTTGTTAATAAATTTAAAAAACAGGTGTGTTAGGTAGGGTGAAAAAATTATTTCATTTTCTACGAAGAAAAAAACATTTAAAAAAGACATCAACTACAATACAAAATCTTTCTTTTTAAAAAGGAATTATGAAGGAAACAAAACAATTAATGAAAAATCTTCTTTTATCTTTTTTTTTTTTTTTAGTAAAATGGAAAATGTGAAATTTGTAGTTCATCCAATCACACGAACACTACTTTCTTTCTTTCTTTATCTTCTTTTTTTTTTAATTCGCGTATTTTTTTTTTATTTTCTTACTTAATCTAATGAGAAAATTTACACAGGATTTTGCTTTGTTTTTTAATCACAAAATGGAAATAATTTGCAGAATAAGTTACAAAATAAATAAATAATCAAAATGCAGTGTTATTAGTAAAAAACAAATTATTTTGTGTGATAGAAAATAATAAATAAATAAAAAAAAACACATAAAACACAGGAAAAAATGGTTAAAAAAGAAAATGTCTGTGTGCAATTTTTTGATGTTGTTGTGTTCTCTCAAGAGAAAATAGTAGAGAAAAGTTTTCATAAAGTTTTTTCCAGGCGAAAAGGAAAAATAAAAAAAAATAATTTTTCTTTTAAATTCAAAAATAATTTTGATAAATTCCGCCTAAGCTTTGAAATTATTTCTCTAGAATTTTTTCCTTTTCAAAATGGTGCAAAACTCTCTTAATCGTAACTTTACGTTTTTTTTTATCTTTTGAAGGAAATCCTGTGATGATTACTTATTTTTTTTCTTTTTTCTTTGTATTAAAATTCGCTCTCTCATATAAAAAAAATCAAAAATCAGTCATTCTCTACTTTTTTTCTTTTATAATTTTCTTTTTCTCTTTTTTTGGTTTATTCTTTCGCTTTAAGCAGTGTGTGTCATTGGTAGGAACTTACAGTAAGGCTTACGAGTTTTTTTACGAAGACACGACGCCACGTAGTTCTCCAGCTCACGCAACGTTGACGGCTTCAGGGTCTCAAAATCGATCTCAATCTCATCTGGATTTGAGTCACGAAGGGATGGCTCTCTGCTTTGTATTATATGTACAACTCTTCCAAGTTTGTCCCCTTTGAGAAAAAATTCATTTTTTGTTTTAAATTTAATTTTTTTTCTTTATTTTCTTCTTCAACTAAAAAACTCTGAAAAAAAAAAAATAAAAAAAAACTCACCAGGTAATTTATTTATATCCAACGATAGTTGTCTCTTCTCATCATACGACATTGGCTTTGCCGTATCCTCTTCTTCCGAATCAAAATTGTGCGTGGCCAATTGCTTCTTCTTCCCAGGACCCCGGACACCCGTTCCGCCGGCCCCACTACCCGATTTCACCTTCTTCGTCGATTGCGCCGAATTCACGACGGCCTTCGGGGCGCGCTGCCCCTTAACCTTCGTCCCCTTTGCATTCGCACTCAGTGGCACCTGCATCGCCATCTGATGGGCATTTGGGCCACTTTGACTAATTTGCTTACCCACACTCGCATGACCCGCTGTGTGCCAACAAAAAGACACAAAAAATAGAAGAAAAACGAATAAAATATGGACAAGAAATGATTTTTTTCAATGCAAAAGAAACATTGAAATACGTGCATTCAGAACATATCGCGCATTGAAGCTTTTGCTGCAAACGATCAGAGAGACCTAAGCCGAGAAAGAATTTTGGGCGCCTGAATACAGCAGCAAAGCTTTGGATAAAAATCGTTTTTTAGGTGATTTTGATGTTTTAAATGTCTAATTGCCTTATCCCAGAATTTTCTGAATTATTGATTTGAAAATAAAATAAATATTTGTTTTTTATCCAAGAAATTTTTGTTTTATTTTATCCGTAATTCAAATATTTTATTTAATGAATTTGAAACGACTTATATCCTTTCTAAAATGATATCAAAGTCAATAAAAAAAGAGTTAAAAACAAATGATCAATGTTATCCAAGCTTTGACTGCAAAGATCAGAGACTGAAGACGAGAAACCCTTTGATCCAAATTCTTCTTTTATTTTTGAGTAATTTCTAAGTTTTAAATGTTTAATTGTTTTATCCCAGAATTTTTTTTGATTGATTTTAGAAATAAATAAATGTAATTATTGTCTCTTATCCAAGATCTTCTTATGTCTTGGATAAAAAGCTTTGATCTTTTATTTTATCAGTAAAATTTAAAATGTTTTTGTTATCCTAGAATTCTAAATAATTTATGTCACTTCAAAAATTATCAATGTTATCCAAGAATTTTAATGTTTATTTTATCCGAAAAATAGAAACAATCTTGTTATAAATCGAAAAAAACGTTTGACTGAAGCCATAAAAAGATATAAATAAAAATTAAAATTATCCATGTTATCCAAGGACTTTAAATGTTTGTTTATCCGTAAAATTTAAACAATCTTGATATAAATCGAAAAAGACGTTTGAGTCAATAATAAGATATGAAGAAAAATTATCCATGTTATCCAAGAATTTTTCTTAAGAGTCTTATCCCTTTTATCCCATGACTTGATATTTTCCATCAAAGGTTTTTGCACTTATATCTTCAAGGTTCTGTAATACTTTTATTCAAAATTAAGTATTTATTTTATCCATAATTTTCAACGTTTCATATTTCTCATAATTTTAGTAATTACAGCTAATAAAAAGGAAAAAAAAGATTTTATCCAAGGAGGTTTTATCCCATTTATTTTATGAATTTTAATGTTTTTTATCCACAATGCAGAATGATCTGTCTTATCCAAAAAAAATTATCCTTTTACGTTTATCCAACTTTTTTTCGTTTATTAATCCTCGAATTTTTTAAAAATCAATTTTGTTTGATTTTTTTAATCTAAAAATATACATGAATTTCTAGTAAACCAATTTTTATCCACAATATTCTGAATCTTCATATTTTACTCCCTTCAGATTTTTTTGGGGTGTCCGCGAATATGTCGCTTCCAAGTCCACTGCAGCTAAAGTAAGCTTATTGTGGAGTTATTTTACTCCCTTGAAATGTTATCCCAAAATTTCTAATTGTTACTCACTTTATCCAGACATTTGAAATGTAGTTAATTTTTTTATCCCAAAATTTTTAGCAATTATATTGTTCAAAGTTTTAATGTTTTTTTTTTAAGAAGTATCAACAGAAACTTATTGTTTTCCAGAATTTCAATTAAACCTATTTTATCCAAAAAAGTTTCAACGTTAGAAATTTTATCCGAGAATTTCAAATGTCTCAAATCTTATCCCAAAATGTGAAAATCCTTAAAAACCATTAAAATCTTCACAAATATTTTAATATTTTACTTTTTTCTTCAATTTAATAGCCTTCAATCTTTTTTTTCTTCAATCCGCCATTGAGACTTTTCGCGACTTGGGTCTCTCGATAATGTTCATTTTTTTTACCTTCTTCTGAGCATTACTCAGAATTATGAAATTGCTGCTCAAATTAACAAAGAAAAAGAAAGACACTCACCTGTGGCAGCAGTGGGTGCTGTTGGTGCTGCGGTGGGTTTCTTCTTCTCCTTGAGTTTCTTCTTGGCCTTCTTCTTATTCGTCGACTCCTCCACGAGTTTCCGCATCTCCTCCTGCAAATCCACAGCTTTGACTGCAGCACCTTCAGCCTTGCACTCCTCTCCTCATCCGAATTACTCTCCATGTCCGTATCACTCGATTCCCCACTCGATGACGTACTCTCCTTCCCGCCGCCACCTCCCTCGCCGGCATTTGCATTCGTCACAGGTTCATCCGGAATATTTGCGTAACGCATCTCAAAGACATCCTGCAACTTCCTTCCCATTACAACCACATCGTGATCTTTGGGATTGTATTTGTAGCAATTTGTGAAGATCAGCCTGACATCAGCTGCAAATTCACTGCCCGTCTTGTATTCCCGATTATCCATTTTTGCCTTCACCGTTCCCAAATCCATTGGCTTCTTTATGATGTCATGGTAATCATACAACCCCAAGAGGTCAGCATCGACGGGCTTATAGAATGGCCACGCATACCGAATGTGCTTCTCACTGAACAACTCCTTGAGGATCTCATTGCACGCCTTGAGGGATTCCGAGAGCTTTTCCTTGTTCTTTGGTGCACCCCCTGCTGCTGAACCAACTCCACCCGCTGCATGACCACCCGTGGCTGACGTCATTGGGGACTTTGGGTACGGTGTTGACTGGAATGATGATGGCATCTCCTTATTAACCTGCTTTTTTTTTCGTTTGTTTGTTTTTTTACGCGTTACAAGACAAATGTCAAAAAAACACACATAATGCAACAAAAAGAAAAGAAGCAGAAGCATAAAGAAATGAAGAAAGAAGAAGAACAACCAACACCATCAATAATCTTATTGTGCGTATTTTTTTTTTATTAGACTTTCACTCATTTTTTCTTCAAGAACTATTTCCGCATCAAAGAACATTTTGAGCGGGGAGAGAGCATAAACAATAACACGTGATTTTACACGATGTTTGTGAGTTCTTTTATTTTTGCTTTTATAAAGATAAAATAAATTTTTGTTTCTCTTATTGAAAAAAAAAGTAGAACGGGGATTAAACTATGGAAAACTGTCAGACAAATCATACGACAATTCTGTGGAAAAAAAAGAAATTGATAAAAACTTAATACTTTATCTGGCGATTGTTTTGGTTTTTTTAGGGGAATCATCTGAATATTTGACTTCACGTAAACATCTTTTGCTAAAAACTGGACAATTCAAAACCGGAAAAAATCCAAAAACGTATTTAGGTATTTTTGGTTTGAATTTAGTCCATTCAATTCAACTCTCTTTTAGACTTTAATGATTTTTTTTTAAAGTTTTGTTCCTCAATCTGTGCTGCTTTGGGACTGAAAACCAAATATTTATCGGCTTGAATTAATTTTTTTTTTGGGTAAATTTACTACTTTTCGGTTTAATTCAAGTCTTTTTTTATGCTTGAATTTAACATATTTTAGGCTTACATTTACATTTAAATTTTCTTGATCCAAATTATTTAGTCCAGATAAATCCTCCTTACTTTTAATAAGTTTAATATTAACAAATCTAGAATCAACGGAGGTTTAAAAATAATTTAAGAAAAAAGAACATAATGATGAAAATGTTTTCTGAAATATAACACCAACAGACAAATGACACGACAATCCTGCGGAGAAAATTTTAAATAGGTAAATAAATTTCTTTAAAACGCAAAACATTTACTTTTTTCAAAGAAATAATTTTATTTTCTAGAACTTCGTGTTTAAAATTCTCCACGTAGTTGCTTCCAAGTTTTTAGGAGAATATATGGAGAATGCAGAAAATAATCTTACGACGTTCCATGGAAAAATTCAATTTTATAAGAGAAGTTTTACTTTTGAATAAAAAATAATTCTATTTCACCTTTAAGAATAATTTTGGCAACACTAATTAATGTTTTCTCTGTATTTGTCAATTAGTTTCATTTACAAAGAGAATACTTTAAAAAATGTAAAATTTCTCAGCAAATTGCAAGAAATACGAAGATTAAATGATAAATGAGTTTAACGCAAAAAATGTTCCTTCACTGACATTTTTCACGGAGAATTTGTCATAAATACTAGGGGGGAGGGGGGGGGGAAACTTGTAGACAATTAAGTGATATTTCCAAGGAAATTCCATGAAAATTCCGTAATTTTTTACCTGCTTGTTATTTTAAATTCTTAAATTAAGGAATTTACAGCAAAAATTAAAAAAAAAAGTTAGAAGTTTTTAAGTTCTTTTTCTTTTCATTTATTTAAACTTCAAAAAATTCATCAACATCAGCGTCTGACCACCCAGAAAGCATGATTAATATTCTTCTATACGTTTTCATTTTGTTTATGCTCGATGTTTGTTTGTTTTCATGCAGAATATAGAAAAAAGTCAATTGATCAGAAAAATCATCCATTTGATCAGGAGAAACATTCATTTTAGTCAGGAGAATGTTCTGTGTTTGTCAGAACAATGTGTAGTTTTCATTAGAAAAAAATTCCGTTCAGGGATTGATTAGATAGTTTGAAAAATAAGTACAAACACTTCAATTATTAAAAAAAAAATAATACAAAATGACCTTTTTCTTCTTGAGCATAAATTAATATTTTCCTGATAATTTATCAACTTTACTGATCAATTTTTCATTATCCTTATCAAAACGTGACATTTTTCTGTGAACAAAATGAAAAATTCTCCCGACAGTTGAAATATTTTTCTAACTAAATTGAACATTCTCCTGATCAAATATAAGATTTTATCTTTCTGATCAAAAGATGATTTTTCTGATCAAAAGATCGGACACCACAATATTTATATTTTATTCCGTTTTCATCCTCTTTTCTTAAACAAAATCTTCAGTCGCAAAAAAAAGTTCTAATCAGCAATTTATTTAGATTAGTAAATAAATTCCTAATATTAATAGCAAGAAATTTAATTCCTTTACTAATAAATAATCACAAAGCAAACAAAAGAAAACAAAGCAATCAAATATTAAGCTGATAATGCAAATTCATAACTTTTTTTTTCTTCTTCAATTTCATGCAATTTATGTTGATTTTTTTTCTCTGTCGTCTTTTCATACAAAATGTGCCACAGAAAGCAATAACGGAATATTATAAATAAATAAAATAAAATAAACTTCTGCACAATTTTTTTTAAGTTCTTCCTTTCTTTTAGCTGTGATTATTTGTTTATTGAAAGTTTCAGTCATTGCAGTTGAAATTGATTATTTTTTTCAATTTAAAATTAAATCTCTTCAGGGGTAGAACAAAGGAAGAATTGTGAGTAATTTCAGACAAATCCTTCCCCAATGAAGCTCAACTAAACGTAGAAAAAAGAAATAAAATGTAAAAAAAAACTTCTCCCAAATCGGGAATCGAACCCACTCCATTTTAAACCCAAAATAAAGAAGAGATTTAACCCACTGACCTACAAACCAGCGACTAAAACACGAAGTAACTTTATAAATTGTGCAAAAACTTTATTTTTTTATTTAAAAAATGCAAAAAAAAGCGTTAAAACAAAGCAAAGAAGAAAAAAGAGAAACTAACCTGTCGCCCACTCCCCCTTCGTGTTGCAATCTTTTTGGATTCTGCACCACTTCCGGGTGCATAGTGGGAATCAAAAGCAGCCGCTGTTGTCGGGGTTGTTGTGTCAGCCTTCCTCTTCACGCCCTTTTTGACTTTTGCCAATGGCTGTGGCGGCATCACCTGATGATCCAGAAGGGTCTGATTCACATGGTACGGTGGTGGTGCCGCCGCTGACGGTGCTACAGCCCCACTTGCTGCCGTCGACGTACTAATTAGCGTTGACGACGCTTGGGGGCCACCTCCCGCAGCGGCCGGGAGTGCTAATCCCGCTGCCATTGCCCCGGAAACTCCTAAACACAAATTAATCCCCCAAAAATAGGCCCCAAATGAGTACAAAAATCAACAAAGAAAGAAAAAATGTACTGGTAAGCTGACCAAGCTTACGGGAGCTGTGTTTCTTTCAGTGTACCAATTTTGTGAGAGCAAACTAGAACGCAAATTAATTTAAAATACGCGTAAAGTCGGGAAAAGTTGAAAAGTCACCCCCGCAAGAAATCTTTAAAACGCCATATCTCGGGAACGGCTCTATAGATTTTCGAGTTTGAGCTATCGTTGGAAAGGTCTTAACCTCAACTATAACATATTAAAATTTGAAGTAAATCGAAAATAGCATTTTAGAAAAATTCGAGTTCGAAATTTTCGAAAATTTTGATTTTGACTTTAGCGCCTCTCGCGGTCATTTCTCGAAGTTGCAATGTTCTAGACATTTGTAGGGCTTCGCGAAACCTTTCATTTGCACTTGAGTTGATCAAAATCGGACTTGTAGAACCCGAGATATGACATGCCAACTTTGGAAGGCTATATCTCTAGAACGGCGACATAGATTTTGTTCATTTTTGGCATGGAGCTAGATAATATGGTCAGCTACAACATATAAAAAAATTACGCAAATCGATAATGATGTTTTCGAGATATTCTTCGAAAACTCATCGAAAACTTTGTTTTTGATTTTTGGCCCTCTAGCGATCACTTTTGAAACTTCGGATGTTCTAGAGAGTTGTAGGGTTTATTGAGATCTTTCATTTGACCCCGGGTTGATCAAAATCGATCAAGCCGTTTTCGAGTTATGGTCGATTTTCGATGAAAAATTGTGGCGGCCATATTGACTAAACGGCTTGACCGATTTTCGAAAATGAGGTATCGTTGGAAAGCTCTTGATGGCCCCTACAACATATAAAAATTTCAGATTTTTAGCTATTACAGGGGCTGAGATATTGGCAAAACAAAATTTTGAGGTTATCTAAAATGGCGGACGCGGGGGTGGGGGGTAAAATTTGACATCATAATCGGATGTCTTCCAGTCGATATTTGAACTTTGCCGTTTACCGCAAGTCTCTATCTATTACCGTTAATTCGTGCTCATCCCAAGTTTGAGCCCGATCTGACGACTTTCGATTTTGCTCGGTACACAAAAGCTGTGTCTGAAAGAAACACAGCTAAAAGTCTTCGCTTAGTCTTCTACGCACCTGTTGCAGCTGCTGTGGCCGTCGTTGTGGTATTTGTACTTCCGGGTATCCCAATTGGTGGCACAAGGGGTAACCCCGAAGCAGCTGGAGCTGTGGAATTGGGTGCAGTAGCACCACCCCCAGTTGACGTAACAGCACTCCCCATCATTGCGGAACTCGGTGTTGCCGCCGCCCCCGCCGTGGCATTTGGGCGCCCCCTTGCGGGCCCCACAAGTGTCCCCGGTGGCCCAATAGGTCGTGCCTTCTTCTTTCCCGCCTTCTTCGACGGGGACTCAATCTCAAATTCCTCCTTTGGCATTCGTGCCACCTTATTGAGGAAGAGCTTCTCGAGAATTTGCGCCATTAGCACAACATCCTCATCGGGTTGATTGTAAACGTAGCAATTTGAGAACATTATATTGAAATCCTGAATACATTCCTTCGACGTTGTGTAGTAATTATTCTCCAGGCGCTTCTTAATCGTTCCCAAATCCATTGGCTGCTTTATTATTTTGTGATAATCCGGGAGATTGAGATTCTTCGCATCCACCGGCTGGAGGAATGGCCAACTGTGACGATGCTTCCACACAGCCGTAATTACGGTCTTCAGGAGGAATTGAAGTTGATTTGTCTTCCTCCCAGGACGATCCGGTGGTGGTACCACCGGTGGCTGTACAATCCCATTTACAGGATCCGTATGGGGCTCATTTCGTGCGGGTTGATCCTTCGATGTGTCCATTTTTGTTGTTGCACCACTCTGTTTCATTTTTTTTTGTTCAAAATCAAAGAGATAGAAGGAAAAAATTAAATAAGAATTTTAATTAATTATTAAATTAATTAAAATTTTAGGGGAAATTCTTAGTGTACTCAGGGACGTAGTCAGAAATCTATTCAAGGGGGGTGTTAAAAGATTTTTTTTTCAATATTAAAAAGACATTATGGTTGTTAAAACGAATACAGTCGTGACCTCGTGGTAGGACCGTCGTCAAAATGACTTCTCTGCGGTAAAACGGCTTCAGAATGAGGAATTTTGCCTTCGCAGTGGGACAATTAGTATCCTACCTTTCCAATAGTACTAATTGTCCCACTGCGAAGGCAAAATTCTTCATTTTGAAGCCGTTTTACCGCGGAGAAGTCATTTTGACGACGGTCCTACCACGAGGTCACGACTGTACATAATTTAACAATTAAGATTTATTTAAAGTGAGAGAATAATAAACTATTTTAACGAGATTGATGATTTCTAAAAAAAATATCTTTCGTTTTTATTTTATGAGGTGACGTTTAAATTTTAACGTTTTACTCTTCTTTTAATGATTGACGTTTCTTTTATTTATTTTTTCAATAATAAAAAGTTTTTTTTTAATCTTTTAACGTTTTGGCGGTTTTTTTTTTCTAACGACTGACGTTTCTTTTTTATTATTGACTTTTCTGCTTTTCTTTGTAGGTTTTGCTGTTTGATTTCTAAAATTTGACATTCTTCTTTTTAACATTTGACATTTAATTCCATTTTTAACAAAAAAATATTTCATTAAATTTTTATTTGTTTTTTTTTTCTTTTTAGGCATTTAAATCCTTAAAAATCACCCAAATGGTATTTATTTGAAATTCAAAATTACTTAATTCTAAAAGCCCTAACCATAGCCTAACCTAAAACAACTAACAACACTACACTAAATGACAAGGAGTGAGAGATTGAAAAAAAAAAGATTTTTTTTTCAAAGTAAAGCTTTGATTAGAGGCCCTAAAACCCGAACTTAAAACTCTTAAAGATTAACTTTTAAAAAAACCGATAATTGCTTTGAAAACTTATGCCTAATTTAAAAACAGACAAAACCAGACATAGTGAATTTCATTAAATAACTTAATTAATATAAGTTTTACCGTTTATTATTTTTTTAAAATTAATTTTTCTTTTCACTTAACAATTAATCAGTCGTTAATCATGAAACGTTCAATATTTTAAAAAAATCCTCAAATATGTTGGAAATGAAGTTAATGATAAAAGTTGGAAAAGATACGTTAAGTATAAGAATGTCACACGTTAGAAAAAAAAATGTCAAGCTTTCAGAAACGTTAATGTTGGAGAAGAAACGTAAATCGTTAAAATTTAGCAATCCTAATACAACAGAGGAACATCCCCTACCCATTCCTAAATAAGTTTCTAACTACGCCCTTGCCCCATAAATAATTTTTTAAGTTATACCCCTGATCCTTAGGAAAATATTTTGAAAATTCCAGAAGAATCAATCGGTTTAACCAGTGTGTTGGCCTATACGTTTAGCTTTTTTTTTAAACCTTTCTTACGTACTTTTTAAGTGTTTTATTCCAACAGTGTTTTCATATTTTTATTTGATTTTTTTTTCTTGAATTTATTTTTAAGTAAAATGTTTTAAAAGCCAGTTTAGAAACTTCTTTAATGAATTTCTTCTTTATTATTTAGTAAAATTAAGAAAAATTATGTTTATACGTACTCCTTATTATTCTTTTACAACACTGTTATGACGTCTGTGAGTCGGTTTAATGATCGTAAAAAATGTCACTCTTTTTATGATTTTCTTCAAAACACTAAAATAATGAATTTTAAAGATTTTTTTTTCTTAACTCATGTTTTGACATAAAATGTTGTGTGACCGAAGTATAAAATAAAATGGACAAAATATGCTTTGTACTGCACAGAGAATAAATTGAATTTAAATCTCTTTTCATTTTAAATCTCTAACAGTGTGAAATGCGTCTTGGCTAACTTAAGTACCTTAAGCTTTCGAGGATCGAGGTTTCTAACATCAAAACTTAAAGAAAAAGAATAACTTTGGATTTAATTTTCTCTCAAAGGAATATTTTTTCAAAATTTTTTTTTTACTACGAAGTTTAGCTAATTGAATTTCCCTACACTTATTGCAGAATTTATCATGAATTGTTAAACCAGATTTTAATTTTGAGACGATTCAAAAAAGTCAAATTGGCCACAGTGGCCAGTAAAATCCTCCAAGAATTAATCAATAATTTGAAACCTGTCAAATCACCTATTTAAACGAAAAAAAAAACCTTTCAACCAATTAAAGTATTTTTTAATACAATTAATGTCTTTTATCTAAGATATCCTTATTAGCGTAAATCTTTATGAGTTTGATTTCTAACTTTTGGACACAGCGATTAACCCTTCAGGTCCGCGAACAATCTAGTGATTTGATTAATTTAAAAATATTTTTTATAGATTCCTTTGAGTTCAAATAAGACATTTTTAGCAAAAAAAAACCCAACTCAAAAATTTTCCGTTTTTCGTCCTTCCTGATCCTGTAAGTCCTATGGAGATGTCCTTTTGTGTTCATAAAATGATCAGGGATTGTAAAGACATAGTCTTGTACTAATTTGGACTCAATATTCATAAAAATAACTCTACAAAATGAAACATTTTCAAAATCGAGCCTTTGTGTCAGCGGTATGACCTAATGGACCTTAAAGGGTTAAAAATAATTAAAAACACCCCCTCCCTCCATTTTATTCTCCTTATTATATTTTACGACGTGTAATTAAAAGAAAACAACAAAAAAACGCCACCACTGCTGAAGCACAAAGCAGCCTCATTGGCTCACACGCCTCGTCATTGATCATCGCTTTGTCCCCCAAATTCTTCCGGACTCACTACCGGATGGGCCCAATGCGAGTGTGATGATGAAAAAAATAAATAAAAAATTATTTTAAACAAAAAAGAAAAACTCACCGTAAAACTATTTGAGGCTGCAGCAGAGTCAGATCCTTGTTGCATGATTTTTTTGGCGAATTTTATCCGTTTTTGAGCTTCCTCACGTTTTCCTTGTTGTTGTTGTTGTTTTTGTGGTGTGCGCGGGGGGCGCTCTCACTTCACTTTGCAAAAACCACACACACACACACGCACGCACTAAAGTCTTTTCTCTTTTGCCAATGTCTCTCCACAAATCATCTGGCGCCCATTGACGGGAGACGCCGTCGATTTTTTTCTTATTTGTTTTTTTTTCACAGCTTAAGGTGGATTCTGCAATGATTGGGAGAAAAAAAGGTAGATTTGAGCCATTTTTTGTTTTCGAATATGGCGCCAAATGGGAGGTGTTGGCGCGCACGGGGGCTCCTCTGTGGAATGTTCCAGAAAATGGGAGCCAAAGGGAGGGCAAGCAGGTGGCAGTTGGGGGTGAAAGGGTGTGGGTGTGGGAAGGATGGGTGTGGACGCTGTACGCCCTTGAATGGTGGAAATTAGGGGGCACAGTGGGGCGCCACTGGATTGCTGCATTTGAGTTGTGAGAATTTTTGTAAACAATCCCCGAAAGTTTCACGACGATTTTCCCGCCTTTGCAGCACACGGAGCCCCCCACGGGGGTAATTAGTGCATTTTTGGGGTACTTTGGGGGGCATTTTGCACAGCAGGAAGGTAGAAAGTTGGGCGGAAAAAGCCCAAAAAGTGAATGCAAAAATTTTCACTCCAACTTAATATGGCGGGTCGTGAAATGTCAGAAACGCGAGTTGCGTCCACCGGAGTCCCTCGCACAATTCCCATCCACTTTTCACCCACAAATACCCCCTCGGGCACCCCGGAAGTACCAAAACAATCCCCACAAAACACCAAAGAATTGTTTTCAATGCATTTCCGGGGGGAAAATACGCGGAATTGGGGCTAAAAGGGGTAATTTTTGAAGTGAAAAACTCACACACGGGAGAGGCTTTCACCGAAGAGGGTGCTTTTCTGCTATGGCGGCGTCTGTCGTGAAAGAGCCCAGAGCCAGCTGCCGCATAACACAACACTTCCCACCTCACGCAGCACACCAAATCACCATTTTCCAACAAAATAACACCGTAGAACGACCAAAGATTGCATTTCACGCACTTTTGTGTTACTTTCAGCCAAATTTCACTGCTTTTCGATTGATTTTTCAATCGTTTTCACCACAACTTCCACTCGCGAGTTTTCTTCCTCTCGAAAAACTTCGAGGCAACTTCACGACGTACATCACCACACGACTTTTTTCACCCAAACACCCACTTTCCACCACAATTCCCCCCAAATACCACCAAAAATCACCGTGAAAATGCAAAATATGAATTTTCCCGTTGATTTCCACCAAAAATTTGCCCTATTTTCCAGGAAATTGCACTATTTTTCCTCGCATAAATTCGAAGTCGGAAGTGGGGACATCTTGTTTGTCGATGAGTTTGCACTTCGTAAATTCATCGTCACACCCGAAAACCAAACGAAGTTTCACGAAATTGGAGAAACTCCCATGTTTCACGGCTGCATTGGAATGAGAATGAATTATGAAAATAGGAGTTTTTTGCATTTTCCCTGAATTTTCTCATTTTCATTTCTTTCACTTCACTTTCCTAACATTTCATTGATTTTTAATTGAATTGCAAAATATTGTGAAAATTAATAGGGGGCGGCTAAATGGCTTTTCAATTTGGGGATGAAACGAAGATTGTTTTCCTTGCATTGAAGAGAAACATGGGGATTGTGTGAGAAACATCAGCAAACATGTGAAACACAAGAGCACATGAAACATGAGAAACACAAAACATTTGCAATGTTTCTCACTTCTCTCCCAAAACATGAAATTTTTGAGGTTATGGTTTTGACAACAAACAGAGAACTTCCCAAAAATACCAAAAAAACATCCCCGGAGAACAATTTTAGGCAATTTTACTGTTATTCTGAAAGAAAATGAAGCAAAACAAGAAGGGAAGTAAGAAAAGAAAAGCCCCACCGAGTTTTGTGGAAGCAGACGCACCGGAAATCAAACGTCCTCAGGGGAACCTCGTGTGCCTCAATGAGAGGAAGTTGATTGTGGTGCTCGAGGGGGCTCAGCTGGAGGTTACAAAGGTAACAAAATCAACTGATTAACTGTCAAACAAATAAGCATTAAATTCTAATCAATTTTTTGCGTTTTTCATCAAAAGGTTGGGAATGTCTTTGAGCTGCTCAATTGTGATGATCACACATCGATTCTCCGGAAGCACGGACGCTCCCCGGGCTCCTGTCGCCCTGACATAACACACCAGTCCCTCCTGATGCTCCTCGACAGCCCGCTAAATCGCGCAGGACTCCTTCAGGTGTTCATTCGCACGCATCAGAATGTTCTGATTGAAGTAAATCCCGCCACACGCATCCCGCGGACATTTAAACGCTTCGCCGGGATGATGGTGCAGCTGCTGAACAAATTCTGCGTACGAGCAGACTCAGAAACGGGGGAGAAGCTCCTCAAGGTGATAAAGAATCCCATAACAAATCATCTACCGGCTGGATGTACGAAGATCACGATGTCCTTCACAGGAAGGCTGGTGGGGAATTGCCGGGAACTGGTACCGAAGGACAAACCCATTGTCTTAGTTGTGGGGGCTTTTGCGCATGGAAATGTCGATGTGGATTACACAGAAGAGGGGGTTTCCATAAGCAAATTCCCCCTTTCGGCAGCCCTTACGTGTACAAAGCTGTGTAATGCCTTTGAGGAAGTCTGGGAGGTTGAATAAAGGATTTTATTTGTTAAATTAAATGTTTTTTATTTAATTTTTTGGAGATTTTGGGCATTTTTTAGGAATTATGTATTGAGTTTTAATTTTAAAGAGGTTTCGTTTCCGGAATTTTCTGCTAAAAAAAATAACCCTTTCAGGGCTTTCAGGACAGTGGCGTAGTTAGAGATTTATTCAAGAGGATGATTTCAATAAATTTTATTTATTTTTCATAAAAAAAGTGAACGGACCGAAAGATCTGGAAAACGTAAGTTTTTCTAGGTGAGAGTCCCCATTTAACCGACGAAAAACTCGGAAAATTATTATTAAAAAAAAAGCCTAAAAATGATTAAAAACGTTAAAATAGATTACGGATGGATAGAAGTCTAGTAGATTTTGACATTTCACTTATTAAAATCTGACGTTTGACATTAGCTTTCTGACGTTACATGTTTATTTGAACGTTTGACGATTTTATATAATTTTCCTGGTTTGGAAGACTGTTAGAATTACCAAACTTAAACAAATTATTTGTTAAATTCTGACATTTGACATTTCTTCTATAACGTTGGATGTTAATTTGAACGTTCGACGACTTTGTAGATGTTTTCTGGTTTCAGAGTCTAAGTATTAGAATTATAAGATTTTGATGATTTATTCATGAAACTTTGACGTTTTACATTTCTTTTCTACCGTTTGACGTCAATTTTAATGTTTAATGATTTATTTTAACATGAAGCTTTTGACATTTTTACCTTTAACCTTTTTTTTACGTTTAATTTCTAACGTTTTGGCCCTATGGACATGAAGTTCGCGGCCGTAAAATACTAAAATAAAAAAATAAAAAAAAAATTTTAACGTTTGAACATCTACTATTTGACATTTTTCACCTGGAAATAATATTGATTTTTAAAGAAAATTAATTTTTAGCTTTTCTGAGTTTTCTCTGTGAAAAAATGGCGTCCTTAAGTGAAACAATGGCGTCTTCTTAAGTGTTTTAACCTAAAAAGGCAGTTGTAAATCATCACGAATTAAAAGCAAGTCAAATAAAGCTCTCAAAAGTCTTTTTTATTATCAGATTCACCATTGGAATCTACACACAGTCATTGAGATTCCGGGTAGAGAAAATGCAAGAGGAATTTAATAATGAAGATGAAGACACAAATTCCAAGGATGCACCCCAAACCAATTGCAATCCATTCCAAGATGCCAACTTCGGTGGTTCCAGAAGGATTTACGTGATAGCTGAGTCCCATCTACGGGGAAGAAATCAATTTCAAGATGGCGTCAACAAGATTTTTTTTTATTAAAAAAGGAATAATTCTCACCCATCCGCCATTGTCATTTATCCATGGCACTAATTCATCCTCAATGACTTCAGTTACACCCTCGACGAGCCGCGGCAGGTAGTCCGAATGTCCCTGACGCACACAGTCCACAGCCAAACCACCTGCTATGGCGAAAAGTGAGATCACTTTGCCCCACGTAATGTCAGCGCGGAAGAGATCACGCGCAACGGCACTCATGAGACACGGGACAGTCTCTTCGGAGGGTAGGTCACCACCTGGATTCCGGGAGATCTGCCTGGCAACCCCGGTGTATACTCTTGGGTGCATGCGCTCCAATTCCTCGCCAACCTGGGGAAAGGGAGAAGATTACATTCAAAATGGCTGCCTGGAAGTGTTTTCAGTTAATAAAAAAATCGTTAAAATTTGAAAGAAGCGTCACTAACGACTTTTTTTACTCACATAACTCAGGGCAGGAAAAACTTCTCTAATCACGTCAATTGATGACGTTCCCAGAATGCTTCTAACCCGCTGTAGGCCAAGCTTTCGTGTGAACATCCCAGCACGCTTCAAACGACTCCTAACGTACTGATAGCAGAGGCATCTTCCCTGAATTTTCAAAAGAAAAAAAAAAAGTGTCAAAATGGCTGCCTCATAATTGAGGTTAAGTAATGCTAGAGAAGCTGCATGTATTCATACCTGAGAAATGATATCGTGGGCAGGGATTGCAGGTGCTTTCCAGCCAATTGTATTCGATAACTTCCGCGTAACGACGTCGCTTACATTGCTGAGGCGTCGACGTGCTGAGGAAGCAGCTCCGGCTGCAGGATCAACAGCCAGGAGGTTTGAGGAGTGCATCGTGACGGGAAAACTGAATTTTCTCTTCTGTGGCGGTGGTGTTGAGACGTTATTTGTCGTAAGGGAAGACTCCAGGGGGGCTTTTCCGGACATTGCGCTGATGAATGAGTTTTGGAATCCGTTGAAACGTTAAAAAAAACGATCAATGAATCTAAAAAAAAAATGGAGGCCATTTTGATTGTTTTTGTTAGAAGAAATGGCGGAGAATTATAATGTAATCTAAGTACTAATAAAAATGAATTTAAATGAAATTAAAATCCTTTTCTTGAACACAACAGAATGTTCCTATTCACCCCGCTAATCATCTTAACCCTTTTCTGCAATTAAAACTTTAATAAATCTCATAAATCTTCTGAAGAATTTAGTTTAAAGCTTTTAAACAAATAAAATAAAGAAAATGAATAAATAAACAATAAATTAATCAATTAATTTGAATTATAGAGTAATTAATTATTCAATCCACGATTTAATTAATTTGTTAATCGTTTTTCCATTCAATTTGGCATGATCTTGCACACAGCGCGAGAAGTTCATGATGGCGATTTCCAAAAGAAGCCACTCCCTCCATGATGGTTTTTTTTGCGAAAGATCAACTGCATAAATGTTGCATTTTCAGCAAGAAAATTTCCCAGCATCTTCTGGCTCGCGCCGAAGATCATTCTAATATGGTGATCGCGCGTTTGTTGGCATTTTAATTGCTTCATTGACAAGATCGCGATCGCGCGCTTTTAACACGATCACACGGGGATTTCGATGGCGCAAAGTATGAGCTAATTTTTCTTCTCACCAAGAGAATAAAAGAGAAATTAATTTGCCGATCAAAAGCAATTTAACCATGTCGTGATAGCTCTCAATCTGATCATCACGACTTTGTCACATTTTTTGGGGGTCTTCCTTGTCCAAAATTGACTTCATCAATGGAATAATTAACCGCAGGTGCCTATAAAAGCCATTGAGGAAGCCAAGAAGTGTCTTTAGTATTTCCGTGGAAGTCGTGGAAGTGCAATGATTGTGGTTTTTGTGGTGATTTTGCAAATAAAGTGCATTTTTGGCGGGATTTTATTTCTCCCTGGAAGTTTTCCAGGTTTTCCAATCATCCAACCTACAACATCCCTGCCAGAGATCATAATAAATCGTGATGAATTTCGGGATTTTTGGTTCCCTCCTGAAGAATGGAATCAGGCTGAAAATCTTCCCGAAATCATTATTAATCGCGATCAGGAATTTCGGGGGAATTTCCTACGATCCTCCACAACTGGAATGTCTGGAATGCCTGGAATAATCCTCAAGGAGCTACACTGCCTTCCAGGGAGATTTTTTCGCGCCAAAATCAATTTGAAATCTTCAATGCAAATTCCAACGATCGTCGGAGCTACATCGAATTGTGCGCTGAAGCAAAACGGGGAGATCGTTAGAATTGAAATCCCATCAGGAAGCTTCCAGGAATGTGGTGTATCCCTTTGCGGGGATCGGGATTTATGTTTGAGATTGCGATTTCCCACTGTTGTGGGTCTGAAGACAGCCTCGGATCATTTAGTGACCCTAAAGTGTCACCCACAGCAACCCTTAGTTATTCAGGATCATGTCCTGAGGGTCCTAGCCATTGACAATCCTTCTGATGCAAGAAGAATTTCAGCTGTGCTCGAAGGAGGTACCCAGCAACCCTTTCGAAGTCAAATAGCACTCTTTAGACGACACAGCGATGGAACATTCACGGAACCCCTAGCCCAGGGAGCTGAAGTCTTCCTGGGAGAGGATTTAATGCTCCGAGCTCAGGTTAAGCCGCAAGATGGTACGAAAAATTCCCAGAAATCTAATCAAGAACCCTAATGGAAAGATATTTCCTTTCCAGGATGGAATTTAACTGGAATGTCAGACATTTTTCTAGCAAGGACATCAAAATCTGGAGAAGTTCTGAACTCCGCCATTTTGGTAACACGCGAGGGATGCGTTAATCCAACCATGAGAGCCATCTGTCCGGAAGAACCCTCTTTTGATCCTCCTCTTGGTCAGAAGTTCCTCTTCAAAGCAGCCACCTTCCCAGAAATGCTTCCTGATGAGGAAATTGTCCTCAATGTGAGAGTTTTTGGGTGTCTTAATCGTTTGGATTGCGTTTCAGTAAGATTTAAATATTGAGAAGAAGATTCTTTCCGGGCTTTTACGGTTTTCCTTCTCTCCTTTCCAGAGAAGATGTCATTCCAGGACAGGTTCCAGGGCGAAAAGGAACCTCAAGAATCTACAATATGAAATATCGAGAATATCCTTCAGGGTAGTTCTTCCTGAAGAACTAAAGATCCATGAGCAGACTGATGGAAGCTTGGATAGAAAGAAGCTTTTCAGGAAGTCTGGAGGACACCTTACCGCAATATTTAGCCTAGGAGTAGTTGCAATCTTTTGTTTAGGATGTACCATTCTTCTTGGAGTTTTGTGGAGGAAATTCAATCAAATATATTGACTTCTAATTCAAATATTTTTTTGTTAATTACTTGGCAAAGAAGGACGCTGGACGCCATTTTGTTTCATTTATTTGTGTTTTATTTTTGTTTCAATGTCGTTTCAAGCATTCTGGAGTGTATTGAAGAAAAGAATGAAAACCAAACATTTTCTTGTGAAAAAGAGAAGAAGTTAAGAGTAGAAACAAAATGGCGTCCGAAAGCATGTTTAAGAGTTTTTGATAAAATAAATAATAAAAAATAATATGAAATAGAAGCAAAAAATTACTGTATAAAACTAAAAAAAGAATCTAAATTCTGTGCTTATTTTATAATAACTCTTAAAAACCTAACTAAATAGTTTATAATGGCGTCCATTTTTAACCTCAAAAACTTCACAAAAGCCAACAAACATTCGACTTTTTGCCCAAAAACAGCTACAAATTGAAGAGAATGGCAAAGATTGCACAAAAGCAATGTCGAATTTGGTTGAGAATATTGCAAATGCAGAAAGAATTGCATTTTATGCGGCATTTCAACAATGGCGCAAACACGTGAAAAAACAATTAATTGGACATTGTTTTCGCACCCATGAAGATGCTAATCGTTAAACGGCGTTGACACCGTGAAAGTCACGCAATTGTGCAGAAAAATCCAATTATGGTGATAATTTTGCCGTATTTTAGCATTAAACAACAAGAAAAGTCAAACGTGCTCAATGCGAAAAAATCGCATGGAATTCTGCACGCCATCACCCATAATTAATAATTAGCTAAAGTCAATGCGAGTAATGAATAATTGATGGGGGATTTTTGCGGTGGAGTTGCAACAAGAAAGGTGCAGATGTTGCGCGGTCTCAAAAGCCCCAGATCAAAGAACTCGATCAAGTGGGAGACTCCATGCCATTGAACGACATATCATGCATTTTTTCGCATTTTCATTGAATAACAATTAATTTTTTACACAAAAGAAACGTCCGACACGTGTAGTTGTGAATAAAAGGAATAAAAGATATTTTGAAGATTGAGATAAAAATTGCCTCTGATTTAAAAAAAAATTGAGGTTAGGTTTTGCGTTATTGTGTCCTTTGAAACGCCATTTTGGAATTTCCTTTAAATGTTTTTGCTTCCATTTGTGTTTTCATTGTTATTCACTTTTTATGAATTTGCATGATTTTACGAAAGATCTTCAATACTTTTAATTTTTTTCATTAAACGATTCACTTTTTCATTTCAGTTTTTTAAAATTAAGTTAACTTCTATGAGAGTCTAATGTAGAGAAAACTATTGAAAATCTTTCACAAAATCATATAAATCGATAGAAAGTGAAATAAGAATACAAAGAGAGCAGAAAAAAAAATAGAAAAAGTATTTCCAAAATGGCGCTTCGAAAGGACGCCATAACGTCAAATTTTTAAACACATACCTAACCTCAATTAAAATATTCTTCCAAATCCTCCATCGCGATCAAATATAAAACGTTTTAATCCACAATCTAGAGAAGACCACACTCTGACTTTTGAAAAAGCCAAAAAAAACTTCTTGGTGTGATTCACCTGAGCTCCAGAGGCCAAAATGGACGTCATCGAGCAAAAGTCAAATATTTACACCGATAATAAGTGATCGTGCGGACGTTCTGTGGTGGCTTCTTCGCTCACTGATAAACTTCCTCAAATTAATTTGGCTTCTTCTATTTTTTTTGGCGTGTTGATCGCGCCCAAGACCTTTCTTTCAACGGCCATTCAGGCATTCATGACAAAGTTGCAGCAGCACAGCGCGCGATCGTCGATCTTCCGGACTCCTCTAGGCGTTAATGTAAACGATGTGTGATCGCAAATGAGATGATAGCCCCCGGTGGTGTCTACACAGTTGCAAACGAGGCATTTAGAAAACGATAAAAACCTCCCAATGATCATGTATTAAAGGATCGCATACCATGCAGAGCGCGCGAATTAAGAGCAACGATCGTGAGACATTTTTCTCAATCTTACGCACCAACATAATGCTCCCAGCTGCCACACTATTATTGCTAATTTTTGCGCTGATAGAACGCGATCGTCAATTAATTGCACGTGATTGGCGATCGTGCCCTCCCCCTTTTTATTTGCAAGGGAAGCTGTAGCTTGATCGATTGGAATTTTTGTATTACAAATCTGTCCAAGAGATAATATTATGTGATTTAGTGCATAGCGTGACTTCAGCATAATTAAAAGCAACACACGATCATACTGAAAGAGGTGGAGACTTGTTGAGTTTTTTTTGTTGTTGTCGTTTCATTTCTTTCCTAACTCAATGGATCAAAAATCTACGTGATTTATGTACCTGTGAGGAGTTACATTGTGTGGAAACAAGGGGATGGTTTAACCTCATTTTCAGTGAAGAAAAGTCACTTTTTGTTGAACAAAATGTATGAGGAATTCTCGAATCTCGCCCAATCTCGACCGATTCCCGAGAAACACTTTAACTTTTTTTTATATTAATAATGTTATTTCGATGATGAGAAGGGATCAACCGAGAGCTAATTAAATGTACTTTCGACTGCAAGTGGAATTGTGCAAACTGATCCCTTCTTTTGATCGGAAGAACCTGCTGCCTCACTAAAAGTACTGATTTCTCGGGGTTGGGCATCCCCTTGTGTGGAAAGGAGGGGCAGGTGATATTTGCAATTCTTTTTTTAGATTTGCTTTTCTTTAAGAAAAATTATGGGTAATAAATTAATTTATGAGAGTTGAGTGAAAAATTTTATTTTGCTGCTTTTATTTTCAAAGAATTTTTTGAAAGGATTAAGAAATACGTTAAGATTGAAAAAGTAACAGAAGAGAGACAGATCCTAAAAGGAGTTTATCCGCTCTTATTTAAGGGATTAATGTAGATAATAAATCACGTGTTTAACCTTTTGAGGTTCTTGGGGTCATACGTAGACCTAAATGTGAAACATTTTATTTTCTCAATTTCTTTATGAATTTATTTATTTTTTCAAGTTAGAAATGAATTAAATTCACGCAGAAGAGGTCAAGGAAGACATTTTACCTGAGAAATGTCTTCTTGGAGTAACAGGAACAAATATTGTGATACAAAGTGCGCATGTTTCAATGTTTCTATGTTTCACGTGGACGCGAAAGGGTTAACCGAAGTGAAATTTGATTATATTGTGTTTCTGGGTTTTTGTCGAGTCGATAAGGCTCTGGATTAAACTTAAGATTAAAACACTAGAATTTTTCATCCACAAATAAACATTAATATTTTAATCTTAAGCCTTATCCATCCAACGAAACACCCGGAAACACGCAGTGTTTGTATAGGATAAAGAAAGAAAAAGAAATTGATAAAAAGTCTGCTCATTTAACACAAAGATTAGCTGGAAAAAAATTGTTCAAAAATGTAAACAATGACGTCATCATTGTATTCTTTGTCTCTTTCACTGCTTTTAAAGTTTTTAAAATACTTGAAACATTAGAAAGAAAACATAAGTTAACCCTCCGTATACTGTGAGGGGTAGGTGACCGACCCCAGAGCTATATTTTGATTAGTTGCGCCTTAGTTCTTAGAGGTATAGATCCAAGCTTCTGGAAATAAGTTTCTTGGTTATCTGAGAAGATTGTGTAAAAATTTCAGGTCAATCCGACCACTAGAAAAAAAATTATTAACAAAAATGTAAGAAGAGGGAATTCAAAAATTGGTGTAATGGTCTTTATTTCCTTTTCTCTTCGCTTTGTCACTCATTGTCTCTTTGTGACGATTTTAACCTAAAAAAAATTTTTGAAAAAATCATCAAAAAATCCATTGAAAAATTTATTTTTGTGTTCTAAAGTGGACAAAAGACTTCTTAGTGAGTTCCAAGGAGTCTATTAAAGCTCAATTGACCGAAAGAATTTTTTTATTTTGCGAAAAATTCTATGGGGTCGCTCACCTACCCCAATAGTAATGCGTTTTGGTCACAGTATACGGACGGTTAATTGATAGAAAAGCAGATTGCTCAGAAAATTTTCTTTTAAGTTTTTAAAGTTAATATTCTTAGAATTTCTTTAAAGTATGTTTACTTGCTCCTTTCTTACGTAAATTTTTACGCTTTTATTTGAGTTTGCTAATGAATTCTACATTTTATATACCATCTCTATTTATTTTATCATCTATATTTTCATATTTTCACCCCATCATTCAATTTTATTCAATACGATCGCGTGCGATCTTTAGAAAATTAAATTAAATTAAAAAAAATTAAATCGCATGATTTAATTTGAAAATATCACTAATTGATTTTAATTGCAAACGTCCATCCGCGAATTCGTGGAAAATCAATCAAATTTCACGTGCTTTAGTGATCGTCATAAGATCAACAAAGAGATCCCGGTGAGATCGTCCAAAAAACAGCAATTCCATGGAGTTCCCATGGAGATTTATGGAATTTAGCAGGTGTCGCGTGGATCTTATTAAATGAGTGACTTCGTTGTTGCTCATCTCTTCGCACCTTCGCACACAACTCTTTCATTCGCCACGATCAACAGATCACTCGTGACGGATAGATTATGATGTGTGTGACTCCGTCCGTAGCATTGTTGTGTGACCTTCTCCACGCGCAGCGATCCCTCCCTTGTGACCTTTACGTGGGGCGAGTCCAAGAACCTTTCGCGATCGCGAGAACGCTACGGGTCACGATCGCAACTGAAGATCACATCACAAATATTAGAACTTTCCGTTGCGCTTCTCTTCAAGTGCGATCCTCCCTTGTACGACCTCATTTTACCTTCAACAATAATTCTCAACGCGATCGCGCGCGCGAGCTTCCATCAAAATTCCCACCACGATCATCCGCATAGAGCTTGACATCAAATTCAGCTTTTTGTATGCAAATTGAATGAAATGGAGAAGAGTAGCAAGTCAATAAAAAAAATTATCCAAACCAAAAAATACCCTTCTGGCCTTATTTTCTGTGTGTGGTTGTGTGTGCAATTCATGAGAAGTCTCGACGCAGGGTTTACTTGAGTGAGATTGATGAGCACTTCAATGAAGATCACGTTGCAGAAATGCAATCACTTGGCGATATTCAAACCAGAGATGCAATTGGATAGTACCTACATACAAAATAAATTCCACATTATGCAAATTATCGACTAGAAGCACATGTGGTTTTTTTGTGTTGTGTCTACATATTGGGTGGCTTTTCTTGAGTAATTCAGTTGGTGTTAGCGCGCGCGCTTCCTCAATTTAGCACGACAAGAAGTTCGTGAATAGTGTTGAGAATGCGCAGAGTTTTATTTATTAGATTTTCATTTTGCCATAGAAAAGAGATAAACGTTTTAACTTTAAATGATTATTTAAAGATTTATTTGAATTATTTGAATTTTTAATAAATAATTGGGGTTATTTAAATCACAGCTTTTATGCTACTTCTAGGGCATGAGACAAAATTCTAAACAAGTCATTCTTATAGGAAATTTTCTCCTCTAAAACTCTTTCTTAGACACTAAAACTCTATCTTGTCTAGAAATATGTTTTTTTGAGGTTTTCTTGAAAAAACAATTTTGGGGCTAAATAAATCAATGTGATTTTTTTGGCTTATTTCATTAATTTGTTAATACTAATTTCTCAGCCTTACTTTAGAACATTATCATGCTTCCTTTTTGTGCACAATGGTGCATAACATCCTTTTTATTAACCCTTTTAGCTCCAAATGGATGAAAGTTTAAAATATAAAATATAATTTTTTTAAAAAAATTCTCCATTATTTTCCAATCATTCTAAGGATATTCTTTTCTATACGACTCGTTTTATCTTCTTCAAAATTGTGAATCTTATTCAAAGCTTAACCCTTTCTCGTTCTCATGTTTTAGAGAGCATGTCCTAATCAAATCGTCTTTGGTCTCTTCTAAATTAACTTATTTTCAACTTTAAAAAATAATTTAAAATTCCAGAAAATAAAATGTTTTACGTATTGGTTATTATTATAAACAAATGGACATTAAAGGGTTAAAAGGAGTTTATCCGCGACCCATAAGGTAAATCCCTTATTAAAAAATTGGAACTCGCGTAATCCCACAGAAGATCAAAAGAGAATTCAATCGCCAGAACTTTTCTATTAGCAATGAATTGCTTTAAAATACAAACAATGGCGTCACCTATTTTGTTTTTGTTCTTTAAATGCAACGAAGCACAAAAACATATCTAAAATCATGGACAAAACATGATTAATAGTAAAATTTTCAAAGTTGACTCAAATTGCCCCGTCCATGATTTTTTTTTAATCTCTGAAACTTTGAATTTTTATTTATTTTTAAATAAAATAAAATAACTTTATTGAGAGTATTGATTTTAATGCTAAATTCACGATGCAAACTCTACTCTAGCACTGAATGAAACGATAAAACCCTCCACAATAGCATAAAACTACCCCACTCTACTCTTTTTGTTATACAACACTGGGTGAAATTCACCATTCAGACAGTCTTAAGAATTCTTAAGAAATCTTAAATTTTTCTTAAGAAATCTTAAGTTTTTCTTAAGAAATCTTAAATTTTTCTTAAGAAATCTTAAATTTTTCTTAAGAAATTTTAAGTTTTTCTTAAGAAATCTTAAATTTTTCTTAAGACTGTCTGAATGGTGAATTTCACCCACTGTTATACACAGCATAGAGATACATATAAAAATGGATCAATTTAAATTTGCAATTCAGATTTTATCTGGCACTTCTTCAGCTTCATAAGCTCCCCGTTGTGAAGGAACTTTCTTATGAATTTTTCATTTAGTCAGAAAATGGGAAATTCTTGACTTTTCCAGTGCATTTGTGGAGAAAAAACTCAAAGAAAAAGTTTTCTTTTGATGAGTAGCAAAAACTAAACTAAAGACTGGAAGTTGAGTAAATTGTGGTGTGTGGAGTATGTTGAATTTATTCAATTGAAACCCATGTGGTTGTTGAATTGAGCAATTGACTCAGCTGGTTGATAAACTATTTTTCCACTCTTGATCACGCACGAAGTGTTGCGCGCGGGTGGGAAAAGTAGGAAAATTTTCTTATCAGTTGGCACGCAAAAGAGAGAATCCCGGAAAGCCACAAAAGCCATTAAAATATTGCAAAAGGAGAGTAAATCGATAAAAAGATATCTATTTCATTATCATGCGCTAGATAACAAATGGTAATGAGTGTACTTCTCACTATATACTCACATATGTATAATATGTAATATATTTTGTATATTCTTTAAAGAGAAGAACACGCGTTTTAACTCTTTTTTTTCTCTTTTGTTCTTTCAACACGTACGGGGGCCTCTGTGGGAATTATTGCATTCTTTTTTTTCTCTCTTCTGGGTTTTGCTTTTTATTTTCACGCTAAATTCCTCATTGTATAATCCTTCACTCCAAATCACTGAAATGCACTTGAGTTGAATTTTTTTCTTCACTTCTTTTGCTTCACTTTTATTTGGTTTCACCGCAATGATTTTTGCGCGCTTTTGCTGTGTGAAGCGCCCAGAAATTCCCCTTTTACCGCCAAAAATATAATGGTGGTTTGTCGTTCAAATCACGGTGAAACTGATGAATTTTTCCGGGTCACGAATCACGAAAATTTCAACCACACTCTGGGGGCAATTGAGAGGCACAGAGATCCATCAACTGGCGCACGGGATGTTAACTCTCTGGAGAATCACCGCAAACTGCAGAGACGTGGCTCGAATCCAACGTTTTTCGAGTTGCTCTGCCACCAGGGGCGTACTAAGGGGTATTTTTGTGGGGGTACTACAATCACAATTTATTTATTAATTATTTTGGGGAAGAAATAAAAGGATTTTCTTCGAATTTTAAGGCACATTTTTGATGAAAAAGTATTTTTTGAAAAAATACTCAAATCAGTTAGAAACTGACTGAAATTCTAACAAATATTTTAGAATATTTCTAGGACATTCTAGGATGCAGTAGAAATATTTTACTCCTGTCAATTTATTTAAATGCAGTTAACTACAGTTCTCATGCAGTTTTAGGACTAATTCGTGAAGATTCTTTTGTTATATTGAGGTAAATTGAGTGTAGTCATTCACGTAGTTTTCGTGCAGCTTTCAAGCAGTATTCATGGTATGTTCGTACAATTTTCAAGCAATACTTGCGCAGTTTTTATGAAGTTTCTTGAGTAGTATTGATTGACTTTAGTAAAGTATTATAATAGTAAAGTTTTCGAGCAGTATTTATGCAAATTGAGTTCAGTGATTATGCACTTTTCATACAATATTCAATCAATTTTCAAGCAGTTCTTTTCGCTTTAGTAAAGTATTCATGCAGTTTTAGAGCATTATTATTGCAAATTGACTGCAGTAATCAATCCATTTTCAAGCAGTTCTTATTCTTTTTTTTTTAGTAAAGTATTCACGCAGTTATGGAGCATTATTATTTCAAATTAACTACAGTGTTCAATCAATTTTCAAGCAGTTCTTATTTGGTTTTGTTTTGATATTAATTCAAATTGAGTACAACGTTCATACAATGTTAGTGCAGTTTTCGTACAGTACTGCTCAAGTAATTTTTCTACTGTTTTTACTGCAATATTCATGCAGTTTTCAAGCAGTAATGTTTTTGAGCAGTATTCATGTAAAAGTCTTCATCTTCATAACTTCTAATATTTTTGAAGTGAAAAAAAATCTTTACACTGAAATTCAGTAAAACTTGTGGCAGTTTTTGCTGTATTTGTAGGGTGCCTGAAGGGCCCCCTACGCACCGAACAGCCGGAGAGCCCATTGCCAGCCTCATTCTCAGCTAGCCAGCCACGTGCCCTCCATGCTGCCTCTTCGACGATCAATCACTGACTGACTCACGAGCTTTCCGCCCGACTGACAGCAGCAGCTCTTGGCACTCTTGGCAACACTAGCGCCACCTGGCGGCCGCCACACTAGCTCGCCTTGCGCAACACTAGCGCCATCTAGTGGGCACCACTCACACTACTGAGGCTTCTGACAATGGTGCACGTGTGGCGCCCTTACGCACCAACGAACCCCTTCCGGCATGAACGGCAACTACGAGTTTCCCCGCAGTTCTTGCTAACCCTCTTTTGTCTGCCTACATTCGGCCTTTCCTGACAGTGTCAATGTCCCCATTGACGAGTCAACCCCTTACTTTTGTTTTCTTGCATCTATTATTCTCATTATCTTACAGCTTGTGTCTTTTATTAAATTCTCTATTGGTATCTTCAATTTGTCATTCATTTGAACTTCCTTATTCTAGCCATGCTAGGCTAAACTTGCGCATATCAGCAAAACTAGGCGAAGATTTAGCACTCCTACCAATTGGCGAAGATTTATCACTCCAGCCTCAACTTATGCCCAGATTTAACATTTCATTTATCTATGCCAAATTTTACTAATACTGACCGTAACTGCGCCAATTCCTTCGCTAATTAAAAACATTAACTTCATTATTCTTAAGCTGCTCATTGGAACTTCCATAATCATACGATTACAACATCTTACTCTTTTAATACTCAGAAGCGTGCTCTACTTCACTTCTGCTGGCCTAATCCTCCACCTTTTGTTCACTTCGTGTAAACTTTACTCTCTGAACCTTGAAACTACATCAAAATTCACTCCTCATTGCGTTCATATTTTATACCAACTTAAAAACTCTGTACCGACACCACATAACTTTAATGGATGTTATCTGTCTCTAGGGACTTTCGGTTATCTTCCTCATGTAATCAACTCTCTTGATGTAAACTCTATTAAACCAAAATTTTGCGGAGATTTACCACTTCAACCATCTCAAAAGAAGTTTCACCACTCCAGCAGTAATATAAGTTAAATTTCCTCACTCCAGCCAATTTACTATTCTAGCTACAGACGAAGATTTACTACTTAAACCAACTATGCGAATCTTACCACTCCAGCACAAGGCGAAGATTTACCACTCCAGCACTAGCCGAAGATTTACCACTCCAGCACTAGGCGAAGATTTACCACTCCAGCACTAGCCGAAGATTTACCACTCCAGCACTAGGCGAAGATTTACCACTCCAGCACAAGGCGAAGATTTACCACTCCAGCACAAGGCGAAGATTTACCACTCCAGCACAAGGCGAAGATTTACCACTCCACCACAAGGCGAAGATTTACCACTCCAGCACTTGGCGAAGATTTACCACTCCAGCACTAGGCGAAGATTTTGTCACTCCAGCCAAACTGCGAAGATTTATCACTCCAGCCAATACGGGCGAAGATTTATCACTCCAGCAATATCAGGCGAAGATTTTTTCTCACTTCAGCCAAATTATGCGAAGATTTATCACTCCAGCCAATACAGGCGAAGTTTTATCACTCCAGCATCAGGCGAAGATTTTTTTTCTTTTAAGATTTTTTTCATCCTGCTATGGCGCTTTAACTAACCTAACAATCTTCCATAGCCATCATTCAATTTCCAAGCCTTTAGTGAGTTTTCTTTCGATTTTCGTGTAATTTCAACAATAACGCGCCCATTTTATGGAACTATCTGAGCTTGGCGTCTTATTCTTCTCGAATAAAACTACCCTTCATGCAATCTCAACCCTTTAGGTTTTGCAATTCCCAGCCTACTTTTCCATACTACCTTACTTTGCGTCCTTCGCGTTTATATTTCTAAACTTTTCTTAATTCTTTATTCATTATTTCCAAACTGTGCTTACTTTCGTCCGTTTTATGTAGTCCGCTTTTCTCCAGCCACTCACATAATAACCCTTAACTCTTGCTTTCATATCGAATTCTTGGGATGTTTCTTATTATTCCTCAACATTAACTATTTTATTCATTATTTCCTCTGATAAAGAGATAAACTCAAAACATTCCCTTACGGGCACTTTAGGGTATCTTCCACCTTTGCTTTTTCATTATTCCAATTTCATCATTGTCTTTGTCTTTCACACCGCTTGACAATCTCTGTACTCCTATGGGGCCACCAATGCGAGGTATTTCCTCAATTTCTCACTAATTTCAATCTGATAGTTCCCCGAAAGTAGGTTCATTTTTAGAGAAGCACCTCTTGTCAGCAAAACTATTCTTCTGTTACCTGCAAAACTTACTTCCCATCAATCTCTACCGTCTTGTACAACTCATTATTTTCCCTGGTGGCGAGTTGTGCCACCCCCACGCTTGCACGCGTATGCCAGGTGAGATTCGGAATTACAACGCCAGCATTTCTTGACATACTTCTTCCTTGTCTGTTCTTCCTTGTCCTGCTTCACGTCTTTCTCCTTTTCTGTCTCTTTTGCCTCTTTTACCTCTGTCGAATTTCCTTTATTTCCGGAAGTCTTCTCTTCCTCATAATAATCCTCGTGTTGCCATCTTGGACGCCAATTCCTTTTTCTGAATCTTCCTCTGTACCTATCTCGTTCGTCCCGAAAATCACGTCGGTCATCAACTTGCTCTTTCACCTTGTTTTCTGTCTCAGGCTTGGCGGACTCCATTTTCGACTCATTTTGCTGTGACTGGCAAACCCTCACCATGTCCTTCAAAAGATCTTTAAGTGCTACATTGCCTTTGGACCTCAATGCTGTCTTTTGTGCTTCAGTTTCAAGGCCATCAATCAAATACTCCATAATCACGGGATCCTCCAATTTCGCTCTCTTTCCAATTGCCACGGTTTTGTGGAAATACAATTCCACCTCCTCATCTGGTTTCTTCTTCTTTCTCTTCAATATTTCGTGAACTTCCTTCTTTGACATTGCATCCGGAAAGTTATCCATCAATTCCTCCTTGAACTGGATCCAAGATGCTAGATTTTCCTGCGCAGTTTCATACCAAAATGCTGCTGCACCTCTCAATCTCATTGCCGCATAAACCATTGTGATCTTTTGCGTCCACCCGTGCGTAATTCTGAGGGTGTCCACCCGACGGATCCAATCTTCTGCACGGATAAAATTCTCACACTTCTCTCCAAACACGGGAATCAGAGCAGCAATATCTGCAGCATTCATGCCTGACAACTTGCAATTTTTTCTTCCGAGGCCTTTGAAAATCATCCTCCTCTTCATCCCATAATTGCTTTCCTTCCCTCATACACAACGGCGGGATCGCCATCGTAATTTCTCCGGAATGCGAATTCCTTTTGCGTTTTATTGTATCGTGGAACGCAATATTCTTTGTGGATTTAACCTCCAAATTCTTCCTAAAAAATCAAAACCAAACATTCGTAAATTTCTCCCTATTTTCTCTTCTTATTTGCATACTCACAATCTCCGGCTTCTTAACACTTGAACTCGCTTTCACTGGCTCAATATGGGGATAATTCTTCGCTTTTTTCTTGTAAATTTTGCAACAATTTTCACAAACACGGCTTCTTTTCTACGATGTGACTTGTTTTGACAGCAGAGAACAATGAAACGTTTCAACTTGCTTTGTACATTTTCGCCATGATTCACATTGCGCGGGAAACTTGATTGTTTTTTTCTTCAACGACCTTCTTTTTTAATTCTTCATTGCGCAATTCTTAGCGCCAACCAACAAAGTTCTCGGAAATTCGCGGAAATTTTCTAGTTAAAACTGTGGCAATAAAACAAAATTTCTTACTTTTTATGACGCCAAAAGAAAATTTTCCCAAATATGCCACACTTTTCCATCGCATTTCAACACCTACGCAATCCGTAAATCAACAAATTTTCAAACAAAAATTTCTCATCGTGACATTTCAGTGGCACTTAAAGTTTCATAACTTTCTTTCTTTTCGTGGCTAGATTGAAATTTTCATGCTTATTTTACCTTAATTTATACCACACTTTTATTTATTTCATTGCCACGTAATCTTCCAAAAATTGCACGAAATTTTCAGCTCTAATTTGAATTCTATGACGCAATACCCAACGTCATTTTTTCATCCAAGAAAATTATAGAATGAAACACAAACTCTAGCTATTTATTCAATCTGATTCAATCAAGCACTTATCTGAATCCTTTTGCGTAGCCTCATCCTTCTCTGGGGCGTCTCCCTTGGCAGCAAATGGCCCCATTCTCGCCTCCTTTTCTGGCGTTGTCGGCGTCGCCATTTTCTTCTGGGGCATTTTTTTCCTTTTTTTTCACTTTCACTGCCACTTCACTTTTACCACTTCTGAAATGTAGGGTGCCTGAAGGGCCCCCTACGCACCGAACAGCCGGAGAGCCCATTGCCAGCCTCATTCTCAGCTAGCCAGCCACGTGCCCTCCATGCTGCCTCTTCGACGATCAATCACTGACTGACTCACGAGCTTTCCGCCCGACTGACAGCAGCAGCTCTTGGCACTCTTGGCAACACTAGCGCCACCTGGCGGCCGCCACACTAGCTCGCCTTGCGCAACACTAGCGCCATCTAGTGGGCACCACTCACACTACTGGGGCTTCTGACAATGGTGCACGTGTGGCGCCCTTACGCACCAACGAACCCCTTCCGGCATGAACGGCAACTACGAGTTTCCCCGCAGTTCTTGCTAACCCTCTTTTGTCTGCCTACATATTGATGTAGCTTTTAAGCAGCTTTCATGCAGTTTTAATTCAATTCCAATAAAATTTAAGTGCAGCTTCAATGTAGTTCCAATGTCTGTATCAATAATAAGGTTACTATCTGACTTTATAATCTTATTCGGAGATTGTAGTAATTTATGAGCCACACATTATAACATTTTAGTTAACTTTTCATCTGTCTTACTTTTCACAAAAAACTAATAAAATTAGTTAAAATTAGAATTCTTTTATCATTTTTTCGTAAAATTCTGACCAAGATTGTACGGCTCTGGCTGATTTGGAGGCTTAACCGAATATTTTACACCACACACTTACCTATTTTTGGAATCAATTCAAGTAGAAAATGAAGCCCATCCTTTCAATTTTTCAACTCGAAAACTCCTTTTGGGGGTTTCTTCGCTCAATAATCAACCAATAGATTGTTCGATTTTCATCATTAATTATTTATTAAAATCCCAAAAGGGATTTACTGTGTGTGTAAAAATAAATTACCCACGTTGAGTAATTTAGAAGCTCGCTCAAGAAGATTTGTTTAGAAGTTTCTTTTTAATTTTTTTATTTTAGGGGTGAATGGGCTCTATTCTGCGATCAGGAAAAATGTGAAATTCGCTTGAAATCTTGAAATTTCAGTACATACAAAATTCAAGGGTTTAAAGGGTTTCTTGGACTCTAAATAAGGCTCAATGGGTTCTATTCTGCGACCAAGAAATCTTTGAAATTTCAAGAATTTCTTGATAACAGAATATAACTCAATGTTTTTGAGAAATTTAGAAGAAAATTCCCTCTAAATGAAAATTTTATTCAAGAATTGACCTTTCTGCATTTTCCTCAAGACTATAGTGTTTGTTGAAGTCAGCAGCAGACGCAAAAACACACAAAATTTTCAATTTATCAATAACATTTTTATTTTATTCATCAGCTTCTATAGTTTTTTTTCACATGATTTTTTTCTCATTTTATTTTTTTATTTCATCACAATGGAAAATATTGAATAATTTCTTCGCATTTTGTTCCTTTTTTTTTAAATTTTCCTCGCGTTTTTCACGTCTATTTTCTCTATTTTTCTTCCCCTAAGTAGGAATTTTCTTTCCTTATTGTTTTAAAATTTCTCTCGCCTTGATTTTTTTCCTATCATTCCTATTTAATTTTTTTTCCTTAAATAGTTAAAAGTCTTAGAACTGAATTTTTGAAAAAGAAAAAACACAAAGAAAAGGTTCTTTTTTTTGTAAAATTATTCGTGATGTCAATTGTGGTGTTTTTTTTGTAAATTTTTTAAATTTCTTTTCGAATGATTTCATTCATCTTTTCATGGATTTTTCTTCTTCTTCATCTTGTATTGATTAAAAAGGAATATCATATATTTTCTTCGTTTATTCATCTTTTTTTTCTTTAATGTATATATATAAATATTTTACGTTTTGTATAAAGATTCACAATTTTTTATTTATATGTATATTTGTAATATATCATAATAATTATTAGTTGCAATATTTTTCATATTTATATACTTTTTTTTCATCATGTTTTTCCACTTTTTTTCTTTTATTTCTCTTTCATTTTGTTTACTTTTATGTAAAATGTGTGTTCATTTATGTTTTGCTTTTTTTCATTTCTTTCTGGAGGATGATCTTTTACTTTGCATTTTTGAAATTTGTTCTTTCAGAAACTTAAAAAAAAAATGTTTTTTTTTTGTTTAAATTTTCATGGACTATTGGGGGTAAAGTTTTCAGGCTTTTTTGTCATTTGATTTTCTCCAGAATAAAAAACTTTTTACAATATATAATAATAGTTTTCATTTTTTTTTAAATTACCTCCCGAAGTTGAAAAACTTCTGAGTTTTTTTTTTAATTATCAGTGTATTTTATGTCTATTTTCTTAATTTTTTATTTATTTTTTTTTTTTCATAAAATTATCACTCATAATCTTCCTCTTTCACCTAAAACACTTTCTTTTTTTTCCTTTTTTTATTATTTCCTTCAAGATTAGTAACCAGTTTATTGAACTTATGTTTTTTGCATATGATTTTTATTTATTTTTTTATGTGATTGTGTATTTTTTTTTCATTGTTTGCTTTTCTTTGTAAATACTTTTATATGATTTTTTTAAAATAGTTTTTCATTAATTATACAAATAAATTCAAAGTTTTTGAAAATAAAAATGAGAAAATAAAAAAAATCTTTTTTAAGGGAAATTTCTTTTTAAAGAACTTTGATTGTTTATTTCTTTTGAATTGTTTTCATGGAATTATTTTAAGAGGGTGATGAGGAACAAATGGGATGGCTGGGAGCAGGCGGCTTGGAGCTTTCGAAGAGCTTTCCATCGACATGGGTCAAAAAATGTTCAAACAACTACGGAAAAAATTTCCATCCACGCGAAAAAATGATATGAATTGAATATGATTTTTTTTTGGTTTCTTTCCTTTTTACTTCATTCTGAAAATATGATTTGTCGAGCCTTTGCCAAACATTTTAGACGGGGAGGATGTGAAAGCCCCCCTGAGAGCTTCGCGTTCGTACTCTGCCCCAAAGCGCCCCCCAAAAAAAAGCTCCCACGAACTATCTAACGTGATTTCTATTTTTTTTATTAAATTTATTTTTAATTTATTCTTTTTTTTTAAGAGATTCTTCCTCAAACATTCAGTCCCATTCAATCACTTTGAAGTTCGTTCTCAATCGATATTGTTTAATTCTTTTCATTACTAATTTTACCTTTTTTCTTTTTTTTCTTTTAATTTTGAATGTACATATATATAGTTTTACTTGTTACCTTCGTTCTTTCACTTCTTCCATGTAAATTACTTAACTCAACAACGTCTCAATTACATTTTCTTTTGCTATTTTCTGCGTGTGTTTCAAAAGTCTCCTCACTTAACTTACTAAATGTAATATAATTAATTAATTAATAATTTATATAATAATTATTTCAATAGTATTTTTTTTTACATTTATTTCAGTTTTTTTTTATTTTTAAATTTAATTTACTTCTTAATTCTTTCATTTTTTTCTTTTTTTTTTAAATGTAATACAGAGACTTTTTCTTTCTCATCCACACCAAAAAAAAAAAAGATGGGAAACCCATTCTGCCCATTCAACGTGTGCAGAAGATTTTTAAAGAATCTTGCTCTTAAAACACATTTTTCTTAATTTTTTTAGGAACATTAATTCCGTTGATATTTTCCTCCAAAACTGCAGAAATGTGTTTTTCTCCCATTTTCTTTTCAATCGCCGAATAAAATGAATTTTATCAACTAAAAAGAAAACTCATTTCACTTGATAAACTACGTCAACTTTTCTTACTAACTATTTACACAAGAAAACCCGATCTTAATCAACTTAGATGACTATATTCATTAAGATTTTCACCTCCTGGTTCATTCATCAGGAAAATGGCAATTTTTTGCTTTATTTAATAAATTTTTACTCTTCCTCTCAGAAGTTTATCTGATTTTTTTTTGTGAAATATCTTCTAGTGGCTTTTTCCCGTTGATTTTCATCTAAAAATCACTTTTTTTTCTATTGGAAAAATGTGTGCTATGCGTGAGTTGTGGAGTTTTTTCTTTGCTTATTTTGAAATTTTTATGTATATAGCAGAATTTAGAAGGGTTTGGCTTCAAAGAAATTTTAAATAATTTTCTTTAGTTGAGAATTGAGATGAATGTCTGGAGTCTTGTGCTTGATGAAAATTAGCGGCGGGCTGCATATATTGGTTGAATCATTTGAAAGTATTCTTTCCTGCCTAACCCTTTCGCGTTCAATAGATCTTATGATGATACAAACATGAAACATTACATTCACATGAATTTTAATTAATTCAACTAATTGAATTAATTTTCTAAGTGAGAAGCCTATTAAATATGAATAAAAGAGGGCAAATAAGATGTTTTGACTGATAAATGCCCTCCGGAAATGTCCTTGATAAAACAACTGAATGTTTCAATGTTTCATGTGGTTAATTTTTCGCAATCATATGAAACATAAATACATTCGGCCATTTTGTAACGATTATTTATTCTGTGGATAATCTCAGAAGATATTTATCTTTCTAAACTTCTGTTTTTGGTCATTCTATGTAAATTTAATGTATTTTTAACCTTAAAAAAAATACATTAATCATATAACTTCCACGTAAAACATAATGTCCCTGCACGATCAGGAAAAAAGCCCTTATTTTTCATGTTTTCAGTGTTGAAACTTTTGTGAAACAAATAAAATTCTGTCACTGAATTTATTTCGTTCAATTCCTTTGCTATATCGGCGTCATTTGAACCTCAGTGAAAATTATATTAATTATTTGTCTTCAAATTCTCATTAAAGGTGAGAACACACAGAAAAACGTTGAAACATTAGATCTTTTCAAGACAATGGATGTTCTTAGAAGATATTCCTAATCAGAACGTCTTCTTTGACTTCATTTACGTAAACTCAACGATTTTAAATTCAAGAAAATTAATTAAATTCATTATTTTTTGTTAAAATAGAATGTTTTACATTTGGGATAATGTTCGATATAAATAATGTCAAAGAGTTAATTTAATTCTTATTAAAGAAAATGTTTTATTTCTCGTTTCGATTATCATATAGCCCAATAGTCGCTTAAGGTTCAAATAAAAGGTCGAAAACCCATCTCTGCAGCTTCTAGAATCTTTGATCAATTTGAAAACTTTCATTAGGTATTGATAATTTTTTGATTTCAGAAATTAACGAAGTAATGTATTAAAGTTTTCATTTTCAATGTTTGTAATTCAAAGCTTTTACAAAGAATGAAACTTTACAGAATACGGTCCAAAAGTTCTGATTTTTTAGGTTATATTGATATTTTTATTTTTAAATTTCCATGAGAAAAGTAATTCAATAGAAAAATTAAGATCTTTGCATTATTTTATTCCAGAATATGGGACTTAAATTAGCGCTAAGATTTAAAAAAAAAATAAAAGAACGAATCTTCTCAAGACAAAACTTCTAAAATTCATTTGACCGCCAACAAGTTTTCGGCACAAGACTCTCTCTAGATTTTCATCTCTTTTCTTTCCTTGAAGATTATTTAAACTTCTTGTTGTGAAACCTCAAAGAAAACCATCAATGCCAAACTGAAATGCATTTTTTTATGTCTTTAACTTTCTGCTGCATTTTCTTTACAATGAGAATTTTAGGCTTCAGCAACAGACTAAAGGGTTAAAGTTTTACATAGTTTTAGTCTCAAAGACGCGACTTTATGAGTCACAAAAGCGTCTCAATAAGCTAAAGCTTTAAAATTTGGGATCTACGAGGGGTCAACGTAATTTGCATTAATTTGTTGCAGAAAGTTTTATTTTTTATTATTTGAAAAATTTAAAAGAAAAGAGGAAAATTTTGCGCATTGACTAGTAAAGATTTTGACTTAAGAAATTAGGACGAAAATGTAACAATTTTTCTTTGTTAAATTTCAGGCCTGGAATCACTGGTTTTTTGCCTTTTCTTTAATGCAAAAAAGAGGGAGGAATTGCGAGTGGGAATATTTTCTTTTTTAAGCTGTGACTTGTTTTTTAGTAAAAGAAGTTGTTTTCTTTAAAACTGTGTTAAGCATGGCGAGCAAAAAGTATCTTGTTGTCCTACAATCTATATAGTTTTGTTCTCAATCATCTCTCACGGTGAAGATTTTTGTATTGTTTTCTGTTGTTTGATAAAATTAATTATTTTGTAAAAATTCACTTAAAAATTATGTTTGCATTTTTTCTTTTAAATTGTTCACATCTTATTCTGAATTCCTCATGCTATGTCTCACGTTTTTTTTCCTTTAATAATCCTCATCTCTCTCAAAACAGCTTTTTTCATCCACTACCTAAAATGTTATCACAGTTTGCATTTAGTTTTTTTTTCAAATAACAATTTATCCATCAATAATTTTCCCATCATTCGTTGAATTTAAAAAGTGAAAATGAGTTTAAAAATGATTCCGTATTGGATTTTTCTTTCTCCCACAAAATGTCGCAGGACATTTTCTCAAAAATATTTATTTTCTTTATTCTTTTTCAAAACTATATAATTTATCTCGAAAATTATATGATAATTTTGAGATTTATTTTTCATTATTTTATTTTCACATCCAATTGGCTCCACTCTGATTTTATTTACTTGTTTTTTTTAGACCAGTTTTTCCTTATTTTATTTTTCCTTTTTCTTTTTTAGAAAATTTCTTTTATCTTGTTTTAGCCACTGTCCTTTCAATGCGAAAAGAAATGGGCAAAAAATGCATAAAGTTCTTGCATTTATTTTGCATTTCTTTCAACGCGATATTTCTATCGTTTTATTTATTTCTTTTTTTTTCTATTTTTTATTAATACCTTCGCATCTCACTCACAAGAAAACGGAGGAGAGATACAAATTCCTAAATAACTTTTTACAAAGATTTTTTTTTATTACAGGTCTTTGTTGTTGATTTTGAACAGAATTGTTGATTTTCTTCTTTTTCAAAAGACTTTTTTTCAACTTTTATGTACTGTTTTTTTCTATATTTCTTTTTTTTTAGCTTTCTATTGTTTTTTTTTTTTCTTTAGGGAATTAAAAATTAAAGGATTTGGAAAGGATGTAAGGTTTATTTGCAGAAATTTTGAAGGTTTCAAAAGAAAATAATTTTATTTTTGCTGGATTATTTAAAAAATATTTTAAAGTAAAATTGAAAAAAAAAACAGATGAAGGGATAAGTTATCAAAAATGACTTCTTAACTTCTTGAAGAATATGTTGCTTTATTTCTTTTTTTTTTTAAGAATGCAGAACATAATTCAGAAAATAAAAATTCTGAAGAAAGACAATTTTCAAAAATTTCTGAAGAAAGATAATTTTCAAATAATTTGAAAAGATAATTTTCAAAAATTTGAAAAGAAAGAAAACAAATTCATAAACAAGAGAGACAAAAAACTTTAAATAATTCAGCAGAAAAAAAAAGTTCTGCAAATTTTTATCCTTTTTTCTGTATTTCTTTTATCTATTTTTTATGGTCTATTTACTTATTCTTTCTTTTTATTAGAAAATATCCTAACTAATGGGTATTTTTTCATTTAATTAATATTTTTACTTTACATTACTGCCAAGTATTTCATTTTTAAATTTCTAAACCTACTTAATCCTTAAGTTTAATGGTAAATTTTATTTTTTCCCTTACTGTCAACTAACGCAAAAAATGGGTTAATTCTAGGAAGTTTTCCTTATTTAATTTTTCATTTATTATTTCTTTTCTTTTTTAAACTACGGGGCTCTCTGTCAAGCTGCTCAATGAAACGCAATTTTTGTGTGAAATATTTTGGTTAAAAATTTGTAAAAAATAGAGTAAAATTTTTGTGTCAATGTTTGAAACCAAAGTGCCGGAATGTTTGAAAATTTCAAAATGAAATTTATACCGTTTTTCTTTCATTCGTTAATTCTGCTTGACGTTCATTTAATTTTCATTTAAGAAATAACGAAATTTTCATGAGAATAATTTTTCTTCTTCATTCCTATTTCTTTAAGATTCTTCTTCTTTTTATAGTTAATATATATTTTGTATATAAAATCAAATTGATTTTTTTATTTATCAATAATTCTTAGTATAAAAATACATTTTACATTGATTTCACTTTTCTTCTCTTTTTTTTTTCTTTTAAATCTTAATCTCAATATTTTCTTCACTTCTCTTTTCTCTTCTTTCCGTAATTGTCTGAGATTTTTTTTGCAGGTAAAGATTGCAGAAATTAATCTTTCCATGACTTTTTTTTAACGTTCTAGTTTTCTTTTTGTATTGTTTAGAATATTTTTCTTATTTTTTCTTCATTTTTTTTAAAGATAAGATTGTGTGTAGTTTAGAGATAGAATCTAATTATTTTTATTAATTAGATTTATTGTTATTTATTCTTCATTGATGAGTATTTTCATTTGTTATTTTTTTTTAATTACTTTTTTCTTTCGTTCTTTTTATTAGACTTTTTTCTTTAAACTTACTTTTAAAGTTTCGTTAAATAAAAAAATTTCAAATATATACAGAAAAAAATTAATAAAAATTATTTTTTGATGAATTTTTGAGTAAGATGATTTTCCAAGAAAATGAGTAAATTTCACGACAAACAAAAAAGAAAAAAATAAACAAGGTTTATCACGAACTTTGAAGCGTATATTGTAAAAAATCTTTTTCGTTAAGTTAACGAAACCGTGTGTAAAGAAAAACAAAATAAATTGAGTTCACTTCTTGTTTAGGATTAAACAGAAAACAATAAAAAGGGATCTTTTTGAAAGAAGCCCTCGTCACAATTTTTTTTTGTAAAAAATGTAATAAAGTTGTTTTAATTGATTTTCCCAATAAAATCAACACAAAAAATTGACCCAAATTGTTGAAAGTAGATTTTATTTTCTTTCGTTAAACTTGAAGGAATTTCTCAAAAGTATATTTTGTTAATTTATTTTTATATGTAAAATTCCACTTTTTTTAAATTTATTTTTTATTTTTGTTGGTTTGTTAATTTATCGTTGTTCCAGTAGGACGTGTTGGTAAAAATATTTCTACTTTCCCTTGATTTTACACAAAACTCTTCTTCTTTTTTCTTCTCCTTAAATCCATTCAAATTAAAAAAAAATGGTCACCTATCCGCTCCACTATGTGCTATAGAGATTTATTAATTCTTACAGAGAAATTTGTTAAATTCTAGTTAATAATTTAAAAATTCCCTCCACGGAAGTCGATGCATTTCTCCGTTTGATTTTACTTTTTTTCTTTCCTTTTTTTCTGAGGGCTTAGGGGAGCTCCGGGTTTTTTTTCTTTGCAAACTTCCATTTTCCTTTTAGTCGGTATGTTAGCGTCCAGAGCAAAATTTTGCACACATAACAGCATGTTGAAGAGTTGTTTCTTTGCTTTTCTTTTTAAATGTCCCCTTAACCTCTTCTAGTTTGAGGCAATGGACACAAGGGGGGAAGAAGATGACGAAGTTCTGTACAAGGCAGACATTATATATGCAGGCGGCAGGATAACCGGGATGTGGTAGTATTTACCTTTAAAAAGAAATATTGAGAAAGTTAGTTTTGTTGATTTTTTTTAATTCAAAATGTTTTTTTTATAAGTTAGTGACTAAATTTTCAAATTTCAATGTCTAAATATTAGAGAGAATTATTCATTTTACCATGGGGTCTCAACTTTTAATCAGAAAATTCTGCTTGTGATTAGAAGAATATTCCGTTTTGATCAGGAGAATGTTCCAATTCGAAGAGGATGTTCCATTTTGTCATAAAAATCTGCAATTTTGATCAGGAAAATTTGACATTTTACCGGGATAATAAACAATAAATCAGGATAATTAGCCATTGATCAGTGAAACGGGTTCGTGATCAGAATAGTACTTTCTGGTCATAGAAAACAAGTATTGGAACTTTTTTCTGACCAAAACGGAACATTTTTCTGATCAAAAGAGAAAATTTTACTGATCAAAACGGAATATTTTTCTGATCAAAACAGAATAATATTCTGATCCAAAACGGAACATTTTTCTGATCAAAACGGAATACTTTTCTGATCAAAAGAGAACTGTTCGGAATTCGGTCAGCGAACAATTTTTTTACAATTTGCACGGTCGTAAATCTTGTCTTCAAAAGAGAACATTTTTCATTTTTCATTGAAACACATTTTTGAGTCAGATTTGATGAAAGAACCTGGCGGCCATCTTGAACAATGTCTAAAAAATGCTCAAAATCGATATTTTTGCTTTCAGGGCAAAAATAAGGTGATAGACTTAGACTGTTTGTGTAGAAAATATAATATTTGGAGCTTCTTCCAAGCCCTTAAGTGACTAATAAAAAATTTAAAAAATAATAATATTAAAAAAATATAAAAATAAATATATATTTACAGTGTTGACGTCTGCAATTCCCATTGGCGTGATCTCGACACACGGCAACTCTCTGATCGTGCACTTCGACTTTGTCCACTTAAAAAGTACAAGAAAATGGTTAAAAAGTGTTAGCTTTCCACTCATAGGCCAGCTGAGAAGTAACATAACCTCCAATAAATTGCGATCAAGCCAATTTTTGCACCATTCGATTCAGAATATTATAAAAACCTTTTTTATATTTACAAGAATGCTTTAAGACTTATGCTCGTTTAAAAAATACGTTTAAATATTTCTGTAATTTTCCTATAAAAGCTATCGACACATTTTCTGAAAGGAGCATAAGTTTTAGAGCATTCTCGGAAATATAAAAAAGATTTTTTATAATATTCTGAATCGAATGGTGCAAAATTTGGCTTGATCGCAATTTTTTGGAAGTTCGGGGTGATTTTCAGTTAGTTCTGCTGCGCCTAAAATAGAGCTTTTACTTGAGGGAGCTTTTTCTTACCTTCTGTTAAGTGTACAAGTTTGCAGGTTGGACGGTTGCATTTGGATCTATTAAAATCTTGGCACACCGGGAGGGTGTCCAGTAACTAAATTTTATGTCCCAAAAGAGCCACGTAGACGGGAGGGAGAGGCAAAAAAAAGAAGAAAAAACATTAAATTAGTCGAGTTGTACTAGCTAAATTCTTTTTAAAGCAAAAAGGGGTATGAATTGCAGAGAGGACCTTTGCAATTTGTAGGTAATCCAAAAAAAAATAAGGAAAGATGAGGTAAAAATAAAAATAAAAAACATCCGATGAGTTAGCGATAAGAATGGTTAACAAAAATAGATATAAATAATATATAGGTTCACTATCATTATCAATATATTATCTAATCTTATCATTAACTTATTTTTTTAAAAATTTCTTCTTCTTTTCAATGTTTTAAGACACTTGTTTTACGCATTTATTACTACATTCATTTTCTTAGCTATATATTTGTTGCTTTGTTCTTTTTTTTTCTTTCTAAAGTTTTATTTTTCCTAATAACCCTGTTGAAAAAAATTATTTAGAAAAATTCTTTTTGAGTTTGTTCTTTTAACTAATATTTTCTAAAAAAAAAACACAAAATTGCAAATTTTACAAATTCAAACACATTTTTTTCATCAAAAGAAAATATACAAAGTCAGAGAATAAAAATTAAAAGATTATTTTCGAGGTAAAAGCTCTTCAGAAACTAAATAAAAATAAAATGATTCATTTCCGTGCAAATCCTAACATAAAACATAATGGGAATTCACATGAAAGCGTAAGAGAGACGTATGGTAGTAAGACTTAGTGAGCGTAACTAGTAGAACGGATAAAGCGTAAACAGAAAAAATATCTAATTTTGTGAGGTTATGTTTCATTTGTTTTTTGGATAAATTAATAAATAATAATAATTAAACCCAATATATCTATTTTTGATAATTTCAGTAAAACATTGTAAGCACAGATTTTCAATTTTGTACAGAAAATAACCTAAAATTCCAAACTTTTGAGGTTATAAATTTGTACGAACTGAATTGTTTTTGTACAAACATAATTTAAAAAAAATATATAAGTCAACGAGTGAATAGAGAAATTTTCTTTACATAAAGAACATAACCTAAAATTCTAAAAGTTCTTACGTGACAACAAGTGAAATTTTTAAAATATTTTTCTGAAATATTTGAATAATGATAAAATAAACTTATTAGAGAAATATTATCTGCTTGTTTCTCAGAATTTTAACTCAAAAACCGAAGTATTAACGAACATAACTTCAAAAATTTTATATTCAAAATCGTTTTTTTGCTAATTTGAATCTTGTTTGTTTTCCTGTTTACTTTGCCTTCAGTTTTACGTCTTTATCTTACGTTTCCATCGTGAGTTCCACAATAAGTTGTTTTCTATACTTTTTCTTAACTTGGAAAGTTTTTATTTTCTATTTTTTTATCAAGTGTTAGAAAGCGATATAAATAAAACATGTTCATTGTTGATGCATTTGTTGCATTATTAAAAGAAGCTTGTTTTGTTGCCAAAAATTACAAAGCTTTCTACATAAAAAATTTTGCTTTTCAATCTTATTTTCAACCTGCGTGATTGGTGGCTAAAATGCTGTCCCTGCCATGGCGCAAAACCACAACCTTTAGCGAATAAAATTTTCATCTCTCATTGAGAGTCATTGTGGGGAAAGCTCCAAAAGCTCTTTCAGAAATTATTCCAAAAGAAATTCTTATACACATGCAGCCAATATTTTTATTTTATTTAAAAAGGTTTTATTTATATCGCCTATAATCCATAAAAGAAGGATAGAAAAATAATAATTTTTTGTGTCTTTTGCTGTGTCAGTATTACGAAAAAAATAAGTCAAACACAAATTCCGAAAGAGATTGATAGGAACAAAAACACAGAAGAGATAATAATAAAAAAAAGCTCAGGTGTGTGTTAAAGTCATAAAAAGCTCTTCAGTGTGAAAGTTCTCCTTGATTATGGTCAAGAAGAAGAAAAACTTCCAATTTCGGACAAACATTTTCCATTAAAAATCTAATATTTATTGTATTTTGTGTGATTAAATGAATTATCCTAACTACAAATTAAATAATAATAAATCTGTTAAAATGATTAAATAAAAAACATTCTATTTTTTTGTTGCCCGAAAGTAAAGCTTTTTCTATTAGATAAACATGTACACGATGATTCTTTTTATTGTTGTTTGTGAGTTGTTTTTTTTTCTGTCTAAACCCACGCACCACTAATTTCTACACATAGTAAAATATGGAAAAGCTTTTAACACGTTTTGCTCTACAATATATGTATATATAAAGGAAAGCTCCTGCGGGAGCTTTGGTTTAGAACACAATTTATTGAATTGAAGCTTGTTGTTTTGTTTTGTGAAAAATGACATCGTGTGCGATTTTTTATCTAATAAATAAAGCTCAATTTCAGCGAAAGCACATAAATTGCACATAATATCGCATTGAAAGCTTTTCAATGTAAGTTTAGAGAGCTTAGAACATATATTTTTTAAATTTAATTTTTATTATTTCTTTTATTAAAGATTTATTAATCATTTTCTTTATTTTCTGTTTAAATATTTTTCCTGTTTAAGCAAGTTTCGGTAGGTCTCAGTTTTTTTAAAGTTAGACCCCAATTTCTATACTAGGCCTAGGTTTTCAAAGTTAGGCCTAAGTTTTAGAACAAAACCTAAACTTTTTTTTAGATAGCTTTCAGTTTTTAAGGTTAGGCCTAAGTTTTTAAAGTTAGACCTAACCTTTTAAGGTTTAGCTGAAATTTCTAAAGAAAGGTCTAAGTTTTTTTTTGGTAAGGCCTAAGTTTTTAAAGTTAGACCTAATCTTTTAAGGTTAGGTCTAAATTTTTAGAGCTAAATCTCAATTTTTTAGACTAAAATTATTTTATTTTAAGGTAATTTTTGGTTTTAAGATTAACCGTTTGTTTAAAGGTTTTTTTTTTACTAATTTCAATGTGCAATGCCGATAAAGAAGGATATTCCAATCCACTTTAAATATCAAAATAAGTTGAAATTATCAAATAAAATCATTCAGTACCAATTCATTTTGACCCTTAAAATCTTTAAGGCCTTAAAAAATAAAGTCTTGTATAAAAAACTTAGACTTAGAAAATGAAAAATATTTTTAATTCAATATTTTAAAATAATTTTAGATGATTTTCATTGCCTAATTTAATTTGTATCTAAAATCCTTCTTTATACAAAGAAATTTTAAACCACGTGACGGCACAAAAAGCTCTTAGATATTACATATTTAAAGCTTTTTTTATTTACCAAGAAAGCTCTCACATTCAGCTAAATGCTTCCCCATATTTGTTATAAAGCTTCTTTTGGGCTTTTTCAGTGCTAATATGTGCAATTTTGTTGTGCTTTGAAATGCATTATATAGTTTTTGAAAAACAAATAAAATAAATAACAAAAATAAAAGGAAAAGCGCCAACTAACACGAAAGCATTTGGTACCTGTCCATTGGCATCAGTGTAGATTACGTAGGGGGCATTAGGGGGCACAAGAGATGCTGCACAACAACCCCCGCAAGTAACAGAATGCATGCAGTGGCGGCGATCAGGCGGGGGAGGATGAATCACGAGTTTTTTTTTTCATTTGTGACAATTTTTGGATTTTATCGAAGTCTCATTTTTTTTATGTTCAAAACAAATTATTACAAACAGTAAAGAAAAATCCTTCCATGATTGTGATGGAAAATGTGAGTTAAATTAATTTGCAGGATTTTTTTTCAAAAATTTTTTTATTGAATTTGTTAAAAAAAGGAGATTTTTTTTTAAAGAAAAGTGTGCAGAGTTAGTCGAGGGAAATCAAATTTAGTTGAAAAATTGTGGTTGTAGTTAAAAAGTGAAGAAAAATAATTAAAACAGACACAAAGCCGGAGGCATGAAATTGAGAAAAAAATAAGCAAATAAGTTCATTGTCATGCACTGCAAAAAATTGTTATTTTTTTCAAATTAAATTAATTGTTTTTTAAATTTGCAAATTTGCCAAAAAGCATTAAAAAAATTTGCATAAATAATATAGAAGCTCTGCAATAAAGCATAAAAGGAACTAAGAAAGCTTTTGCTGTTTATTTTTCGAAAGCACTATGGCGGGAAAAATTAAATGCAAATGTGTTTAGAAATAAATTAAAAAAAAAACACAAAATAAAATGTTCTTAATAAACTTTTTAGTATTCCAGATCTCGCACAAGATCTTGAGCTAAGACACGAAGAAGCTGAAGCGGGCGATAAAAGAACCTTTAAGTAGTTATGTAAAAAAAAACAAATAATTATTTAGCTAATATTTAGTAAATATGGGAAATATTAAAAATGTAAAAATTACCATTGCGTCCACACAGATAGCTTTATATTTTGGTAGGTATATCTAGTTTTTTTTTTGGATGGGTTAATTGCATCAAACAGGCTGCCAAATATCTTTGCAGGATCCACAGAAGGACATTAGAGGAGGAATTATGCGTTTATAGGCGGGGAAAAAGCTTTGCCAGGTTATTTTTTTGTTTTGTTTTTTCATTATAAAAGCTCTGCCAAACACTTACAGATATTTTTTTTTTTAATAAGAAAAATACTTTTCTTTGTAGGAAAACAGAATTACAAGAAGGCAATAAAAATATTAAAGCATTAGGAGGATTTTTTTTAAATGGGTGATTGATGAGATTTACAATTTTGTAATATTTTTTTTCTTTATTGCTTACAGATAATTTTTTTTTAAATTAATTCATCTAATTTTCTAAAGAGGATTTAGGATTAAAGGGGCTGGCGGGGGGATTCAATCTTTATTTTTTTTTTGTACAAATATTATATCGGGTATGAAATCAACAAAGCTGTGCAGCAGTGTATAATCCAAATGAATTTGTGGTGAATCTGCAAAAACAGTCTTGAAAAATATTTTTAATAACTCTTCATTGTACACTTGGTAGAAATTATATATAAATTTTATATTTTTGTTAAAATGTTAATAGAAGAACACAGATAGAACGCTCTTTATTCACTTTTTTTTAATACACACACGCACACACGAACAAAACTAAACAGAGATTTTTTAAAAGAAAACAAAAATGATGAAATATTAGACATGGAAATTAAAAAAATAAAAGAAAGGTATGGAAAAATATTTAGAGGAAAACTTAGGGGGTAGAATGAAAAATAAGCCAATTATACTGCAAAAACAATAATAAAAAATCAATGAAAAAATATAGGTTTTTGCTGAGAAAATTTCCAAAAATTACTTTCAATTTTTAAATTTTATTGTATTTATTTGTATTTTTTTTTCAAAATCAAATATATATTTTTAATGATCTTAAATTGTTTTCTTAATTTAGCATTTTCTTTGTTATTTTTTTTTAAATCTTATAGACGGAATTTGAAAAAATAATTTTTAATTATTTAGCTTTGGTCGCTTTAAAATTTTCCGATTGAAAAGTAAATTATCAGTTTCTATTGAACCGATTTTGATCAAATCAGTTGCAAATGAAAGTTCAAATTATTGCTGATGTTCTGAACAGACAAAGTTCAGTAAGGTTAATTCTTTTTTCATTGAAACTTCTTTGAAAATTTTCTCATAAATTTTTTTTCAAAATGTTATTTTTATGAAAAACAAAAAAATGAAAAGAAATGTTAATAATGTAAAACAAACATAAAAAATGAGGGACAGTTAAAAGCAAAGGCAGTGCATCTTACCTCTAGCTCGCACTTTCAGCCGAAGCTATTTTATAAAATACAAAAATTCAATAATTTTTTTTTATATATTATTGTTTCTTCTGCAAAATTTCATTTCGCTTTTTAAATGTTTTTTTTTTACCTCGACACATTGAAAAAGGGAAACTCAAAATAAAATGATACAAAAACAGGCCTAAAAACTATTAAAAATAATCTAAATTATAAATAAAATAAAACATTTCAAATAATTAATGTTTATACCACTATTTATATGTATATTTCACTCAATATAGCTGCATTGATTGTCGCTCTCAAGAGAACAAAGAATACAAAAGAATAAAAAAAACTTCTAACTTGTAATAAAAATTCTTCAACTAAAATCTTCAGCTTACCAACACAATTTTCAAAAAATTACTAACGCAAAAAATTTCTTCTAAAATCAAAATTTCAACGGAAATCAGCGATTCTTTTCTCTTCACCGCAGGTAACGACATCATTCACTAATACCAAAAAAAATAAGTCCAAAAAATTAACTAAAACAATTCGAAAGACAACGTTTTGTTTAAATGCAAAATACGCTCATTTCTGTACAAAAAAAATAAGACAAAAGGAAATCGGATGTTTTCTTTCGCCCAAGGAGGTCCCAAATTTCAAACCCCCATCACTCTGCTGCAAACACCGCACGAAACTATGGCCAAAAAAGAAATATGATGCGATAAAAAAATAAATTTTAAATGAAATGATTGAAAAACAATAAAAAAATATGAGGCTATTTGCTACTTATTGAAATTTTAAAATTTTGCAATAAAACATTTCCTGACGGAGGTGTGAAATTTTGCAACATTGAAATTTTGAAAAAGAATTTCTCCACATTAAAATCTATTCTGTGACACTGAAGCATTTATTTCTAAGGGGGCAGAGAGAGAATTTTTATACTAAAAAAATATACCAATTAGGAGACGTTTGGAATGTCCAATTGGCCTAATATATTGCACAAAGTGTGTGGAAAATTTTTGTGTGTGTTGCAGTTGCAGAAGAAGCAATTTTGGGTGCCAATATATGAAAATTTTGAGGTTAGGTATGCAAAATTCTTAATTTATTTGTTTTTTTTTATCTAGAAAACTATAAATTCAATTAAAATAAAAACAAACTTACGTAAAAATGAACGAGAAAGACGTAAATAATGAGATGAAATGTAAGCAAAGAAATAAAAAATGTTTGAGGTTATGGTACTTTACGCAATTTTAACTTTACGTCTTTCTCCTGCGTTTAAAAATTTTATGGTATGTGTAATTTTGATAAATTTTTATCATTAGGCAGGGACAAATGCAGTTAGATCAGTAAAATGGCTCAAGAAGCAGAATAATTTGACCAGAAGATGAAATTTTAACATCGCCTAATGAAATTAATGAAAAGAAAGAATTTTTAGATTAATTAGAATGGATACCATAAAAGCTTTCTTTTGCCATAATGTCAAATCTCACAAGATGCTTATTTCTATTTTTTAAATTATTTTCTTTATTATTATTTTTCAATAGTTTATTCGGTATTTAATTGAAAAATTATGAGTTTAAAGCAAAAAATTCAAGCGTTACAGTTGCCATAAAATTGCAAAGGATTATTTTCTCGTAAAAAAATACTTCTTAAATTTATTTGTTTTTTATTAATAACCGCATATTATTCAACTAAATAAATTGCAACACCAAAAGCACCCAAAATTGCTTCCTCAGTTAACAATATACGAAGAGAAAAATAAATAAAAGAATAATGAGCCAAAAAAAAGTAAAGACAAGCACCGATTTTTTTGCAATGAATGCCATAAAAGAAAATGGAAAAAATGGATGAGCGATGGGAGTGAAAAAAAAAAAATATGGCTAAATAGGGGGGGAGGGGGGTTGAAAATAGCGCCGTTCACACGAAAGAAAGTGGCTCAAAATAGTCACAAAGTGTAAGTTTCGGTTCACGCGTTTTTTTTTCTTTCTGAGAAGGAATGAAAAGAGAAAGCGTTCAATCACAATGTATATAATATTTTATATGTATAATAATTATTATTTAAAACAATTATTCATGCATTATCAAGCAATTATTACAAATACTGCCTTAATAATATTTTCTTTTTTGTTTTTAATCTTTTCAATATTGTTGGTTTCATTTCTTCATTTCATTGTTTCATTTTTTTAAATCAACATTCTTTCTTCACAATTTTTAATGTGAAATATTTTATTTTTTTTTAATTATTTTTTATTTTTTTAAATGACTAAATGTAGTGAAAATATGTTCAAACACGTTAAAATTTAAATGTTTATCTTTTCAAATTTCTACTCTACTTTTCCTAAATTAATTTTCTTTCAATAAATCGTTTTTCTTTCTTCTTCCTTATGTAGTGAATACTTTATCTACTGAATAGTTTTTTTTTTAAATTTAGTTTTGCAACTTTTCCCTTTTAATATTTTTTTATCTCTCACTGAAACCAATTTGTGCTTCTTTTCAAAATTTCTTTTATACAAATTTCTCCAAAAAAATAACAAAAAATAACAAATTTGGACAAAGAAATAAACTAAAAAGATTTTTCTACAGAAAAATTTTGTGCTATAAAATTTTATAGGAAGTAAAAAAAGTATACATAAAAATAGAACCAATTCAATTTCGGATTTCAATTGCTATAAAATAAAAAAAACTAAGAAAACGCCATTATAGACATTTATGGTAGACGATGGCGCTGTTTGTCAATTTTATAGCAAATGATAGTGATCCTAAAATTCGACTACCTGTAGCTATAAAATGAAAAACTTTCACAAGTCGCCACCAATTATGGAAAATTGTGGCGTTGATTGTTAATTTTATAGCAATTGAGAACCAATCTTAGTACATATTACACATTTTATAGGAAAATTAAATAAAAAACATCACGTAATGGAGAAAATTCGTTAAGTAGTTTTTTCACGTGTTTCATTGTAAAAATTAATGTTGAAGAATATTTAAAATGAAACTACCGATAGATTTCCGGATTAAAACTTTTATAGCAAAAGCTCCAAATGTTTTTTTTTAATGAAACTTTGGAGTAAAAGTTTTTGGTTTATTTTGCATGGAAGACCGGAAAATTATCGGTAGAGGCACTTGTGAGGCAGATATACTTCTACATAGACCACAATTTGCTCATTTTCTTTGATTTCTACAAGATTTTGCCGAATAAGAAAAACAATTATACCATAAAATGGATTATTTTGTGATAATAAAAAAAAAACATAGACGAAAGCCGCTACTTTTGTGGATGATTTTTTAGAAAACCGCCACACCCATAAAAAACTTTGCCCATCTAAACAAATTTTATATGAAAGCTTTTTGTTTTATTTAATTAACAAAAAAAACATTTAAGAAAAGAAGAGGTAAATGCCATGAAAACTTACTTTTCTATGTCACATGTTGCTCTATTGTGGGGAAGGGGTGTTTATGGAAAAATTCCTTTTTTGCAAAAGCATTTATGGTTGTTCTTTTAAATATATTTTGTACATTATTTTCATGCTGCGATTTTATACAAAATAGTTTTGTAAATTTTTCAAAACAATTGGTCTCATTTTACGTTTTTTTTTTGTAGTAATTTACGTGGAAGGAATCACAGAGACATGAAAATTTGATTTTATGTAGATACAATAAAATTATGGCACAAAAATTGTCACCAGTTAAAAAACATTGTGTGAACATTGAAACACTATATAGAATGAGATTAAAAAAAAAGTTGCGATAGGAGCGAAAACATTTACTAAAAATAATTTCTTGTCCCAAAAGTTTTAGCTTTATATTCTTCTTAAATTGACGCATTAACTATAATTTTTTATAGCACGCTTTGCGGACATTACAAAAGAAATGAATGGGATTTTGGTAAATTTTTTTTTGTTTTAATATATAATAATAAAGTAAATGGAATATAGTAAAATGAGAAAGGGCTAAATGGGGACGGGGTATATAGCATGCGCGTCATAAAGCTCTGAAAGATCTCACAACCACCAAGAAAAAAAATTTTATGGCACCTGTGGCAATGGGGGAAGATTATCTACATTCAGAGGATGCAACTTTGCACCAATAAAATTAACATATATAAATTTTGGACGCACTTTGCTAGCAAAAAATTTCCATTAAAAAAATTATCAGTGTCTACGGTGTGTGTCTGTGATTTTGTGTGAGCTGTGTGTGAACTATAAAAAATTTTATAGGACAATGTAAATTAATTGAGAAGCAACATTTTAAACCTCCACTGAAATTGCGAATGGGTTTTTCTTAGAGAGCATTTAATGCTTTTTTTTAAAGAGATTTTTGTGTGGTTATCGCAGTGTAGTTTTATGCTATAATTCTCAAAAATTAACTACAGTTATAGCACTTGGGAGAACAACAGCAACGTACGAAAGAAAATCTCCACGAAAGGCTCAAAGCAGCGACTTGCGCCTAAGAAACTCTGTAAATTTTATCTTTAAAAAATATTTATAAAATTATAGGAAATATTTAATTTATAGCATGTCTATTTTTATGGAAAAACAAAATACTTTGCAGGTTTTAATTAACAAAAAAAAATCAATACGACGGCATCAAAGAAATAATTAGCAAAATATGCTTATCTGCCACAAAAAAAAGATTTATCCTTTGCAACTCTGTGAATGTTTTATCGAAATTATTTGATCTGTACCCTTAGCAACTCTACATGAATATTTATCATTGTCTTGAAAGGTAAATGCAAATTACTTAACTATGTTTTTTTTCTTTACGTTTAAAAGATGTTTTAATATCTTCAAATTCTCAATTCTACTGTCTATTTAAAAATCTATTATCAATATATTTTTATATTTGTTATTTATACTTAAAAAAAAAACATTTTTTTTACTTCTCTCCACACTCCAAAAAAGATTTTTCAACCCTTTAGCTGACTTTTCATCAAAGCTTGTGCCGTATAAAAATTCACAGTGATTTTTTTTGCATAAAATATTTGTTTATAAAAGATTTTTTCTCTCTTTTCTATCAGTGTTGGTTTTACAGAGATTTATTGCAGCGAAAAGAAAAAAATAAAAAATTGCTTTTTGATATTTTTTATATCAAACATAAATAAGCATTTTGTTTTATTTTTGTTTTTTTTTCTTCATTAAATTAGAAACTAAACATCCAACTACATTTTTTTTATATATAGTATAGCACTTCAATTAAGAACACTTTCAATAATAATATTGGTTTTATTTCATGAGGAATTATAATATTTATTTTTGTGTGTAAAATTGTTTGTGTGTTTGTTTCTACGTAATACAGATATGTTTAGAATAAAAAATGTAAAGCTTTTTGTTTTTTAAAGAGGAAAAAAAAGGATTTTCTGTCAATTTTTATAAAGAGGACAAAAAAAAACAAACAGTGTTTATAAGCCGATAAAGATCATTGTTTTGTTACACATAGAAAGTTAGTAGGTAATATAATTTGCGAATTATATATTTTGTATAATATTAAATGCATAGAGAATCAGCAGCATGTAAACATAAACAATTGTTTGTGTTTCGCAGCAATTTGTTAATAAAAAATCTTTGATAGTAAATAAAAAAATTTAAAAAAAAAATGTTAGTGGCAGTTAAAGGGTTAAATGATCTCACTAGAGGCCGTTGAATCAACAGAGAAACAACTCAAAGAATATTTTGTATAAAAAAAAGTCCTAAAGAAAAGTCTATACACATTTCTTTTTACACAGCAAATATACAGAGAAAAAAAACTCAAACCACTAGTTTGACAAAACTCGTCTAAATGTCGAAGAATATTTTAGTTAATGTTTTATGTAATTAGTGACATATCGATGCAAGATTTCAGTTTCTTCCTCTATCAGAAACATTTTTTATTTATTTTAAAAACTAAAAGTCACTTCAATTTCTAAAAAAAAGTTGATTATTATATGGATTAATGCAACTCGTCTAAAGTCTACTTTTTATGTGTATAATATACTTTGAATTTTTTTTGTAGTATACTACTAAATCTTAAATGCTACGCCTTCACAACATCTAAAGATTTATTTAAAATATTCTTTCATTTTCATCTTCTTCTTCCTCAAATTCTATCCAAACTACGTTAGAAATTTTATATGCACTCATCGAGGAACAAATCTACAATTTCCTTTATACTTATTTTAGTCAATCATTGTCTTATACCAATAGAAGTATCTTGCAAATCACACGCAAAACTTTCTTCTACCATCGCTACGGTCATTCAGAAAATTATTTTTCTCATCTACTTTTATATATATTTTTTATTCTTAACCCTAATGTTTAGGTCGAATCTTCCTCAATTTTTTTGTCCGGTGAATATTGTTTCGAATTTTTCATTTGGGCCATATTAATGTCAATTCAATCCCCGCTTTTTGCACTGAGAGAATATTTTCTAATTAAAATTAGACGATTTTTACACGTTAGACCAGTTCGACTAGTTAGACCAGATTCTTGTCTAAACTTAGACGAGTTTCCATTAGAAATACGGAATTAGAAAAATAAATCTTCTACTCCTTTTTTCCAATTAAGACGAATTCTAGAATTGAAAAAATAAGGAAACTCGTCTAAATATTTTTGATTTTAACATTCAATTTATCTCAGTGTACCCATCAATATTTGTTTCTCTATCTAAAATTCATCTGCACCGTTTTTTTGCAAAATATTCGCCATCCAATTCCGTTTTTATTTTTAATGAAAAATTTATCACAATTTTTAAGTTTTTTTTATTTATTAATAAAAGCAAAGAAAATGTGTAAAAATTGCATTGAAAAATACGGATAAAGCGCGTGAAAAGAAATGATTTTCTGTACTTTGGAAGACTTGTTACACCCTCAAGACTCTACCGCTTTTTGTTCTCGAGCTTCGCTGTTGAATTTATCACTGCGGGAATCGACGGTTATTTTTTCAAATCAAAACAATACTCACACAGGAACCTAGTTGGGTGCTTATGGCGCAATTCTGAGGGAGATGTCTATTAGCCAGGAGCTTCTTACACGGAAGGATGTGTGGGAGGTTTTTTTTTAAACTGTTGTGGCTCGCAAACTATCACAGCGAGATGATTTTCCCCAATGAAAACTCACGAGGAAAATAATATATGTTCTCTTGGGAACCTAGAGAGAACCTAAATGTAAATGACTTAACACCTACCAAATAAAATGCATTACGTTTCGACTAAATCCCATTTTTGGGCTTCAGAGATTTGTGCAAATTGCACGCAAAACTCCTACAAAACACATCAACTCCTATTGAAGGATCTTAGACAACACAACTACCTGGTAAGACTCATTAAATCCCTAAGGTGACTACAAATGTGCTTTTTAATTCACATTCAATCGTGTTTTTAGTCATATTCTCTTGTAAATTTGAGGCACTATCCTTTAGTTCATTGTCTCATTTTCATATGGCCATGAGATCCTAACTTTTTAGGGATCTCTCTTAAAGAAATAAACAAATTCCCTAGATGTCACATGTGTAGGTTCCCTTTGAAGTAAATTAAAATTGAGGTTAAGTACTCAAGGGTGAGGTAAAATAACAAAAAAAAAACACAGAAGACTAAGAAAAAGAGTTAGAGGAACCATGTGACAACATGAAATAGGGGCTTGCTAGGTGCGCTTAGGAGGTCTTCATCTTTTTGTAAGGATTTAAGACAACAGCACTTCCGGGAGTTGCTGTTTGTTGTGCAGCCGCAGCTTGCTGCACAGCCTGAAGTGCCTGAAGGCTACCTAGCCCTGTTCCGTGCATATTAGGTGGCACTGCAGCTGGTACAGGGCTTGTTAGGTGGTACCCAGAACCCGGGAACCCGGGGTAGTAGATACCCTGCTGAAGAAGTTGTTGGTTATGCTGAGCCGCTGCTGCCATATAGGGATGCTGCGGTGCCATACCAGCAGCCAACTGTGGACGTAGCAAATGAGGAGCCTGAACAATCATAGGTGGTGGTGGTCTAGCAAGGGTTGGAAACATTGTAGATGCAGCAGAGTGCCCTACAGGTGGTGGGGCAACACTAAAAGGGGTCTTGAGACGTGCCAAGGCGTTGTTCTTGGCAGCATGAGCAGCTGCAGCAGCTGCTGCGGCCGCTGCAGCTGGGTTAACGTGCTGCTGTGTTGGCAGCAGACCAGCAGTGGACTTATTCAGTGCCACACCGGTGTAGTTGAGTGCCGCCAATGGGGGCTTGAGAGCATGTGAAGCAGCGGCCATTTTGAGAGCATTAGCATAATTCTTTTGGGCAACTTCCTTTGCAATGGCAGCTGGATTGGGATAGAGAGGCGATGCTGAGGTAGCGGAGGCCGCGTGATAGGGTATGGGGTTCGCTGTGATAGTTTGCGGTAGCACAATAGCACTATGCGTTGTTGCAGGCGTAGGCACAGCGCGTACATCGAGCTCCGCAGTGGCGTCTGCCTTTAATTCGGCAATTGAAACCGGAGCAGTAGCCTCAGTGGCACTGGCAATACTACTAATCTGACTACTAATGCTGCTTGAGCAACTGACACTACTTGTATTACTGTTACAGTTAACATCAACACTATTGCTGCTGTTGGTTGTTGGATTAAAGTGACTGATGTTAGTGTTACTATTGACAATAGCGATGGGATTTGCTGTGGATGTATGTGGAATTGTTGATGTTGCTGCGGGACTGGGACTAGGGTACTCACATGACACTGGAACAAATGGCTGTTGCAGTTGCATCAATTGCTGATAAGTGGTTGCGCCTGGTTGATATACAGGTATGCCTGATTTATCAGCAGCTGGCCGTTTATAAGGTACCATGCCGGGGAAAGCCTGTAAGGGGTTGAAAATGCACAAGAAAGTTCTCTCACAAAAATTACAGAGAAGAAAGGCAAAGATTGGAAGGCAAAGAGAGGTTCTAAAAGGGTGTGGTTCTAAATGCCGGAGCTCCACTTAAAGAATAAAACATAAGACGACGAGTATTTTAGGATAATTCAAATGTTGTTAGGTGGTTATAGTTCTGTTGGTTTTATCGTTCTGGTAGACTTGGAATGTCCTAAAGTCGGCTAAGTTTTTTGGTCAGTTAAACCGTTCTAGATAGACAAGATCGCTGTAGTAATCATAGCGTTTTACTGGACTTCAAATTTTCTAGACTGTTGTAAGTGTTGTAGGACAGTTAAATCATTCCAGATTTATCAGAGCGCTGTAATAATTTGAGCGTTCTAATAAACTTAAAGTATTCTAGAGTGGTCTAAGTGATCTAGTATAGTCAATTTGACCAATTTTATATAAAAATTCTCTTCTTAGGTAGAGTTCTTGAATATAATCTGTGCGTTCTAGTAGTCTTAAAACGTTCTAGGATAGTTAAAACGTTTAAGGTTGATTTAATACTGTTATAGTTTGACTGTTCTAGAATGTTCTTAGTGTTCTAGGAAACATCAAGTAGTTCTAGACTGTTGTAATGGATCTAAGACAGTCAAACAGTCCGTATTCAAGTGATTAGAATGCCGCGTTAGAACCTGAGCGTTCTAGTAGACTTAAAGTGTTCTAGGACTGTTAAACCATTCTAGGTTGATTAAACTCTGTAATAGCTGTTTTTTACGGTACTACCGTAGTCATAACGTGTCTGTAAGGTCCAAGCGTTCTAGGTTTGTTTGAGCATTCTAAGTACATCTGAGCGGTCTACAAAATTATAATTTCTAACGGATTTCACTCAGATGTCCAACGTCTTTTTTAATATTTTGCTTTTGAAAAAAAAAAAAACGGTTAAACTGTCTTTGTGTAGAACTTAAGACGTCAGAGCGGTTTAACATTTTCTGTAACGTTCCAAGGTAGTTCTTAGTGGAGTTTCTGCATTTGGGATTACTTTGGTGCAAGCTAATGGAGTTCTTCCTATTTATTTGTTTTATTTAGTAATATTTTAATTTTCTTTTAATGTTTTAAAGAATATCATTAAAATATAATTTCTACGGAATTTTTGTTAATATTTAGCTTTTCCAGGAAATTTTTGATGGCCGTGTAGTTTTGTTAATTTGAATATAAAATATTTGCTAGCTCCTTTAGCATACACCAAAGGATTTCTGGAGGATTTTCAAAGCTCTGTCGGAATATTTTGGAAGCATTTGAAGCTTTAAAATAAATAATTTGAAATCTCTTAGCAATAAATCTTCAAAGTTAAGCTAAAGAGCATCTAAAATAAATTATTTTTATAGCATTTGGGGAGGATCAAATTGGCAATTTAGCTCTCAGCTCTGAAGCTACAAAATTACTTTAAAAATAAACACAAATAAAAACCAAGAGAAATAAATGAAACTTAAGTCAAACAAGATGCTTTTTTGCAAGTCTTGTGGTTGATTTAAAAAATAAAATTAAATAGAGATAAATTTATTTAATATTTTACTTACGAAATTGTCATAGTAGAAGGATCCAACGGACTTGACATCCATCTGCAAAATACAGCAAACACACCAATTAAAAACTTAAATCACAAATAAGTATCTATCAATGGGGTGTTAAAGAGACAATAAAAAAAATAAAATGTGGAAAAAATGGTTAAAAAAAGAAATTTTGAATTTATATTAAATTTTGTAGATATTTCGTAAAGAAAATCGATGTGGGGAATGAGAAAAAAGAAGAAAAATGAATAATGAGACACATTTTGCAATTTTACACACTCTTGCACACCTATAAATATTAATTAAAGGTCAATTAGTTGTGTGAAATACCGTCTGCAAACATTTTATGTCACCAATTTAGTAAATTAACACACACACATTCGTCAAAATCTTCACATCATCCTCATTTACTCTCTCAGTGACCCAAAATATCACTCAATTGCTCCTTTGGCAACGACCTAGACCTCTCTCTCTCTGACTTTTCAAAGAGGTCCACAACCCTTGTCTTTCTATATATAATCTCAAAGTGTTTATTTTGGCTATTTTCGTGTCAATGTGCATTAGAGTTTCTTTTTTTTTATCAACAGGAGTGCGCAAGAATGCTGCAGCACTCATTGCAAACAATTCAGATAAATTTTATTTAATATATACACGTCGAAAGCACAAAAGCTTAGCAATTAAAGTGAATTTTTCTTTGCACTGAAAACACCACGAAATCCAATCATGCAACAATATGGGGTTTATGGGGGGTAAGTTTCAGGAGATTTAACTCGGGGGTTTGGTTTGTTTTTTTATTATTACTTTTTTTAATTGCTTAAAGGTAAAATTAAAACTTTCAGAAATATATCGTTTTCTTTAACACTTTCGTGACTATTAATTGTTACCTTTGAGCTTTTGAAACTTTAAATTTTCTGAGCTAATAAAACACTTTAGGTGCTTACATTGTTTTAACCCTTTCGTGTTATTTGGGTCATACAAATTTAAATCAAAGCTTCAGAATTTTTAATTTAAGCTGTTGAAACTTTTCGATGAAACATAAGCACGAATGTTTCAAGTAGTTATAGAGCAAAATAAATCACAATGCTGACGTCATTGTTTTCATTTTGTTATAATTTTTTTTACACGGATTTTTCCAGCTTTTTCCAGTAAAAAATGGTAAATCTGTCTGGAACATTTTTTTTATCCTTTTCTCATTAATCGTTTTTTAGTGAAAAATTGATTTAAGGCGGTTAATTGGTTAATTATTCGTGTAATTCGTCGGTCTTGGTTATTCAAATTTTTAAAATCAATTTAACTGTTAAATACCTGACGGATTCAGATAATTTGCGTTGCTTTAATTTTTGATATTTCCTTTCTAATTTTTAACTTTATGTTTTTTAATGTTTGTCATTTCTCTTCTAATTTTTTTATTCTTTATTAAGCGTTTAATTTTAATTTTACGACATTTTTAACGTTTGACGAACTTTTTTTTTGTATTTGACATTCCTTTTTGAACGTTTTATATATTTTTTTAAACATTTAACGGTTTTCAGTAGTCAATGAAGAAGGCTCTTAATGAAGCCGAAAGCTCTGGAAAACGTGAGTTTCTCTGGGTGAGAACCCCCAACCGACGAAAAACCCGGAAAATTATTACTATTTAACGGTTCTCTATAGCTTTCTTCGTTTCTCCTTCACGTGTGACATTTATCTTTTGACATTTCTATGCTTTGACATTACTTAGCTTCAGACATTTCTCTTCAAAATTTTGACGTTTCTTTGTGATTTTTGACGTTTATTCTAACTTTTGACATTTTTCATATTATTTTTATTATTTAATGAAATATTTATACTTTAGGGGGAAACCTGAACCGATTTTGATGAGTTAAGAATATTTTCTTCACAGCTTTATTCTGATTTCTCCCGGTTTCGTTCTAATTTAAAAACTCTTAAATAAAATTAAAAATTTCGTAATAAAATCATCTTAAAATTAAAATCCATCATCGGATTCCTCCTAAAAGCTCTAAATCTCTTTAAATTACATAAATTGAGGGAAATTAGATTAAATATTTTCCCCAAAATCTCATTTTGTGTGAAAAATTTCCACAGGTTAGGGCTTTATAAATTGTCGTATCTCCTTTGAGAATTCCTCTAAACATCCATCAGAAGATTTTCTTAGGCTTGTCTAAAGCCATAGCCCTGAGGCTTGTGGGATAAATATTTATCTTTTAATGCTTCTTTTTTTTTGTTCAAACCAAAACCCCAAACCGTGTTAAAAATCTCATGATGTGAAAGCTCGCGTGCAGAAAGAACGTGAAAATGTGCTTTAGCCACGAGAGCTTTTATTAGCAAAATAAAAAAGGTAAATAGTGCAGGTGGGTGGGTGGTGGGGGGAAGAGTGATAAAGTCATGCAAAAGCTTGAGATGCAAAAGCAATATCAGTACCAGTTGGAACATGGCATCATTCTCTGCGGCACGCTTCTTGCCAACTTCCAGTGGATGGCCGAGGGTGGCGGCCAAGGGAGCCGCAGCAGCGTGAGCGGGCGGCAAATTTGCAGCAGCGGCGGCAGCTGATGTGCTCAGAATTTGTCCAGAGGCAGCACTCACCACGGGAGCAGTCTTCGGATGGTGGCAGTATTTTTTTTTCAAGAGGATACAAAAGGATTTGGGGGCGGGAAAACATAGGGCGGGGGTTGGTCCATTTAGGGGTCGTTGTTAATTGAGGAGAGAGAGATGTGAGCCAAAAAAGCGAGAAAATAAGCATTTGCACGAGGAATTGGGCGAAGGGGTTGAAGGCGATATTTTATTTATTTTTTTTGAGTGTGTTTGTGAAGATACCATCCAGCGAATCCAAAATCCAGAGAAGCGCACGATAATCAGGCAAAATGGCAGAGAAAGAAAAAAATAAGAATAATAAAATAAATAAAATTGTTTTTGGCCTAAAATAAAAAATCGAAAATAAAAATCTTTTACAGCAAATCATAAAATGTCTGCAAAGTTTATTTACATTTTTTTAAATTTTTTCAATAAAAGAAATTCATTTTTTTTTGAGAAAAAGTTCACGATAAGAAGCTGAAAGAAACATTCAAATGAAGCGTATTGGACTAAAGAAAGCAGCAATAACATTAAAAAAATATTTATTGTGTTGATTTTCTTGAGAAATCAATTAAATTATGAAATGAAGGACATGATGCACATTGCTTAGAATTATTTATCAGTTAAAAAGAAATTTATTTGTGAACTCTAAAATTCCCAAATTTTAAATTTTTCAGTAATATTCCATACATTGAAGCAGCTAGACCAATATTAGACTCAAAAGGTTTAAAAACAAACTATTAAGAATTTTTTCAGAGTTTAATTTAAGAGCTTTCAACTAACCTACAAATAGCTTTAAAATTTCCCATTCCTCACAGCAAATTAGGAAGGTATTGATTTGTGCCGAAAGCTTTGGCGGAATTGTGTCTTTAATTTTGAACTGAAATGCAACTTTCCAACTCTGACCGGTGGAAAAGTAATTTTTCTAAGCCATCTTTCCCCTCTATACATTCAAAGGACTTTTCACGTAATTGTGCATAAAGTCCTTTCAATTTAAAGCTTTGTTTTATCTCTCAAGGAATAATTCTTTTTAAATAATTTTTTTATTTCGAGATGCTGCTTTTTAGTTCAATGAAAACATTGAAAAGTTTAAATAGAGGAAGATACCCTAAATCCGACCCTTAACTGTTCATTAAAGAAATCTTTTTTTTGTTATAAAATAGAGCAAGGAAAGGGCCAAATTTCGGATATCTTCCCCTAATTTTTAATACTAAAACATCAAAGTATCAGCTAATTTATAAGACGCAAAAGCTTAGCCATTGAAATATTATTTAATTATGTACATTTAGAGAAAGTAAATGGATTAATGGAAAATTTCGTTCTTAGCTTCACATTATTTAGTGCTCAAAAGCTCTTCTAACAGCAAATGAAGCTCTTTTTCTTTGATTAGTTCATCAGAAAATATTTTGAGGAATTATTTAGTTCTAAAAAAGCTTCAGTTTTGCTGATATAAAAGCTTTTTTTTGTGACCAAAAATGACGTATTTTGGGGTAAAGAAATTCAGGATGATTTGCCGAAATTCCATGAAGATTGAAAGACAATTTTTCGAGCTTAATTTCTAGGGGTTTATAAGTTAAAATTTTTAATGATAAATATATAGAAATTCTCCTTTTTTGGTTAAAGGAATATTACTAAAAATTTAGCTTTGAAAAATTGCTTTAATTTCCATGAAATTTTCAGCAATACACTCTATTCAAATTCACTTTGCACTGAGCTCCCACCTACTGTCAGACACATGATAGCCAATGAAAAGACATTGCTTGAACTTATTAGCAAATCACAGCTCTTCTTTGCAACACAGATTCTTCTTCTTATTCATTTAAATTTCATTTGAAATTAGGTTTTCAAATATTTTTTAGACGGATTTCTAACCTAAGATATTCACATAAATTCAATACAATTTTGATTTTCTGTGTCATTCATTCCCATTGAATGTAATGGTAAATATGTTAGGTTAGAAATCCGGATAAATATTGGACAAACCAATAGAAGGCGGAGCTTTTGTGTAAAGTAAATTTGAAGAGAGTTTTTCACCCCAACTGAGCACCCTCATAAGTCTTTTTTCTTTCATTTTAAAATGAAAATTAAGCTTAATGCTGAAATATTAATAAAAAAGAAAGAAAAAGTGATTTTTTAAGCTGAAATTTATCTGAATTTTTTTCATCACACACACATCTGGTACATGGCGTCTCCACTGCAAAAGCTTTGCTGAAAAGGAGGATGTTCTGTAAGCAATATTTATTCGTCACGAGTTGATAAACTTTTAAATTGTGATTCAATTAGTTTTCATCGCATAACGTGTGTGTGTGTAACTCCTTTGCTGAAATATCATCTTATGCAATTTGTGTCTTCGCATAGATTCTTCATCACCCTATTTTATACATATAAACCCCCCTGTCTCAATTTCCATGGAGCGTTGATGACAAAATTCAATTTAAAACACTTTCACACGAATTATATAATAAAATTTTAATTACTTTCTCTGTGAAAATTATATCATTTTCATGTTTGTTCACAAAATAATAAGAAAACTCCTTCTTGCTTAAGGGAAAAATTACATTTTCATTCGCATCATTCACACATTGTTTTGAGTGTGTATTGAGTGAAAAAACGATAAAAAAAAAATTTAAATAAAAATAGAACTAATGCTGATAAATGGGGATTGATAAATATTTTGTTTTCTCTCTAAAAAAGAAAATCCAGATGCACCGTAAATTTCCTCCACTTTGGAGCCCCCCAAAATAATCCTCTCGATCCCAAAAACCCAACAAAACCTCCCTTAATACATTGCAACCCCTCCCACCCCCACGGGGCAACTTATTTTGCCTCTATGTGGAATACAAAATGTGTGTCTCCCCACCATTTGTGTCGTCACCAAAAGAAAATACCAACACAAATAGCAATTAAAATTATCCGTGGATTGTAGGCACACCACCCCCTCATCCCATTTGTCTAACGACATGTTGAATTAAAACACGCGTAATTTGTTACCAACCCCCGACCCCCTCGTTATTCACTTTTGGGGGATTTATAGACGATGGGAAGTGCACCACATCGTCAAGAGAACTTTTCCACTCTTCCCTCCCAAAAAAACCACAAAAAAGCATTAAAAAGGGGAACGTTTTCAGTGAAAAAAAAAAAGCTCAGACAAGTGGCTTTTTTCCTGCACCCTCCATCACAGAGGGGAGGAGTGTAGTGTAAATGCTATTTGGAGGTGAATCTCCCAAGAATTTCATTAAAATTACACAATTTGTGGAGCTTTTTCTGTTATACTTTAGCGCAGTCTACGGGAGCTTTTATTACATGAGAATTGAATGTTCTCATGTAGAAACAAAGGGGGTGAAAGAAAACATAATTAAAATATACTGAAAATCCTGAAAATGGATTGAAAAAATTAAAGAATTAGAGGAAAATGAGCTAAAGAGATTTTTTTTGATTGGCAGGTTTATTAATTTGTAATTGATTAAATAATTAAATTTTTTCATAAACACTGTTCAAGTTAATTAAAAGTTAATTTTTATACATTTTTTTTCTCTTACTGCTGTGAGCGCTGTGAGAGTATTTATCATTTTTTTTTGCTAATTGTACTGATTTAATGATTTTTTTTAATCTATAGAGTGCAAAGAGGTAGAAATAAAGGAGTTTATTCATTTTAAGGCGTTAGAATACCAAAGCTAAAGATGCTACAAAAATGTGTTCCTGAGAATTTTCTTTTTTGATAATTTGAATTTCAAGTGAAAGCTCCCAAAATTCCCCACAACTTCATAGAAAATTGAAAGTTTTAAAAATGACCGCTAGGGGGCTTAAAATCAAAAGCAAAATTTTCTATTAACTTCTCGATGAATATGTAGAATACGGCATTATTGAATTTATTCAAATTTTCATATAAGTATTAAGGTTGATTTTAATACCTTTAAAACTTCAAAAAAAATAAAGAAAATCAAGATTAGATTAAAAGAAATTGACATATTTGACGTTTGACGTTTCAATAAAATTTGACATTTCTTCAAAGTTTCATTTCATACGTTTGATATTTCTTTTCTAATAATAGATGTTTTTTTTAAGTTAAATTTGACATTTTTTCCAACGCTTAATGCTTTTTCTTAACATTTATCGTCAATTTTCAAATGTTCTACTAACGTTTGATTTATTTTTTAAACACTTACGTATTTGTTCTTCTTTTGACGTTTGTTTACTAACGATTTTCATTTCTTTTCTAGCGGTTTTCGCTTCTTGCACCATTTTTTGAATGCTTTTTGTATCTAATTAATGACGTTTTTTTTCTAACATTTGACGTTCTTTTAAGTTTTTTTTAAATTTCTATCTGTTTAAGCCTTTAAATAATTACTTACTATTGAGTTTTTAAATTGATTAAAAAAATGAATTGCTTAAAGCTTTAGAGTGTGTTTTAAATACCAAAGAAATCCTAAATTTTTCACGTGGGAAAATCAAAATGAATAAAGTCCTTCTGCAATTAAAGTTAAAAAAAATCTAAATTCAAAATATGAGTATTTTGTTCAGTAATTAGCATTTAAATTAACTTTTGAGTTATATTTGCATAATAAATAAAATGCTCTTAATAAGTTTTCTAGAGGTTTAATTAAAGTTTCAAAACAAAAAGTTCCCATGAAATGACATTCAGAAGATAATTGTCAGTTATAATTTAAAGAAATAGTTTCAAAATAAATTTACGGAGAATTCTTTCGTGGAATCCTTTAAAAGGATAATGTCACCCTATTGGGAGGAAAATATAATTTCCTTAAAGCCAGAAAATTCGTTTTCTAAAATTTTCAGTTACTTCGTCAGAAGATTTTCTTACAGCCAACAGCTTCCTTGTTAATCTACCCGAAACAGGCTCAAAAACAGAAGGGGCCTTTCGCGAAGACAAAGAGCTATTTTTGGCGTCACAAGTGGGTGATTTTAATTCCAATAGCACCCAACAATGACTCCACTCGTTTTTTTTCTGTGGGTGTGAATTTCACGTAACCCCCCTAACTTTCTCCCAAATAAACTCTTCAGCTCTTTGTGAAGCCACCCACCCACGTAGAAGGACAAAAAAAAACCCAGCAAAGGATGATTGCCAAGTTGCCAGAGACAATAATTTTGCATGATTCTTGTCACAAAGACTCTCTTTCTGGATGAGCTCTGTCTCACAGCCAAAAGCTCACAAAGCGAAGGGATTTTTCGTTGCTTGTCTCGGCATAATGAGAATTTATTTGAAATTTAGAGAAAATTATCCTATAGCAGGACGAAGCTGTGAGGGAGGAATCTATTAAGAAAACAACTGTCCTAATTGATATTTACGCAAATACATACGCAAAGTTAGGGGAGAAATATAACACTAAAAGGGAGGAAAGTTACAAAATTTCATGCACTCTGAGGAATCTGAAGAGATGAAAAAGTAACAGAATAATAATAAAAATATATTCTTTTTACATTTCCAATACGCTCAAATTGAAAAAAAATGTCTGGATGTTTTATTTACAAACTACTTTTTATTTAATTAGAAGATTGAACATTGTTTTGTTTATTTTTCCGGAGAATTATTTTATTGTACAATCAGCCATAGGGGAACGTGGCCTAATTCGGACCTTCAAAGGTCCGCATAAAATGAGAAAAAATGATATAAAATAAAAAGCAATATTCTTAAATTTGGCACCATTTTAAAGCCCATTTAATGCTCTTTTAACTCTCTTAACTTTCTACATTTAAAAAGGCCTTAAGAGGTTAAAATTGGGACACGTTCTCCTTTTATTTTATACCCAAATCCTGACACTAAAATTACTCCATATCCTCCAAATCGTATAATTTAATCATTAAAATAATGAAAAAATATGCTGATTACAAAGCATTTGGTTTCAGAATACAAATTAAAAAAAATTAGGGGGATTCACTCGTTTAAATTGTAAACGCCGGAAGTGAAAGGTAATTTCTGAAACGAAGAATACGAAAGCGAAGATATTTTCTACTCGTTTATTTGTGGCTATTCTTAGCGCAATTCACGCACAATATTAAGGAAGAAATTTATTCAAAAGTTTATCTTATAGATCAGAGACTGAAGTAGTGACACAGAGTGTCGAAAGCTATGAAATAGCTTATTTTTTGTTACTAATTTAGGATATTTGACGCACACTAGGGGAAAGTAATAAAGTTCAAATCAAAACGTTTCTTTTTTTGTAAAACTCTTTAAAAATTCTCTTTTTAAATAATTTTTCATATAAGTTTTACTGGGAAATTATTTCTTTCGACATTTAATGAAAATAATCCGACATGTCTAAACGTTTTTTAAAAACCTAAACAAACACCCTCCCTGGCTTGGCTACGCCTCTGCAGCGTAGTAAGACGGTGTAACCATAAGCAGGCTATTTTTCCTTACACTTTTATGTCATATCTTGATGTATACGTCACAGCAACGCAGACAACATAACCTAAAAGTTTGCTTATTTTTCTGTTAAAAATACCAAGAAAAAATAAATATAAAAAATTTCTCAGCTTACGCTTACTAATAGACTTATAGTTTTATAGTTTACACTGTTCCCTTACACTTTAAGGTGAGTTGCCTATTTTTGATTACTTTTAAATTACTTCTCACGCCTCTTACGATGCTTAATAATAAGCAACAGTGAAGAACCCTATTATGAGATATTTTAGTGTGTATTTTGGCGAATATTTTACAGAGTTTTCCGTTTTTTTTCTCTGCAAAATCGTTGAGTTTTCAAGAACAATTTGTTAGCCCCTTTTTGTACATTTTATTTTGTTCTTTGGACACTTGTGTGTGTTTTTTCTTTCATCTAGTTATTATTCTCTCTGTGTCTACAAGTTTGAATATAGTATAGATAAAAATAAGAAAATCTCTCCACAGAAATGCACATATATAAATTTGCCAAAGAGAGATAGAGCGTGTATAAGAGGAAAAAGAAAATAAGACAACTTAGGCAAAGACACAGAATTTTTTGAAGACACTTAGCGAGGCCCAAAGTGAGAAAATATTGCGCTGCATCTGGCAAAAAGCTTTTACATAAGAGGCCAATATTTATGACAATAAGGTCCAAGAGAAATTAAAAGGAGGAACACACCGATAGGATTTTTACATTCTTGCAGATAGAGAAAACTAAAAAACAAAAAAAAATCAAGGGGAGCAGTTTAAGGGTTAAAATTCTAAAGTTTCGTTTTTTATGTTTCTAGAAAAAAAAGAATAAAATCTCCTTCTAAAAACTAAAAGAAGATCAAAAGGAAAAAAATAAATCTTTTAAAACCAACTACGTACTTAACTTTAGAGTCTACTTACAGAAAAAGGTGTGGTTTTTGTTTATTAGTAGGGATCTAATTTTCTCAACAATTTGGTCATTTTTTGTGTGTGAAGAAATCAGAAAGAAGGGAGAGATAGAGGAGGATAAAAATGCATAAAACAAGAATATAAAATCTCAAATAAGAATATTTAGGAATTAAATTAAAAATCTACCAGTACCTTAAAAAAACATAAAGGGGTTTTACATTAAGTTTCGTGCAATTTTTAACTCAATGTTCTTTGTTTTTTTTTCAATAATTATTTTTTAAATAAACCCTATTTGGCGCCAAGGATCGAACCTGAACAACTTTGCGTTTATTCTTTTTAAAAAAAATCTCATTTGGACGCGATGTTCGTTATTTTCTAATATTTTTGAATTTCTATTCATGTTAATGTAAAAAAAATCCGGGGAACGTCTAAAGCTCCGGTATCGTGTCGCATTTAGCAAATTTTTAAAGCACAATTTGCAACAAAAAATCTACATAAAATTGTCGGTGACGTTGTTTTGGAAAAATCAAAAAGCCAAAGTCACAAATCAGAGTTGAAGATATTCTAGATTAAGAACTCACATAAAAACGTAAGAGTGGGAGTTATGTATGACGTAAGCGTAAAGTATATAAGTGTCTTCTACCCTTTTTCCCTTAATAATTTAAGCCTAAATAGGGAATTTTGTTTACGAATTTGTGTTTAATTAACGGACATAATTTGAGGTTATGTCTCTTAAGAAAATACAAATCTGAATGCAAAATCGAATATTTAACCTTTAGAGGACCACAAATTCTTAATTTTCTTTCATTTAAAAAAAATGGCAATAATTCCTTACGGTTTAACGCCATTTTCTAACGTTTTAATGAGTTTCTATTAATTTATTTATATACTTAAAATATACTTATATACTTTAATTTATTTACACGTTTTCGTTGAAATTTTATCGTTATTTAATAATAGAACTTTATAGAATCAATAAGGCACGTACTGTAGATTTGAATTTGTATTTTTTGTACCTATTTCTTTTTATTTTATTTTAATTTTTTTTAGTCTAAATCAGATGCGGATAATACTGTTACAAATTTATTTGTTTTGAAATCTTAAGGATAAAAATTTTCTATAAATTGACAAAAGTTAACAAAACTGTTTTAAATAGGTTATGGCTTGATTCCTGTTTAACATCTTGGACCCTTGTGTATCCGTCATTGTTTTTTTTTTCAATAATTTTTCTAAAGATTTTTCTCTATTTACGTATTATATCTTTTCAAAAATCTCAAAAATTCTTCCTGGAGCGGATGTTTAACAAACTTCTAGAATTTTCGCACCTCTAACTTCTTCTTCTTCTTCTTTTTAACCTAAAAAGTTTACTAAAATTTTTACAGAATCCTTTTCAAATGATCCGTTAGTTGGCCCAAAAGTTTCTTTTTCCGGAAGCGGAATATGTCTGACGTTGGACCTAACCTCAACTCTGTTTGTAACTTTGGTTTAGCAAAAGCTGCGCAGGATAACTCGGCTTATGGGTTAGAGGGGGGAGCTTAGGTGGAGAGTCTAACATGAGCAAACGGAGCAAACCAAAGAAAACAAAACACATAAACTCAAAACAACAAAGACAGGATCAGGATTTCGGGAATTTTGTGTGAGTTTTATTTTCTTTTTTGTTTCAAAGGATAACACGGCAAACGGGTGAGCATTTTAGTTGGTTGTTTATGGTGAGGTGGTTGAGGATCACACAAGGCGGGTAAAGGATTTTTCTGGAGAAATGAGCCATACCGCGGTTGCGCGTGTCTGGGCTGCTTTAATTTGCGCCTGAAGGTGCAAGGGAGGATGGAAGTAGCGGCAGGGGTCACGTGCGCATCTACCCTTCACGGCGTCCATGCACACCGTGACGGAACCGTCTTCGTGCGTTGAAACGCTCTCCTGAGGCGGGTGAGCAAAACGGCATTCGGACTCGGCTCGCTTGCAGGCGCCGCGCATGAATTCGCGACACACCTAAGACAAAAACGGGGTGGCGACTCTCTTTAGCACTTTCAAACATCTATGTTTTCTCCTTTTTTCAACTCTGTTTTCTTTTTTTTCTTTCGCTAAGCTGCTTTTTTTGTATTTTGCTAAAGCTGGCGCTAACCCTTTTGCGGGTCCACGGAGGACACTCAAGATTATTATTTTTTTTATTAATCGTCAGCGAAAGTTAAGTAAAAAGAAGCCTTAGGCAGGGTGCTTGTTTTTGGCGCGCATGCATTTTTTTTAAATCTCTTTTTTTTTAGGTTATGTTCGTAAGCTCGCACGAAAGACAGTAAAAGAAACATATTTGGATTAACTTTTTTTTTGCCAATTCGAGTGTCCATAGCAAGAGTTTTTTTGTGCAATTTTATTAAGGTAAGAATTTACAAGAACATCCCGTTAAAAGTCCTCCGATCGCGGAGGGGTTGCAAAGCAACGTAAAAGAATTAATTTGACATTGACAGCAAAATTATTTATTAGGGAAGCTTTGCTAAAAATCTCTGGGAAAGTCTTTTGGATTTTTTTGATTTATTGCGAACAACTGAATAAAGATCAAATTGACAGTTCTTTAATGAAAAATTCTGTAAGAAAAAGTCATCTAGAATTTTTCAGGCGTGGAAAGTGTTAAGATTCGAAATAGAATAGTTAAAAAAAAATGAAATTTGCAAAAAATTGACATTTCAAAGGACTCAACGGACTGACGAGAAATTTCTCGTGCGCTACGGTGAGTTTTCGTGTCCGATCGTTCGATGCGAAGATATCCGAAAGGATCTCAAAGCCCTTCGAATCGTTTCGGAGCTCATTGCGCCGCACCACAAGAGTTAGTTTCTATTCCATCTGTTGAGGCCTTAAGTGCAACACATTAAGGAGCCAAAATTAGACCCAACGGTTGGCAACAAAGGGTTAATTTTTTTAAAAAAATATTTTTCTTTCAATTGCAAAACTCATTTTAAGCTGAATGCTAATAAATGAAAAAAAAATTGAATATTTTTGAATATCAAAAAATAATTTCAAATAAATCGTTATTTTCCAAAAGACTTTCCCCAACTTATATTGGTTTATTTCTTTATTTTCTTTTATTTTTTTTAAATTTAATTACATAACAGAAACGCAGCTCCATGGAGGAGTTTCCTAAAAATGAAATGTTTTCAGCAAAAAAAATCTTTTTTTAAATCAAAAACATTTTCTAGAAAGTGAAGAAAAAATCGCGCGAGGCAACTCAGGAGATCAAGAGAAGTAGAAGAGAGAAAAAAATAAAGTCAAAATGCAAAAAGGGGAAAGACAAAAAGTTCTCTTTTTTTAGCGATTAAAATCAAATGACAGCATAAAAAGCAAAAAAAAAACTGCATTCGCTGAAAATGTTTAACATAAAAGAGGCGGCAAAAAGAAAATCCTTCTTTTGCATCGTTTTTTTTTTACAAAGAAGAGGAGCACAAAGGTTAATGCAAAAAAAAGAGTTCTCATAGATGGTTTGGGGATGAGGAAAAGCCGGGAAATTTCAGGGCTCTCCAGGGGGTAGGTGATGTGGGGTGTAAGAAGTTGGGCGTAATTTGATGGAAATTGATGAAAAATATCGGAAAAAATGACTTGCAATTTTGAGTTGGGTGAAAGCGAACGATTTCCCTCCCCCTCCCAACTATTTTTATTCCATATAAATATTTTTCCCGCCACTAATGATGTGGAAAATTTCTCTTTCCTCTCGAACCGATTTTCCTTTTCCTTCCCCCACGTCCTACAGTCGAACGACACTGGAATTTTTTATTTTCATCCCATTCCAAAAAAAATGAAGAAGAATTCTGCTTTGATGCGCTAAACAATAGCAAATGAAAATGGAAAATGTTTTTCTTTCCTTCCATCAAAGACCCTTTTTCTCATTCATTTAAAAATTACTTTAAGATTTTTACTTTTAATATATTTTTTAAATTTAAATACTCAAATCAGCAAAATCAGGAGTCAGAATTTGCCCAAAAAAAGGTGAAAATTCTCAATTTCCCAACTAAATTTTCTCTGTCAAATGCGTGTGAATTAAAAAGTCATCCTCCTCCGTGCTTTTGATTGAATTTCCATCGCTTTTTTTTCCATCATCCATTTCATTGATTTTGTACTGAATTTTATTTCACTATGACGCGGGGAAAAGCTCGCAAACAAAATCAAATTTCCAACTCACAAAATCCAGGTGGAATTTCACGTGAAAAAAGGGAAAATTTGTGTCACTGCAAATTTTAATTTAGAAATACTTTTTTTTTACATTGTCCTTTGAAGTTTAGTTAATTTCTATTTAACTGAAGGTATTAAAATTTATACATGAGAGAGCTTTATTAAATGTTTGACCTTTTAGCTGTGATACTTTTTGTAATTAGGGGGTGAGAAACATTGGCTGGAAAATTATTTAAATTATTTTCTGTTTTTTTTTTATGAAAAAAAGTTTCTGAGGTTCCGTTAAGTATTTTTCACGTTTCTTGTGTTTTTGAAAAACAATAATATTTCAAGTTTCGTTAACACTTTTAGGATCGAGATTTCTAACCTCAAACTTTGAGCTTAATTTTCTATTATAAAGAAAACGTTTTTCCAGATTTTCTTTTGACGAACTTCTAGTATTGAAGTCTCCTACAGATGTAAAATTTATCAAGATAAGTTAAGTAGATTTTAATCTATGGCGGTTTAAAAAATTCGAACTGGCGGCTATTACCAGTTTTGTCCTCCAAGTGTTAAAAACACTGAATTGTATAATATAATAATTTTATTTGTGACTTAAATTTTAATTTATTCAGATTTTTTATTCATGACAATAACTTCAAATTCTAAGAATTAAGAAGGTCCTTATAAAAAAATCTTCCCTTTTAAATCGTTTAAAACAGTATTAAGGTTATAAAAAATATTTCCATTTGACACATGATTGACAGAAAATTTGACAGCGTAGGTGTGACAGAAGAAGGATATGACAGAACTTGACGAGAATGTTCATAAAACGATGGGAAACGATGATTCCCACACCCACAATCCTAAATCCAAACATTCCAACGGATTTAGGAATGGTGGGAGGAGAAAAAAAGCATGAAAATTCCGGAAAGAAAAACACGCAGATAGATTTAATCGAAATCCCCGATAAACTCGTGAATTTTTCGGGGACAAAAAGTCGTGGTAGAAGATAAACAAACATTGTGTTTGTTATCAGTCAGCAAAAATCCAATTCCATCAAGTGTCGCTTTAGCACCCTCCCCCACCCATTACTACCCTATAAAAAAAGTATATGTATGTAGCACAAAAAACCACCCTGTGTTGACCCTTTTGCGATGCAACCTCATGCCAAATTGCGGTTGTTTCAAAGCTCCGAAATCATTGCAATAATTTGCGCTTTTTAGTCCATCTAATTGACTACCTATAATACCTATACTATGTACGTACATTTCGATGCTCTCTCAGAATTCCATTTTTCCATCGAACTGATCGAAATATTTATTATTTCATGTGGTTGGGTGGAAAAATGTGGAAGTTTTTTATTCCCTCCTCCTTCTTCCACCCTCTCAACTCCCCCACATACTCCCAACATAGTCTATATCTTAATATATAAAGCTGAAAAGTTTGTTTGTTTGTGGCACATGAACTCCTCCTAAACGGCTGGGCCGATCTTGATGAAATTTGGTATGGGGGTAGAGGGGGTTAATACGAGTTGCAAGCGCTATATGGGATTCCGCCCCAGCCCCCCTTTATAGCACCCCCACAGGAAAATTGATTTTTCCCCATTTTCTACCTGCTGAAGAGTCAGATAACGGGATTTTTTTATTTTAAAAATTTTTTGGGGTACCGTATTATTTATCCCCCCTATTAATACGCCTCCCTTTTATAACTTAAAATGGAGTTTGCTCACACGTGATTGGGGGCTCGGGTTGACTAGTGGAGATATATAGGAAGGCAGCCGGGAAAATAGGACATTTTATGGGGTATGTGTGTATGTTTTTTCCGCATGTCGAGAACGGGAAATTTTTGCAATATTCGAAACATTTATGTGGTATTATTCTCATTCTCTGCTACTGATGCCTTTCATGAGTGTCCCAATTGACCATTGTTTTTCACCCTACCTCCCCGCCCTTCCCCTCCTACGCCCAACTCAACGAAAAAATATTAACTGCAACATATGAGGAAATTGACAAAAAAAGCGCGCATTGTTGTGTGAAAAACACAGTCGATACATTTCCCATAAAAATGCGTTAGTAGAGAGCTAAAAATTTATATCAATAGTTTACGCGCGGGTGGATGAATGTTGGAAGTTTTGTTTGTTATGTAGAAAAAACAAAAAACAAAAAAGAATATGACGAAGGGTTGATTTCTCTTGGTGTAAAGTGACATTGAATGAATATTTTTGCCGTATATGGGTATTTTATCTATTGATCGTATGACTTCAGATAATTTAAATATTTTTTTCGTTAAACTTTCGTTAACTTTTGTATCCTTTAATTTAAATAAAACAAAGACAGTAAATCTTTAAATATGTGATCCTTTTTTTAAAATAATTTTTAGATAAATCGAAATCGGCCAATAAATCGCTTTCGTTGAATTTTCGTTAACTTTTGTATCATTTTTCTTTAAAAAAAAAGAGACAGGAAATCTTTAAATGTTTTCCAATTTTGATTATTTTCAGATAAGTCGAGATTGGCCAATAAATCGCGTTCGTTAAATTATCGTTAAGTTCCATAGTTGAATGAATATTTTTCTTGTATGTACCTATATAGGATTTGAGCTATATTCTGGGATTTCTTTTTTGTGAAAGGTTTTCTGACAATTTTGAAAGATTGAATAATTTTTTTCGTTAAATTTTGTATCCAATTTTAACCGAAAAAAAGATAGAAAATTTCCCATTGAACCCCATATTTTTCTAATAACCAAATAAGTCGAAATCAGACGATAAATAACTTTCGGTAAAAAAATCGTTAAGTTTCATACCCTCAATTTTTTCACTCTAAACCCCATTTCCCACAAAAAACTCAATTAATCAAAAAACTAAAAGACGAAAAAGTACGAATGACGTGCGCTAAAGCTGAAATATTTGTCCAAAAATAAAGAAAAACAAAAACTTAACGAAGGTAACAATGACATAATGTTTTAGTGTTGTGCATTCCATCTTTTTTTTGTTGTATATAATATATTGAAATATATATAAAAATTAATCATTCACTCAGTCAGTCACTTAATTAAAAAAATAAAATGGGATTAATATTCAGATTATGACAGACAGAGAGATAAAAAGTGTTTTTTTTTTATATTATAAACTCTGAAAATTTGTATAATAAATTCAAACACACATAAAATTAGCATAACAAAATACAACATTGCAGTCTTCTCATCATTTAAAATCAGTTTTATATAATAAACCATATAGCTGTATTTATAATTAGCTACCTAAAAATTTTTTGCATGCTTAAAATTTCAAATTATTCCCACCCCCAACCGCCTCTCTACACCCCCTCGGGGGAGTAGCTTTTGCTGTGTTCAAATGCCAAAAATTATAAATCCACTGCACGTGATTTGTGGATCACTGTTCCCACCACTATTATTCGAGGGCGGGAGAATTAATTTTGGCATTTTGAGTGATTTTGCTGTTGAAAAATATTTTTTTTCTGGTGTTCAAAAACACCATTTAATCACAATTTATTCTGTTCATTTTTTTTTTGTAAAATCCCTTTGAAATATGTGAAAATAAAATTCTTTTTTTTTTACTTTGATCCGTTTTTACACAGCATTTTATTTTTGTTGTAAACCAGCAACTAAATTAAAAAATAAGTTTATTTGTTTCTGTACAAAGGAATGAATTTAAGTTTTCTTTGCAATTTTCTTGTTAGTATTGTAGGCTGAAAAAATGAGGAATATTTTTTTAAAATAATTTCTTTACGACTTTGACAAAGATCAAAAAAAACAGTCGAGTGCCTAACAGAAAAGAAGTCATTTTTAACGTTAGAATTTGTTAGGAATTTAATTTAAAAAATGAGGTAAGAATTCTAAAAAAAATGAGTTCAAAAATGACTTTTTGAGGTTATAACTTTCATCATTTTTAATTAAATTAATTTAGGGGCTAAAATTCGGTAGATATTCAGATAAAACATGGTAAGAATGTCTAAAGGATTTCAATAATGTTTTTAGGGTTGGAACTTCCATAATTTTTTATAAATATATATTTTTTTAAAACCATTTTAAGGCTAAATTTTAGCAATTACAAAGACTCCAAAGTAAGTTTTAAATATTAAATATAAAATATTTCTACAAAAAACTTTCTGCAAAAGTTCCGTAAAGAATTCTTCAATTAACTCCAAAGTAACTTCTAACCTTAAAACTGTTAAAAGATTTTTAAATTTAAGATTCTATTTTGATTTTGAGAAAACTTATTGACCTTCTTTTAATACTCGTGCTTGGACTTAGTAATTTTAACTCAAAAATTCAGTTAATCCTAACCTTTAAAACAATTTTTAACTCATATTTTAGTACTCATTTGCATTTCTTCCTAGAACTTCTGAAGAGTTCTTGCTTTAAAAAAAAAACATTTTTGAAGTTAGATTTTGCCTAATTACGAAATTATTTAATACGTTAACGCAATGTTCGGTTAAAACGGTTAAAACCGTCCTTTTCATAACCTCAAAATATTTTTAAAGTCATATTTGTTTCAATTTTACGCCATTTTTTTTCTATGCAGATTAAATTAAGTTTCAAAGCAAATTTTATTAGGTACTGTTCATAGAAGGTTCCTAAAATCTTCTTAAGCTTCCTTTTTCAAAACGTAAAGTTGTCACCCCGATATGGGGCTAAATGTTTCACAAAACCTCATTAAATGAGTTAATTTTTAATTTTAAACTATTATATTTTTCATCGACAAAGAGAACTTAAGTTCTTAAAAAAAAATTAAGAAAAATAAACTCAATGAAAAAATTAGCAGCATTCATTTTGAGCAGTGTGTCGTCTGTCATATATGGTGCAGAAATTTTCTTATAATCCATCTCACTACCTCTGGCAGGTGAATTATTAATTTATCAAACATATTTTGTTGTTGTTGTTGAAATATAAATATTTATAATAAAAAAATTTGAAGCATAAACTGAGATATTGAAGAAGAAAAGAAATAAAAAATATATTTTTTTATTCAGAGAAAACATCCCTGAAAATCAACCCAAACAAGCTTAAAGGGTTTTCTTTCTTTCAATATGCAGGGAATTAAGGGTTTTTAGTGGGATCTTACCTCGAGCCGATCTGATCGAGGGATCTTCTGTTGGGCTACTGGAACGGCTTGTGGAACAACGGGACCCAGGGGTGACACTGTCGATGGATCCGGACCTAGGATTGTGGGCATCAGGTGACCAGGTGCAAAGTAGTGACTGTAGGTGCTTGTAGGCATGCCGGTCAGGTAGGGATTTGTGGCCTGAAGGAAACAAAAAATAAACAATTTTACATCCATTTAATTCCCCTTTTCTTCTCCCATCAAACTCCTTCCAAAAAATTCTCCTCAATTTATCCTGAAAAAATTATTTTCAAATAAAGATTTTTTTTAATTGTGAAAGCTCATGCAGAATTCCACGAAAGCTCATAGCAGGGAAGCTTTTGCATTATTTTTTAAAAATTTTTCCGCAGCAAAGAGAAGCATTTTTGCAATTAGAGACCCACAGGGTGCGAAAGAAAAGAAAAGAAGCATTAAGCAATTGCATCAAAAAGAAAGAAAAAAACAAACAAACAAAAAAGTCTCATTACCATAATGGGCTGCGATCCAAATTGAAGTGAAAGTCCTATAGGTGAGACAGATGTGTTTCCATTCTGGACATCCTCAAGAAATTAAAGAAAAAAACACAACACCAAGTCAAGCTTTTTTTCCTTATTTTTTTTTTGTTTAGCCATTGCTCTCTCCCACATTGACAATTTTTTTTAAGGAAAATTCATTGAAAAGTTAGAATTAACAAAAAGAGAAAAACATTCAGGATGTCGTGAAAATGTGAAGAAAGTGAAGAAAAAATGTTTTTGTGATGAAAAATTAGAGAATGAATTTTATTTTTTATGTTTATGCCCTGAAGCATTGTTGATTTCATTTAAATTATAACAGAAATTGCAAAAAAGTGCAAAAGTGTTGAGAAAAAATTAAAATTATAATTTTTACTTTATGCTGTTAGTCCCCAATTAATGTTAAATAAGATTCTTAGAACCGTTCTGGAGTTTATTATTTAAGTAAACCAACGATGTTTTTTATTGGGATTTATACGGAGAAAGGAGTTTATTCATTTTGACACTCTCATGGCAATAATTCAAACTTACAAAACTGTTATGAAACACGTTACAAAAAAGTATTTTAAAGTACTCACGAAAATATAAACAGAATTTTTATTTTCAATTAATAAGATTAATTTAGGGGATGAAGGGGTGAGATTTACTTAAAATTTTTTTTGTACTTGAAGCATATGCGTCGATTATCTTTTCCAAAGAAAGGGGAATGAAGAGTGAATATTATCGTCGTGATCAAAACAGTCTAGAATAGACGTATTCACCGTATTCACCTAAAGTGATATAGGGAATAAAAGTCAACCACAAAAAGCATATGCTTCAATCTAAGATCTTCTGTCATTATTTTTTTTAATAGCCTTAAATAACTTATATTTAATTTTAATGAGAAAAAAGATACAGGAAAAAAATTGAAGCTCCTTAAAAAAAAAATTGGTGCTTCTCGTAAAGTAATTACTTAACATTATTGAAATAAAAGTTAATAAAAAATTGAAAGAATAAATCGTAATGCATATGCTTCAGTGCTTCAATTGATCGATTTTTGTCAATGCCTTATTTTCTATTACAAAAGAAAAAGAAATATTTTTTAACAAATTTATTAAACAAAAATGAATGAATTAAAAAAAGGGAACATTACTGCTGCACTGATGTATATGCTTCATGCATGGAAATACCAAATAGTGGTACCATGTGGGCGTGGTTTATGTATTTTTTTTTTTGTAAACCCTTCATTTAACTAATTTTAGTGGAAATTCTATTTGAATTTTCTGGAAAACTTTGTGATGATTTGTAAATCCTTTCGTGGCTTTGTACCTTCCAATAAATTCATTAGAGACACTCAAAGTGAATAAACTCCTTTCCTCTGAGCGTATTTTCAGAGACAATTATTAAATCTTCTACAAACAACGATTCTCGGCTTTTCAAAATGGATTTCATTAAGAAGATTTTTATTAAATTATTCCTCTAAAAAATCAACAAAAAAATAAGCTGCAAGCTAAAATAAAAGGAATTTATTGAAAATCTCTCATCTAGCGCAAAAATCAATCTATTAAATATCTTTCCCAAAAATTAATTAAATTAGCTTTCTCACTAAAATATAAATAATTTTGCAATGTGCCAAAAAATTGTCTAAAAATAAATTTTCTTGCATTTCGTGACCAAAAGAGATTAATCTAATGAGTTGAATTTTTAGTATAGGTAATTTATGGTAAAACCTAATTATTAATGTTGGAGCAATAAAAACAAGACAGAGATTAAAAAAAAAAAAATTTAAGCATTTTTTGGGTGAGTTTTAACAAAAAAAAACAGAGAGGAAAGTAAAATTCTTTTGCAGTCACACAGAAAAAAAAAAGAAATCGAGGAAATGATGCATCCCAGGTGCTTACTTACCACTGTTTGCACCTGCCCAGGGATAACGGGTTGTCCAGGGGCAATTCCCATTTGCTGCATTAGAGCATTCTTGAGGGCCAAGTGATTCCTCCCGTTGATGAGGAGCTGATCCTTGAGGTGCTGTGGCGGATGAAAATACTTGCAGGGTGGCTTCTCGCGATTGCACCGTCCCTGGAGGGAAAGAAGAAGAAGAGAAATGAAATGATTAGTCTTCATATTGTTAGTTGGAAGCCCCCTTCAGCGCCTCGGACACGACACGAATAGAAATCACGACGAAGGAAACGTAACTTGCCACTAATTTGGATTTATGTTCGTGGCCAAATGAAAATCTTAATCACGTTTTTTTTTGCCCTTCTCATCTCCTTTCGCCATCTTTCACACCTTCGCATTCACCGGAAAATCCCTGGCACTTCAATTACATACAGAGGCGTGTGCTCTGGCCCAGAAGCCACACAGCAATTTGCTCCTGTGGATGAGGGTGTGATCCACCCTCCCAACCAGCAATGCGAAGAGAGTGAAAGTCAATGGATTGAAAGTGCTATTTTGAGGACACTTTGGGTACAACCTTTTGCGCAATGAATCCCCCCCCCCCTGCAAAAGATTGTCTCCCAGAACTTCCGGGGTGTGACAAGGTGAGGTGCTTGATGATTGTTTCGACGGCAGATAAAATCTTTTATGGATTTTTTTTATAGAGAGAGAGAGCTTTCCCGCCACTTTTGCGGGGTATCCTCTGTTGCTACAAAAACCACCCACAATCGACGGTTTTTTCAATCAAACTCACCCAAAAGTGTATCCAGCAGGGAATTTCAGGGATTTTTATGGCGTAAAAAAAGTTATACCTTCAATGGATATTGAATGACATCCTTTTAAGGCTTTTCCAATGGAATTTTCTTGTGTGCTTTTGGAATGTTTTCTTGCAAATAAAAAATTCTATGAATTGAAAAGTAATTCCTTATTGCTTCAATAAAAAATTGTAAAAGTTAAAGAATAAAATTGAAATTATCTTTAAAAGTTAATTAAGGGTGAAATTTTCAATTAAAAATAAGTCTCGCTTGAGTTTTCCCAAACTAGGCTTTAATTTTTTTAATTGGACTTTAAGATTTTTAGGCTATACTTTCCTTTTTAGCTGTGATTCTTTCAAATAATTTTAAAAGCTTGTTAACATGGGTCTTAACGGTCTTAACTGCTTTGAGCTAAGTTTAAGTTTTCTTAAACTAGGCTTTTGTTCTTTTTAAACTGATTTTCAGTTTTTTAGGTTAGACGTAAGATTTCTTAAACTAGGCCTTAGTTTTCCTAAACTGAAATTAAATTTTTCAAGCTAGGATTAAGTTCTCTTCAAAAAAGCTTTAGTTTTTCTAAGACAAACTTTAACTGCTATGAGCTAAGCTTATGTATTCCTAAATAAGAATTTAGTTTTTTTAAACGGATTTTCAGTTTTTTAGGTTAAGCTTCCGATTTCTTAAACTAGGCCTTAGTTTTCCTAAACCGAAATTTATTTTTTTCAAGCTTTCTCTTAATTAAGGCTTTCAGGTTTAAAGATAAGGTTATGTCCTTACTAAAATTAGGCTTAACTTTTGTTAAACCACAAATTAGTTTTCTTTTCTAATTTAGGCCTCTGTGTTTTAAGCTTACCCAAAGTTCTTAGACTAGGTTTTTGTGTCTAAAACCATGCTTTAGTTCTAAAATTAAGCCGAAGTGTTTAAAGTCAAACTTTATTTGTAAAAGGTTAAGCCAAATTTTCCTTAACCCGGTTTTTAATTTTTTAACCTATAATATCGAATTCAAATACAAAAAAGAAAAGCTCCGCATATCTTAACAGAAGATACAAAGATGAATTACCAAGGGGATGAGAGATGCACAGCGGGACTTAATGAAATTTTTTCTTGCTACTCGGAAACGTAAAAAGCTCTCATCGTGTTACATTCAACAAGGAGCCAATAAATGTGGTCATAGAAGGATCAATCTGGGCGGGAAATTTGGTGCAATATTCTTCCTTTTTTCGTCACAATAAAACTTCCCCCTGTGAGCTTCTTTTGCCCACCGTCGCCCGCCACCCTCCCCTTTTGCTCAGGACTACTCAATCAGATTACTCAGACATTCCCCGCCTACACACCCGCCTTTGAAGTGAACCAAATTGCGCCCAAGGTGGTCCAAATGGGTTTTATGGGGTTTCCGGGTGTCGAGGAAATTGTCTTCTAGTCGAACGAAAAGGTGCATAGCTGTGGTACAGGGTGCGGGATGGTTTCAGGGGTATTTTGGTCGATAGGGATTACAATGCTGGGGAGATTTCCTTTCACATTACAAGGGGGGATGTAGGAATTTTTGGGGTCTTCTTTAATCAAGCACCTGCATTGTAAAAGTTTGTGGAATACGTTAAATGTGGCAGATAAAAAAAAAATACTGGCGCAGTTAAAGTAGTAGGGGGCTCTCGGGATGCTTGGCGACGCAGCGGCTGATTTTACATGGGGAGTTCTGCTTTCTATTAGGCCGTTCAATCGTTAAACTGTTTAAAATTAACGAATTTTCAAGTAAAACAACATAAAGCTTAGAGAATAAAATGTTTTATACACAAGAAGGGCTTAAAAACCACAATTGTGACGTCATTGTTCACATTTTTGCACAAATCTTTGTTGGTTTGTATCAGCTAGCGATTTTTTATTCTTTTCTGATTTTCTGCAACAATAAACATCTCTCAATTGTTCCTTGAATGACGATTATTTCATACAACAGTGATTAAACTCCTTAATAAATTTTTGAATTCAAATTTTAACCGTTATAAGCCACAATTTAAGCTCAATCCTTAAGGACTCTGCACACAAAGTGTTGACAATTTGGTCACTGCTGGCGACTGTTAACACGTAAATTCTCGGGAGGTGCCCAAGCAAAATTTGCCCCCAAAGACACTCCAATCTCGACGTGAGTGTCCCCACAATCCCTTAGAGAGCTCACAGCTTTCATGGGTTGGGGGAAGAGGAATTTAGAGGGCAAGTCACGAATCTCTCGGGGACTCATGGTGGAGCGAAATCCAGCACCAAATGTCACATGTACTGCAATAATCTCTAAAGCTTCGGAGGTGATGTGGCCAATGGGGGTGGGGGTGGAGGGACAGGGGTTGCGATGTGACACTTGCAGGATGGGCAGGAGTCAATTAAATATTATTAATATGGCAACCAACATTCTCGGAGCACTAAAACTGATGACCACTTTGAACCACACAGCTGGGGGAACAATTTAATGTGACTTCGGGGGCTTGTTTTGCATTATCAAGCAAATAATCACGATTCACCCTTCGGACGATACCGATCAAGCTCTTGAGATGAAGCAAAAAGGGTTGTATTATGACGATGGGGTGCGCTTAAAGAGAGGGGATGAAAAGCAATTCTTGGAAAGTTTTATGAAATTTAAAGGTGCTCAAGGCGCGAAAAGTTTAAATTTTTCCGTTTAACATTTCCCGCCAGAACATGGGAGGTTTTTCCACACAAAAAGGGTCCACAACCCCCCCCCCCCAGAGAAAAGCTCTATTAGGAAATTTAATCAATTTCCCAGAGAATGGAAGCAAGAGAAACTTATTAGCTCATTTGCCTTTTAATTAAATACAATATGTCCACCCCCAAACCCCAAAATGCACTCCCTTAATTCTTCACTTGAATGATTTTTCCATTTCCCTGGAAATTTTATCACATCCACCCCCATCGCCCGCCCTTGAATTGTGAAACAACACGGAAGGGGGGGGGGGATGAATTGTGTTGGAAATTTTGGGAAGGCAAAACTTTCAATCGCGATAAGGGGATGAAATTCAGTGTCGAAGCGAGGAGATTTCAAGAGTGAATTGTGGTGTATTTTGGGGGTAAAATCCACCATCTCCCGGCCCCCCTCCGCATGGGGATCTTCACCAAAAACCAGCTACACCAACCACCCCCTTTTGGGATTTCTAACGGGGGGGAGTCGACTAAGAGAATGGTTGAGGATGAAAACCACAATTAAAACTAAAAACTAATTTCATATCTCGGTCTTTTCTCCAATTATTGTTGTCTCTTTGCGAGAATACTCCGTGTGTGTGTGGGGGTGGCAATGTGATGACTTTTTATTGTCATTGGGTGCCGCACTAGACCACCCCTGGGGATGTCCCGGGGTCGTACACAATGGAATTAAAGTTTCTTCATTGCAAAAGGAAATCTGTATGTGTGAGGATTTTCCAGGGGATGCGAAGAAATCAACAAATAACAATCAATTAAAGTGTCTTCAGTTAGGTCTTCAGTTTGGCTGTATGTAGAGAAGAAAACATCCCTCCCCCGTAAGATTGATGAGCTTCAACATCACTGTTCAGGTCAATATTTTCGCAAATTGAGGGTGTTCCATTGATTCAACGATAAGGGTGGATTTTCTACATTTTTTTTTCTTCTCTTCCTCCCCTTCGTGACTTATCCCGTGACTTTTCGCTTTCTTCTATTCGAGAAGATGCGTGTGTGCTTTTACTGATCATTTGTGAAGTAGATTTAGGAGGGGTTTAGTAGGGGGTGGTTCATGAAATTAGTCTTGAGATTGGCCTCAAGATTACACCAAAATCGTTACTGTTTGAAAAAATATTTGAATTTTTCTTTCATTAATAAGAAAAGGATTTAAAAATCAATTAGAAGACAATTAATAAAAATTCTTTTATTACATCCCGGCAGGACATAAATCTACTCATCTTCGTGCTTTTGTAACCCAGCAGGACTTATAGCGTAGCTTCTTTGTAACCCAGCTGGACTCGATTGAACCTAAATTTCCTTTAAATTTTTGCTTCTTTGTAACCCGATTGAATGGAAATCATTTCTTTGCTGTTCTTGTAACCCAGTGGGACTTAAATCTTCTTTTTGTTCTACTTTGTAATCCGATGGATTACAATTTCTTATTTTTTCTCCTTGTGTTTAACCCGACAGGACTTAAATATTCATTCTTCATTTTTTTTCACAAACGCAAAGGACTGAAATATTGCCAATTTCACTAATTTGTAACCCGATGGGACTCGTATTCTTTGGCTTTTTATAACCCAGCTGGACTTAAATCTTCTTTTCATTCCTAATTTCTAGCCGAAATGAGACATAAATCGTTTTTTCCTTCACTCTTCAGTAACCCGATGGGACTTTAAATTTATTTTTTTGGCTCTTTTCTAACCAGTTGGGTTTCAAATTTTCTCTGGTGAGATTTTAGGTACAAAATAATAAATTTTTAATAAAATAAAATATCATATTTCGTCAGTACTTTACAGGTGTGCTTCCTCCGTGTGTGCAAGAAATTTCTGCATGAAGTAAATTATTTTTTCATCTTCTCTCCCCAAAATTGAAATTGTCGTCGAAAGAGCATGGTGGAGTGGAGACCTATTTCAGCTGCATACGGGGATGAACATGACGTCGGGGGAAAAACGTGGAGCATCTGCTGACTCTGCCACAACTGTGCACTTTGATATTAGTTTTCTCATATAAGAGAGACTCACGAGCAAGTCACATTATAGTTTGACAACATCATCAGGGTTGGAACCTTTTGAACCCACCCCCTCTCCCCAAATTTTGGGGTGTGCGCATCATCTTTTGCCAAGGGGTTGCGACATCTGCCAAAAATTCCTCCCTCTGTGTGCTTGATGCGGAAATTTTCGCTCCCCAGACAAACAGCAATAAAAATCCAGGAGACATTGAGGGTCACAAAAAGGGGGGTAAATTGCGGAGGTGGGAAGACTCCACCACCCCCTCCATGTACCAATTGATGACCTTGTCACCATTTCTGGCAAACATTGTGTCCGGCAGAAGTCATCTGCCGCCCTTTTGGCTCTTTTCCTGCGGAGGGTGAGATGGTGGACAATCGAATGGGGGAGTGTTAAACAAGAAAACTTCCGCCACTCACCCCCTCTCTATACCTTTCTCCAACCCCCAAATTTATCCCTATTTGCTGTCTAAGGGGAGGTTTTTTTCATGCTACATTTAGGGTGTTTTTTTCGGGGGAGGAATGGGACAAATAATGTTTTGATTTTGCTAAAAGGAAAGTTTTTTTTTTGGGTGTGACAAGGTCGTCAACGCAATTTCCATGGCTATTTATAGGCTATAATGGGTAGTAATTTAGCCAACACTGTTGTACTTGTAATAAAATTGAACATGCTAGCTGTTGAATATGCTTAATTGTGAAAGTATAAAGACGTTAAAAGTTATTCTTGAAATTTTTAACGATTAATTTTTGAATAAGAAATACTTTTCCTTCGAAAATTGATAGGTTTTCTCATTTTTTTGTACAATTCTATCATTTGACGTTACTTATCAAATCTTTGACGTTGATTTCCTCTAATGTTTGACGATGTTTTTTTTCTAACGTTTGACCCGCATGACATTTACTTAATGACATTTTTAATGTTTGACGTTTCTTTTTCGAACGTGTGATGTTTCTTTCCTACCGCTTAACATTCCTTTTCTAACGTTCGACGTTATTTCTTACTTTGATGACATATTTCTTGCATTTCTTGCGTTTGACATTTTTACTCTATTGTTTGACATTACTTTTCTAACTTTTGACGTTGATTTCCTTTAATTTTTGACATTAATTTATTCCAAGGTTTTTCTAACGTTGATTTGACGTATTTTTGCTGCCTTTTGACGTTTCTTTTTCCTAATGTGTGACGTTTCTTTCCTACCGTTTAAGATTTCTTTTGTAATGTTCGTCATTGTTTCTTTCTAACATTATAACGTTAATTTGATGATATATTTCTTACATTTGACATTCCTACTCTATAGTTTGACATTCATTTTTTTAACTTTGACGTTTCTTCTTTTTTTTTCTTCAAAACCTAGCAAAGCCCAGCAAAGGAGAAATTTTGAAGCTTCATCACTTGAAAAATATTTTTCATTCTTGTTGTATTTAATTAATTGTTGGTCATGTTGAAGCTAAATTATAAGATGCTACTGGAGAGTACTTCAACATCTCTTTGCAAAATCTTTAGCATTTCATTCATCTCGCTTCCATTTTGCGGTTGGAATCCCACATCTGACACCAAGTGCCCCACTAAAATATTCCATCTTACAAATATTAGCACTTTCAGCCACCAAAATGCATCTTGAGAAATGCAAAATATTAAATAGTTGAAGCTATGGGCTCTATTTCCTCACTCTGTGTTGAGTATGAAATACAAGAAATTTGCAGAAGGATGAAATGTTGAGTATTTTGGAGTGATGGGATTAAAATTTGGTTTGAGGCACACAGCAAGAAAACTAATATTATATAGCAACGTGGAGTGAAATCCCTTTGCCCAAAGTGTTTTTCCTTTACTTGAAGAGAAGTAGAAATCGCTGTTAAATTATGCAAACAACTCGCCCTCGCTCCCAGACTGGAATGGAATGAGTCTATTAGGGGCCTGTTGGAGTTCTTGTTTTCATACACCTCTGCGCTCCAAAGGCGATTCCATTCCCGTTGATTTATATTCCCTCAACTTCTCGCACAAGGTGTGCTTCCTTGCCGTCAACGTATCTCTCTGGTGCGCCATTGAATTTAGCTCTGGGTAGGAGATATACTTTTTGAATAATCAGTGGAGATTTTCCTCTTTTTTTGGCGCGCAAAACATTTTGGTTTTGGGGGTGGTGGTGGATGAATGAATAATTCAGCATTCAGACCAAAAATGCTGGAAGATGAATTTCACCATAAGCAATTAACGAATAATAAATTAATCTGCTGCATTATTAACGAGATGGTCATCATAGGGGGGATTTCATCGAGGGTGAAACGTCATTATACGTATTTCATTTTGAGCTGTTCTCCCTCAGGGGGTGGGTGAGTGAAGGGAAAACATTAAGGCGGCCAGGGGTTAGTGATTAAGTCTTTAACAAAGACAAATCCACCCAATAACTCCAACCGTCAAAATTTGAATTTAAACCATTGACGAGTATTTTGACAGTTGTGAAAATTTCCTGTCAAACGCACATTTCAGGGTCGAATTGGGAATAAAAAAAAAGTAAGAAATAGGAGAAATCCGCTATAAGGTGCCACTTTAAGGTTCTCTAAACCACCCCCAACCCCCGGATGTGAAGCAACTTGTATCAGATTAGCGTTCCTCCATCCGGTGCGATTGGTGTAACCCAAAACCAAGAAAACAAATTTCCCCCCACAAAAACCATCCCCAGTGATTTTAATGCAATTCCAAAAGATCCATATGAAGAGGGTTTTTGGGGTTGAAAAAAGAGGCACCAAAATCCCAAACATCATCTGGAGATATCTCTTTCACCTCCCTTAACCCACCCCCCCCTCAACCCCCGCCCCACGGACCTCCATTACCATTGGGGTTGTTTCCGAAAGAATGGAAGTGCAAATGGGCGAAATTCCAAGGATTCCCCCATACCCTTAGCACCGACAAAACTACACAACTTGCCCACCGAAGCAATAACATCCATTACAATCTCCTGAGGCAACCCCCTCCCCACCCAGAAATCCCTGTGAGGAGGGGGTGTGAGAGATGTACGATTATTGGTGTGCGTATCGATTTTCAAAAACAACCCCCCAGACCGATTTCCAAGTCATCCTCATAAACATATCGTGTTACACGGGGATGAAACTAACACACTGCTGTGCTTGGTCGAAAGAGATGAAATTGACTGCTTTACTGGCTTCACCTTTTCCACCTCCTTCACCAATTTTGGGATTTTTCCCTTCGTATTTCTTCATTTTCCTCCACCAGAGAGGAGAGATGGGAAAATACGAGAAATAAAAGGAAGGAAAAATCGAAAGAAAATTCTACTCAAAATTAAATCTTAAATTCTACTCTGACTTGCAATCTTGCAATAACATTTCGCTAGTTTAACTTTCTTTTTTTTTTAAGTTTTTTTGTCAGTTATTTGGATTTAATTTGAGAGAATTTGTGTAATTTTTTTCAAAGCATTCAACGCTGCATCGAGTAAAGTAAAGAAAAGAAAAACGCTTACAAACCTCATGAAAAGTTAAACGATTTTAGGTTTTGAGCCATTTGCGGCTTAATTAAGAAATTAACCTCAAATTTTATACAGAAAAATCAAAAATTTTGAAAACTTTAGCCTTTAAGCACATGATCAATCGCTTGAATGTAGATGGAATAAGTTTCATGCAATAATAAATTAATTTAAGTCAGCTAATCAGTCAGATTGAAACTAAATGGTAAAATTCATTACGATAAGTCCAACTTAATGTTTTTAAGTCATACCTAAATTTTCCAAAACTGAATTTAAGTATTTTAAGCTTTAGTATTTTTTTAAGCTCAGCTCAAGTTTGTAAAGTTAGCTTAAAGTTTTTATGCTAAGCTAAAGTTTTCTAGATTTGACTTTTAAGGATTTAAAATTAGGGAATGCTGAATTGGGTTTGCATACACCTGAAAAACTAAAGCTTGGATGAAAATTATTTTGGCTGAAAAAACTGAAGTTTGGCTTAATAAACGGACTAAGCAAGACTTATGAGTGAATTGAGACTGACTCAATTCGTTTGCTAAGTCAGGTGTTTTTTAAATAGGTTGTTTTACTTTTTAGACCGATCCTAAGTTTGTTGGGTTAGGCTTTTAAGACGCATTTGTTCCATAACTCAGCCTAAACAAATCCTAGAACTTCACATTAAAACCTCAAACTTGTAAGAAAATTTCCCTACTAGCCAGTAGATCATAAAATTTATTAAACAAAAAACATTGCAGCCTCAAAAAAGCTGTGTATATTACGAGTTTATTTTAGTAAAAGCAAAACTACTAACTTTTTCATGTGCCTCACTTGAAATTCTCCCCCATAGAGAAAATCCACTTTCAAATTGAAATTCTTGTAATGATTTTATGTATGTGCGCTCGGAGCCACAAAATAGAGTGAAATACACCATCTAGCAATTTAGTTGGCAAACATATGCACAAGTAGAGTAAGTGTGCCGCATCTCCCCCCTTAAAATATCGCAGTGTGGTAGCATAAGCCCCCTTTGGCTCACATGGGGAGGATAAATAACTCCTAATGCAAAATTAACGAAGGGCTGAGCTTTGAGGCGACAAACACAACTAAAATATTTATTCATTCACTTATGGCCCCAAGTGGAGAGAAGTCGGAACAATTTGAGGACTATAAGTGTGTGGGGGGAGGAGTGCAATTGATGAGGTGGGCATGGGGCCCCTTCCTCCTGTGTTTTCATACATTTTTGGGGGTTAAAATGTTGAGGAATTGGACGATGAAGGGAGTTTAATCAGCCGAGCACATATAATTTGTGGTTAAAGGAAGAATTTCGGTTTAGATATAAACTATTTCTCAGATGAATTTTTAGTATGTTCTAAATGACACTGAGAGACACTTTCAATGATTAATTGAAATATTTATTATTTTATTTTGTCGTGCAAATTTGGCACAAATTGAGTTCACATTCGTTTTTTTTGGGTATTAATAAGGCACTTGAGTGCGAATTAGAAATTTCTTGAGTCACAATTAGACAAAGACATTTTTCTTCGTTTTCATACCAAATAAAGTCTCTTTTGAATTGGTATAAAAAAATGCTCACTTTTTAAATCCCTAAAAATGCCTAAAATGTTTAATAGGAAAAACTTTCCAGAGTGTTTGAGAGAGAGAGAGGAAAAGAGAAGCTCAAAACTTTATAAATCCAACAAAATTAGTCGTTTGCAAATAGCCAACTCTCTCTCTCTCCTTGGTGGGTTTATATCCGCTTTAGCCAAAAATATAATCTGCTAGATCTCAAAATTGCTGTGCAAACTGAGAGAATTTGCGATGACTGTCATCATCATCAGGGACATTATGATCCCTATTCCGGGGAGTGTGGGTGTGGGAGGGCTCGAATGGCGAGACTATGTCGCTTTTGGCAACATATAGAATGAGGGAAAGTCGGTTGACATTATAAGCTGAAATTTTCCCGCCCCCAATTCCATCGTATTGTCGAGCATTCAGGGGGGAGGAGGATGCCCTAATGTCCGGAGATGCGGTGGGGAATTTCTGGCAATTTTTGGGGGTGTCACACACCCCCCAAACTCTCCGTATGGGGGATGTTCTTGTTTTTACCCAGAGAGCAACACTCCCCTCCCGCAAAAAAGGGTGGACTCGGGGAGGACATTGTGTGGTTTTTATTGAAATAGCACCGACATAATTACAAGAATTTATATACACAGAATCGTCGCTCTCGAAACACTATTTTGTGAATTTTTGGGGAGGTTTTTGTGCCCTCTCCCTTTCATCCCCCACGTGGAAATGCCAGCATTTTCACATGTTTTCACACCAGATGGAAAAAGAGTGACTATTTTGATGTGGGCTCTGTCTCCCCGTGTTGGAGAGTTAGAAATTACCGTCTCTGGGTGCAAATGGAGCCATTTTGGCGGGGGTGGTGATGGGCAAAAGGGGGGTAAAAGGGACGTAGTATATGGGGAATGTTAATAATTTTACGATGGGTGTCTGTAGTTGAATTTTAAGAAGTTCTGGGCGTACAAAAACTACCCTCTCTTAACACAATATTCTGGTTATTTTTGAGGTTTTTATAGCTCTTTTTGCCAACGAGTTTGAGTGCTAAATTATAATCCGTTGGATATTCAAAATTTCCCAAAAATTCTCTTTATATATCCATGAAAATTGTACGAATTTTTCACACATTACAAAAATCCATATTTTTTCGGAACATTCATACCAAAAAAATCATTGAAATATTTATTTCTCTGCTGAATTTCATTCCAAATTAATATAAATTACTCTGTACACTGAATCAATCACACTCTCTCTCTGGTTGTGGCTTAATGTAATAACTACATTTTGGACCTTAATCAAATTATAACCCAGCAAATTGAAACCTAATAAATTCATTAGGATTTTCATCACGAGATCATTTTCAATTGAATTGAATTTCCAATTCATTTTTTTCCATTGAAAAAAAGAGAGAGAGAAAAGCGGAAAAACATATTTCTTTAATGAGACATGATATAAAATTATATGCAGTGAATAACAATTACATTGATTTTCCAAATTCGTGAAAATTAAACAAAAAAATACTGCATTGACGGTATAAGCTAGTTTTTCCCCCCAAATTGATTTTCCAGCTGTCAAAAGCTCCTGAAGTCTTTTGAAAAGCTCCACTATATTATTAGTTAATTAACAGCATGTGGAAAATTCTTCTGCAGCAGTATGAAAAGAAAGAAAAAACAACGGCGTTTCCCCTCCTCACGGGAAATTCTGCAATTTTCATCCTGCCACTGTCAAAGGCATTTCACATACCGCGAGGAAAATCTCCCTGGAGGTGTGATTTTCACGAACGTGGGGTGTGGGGAAAATTGCATTTCTTGCAGAGAGAGAGAGAGACTCAATTCAAGCCCATTTGATGACAGGCCCACAAAATGAAGGGGTGCTACAAATCCACCAAATTAAGGGTAAAATAATTGGGTTGTCATTTCATTCCACCCCCACGTTCCCAACCAAATGTCCCCGTAAACATCAACCCCAACTGAATTTTCAACGAAACTTCTCGCGGGGATTTTTCAGGAGGGAAAGTTTGGGAATAAAAATCACACGAAATGGAAAACCCTCAGGCCATTTTCCGGGGGTTAGCTATTTACCCAATTTCTAATGGAATTTCCAATTACAATTTGAGAATGAATTCCAAGGCGGGAATATTTTTTCTTTGGGGGGAAAGTACTTTATTTTCTGACTTGACGATTGATGACTTTGTTGGGAATTACGAAATGAATGGAAACAAATATTTCAAATGATGATATTAGGACAAAAAATAAGAAAATGACAAAACTAAAAATAAATCTTAACGAAAAAACTTAACGAAACTTTTTAAAATCATACTGTTTTTTACTTCTATGGATTTATGAGAGGTAAAATATGAAATTGTATTCAGACTGATTATGAATTCAATATTTTTCAATCATTTAATGTGAAATTAATATAACTTAACGAAGAATTTGACGAATTTTTTGACAAAAAAAATAAAAAAAAAAAAACATTTTGACTTTGTCATAATTTAAATTTTTAAATTGAATATCAAACTAAATAAAATTGAAAAACTCTAGAGTCCGAAGAAAAACTTAACAACGTTTTTTTGTAGATTCGTTAAGTTCCTTTAAATCAGAACGTAATGTCAGAACGTATTCTTTGATCTCATTTAAGTAAATTAAATGTATTTATCACTTGGAAAAGCAATTAAATTCATTGAAATTCAGGAAAATACAATGTTTCACGTTTTGGTAAAGCTATGAAACAAGAACGTCAAAGCGTTAAAGTTCATCGATGAAACATTGGCGTGAATGTTTCATGAATTAAACACTTAAACTGTATTTAATGCATATTCCTATCTTTTTAACTCATGTGTTTCGACTATAACTACCAATTAGTATTGTGAAGATGTAGAAAAAATCACAGTATAGTGACGTCACTGTAGACATTTTTTAGAAAATTTTTAACATTTTTTCCAACTGATCTCAGTGGAAAAAACAGTGAGTTTATCAATTTCTAATTTTTTTGTGATTTGTTGCAATATTACACGTGTCTCAATTGTTTTCTTGAGTAAAACTTGGCAGAAACATCCGTGAATAAACTCCTTTTCTCTCAATATTTCACTATTTTCTAAATATTCAAAATACTTCCAAAAAAAATATTACAAATGGCCGGTTTTTTTTAAGTAAAGTTTCCCAATGAAATTGAAACATTTTTTCTGTGTTTCTTTTGTGTTTCATTCCCTCCCCCAACGTACGTGTACTTACGTATTTCGCTGTGTAAGTACACCCTCACCCTTAGTTTGGCACCCCTTGTGTACGTGTCGCCCTGGGTGATATTCTTCCAGCAGTCTGTACCAGTCGCTCAATCGAGTCGAGAGTATGCTAATGGCACCTTTTTTTCAGTTTAAATTCCCTTCGCATTCTTCTGTGTCCAAATGAATTTACCATGTTGTATTTCTCTCCTTTTGCACACCCCAAGTGCTCTTGAATGGCGATTTAGGGGTACGATTTGGGGGTGAGAAAATTCAACCAAATTACCTGCAATAAAAGTGAGAAAGAAATAGCGAATTAGTGGTTTTTTTTATCAACTTTTATATTATAAAATCCAAAAAGCATTTTCTACTGCATTGTCTACACACATGGAGGGCACACGGAAGCTTTTCTCTCCTCTCTGTCCACCTCCCCTCGTGCACTTTTGTGACCCAAAAGGGGGCGGTGTCTGCTATGTAGTTGAGGAGCTTTTGCTTTGCTATGGGAATTTTATGCATCGTGACCTTATTCGCCCCGCAAAACACACACAAGTCACGCGATGTTATGGATTTAATGCTAATTCAAACCTAATTTATTACTCTGTGCGATTCAGCTGGCGCCCATGTGGATTTCCACCCCCTCCCCTCTCCTTGTACACTCTCTCCTGTGCTATATATGTAGGTATATGTATTTTTTTGTACTCAACTAACCTTGCAGGATTTAATTTCTCGCTATTATTTCAATTTTCTCTCGCTCTGAATTCTTTTTGTTGCAAAGCACGAAGAGCTTTTTTTTAAAGCACGCTTCACTTTTTTAAATTGACTTCTTGTAATTTTGCTTCGTTATTTTGTGCCCCATTTCCAAAGCAGTGGCGACACCATTGGGGTTGTTTGAAGAGAAAATTACATGAGTTTTCTTTTTTTTATTTTCTTGTTAGGTAGTCATTTTATGTAATCCATACTCGTTGAAATAATTATTTTGTGGTAACAATGGAAATGTTTATTTTAAGGATGTGTCACGAAACAACGGCAAAATCCACAAGTTAAAATTTTATTTTCAAAAGAAAAAAAAACATGATTCAATGAGCTTTTCCTGAAGGTTGCAAGCTTTTTCCATTGTGGCTCTTCCTTGTGGGGAAATGAAAAATTTTTCCTTGAGACGGGGGAAAATTGCAATATTTTCTCAAGTAGTCAACCCGACTCTTGAGAACATATAAATCCCGGGGAAAATCCCTCAACAAGGATCACATTGAGTGGCCATATAAGAATCCTTCTTGCAACAATATTGTGCGACAGGATTATCAATTTTCCCTTTGGCCACATTTCTCTTTCTCTTTTATTATTTTAGTCTCCATTCCCGACCATGAACAAATTACCTTATCCTTTTGCGGGGGGAGTTTTTTTGTCTTATCCTTCCGAAAGGATGGGCGCGGAAGTAAAAGTGATTCTATTGCTCTTCTCATTTTCTCATGTTTTTCTTAAGGATTTTCCTCATCTTTTGCTAAAGGATATGCGGAAAAATTCACTGAAATACCCAAATTATCCACTCAATTCACCTCACAGCTAGAAAAGGGAATTCTTTTGGATAAATTACCCCCACCCCCTCCTTTCCAGAGTCCACAAAGCACATTCACTTAAGTTCAGAATCAAGGGGTATTTATCTGAATGGAAATATTTGGATATTCCGAAGTGTTTGAATGATTCATACAAAGAAAAATCACAGCTAATTCAAAATTATCTAGAGATAAATTTAATATATTTTTAGTTATAAAAATTATCGATTTAAGGAGTACTCTTCAGATTTTAGTTCTAGGAAGGTCTCAAATTAAGAAGAAACATTAAAAAGGACTTAATTCAAGCTTAAAGTGTTAAATTCAATACTTAATAAGTTATTCGGATTGTAAGTAGTTTAAAAAAAAGAGCTCAGATTAAGGAGTACCTTAAAGAAGTAATAAATTCGAATAAAAACAAATACTAATCGTTATGCTAAAAATACTAAATTCAAGCCAATAAAACTTATTCAGGTTTTAGTTTTATGGAGGCCTCAAATCCACGAGAAAAGCTTAAATTTAATTAATTGAAATCTTTATTGAGAGCTTTATTCAAGCCTCAAAAGTACTAAATTCAAGCCTAAAAAGTCTTTAATTCAAGCCTTAAAGATGTTAAATTTAAACTTAAAATGTACTAAAATCAAGCCTAAAATGTTCTAAATTGAAACCTAAAAATTCTTATATTCAAGCATTAAAGGTTTTTAATTCAATCCAAAAAGTACTAAAATCAAGCTTTAAATGTTCTAAATTCAAGCCTAAGAGGTCCTAAATTTGAGACTAAAACGATACTTAATTCAAACCTAAAAGGTTCTACATTCAAGCCTGAAAAGTACTAAATTCAAGCCAGAAAAGTACTAAATTCAAGCCTGAAAAGTACTAAACTTTATTCTGAAAATACTAAATTCAAGCCGAAAATTATGTTCGGTTTATAGTTTTAAAAAGGCTCAGATTGAGGGAAAATTAAAAAAAAAAGTTCTAAACTCAAGCTTAAAAAGTAATAATTTGTGGCCTAAAATGTACTTAATACTAGCCTAAAAGTACTAAATTCAAACCAAAAAAATGTAGTCCAAAACAGGCTCAGACTGGAGAAACTGATTTTTAACAGAGTACTAAATTCTAGCCCAAGAGGTACTAAATTGAAGCCTAAAAGGTTATAAATTCAAGTCTCAAAATATTATTCTTAAGCCTAGAAGGTTCTTTGGTTTTTAGCAAGGTTTTATCAGAAGGGAATATTCGATTTTTTCCTAATATTCGGAATATTCACTAAAAAATATCAAAATATTCGACAGATAACCACCCCTTGTTCATGGAATTGCGAGGAAAATGAGAAAGGATGAATACAGGAATTTTCTCACCAATAAAATTTTCCATTTCATTTGCTAAAATATTGTATGACTTGGATATTTTGTGTGTGCTTTGAATATCACCCTCATCCCCACCCGTATCGTGACACCCCCTCCCCGCAAAATGAGTTCATTCAATAACGAAGGATTACATGGCTGTAAAAGGGGTTGCTTCGGGGCTCGATTTAATCTTCTTCTTCACTCCAGGTGATGGGGGGGGGGGGGTGGGGGTGGATTGGGAGAAATATTTTAGGACGGGGCGCGAAGTCATTTGTTGTGTTGAATTTCGAGACGATATTGCTCAATCGGTGGCAATATGGGCCAACATTGCGCGTTGAATGCTCAACAGAGTCATTCAAGGGATGAATTTCTCTTCATCCTCCCCATACTCCCACCCAAAACATTTTCCACACCATTTTCCCAGTGAAAAGCACATTTCCGCGGGAAAATCATTCACATCAGAGAAAATTGACTGAGAATCTCGCATCTCTTCGGCATCATTTACCAAAAACTGTGTCAAGAAGTTTTTGATGCGGGTGGTGGGGAAAGGGGAATGATGTCAGACATTTTGTGAGATTGAATTGAATTTAAAGCGCAAGAAGTATTTCATTTTTGATCAACAAACAATGCAATTTGCACTTTATTTATCATTGAGTTTTAAGTTCAAGAAAATAATGGCCGCCCAAAGTGTTTAGTTTAGTCTCTATGTTTTTCTAATTGTTATAATTTTGTACTTGGTTATGTCGGTCAAAAATGAACTCTAATGTTCGCTAGACCTACCATGGTTTTTGGGGGGGTTAATAAAAAAAAAAAAAAATCATTGAGTTTTACAGAAAAGTGAATTATTCGTATTTGTGGGAATTTAGTGCTAAATATTTAATAGAAAAATAACTTATTTCGGAAAATTCGGCCTAAGTTTCCGAAATTCTCGGAAATAATCAATTTTTAGCTTATTTGTTTCAGTTTTTATTTGAAAGTTGTATGTTCCAGAATATTTCGGAATAATTTGAATACTTTGTTTTGAAATTTTCCGAATATTCCGGAAGCTAAATGTTTGAGATTATTCCGAATATTTCGAAAGCTGTATATTCCACACTATTCCTAATATTTAATGTGCTGAAGATTTAGAATTTGTTTTGCAAATACTTCTGAATAATCCGAATACTAAATACTTCAGATAATTTTGAATATTCCGAAAATTGAATATTCTTTATTGTATTAATTTACGTTGAATACTGATTATTTTTGACTATTTCCGTAAGATGCTGAATATATGAAATTATTCCGAATAATGAATACAACAAATTGATGAAAATTAAAATGTTGAATATTTCATATTGAGAATGTTAAAATACAATATTTCAGAATTTCCGAAAAATCCGAATGCTGATATTTCAGATTTCTGATTTTCTGAATTACACATTATTCCGAATAATTCATAAAAAGAATGGAATATGGAATTTGCTTCATACAGATAAACATGTAGACGATTTCGATACACCTACAAAATTTTCGGAAATAGAAAACAACAAATCTCTCCAAAACTGATCAACTAATTAAAACTTATACTTTAATTCCTTCACTTCGAATAATTATCTTCTCAGTTAGTGTCTTCAGTTGTGCTTAAAGTTAGATTCATTCCCAAAATAAACTACTTTAAATTCAAAATATCACATAAAACGGAGAGAAAAGACAATTTCGAACAACACACATGTTCATTCAATCTCCCAACTCCACCCATTTGAGGAAAACCTCCTTGTGAGATTCCTAATCAATTCCCAAACAACGCTTCTCTCTTCACTTTAGGAAAATCAATGTGACAATTTCCGTTCGGCAAGATGGCAGCCTCCTCCTGCAGAGGGATGAGGAGGGGGAGGATGGTAAAGGGCGGAAGCGAAGCATTTGTGTCGTGAATCATCCCTCCCGCATACATGGATTTGTGTTTTTCTGGTATTAGATACATGCTATCATATATGTGGGGGCGATGATAGGGGGGCGTTGGAGGGCCATAAGGATGAAAAAGGGTGTGCGATTTGGATGTGCAAACAACATGAAATTCATTGTAATTCAGAAAGACAAACAGTTTCACTGCATAATTCTCCGTGTTAATTAGTTGAAAGAGACCATGTGTGCGAATTGGGTGTCTCTCGACGTTAGCCAAACTATTGCTACTACTTGTTGAATATGTGGAGCCTTTTTTGATGAATTGCACAAACACACACACACCTCCAACTTCCCACCTAATCTCTTCTTCACTTTTCCCAAAAAGTTAAAGTTTTGAATTTTAAATTGTTGAGCCAAAATGTCCCCAAATTTTAAGTAAGTATTCCGTGGAAAATGCATTTTTCTTGATTTTTCTTTTAAGAATAAGATTAAATTGTGAATGAGAATCTTTTAAATACTTTAGTGATTCTTTTTGCCCCATGCGCTGTGTTTGAGTGAAAATCACAGCTCTGGAAAATTGATGAAAGATCTTGGAAAATTAATGATTTACACGTTAAAGGAAGGAATGAAAAGTGAATTTTCCAGCAAAATTAAATCTTTGGAAAATATGATTTTCCGGGAAAATTGAAAAGAACTTTTTAACCCCTAAAAATTGAATTGAATTCGCAAAGCAAAACTTTATATTCTTAAGAAATTCTTCTTTTTTTAATACTTTACATTTTTTTTAGTTATAAATAAATACAAGAAATTACTAAATTAACACCACAAAACCTGATTAATAATTTAGAATTTCATTTGAATTAAACATTAAGCTCGGAAGTTTTAATTTGTTTATTTTGAGTGCATAAAATGACTGAAAATAAATTTAATCTTCACAAAAATCGAATGGGTAGGATGAGTTTTTGAAGTTCTAGCGCGAAATTTAAAGAATTTTAGTTCACACTTGATTTTTCTAGATAATTTTGAAAGCAGACTTTGTGAAAATTTCACAAATTTCCCGGGAAAATCTGGGTTGAAAGCAAAACGTTGAATTGAACAATCTTTTAGGAATTTTTCTACATTAATAAAAATCTCTCAGATCGCTCTATCTTGCAGGGAAATGAAATTACGTTAAAATTAATGTTGACGCAAATTTATTTTATTGTGACTCAGAAAAGACTAATGGTGACTTAATTTCCTTATCACCTGCAATAGGTATGGACTTTCTCTACTTCCATACCGAATTTCATCCCGATTGGCCCTGCCATTTCGGAGGAGTTCGCTTATCACAAACAAACAAAAAGACTTTCTTTGATAGATTAATATTCCACTAATAAGGTTTTGTTCATTTAAAATATTCTCTGTCTGACTTTTTTTAAACGTCTCTTTAAGTTAAAGCTCGCGGCTACATTAGGTATTTTATAGTACATATAAGATAAAAAATCAGTCATCATAAGGTAAAGGCTGAGTCTACATTAGTTAAAAATTGAGTCTACATAAGGCAAAAGCAGAGTCTAAATAACCGAAGAGTTGAGTCGCGATAAGGGAATTGAGTCACCATTAGTTTTTTACGGAGTCACGATTAGATGAAGCCAATGAAATTAGAGTTTTTTTTAAACGCGTAAAATTCTAAAAATCGTTTTTCCACTGATTAAGATTGGAAATTATATCTTAATAATGAAAAATATCTTTAATTACAATAAAATAACGAAATGATAAATTAATTACTATTATTGCTGTAAAGAGATCAAAATAATATTGAAGAGAATAATCTGAACCCACAAGTGTCACAACAATCCCCTATTCAGCTTCACTGAACTGCTGCGAAGCCCAGAGAAGAGCATTGGAATGGGTTTTAGATTTATGACTCACTCATATGATAGTCATCATGTTTTCAGCAGGAAAATTATCTTTTATATTGGCGAGAGATAATTTGACGAGGAGGCGGTATGACATGAAAATGATGGGGTTCGTTGGCTCGATTGAGACATAAAAATTCACTGGAAAATACATAAAAACCACCCCCTTTATTTTGGGCAACTGCCGTACAGGGAAAAAGAGGAAGGAAGATTAAAACAATCCATTGGGAGAGTCATGTGCGAGAGAACAAAGGGAAAAACCCTTCGGAAAATTCATCCCTCAAGCAAAGGGGAATTATATTAGTGCGGCAACACGATGACAATCTCAATATCTCGGTGTGTGTGGACCTTACGGGAATTGGCGCGAGGGGGTGTGTGGGATATGAGTCAAAGAATCAACCCTCTTGCAACAATAACAAATCACAGAATCCACTCAAGCACTTTTCGCATCTCCACCCACCCCCCGCATTGAACTTTGTCCCTTCGGGATGGCTTCCTCATAATATGGTGGATGGTTATCTCAATTAAAATGGGTAAAAAAGGAAGAAAGCCCATCCAGACACGGCGGCACAATTGAAAGCTAATGACAACAACTCAATTTGCCTTTCAAATTCCCGCCTTTCCACTGAAAAAAAAAAAAACTCAACTCTCTCCCTGTAATTTTGTACGCGACGCGCAACCCCCAAGCTCTTGGCTTCTTATTACATTCAAAATTTTCTCCTTGATATTTGAAACGCTCCGAAATGCTGCACTTTCATGACCAAGAGGAGTTCCAAGGGATTAGGGTGAGACCTCTTTGAGGATTCGACGAACCGATTCGAGGAATATTTAAATGATGGGGATGACAATGCGTGGGTGTGGGGCGACCCACAGTCAAATGAAATTCATGCTGTGAAGTGGTTTAAAATGAAAGAAGATTTAAATGCATTTTTTGAGAGGTTAAAAACGTCGGTATTTTGAAGATCAGAGGCTGTGTGAGCTAATGAAGATTTTCTGGTGTCTTAAGAGGTCAGATTTGAGGTGATGTAAAGTCGTCGTGTGAATTCTTTTGCAACTTTGCTACTATTTAATTATTAAAAAGAAAAGAAAGACGAGACGGAAATTAATAATTTTTTTTAGAATTGTCGTTTTATTTCTATCAGTAAAAATCATCTGTCAGTGTGACATTTAAAATTTTAAACGATCTGTCAAATTATTATTTTAAATTAAATTAAATTCTTCTTTATTTCTGTCAATAAAATCTTCTGTCATTCTGACATAATATACCAAGAATGTCAAAAATCTCGCAAAACAAATTGAAAGAATTAAATTTTAAATTAACGATTTTTAATCTACATTGCACGAAAGTTAAATTTACTTCATTTTCGGTCAAAAATCCCATAAAATTTCCTCCTTAGCAAAAAGAAAATCCATGAAATCTTCTTTAGAACAATTCTTAAAGCCCAATCTAGTTCTTACATAATCCTTATAATGAATTGCCATGCACTTTCCCTGTGGCAAAAATCATCACCCTAATGTGGCCATAAAGATTTTAATTGCTCCTGCAACATCCCTCATGGATTGTCACCAAGATGAGACCATGTGGAAAAAAATGTGATCCGGCGGGGAGTCCGGGGAAAAGCGAGAGGGAGAGAATTTGAAAAAGTCTCTGCTCATTTCCCCCTCAATTGAATGCGGAATATTTTGTGTGTGGTGGAGTGTCTACCCGAAAATTAATGAACACAATTATCACATAAATCATGCGTTCACACAGTAGAGTGTCTCATTTCCTTCTTTGCAATTGCGGGGGTGATTCTCATCAAAAGTCCCCGAATTGCTGAAATTCTATAACACGGAAATAAAATGAATTTTATTGGTTTACTCAAACCCCAAAGGGGAGGAGGAAGGCTACTCAATTATTTCATGGCGCAATGGGTCCTAAAGCGATGGTAGTGATGGTGGTGGTTTGGGTATGACCCAAACCCATCCATGTGGGATTGAACGAGGAATTGGCACCAAAGGCAAGGGCATTTATTCAGTAATTAATGCTCCTTGTAGCTTGGCTGGATTTGTATCGTCTCTCCTCATCATCTGCACACCTCCTCGTTTTGCTCCATTTCGGAGCACACAATGCACCAAAATCAGTTTTGTGCTTAATATATACACACATCCCCAGCTTAATTTGCATACCCACCACCACCCCTTTTTGCAATGATACACCCCTCCTCCATTTCAGGTACAAGGGGATGGCGCACTCCGAAGACACTGTACAAACATTCCCATTGCCTGCGGGGGGCTTTAAAGATTCATTCAATACCATAATTATATACGTCTTTGATGCGCAAATTACTTTTGATTAAAGTAATTTGTTGTTGGATATGGGATTTAATAGATCTATCTATTATTCATGTAATTATTTCTAAAGCTTATTATTTGTCAATTAAAATTTCTTTAATAAAAGGAATTTACATGAATGTTTAAGATCTCTGTTGTTGTGATCCAAAGAATATTCAAAATTAATTTCTGGGGGTGATTTTATTGAAGCGAAATTTAAATGAAGCGAAAAAAAACTTAAAATGAACGATTTAGCAGTTTAAATTTGAAATAGGTAATTTAAAAATAAATTAGTTTCATTAACGACTATTGTATTCGAATTAGCGGCTTTTGAAAGTTTATTTGTATAATTCTAACGTTTGACGATTCTTTTCTAATATAACTGACATTTTTTGGATTTGACATATTTTTTGAGATTTGACATTTAAGTATTTTTTACGTTTGACGTTTCTATTTAGCGTTATTTTGACAGTGACTGACATTTTTTTTGGAACTTTTGACATTTATTTGAAGGTTTTTACGTTTATTATAACATATTTTTACGTCATTTTTCTATTGACTGACGTTTCTATTCTAAAGTTTGACGTTTATTTTATCTTTTCAGATTTATTTCTTAACATTTGACATTTTTTAGGACTTGACATTTATTCTATCGTCTAATGCTTCTATTCTATAATATAAATTTCTTTTTTAATCATTTAACAATTTGACGTTTTTTTTCTTACGACAGACGCTTCCTTTTCTACATTTGACATTACTTTAGATTATGAAGGTTATCATTTTTAACATTTGACGGTTTTACATCAACTGATTTATTTCCTAACGTTTGACGTTTATTAAAAGGTTTCACCTTGGGTTTTACGTTTATTTTAACATATTTTAATGTTTAACGTTCTTTTCCTAACGATTAACGTTCATTCTAACGTTCGACGTCGCTTTTCCTACATTGATATTTCTATTAAACGATTAAAAAACCTTTTTCATTCTTTTTCAGCATTAAAAGAACTTTTTTTTGGCTTTTAAATGTACAATTCTCAGCACAAGTTTTCCTCCCTTGGGCATAGCTCTTCACACGTTCTCTTGTCTCCCAGGAATGCCAGTGCAATTCGATGTTTGCATTTAGAGAAGTGAGATTATTCAAAGTGAAAAGCCACACATATCAACTAATGGATGAATGTCAATAGCGAGCTTAATTCAATTGATTCCGAGAAGGGTCAACTCCAACAGAAGAAAATTTCATTCTATATTCTCGATCAATTTACTTAATTATTATTTCTCAACATAAAGTTTTTATTATTTTTTTTAAAGCTACAAAAAATAAATATTTTCATTTTCCACACTCTTTGCGCAATGTGCGGAAGTTAATAACAAACGCAAAAAAAATTGTAAACTCTCCAAATAGATTTTAATGGACTTTCCAATGGGGTGGGGGTTGGTTTTTATTTATTTTCTCAATTTTCATTTGGTGGATTGTTTTTAATTACAGCACAATTGTTTGGGACTTTTGGTGCTGATTTATTTTTATTTTTGCACTGGCAGCTTCCATTTTCCATTGATTTTGGTGCTTTGAAAGCCGAGATTTGAGAGCTTTAGAGCGACAAAAATGTTGTGTTGATGCATTTTACAATATATGAATGCTTTTTCACCATTTTGGCAGAAATTATTTGCAATTACTTTAATTCCTTAATTAAATATATTTTCAAAATCAATTTAAAAAAATATTTTGGCTCTACTTTTTTAATTTTATTATATTTTTTTAATAAATCAGAATAAAGCGAGAAAAATTAAGGTCGTAGCCAGAATTTAATTCAAGGCTACGTCACTGCGGAAAGATGTCTCATTTAGGTCATTCTCCCCTAATGCTACATACAAAATATAATTTCTTATGCAAAAAAACTAAATTACTTTCGTACCAAACACATAGAGAAAGCAATAGAAATTATTTATGTTGGAGGAATGTGAATGTTATGTAGCCTCTGTGGATTTATTTGCCACAGACATGCCTGGACTCTATGTGGGGGGTTTTCTTCGGCAATTGCGGTTCCAAAATAAATAATAACGAATGTGAAAATTTGATAAGTTCGACGGAGTGAATGCAAACTATTCGATTTTGCACATTCAATGAATAATTCATTCCCACTTGCCATGAGGGAGATTTTGAAATTCAGGGGTGGTTTTCCCATTTTTCCATGGTGGTTGTGTGCAATATATGTATGTATATATTGATGTGTTCTCGGACAAGAAATGCAACGTGCCCGGAAAATCTCAATATAAGGGTTCTGTGACACCCACCACCCTTAAAAAGGAAATAAATTCCTTCTTCTATATATAACATTTTCCGTGAAAAACCACCCCTTTGTAGAGAAAAAACGGGGGTGTTGCACTGAAAATTTGCATTACAAATTTAATAGAGTCTTATTTTTCTCTTAATTAGAGAGACACTTTCGCGTACAACAACCCCCACTCACCAGCCGAAGGACTTTTACAATTAGAATCAACCCCTTTTTGGCTGGTTTTTTTTACCAGTGTTTTTCCTAAGGGTGTAAAATGGTGAAAAATGGACAAGTAGCAACCCCCTCCTTGAAATTCAAAGTACATTCAACTTGACACCAATCATTTTGTATTCACATTGCAAAATTCTCATTCCTCTCGGGGTCAATTTTGAGGGATAATTGAGGGTGATTCTTTCGCATGATGGTTTGTGAAAAACCAGGTGGGGGTTGAGGGAAAATTTCAACCCCTAAAGATTGGAATTTTTCTGCATGGAATGGTGGAAAAAAGTCCTGAAGGATTAGGGAGGAAATGGATGGATTAAAATGAATAGAAAATATTCATTAAATTATGAATTTTTTGAGAGAGAATTTTCACAAAAATTTCCCCAAAGAAAATCTTCTTTTTCTCAAAGAATCTTGGTGCAAAATAAGAGGAGTTCTTTTTGGTGAATAAATTCGTAGACAAAATGTTGATTTGTCTGTGCCATTGGGGAAGTATCCTCCAATGGATAATTCAGCACCTTTGCGGAGCTTTCTGGTGCACAGACAATTTCTGGGGTTCGAGAATATGTGGCCTCTGGGGGTACACCAAAAATTCCCCCAAGTTCAGCACAAAATGTTCTTCCTTTCACTCAAGATTGTCTGTGGGATCATTTAACTCGGGTCTTCCTCCTTTGGGGGATGAAGAGCACCCTCTCTCTCTCTCTCGCAATTTTGCAACCCCTTCATCAGCATTCATCTCTAAGGAGTTTTTTTCTTTCTTTTGAATCGTGTTGGTATGTATATCCATCGAATTTCACTTGGAATATGCATCGCCAGTGACCCCGGAGTTTGTCTCTTTTGCAAATAAAATTCAACCCCTGTCGCGTCGTCTGACATTCTATATATACATATGTACAACGAGTATTATCGCATTTTTCCATCCTCTTTTCCCGGGCAATCTTGCTTTCTTGCAGAGCTTTCTCCCCACCACATACAATTTTCCACACTTCTTTTTTTTCCAATCCTCCTCCACATCCTCCCTCCCACTCCCTCTCTCCCACCCCCTTTTCCGGAGTCTGGCAGGAAGTTTATTCAGTGCAAAGAGAACATCCAGTTTGCGAATGTTCTTCGGACGCGCGCTTATCATCAACCCATTCTGCGAGATTCCGAAAGTAACATAAATTACTCGCCCCAAGACGCGACATATGCAATAAAAATAGGAAAACTCCTACGAGCCTCAATGTGACAGGGTGGGGGTGGATAAAAATAATAACGGGATGAATTTTATTCTTCTATAATACATTTATGCTGTAAGGATTTTGTATGAAAAATCTATCAAATTATTCTTGAGATAGTTTTCATTGCTTTCATTGTAAATTCAACAGGGGTTATTTTGCATATTTTATATGCTTTTCTCGTTTACAAAATAATATTGTGATGAAATGCTCTCATACCTCTCGGAAGAATCCACATTGAGGGATATTTTAATTTAATAAATTGAAAGAAATTCATTTGTTAAGTGAAAAGTTTTTGAATAAATAAATATACGAGAGGGTGGTCTAATATGAGCCCTTTAAGGACTCTTTCGATATTTTAAAGCAAAATTCTATATTTAAATAAAAACAAATTATATTCATGCTAAAAATTACATTAAAAAATGTAGAAAAGAAATTATGAAATGTTATAAAAAAATCAATCAACGAAAAAAAAGATAAATTTAAAAGAAACGTCAAATGTTAGAAAATATACGTCAAACTAATATGCCAAATTAAAAAAATTATACCAATAGTTAGAATAAAAGCATCTAACGTTTAAACAAATGTCAAATATTAAGTAAAAACTTCAAACGTTAAAGAAATTGATAAATATAAAAAATTGATATCGAACGGTGAAAATTGACATCAAGTGTTAGAGGAGAAATGTCATACATTGGTAAAGAAATGTCAAGTTGTATTTATTTTTAAATTATTCCTGTAATTCAAAGCCTGGAAATAATTACTTTCTTTCGATTTTTAAAATAAAAAAGAAATTGTCTGAGCTTTTGATGTTCGTTCAGACTTTTAAACACCCTAATTCTTTTATGTACCCATTAGCCTTTGCAGGGTTAAACATTAAATAAAGAACAATTCGCGTGCATTTTGAACAAACCCATTCAAAAATCCCGAGTCTTCACCACAAAATAACTACAAAATACCTTTTTTTTTTAATTCAAAAGAGAGTGGGATGTAATGGAAAATGCCTACATGCCATTTGGAAAAATCCGTTCAAGACAATTTTGAGGATTGTATTGAATTTCCACTGAATTGACCTGAATGTTTGGTGTGCGGGGGCGGATTATTCCTCCACCTCCTAACCAACAGAAAAAAAAAGAGAAACATCCCCCTTTTGGAATTGAATTTTGGTGTGCAATGCAATGGAGAAAAATTTCAATTTTCTCTCTCAAGGCTTTTCCTCACCCCCCACCCCTCCCCCAGTACTTTGGTGATCTTGTCTTTCGGTGCACTCTGGAAAATTCCAACAATCAAATTGAATGTTATGACAATTGTCACAGTTGAATGCATTTCAATCCTTTTTGGGGGGGAGGGTGGATCAAATACAAAGGCACTTCTCCGGTACCTTTTTTTGTACATTCTTTGGTCCACAATAGCCCCAACACTGTCCTACTCACCACTCCCTCACCCCCTCAGCAAACTCATAGGAAGCTCGTCCACCGGAATGGTCAGAAAGAGAGAAGATGATGTGGATGGAAACTTATGGATTGAATTGAGCAGTTGAATAGATATTTGGATTTTATGTTTTTCCTTCCACTTTGGGGGTATCGAATTTCAAATGATTGAATTTTTTTACTTCTTCTTCTGCACCCCCTTCATCAATCCTACACAGAAGGGGTGTGAGGAGACTCTCTCTTTTGTCCCTCAGGAGTGAATTGTCCTATAAATTCTTGACCACGCGGAACGTTTTTTTTTTTAACAAAAATTTCTCTTTTTCTTGGTTGGGAAAAGGTGTGATGGAAATTGATGTTTTATTTTTTTGCAAATGGATTTTCGCAGGGAATTTATTTTTCTCATGATCCTTCCCGAAGCTTCCGTGTGTGTGGGTGTGTGATACGGAACGGGGGTGTTCTGTGCAGTGAGCAAAAAAAAGGGGGTGAAAACAAGAGGTGAAACAGATAAATTCACCCTGTAATTGCAAACTGTGTGCGCCTCTCGCATTAAATCCCACACTGGCTGGGTGAGAAGAGAATGCAATTATCCCACTAACAATTTCACACATTTCCCTCTTGACGCCTTTTTTTTGCTACATACATTTTTCGTGTGCAACCCCCAAATCCACCCCCACAGGTTTCACATGAAGAGAAGGATGAAGAAGAAAAAACGACTAAACGACGGTGTTGCACATTGAAGATGGAAAATTCAATATTCGCCAAAAGATCTGCTGGGGAAAACGCAAAATCTACCGGATGAGGTTCTCCTGTGTTAGGAGGGAGAGAGAAAACTCAATAATTCATGCCATTTTAGCGGTCCAATAAATTACACATCACACCCTCCGTGGGCACGGGATGAGGGAGGGATCTCCTTGGGATCTCTTCATGATGGGGTGTAGTTAGTGGCTCCCTGACAATAATTCACCATTCTCCACCTTGATGGAAATTCCTCCGGCATTCACGTTTTAAGGAGAAAACCCCAAATTCATTGCACCCCCATCCACTAAGATTTCGCCCTATTGCACCCTCCTCCTCCCCCTCAAGTATTTTCCTCTAACTTTGGGATTTTCAAGCAAAATGATAGCGCTCCTTCTGCAAAACTGGCAAAACTGCTGAACATTTTACAGGAGTTTTCTAAGGGCCGTGTAAGGGCTAGAGGAGCTTGAGCATCGTAGCTTAGAATGCAAATAAAATAGAGCTTTAATGTGGAGAAGCTTTGGATAGGTTTTACAAAATTTTACAGGAAGACGGTCTAAATCTGACCCTATTCAATCTACTTTCAATATGAAGTATAGAAAATTTTTGGGATAAAATTGAGAATTTTGAGAGATAATTATTCCTTCGTTCTGTGAAATTATTTGAGGTATTGCATAAGGACTATCTTATAGCAAATTTTCCGGGCTACAATTTTGTCTTAGATGATTTTCTTCTATCTCACTGGGAAAATGCATTTTCAGTCTATTCTCCAAACCCTTGAAGTTTTGTATTCAAACTAAAAAAAAAATGTTTTTTTTTCCTTCAAAAGTTGTGAAAATATTTGTCAAAATTTTAACATTTTCTTTAAGTATCTTCCACTTTCTCCCTTTCTCTCTCTCTCTTTGTTTCTTGTAAGGATGGTGGATTTTATTTTTCTCGGGGGTTAGAAGGGGAGGTAAAGATGAGGTTTTTATATCTGGCAATTTGTGTTGTTCAGTGGAATGGACACAATTGTAAATTCCTCGAATTTGTGTGTTAATAAATAACAAGATCAAGCTGTGAAGAGGGTAAAGAAGAAAACTCCCCGTTTTGCACGAGGGCGGAAAAGGTGGATGGGAAATGAGATAACAAGAGTTGAGATATTTGTTCAAGGGTGGAAAATTTTAACCTACTTTACGGGATACAAGACCAAACCATACTTCCCAGCAGCAATTTTCCACACCACCCTCGCGCCATGGCTTGGGGGTGCTTTTTCTCTTTCTTTTACGCTTAAAATCTTAAGCAGCGGACCACCCGCGGTGGATTTATATTTGTACCGAAACGTTCTCTCCTGGGCAAGACCCCGGAAGGAGCGACGCACTTCTCATGTAATTTGCTGTGAATTTTTAATCACAATCATTGCCCGAGACTTCTCGAGGTGTTAAATCCTTGGTAAAAAACATTCCTTCCTGCCCTGTGCTGCTTGAATGTGGGGGTCGTAATATACCCACTTCTTTCTCATTAATTCCACCTCGAGGTTTTTTATTCATTTTTAATGAAATTGATATTGAGCTCCGCACTGAGGGTGGAAGTTTGTACTTTTTAGCTTTTTGAAATTTTACTTTTCACATTTTCACTCTCCGAGAGTTCTGTACAGAGAAGTGAAAAAAAATCAAATAGAGCAATTTTCTCCTTTATACCTCTACAGAGCATTGGGCTATGTACCTACCTCTCGACTATTCTACACCAACACACCCCCCACCCACGTATGCGTGAATTATTGACGCGATTTTCTACCCCAAAATTGCTATGAAATAAAAATATGACCTACCAGGGAATTCAGAGCTTTTTTGCGCATACATAGCACAAAGAAGGAGCCCGCCCAAACACCAATTTGAATAGATTTTCAATAAACAACACATTTTCTTTTCGCGGGATGTGCGCAAAATTGAATGAAATTAAATTAATAGGGAGCAATAAATCTGCACAGAGTACTACAACACACCCATGGGGTACGCTCTCTAATGCCATATTAGTTAGAAGGGAAACCTTGCGTTTCTTCTTTTTTTTTCCTCCTCAACTCCCCTTCATGAAAATTTTCCTCAAGAAGTGAATGTAGAGCAAATGATTCAGTGATATGGCAATAAATGTCACAAAAAAGGGTCACAACATTTCCCTTTCCCTGCATTTGTGAAAATACGCTCAGACTTGGTTAGATAAATGGCCCCATTCTCATTAAAACACGTGAGCCTCTTTATACACACACACACACACACACCGCATCCACCCTCATGCGGAAGACTTAAAAGTTTCTCTAATTATTTAACACGTAAAACGTAAATTTGTGTAATTAAAATGATAACAAGGTGTGGTGAAGGAGGAGGGCAAGAATGTACGTACACCGAAAAGCTTAAAGCTAAAGTTGAATTTATTTTGTAAGAAATTAAGTACAGAAAGAGAATATTTTAACAATTTTAACGTATTTTTCATTTAAGTTTGAAAGAATGGATGAAAAAGAATTAATTTTAAGAGATGTGTGGACAACTCCCTCAGTAACCACGGACACTCAGCCTCACAGGAAATTCGCAAAGGCCTACACTTGATTAAGGCTAATCTGAAATTAAATTATTAGTCTCATGATCTGTAGATTACATTGGGGTTATAAATTATATTAAATTTTTATAAATTATTGATTTGTAGATCAATGTTAGGTTATGTTACACTAAAAATTTAAAATGAATCAATAAATCTAGATAAATAAATGATTTGTAGGCTATAATAAAATTATGTTAGACTAAGCATTAATGAGAAAAACACGAAATTAGCCAAATCTTAAATAAATATTGAGAAATTAATGATTTTTAGAATAAAATGAGGTTATGTTTGATTAGAATTTTGAGCAAAATACTCTAAAGCTGTATTGATTTTCATTTTTTTCTAGTCTTGCATTTAAGAAATGTGTTTTAAATTACTTTTACGTGATTCTATGCTAAAATACTGCATAAAGCATACTCCATATTTCATTATTAATCAAAGAACATAACCTCAAATATCGTTTTTGATCATTACCTATGTTGGCTTACGTTTATGCCGTTTCTTTGTTTAAATAATCTCTTACAGCATTATGAGAATTAGGAGAATCTTCCTTTTAAATCAATCAAAAGCATCAAAAGTAGGGTTAAATGAACAATCTACCAATGAGTACGATTCACTTAATGAACTCCACTAAAATAGGCTACTGTATGGGACCATTTCATACCATTGTCGTTCTAAATTCATATTAATTGCAATATGTTAAACGGCTGATATATCTTTTCTTACAAAATATTCTTCCTTCTCTCTCTCTCTCTTTGTTTCCCTCCTTCTCACACTTTCTCTCTTTCACGATGAAATTATTTGTGCTTTCCACAGACAATCCATCTTCACTTGAGACCGTCATTCATCTCACAAAATCCCTCCTGCAATTAGCGAATACAATTCAATTGCATTTCAACGAAATATTTCTTCCCCCCTTTTGTCCTCCCCCCAAAAACGAATTTATTTTCTTGCCACAAATGGATCCCACTTCAATGCTACACTTCTTGCAATTTCCTGGGGTGCGCAAGATTGTGGCAAATTCTGAATGGAATGGAGGAGGATATATCCCAGCTCCCCCCATCCTATAGCGGGGGGATGACAATTGTAATTAAAGTGTGTTGGGTCGGGGTGGAAAAGAAAAGTAAAAGAAGTCGGTGGAGATTACAAAAGTTTCTTTCACAGCAGCAGTGTTGCATATTGTGTAAGGCGCATTCCTATGGGGGGAGCTTATGGGGGTGAAAGTTCGTGTTTTCTGCCCTGATGCTATGTATGTTGTGTATGTGTAGGTATGCTTTGGGATTTTCTTGCACCTTTCCCCCGTGGTGTTTCCATGTGACATCCCAGAGAGTAGATTTTCGCGAAGGAAAACAGGAAACTCCATTCAGAGTGGTGGAGTTGAAATGAACTTAATTAAATTGTTGACGTTTCTAAATGACTTTTCCTCCAAGCAATCTCCTTTCTCTCTTTTTTCCCGCTTCGCCTTTCCGCGCAACGGTCACGAGTGTTGCAGAGACACCCCCCTCCGGCAAAGAGGTTGAGGATTGGCGGATTTTTTTCCACCAGCAACGTGCACGTGTGTTCCCAAAAGCTTGAGAGATGTATGTTTGTGCAGCAAAAAAAAGTTCACTGCACGAAACCATATATAGCACAAAAGCTTTTTGGATAAAAAAAGCACAAAAAATAGCAAAAGTCTCGTCGTCGACATTTGGTTGTATGCAGGAAGCGGGGAGGTGAGGTGGGGGTGTCTATTTCCAGGGTAGGAAAAACCGCTCTCGAGAGCTTTACGGAGAAAAGTCGTCTGTCTATATGGGTGGAAATTCCTTCGGTGAAGTCCTCGAAAGCTCCTTCAATTCTCGAGTGTGTCTCCCAAGTACCTCGGAGCATTTTGGGTGTACTTGTGAGGATTTTAATTGCACTACATAAAACCGCTTTTGATTCATTTAATCCAACCCCTTTTTGGGATTCAATCATCCCTTATTGCGAGCACATAGCATCGATTTGAATAGGGGCCACCCACCCACAACTTCTATGCTGGGTGCATTAATGAGTCATGAGCAGACATTGAATTGCAATTTGCAAGGAAATTTTCTCCTCTATTACATAATTTTCTCTCACTTGTCAGATGGAGAAAAAAAATCTCAATTTAATTTAAAATGATTTTCCCATTTTCCAACAACAACAATCTTCTTCCCCGGCATAAATCCCAAAATGGGGAAAGGGAGAGGGTTTCCACCCCGAGAATAAGCTTCAAGTTTATTGGGCTAAAAGCTATTTTAGTGAAAATTCTCTCGACAATATTTTCCAAAATCTCTCCAACTCTCCACAGAGCTTTTGTTGTTATCCTTCCGCGAGAGAGAAAGGAAAACACTATAAAAAGCTTTTTATTCTCACTGCCAATTTCATCCCCATAAATCCAAATTTATGTTTTGCGCATATTAATTTAGCTCTTGGATCTCCTTTTGCTTTCTTCTCCCCATTGCCACCCCTTTATTCTTCCACCGAGAACTCGCAAATTCTTATATCTTTGCATTTTGCGCGTTACCCAATGTTCTTCCAAATTCATTTTATTGTCTCTATTTTTCCATTCAACCACCCCCTTTGATTTTCTCACCCCTAAATGCGCGCGTGAAAAGTCTCCGGCCAACCCCTTTATAATGAAATTTTTCTCGCTTTCATCTTTTGGGATTTAATTGTTGAAATCAAATAAAATTTCATCCCCCCGCGATCCAATTTGAAATGAGCCTCAACATTTTATGTATATTAATTTTTGCGGGGTTAATGTAAAATTCATTCCAAACTCCGCTCCCTCAATTGCTCTGTGTGGAGGAAGAAAATCTCAATTGGATGAACCATGGAAGGAATTACATTTTAAATAAATAAATTAAAAGTATCTTTGAGTTATATATAATTTACACTTCCAATTAGAATTTTCTTCGGGGGAAAAATAGAATTTTTCTTGGGAGCTCAGAAAGGGACGTAAGAAGAAAACGTAAATTGTTAGAAGGAGCAAGCCTAAGAAGACTTTACGCGCTTTGCTGATATTCTAACCTCAATTTCGGCCATTAATAAATTTTGACGTTAATGACAAAACTTCCTTTTTTTTAAATAAAATCATTAAAATTGTGAGAAGAAAGCAAAAATTCTAACCTAAAAAAAAACATTTTAATTTAAACTCACAACGGAGCTTCCTCCCTTTATTTTCAATTGGCTGATTTCTCTCTTCAAAGCTTTTCCCGCTTTTCCTGGGTTTTTTCCCTTATTTTCGGTGTGCGAATTAAAACAGCTCAAGGGGTTAATGCAGTGAATTTAGCTGTGAGAAATGTAATATGATTTTTTTTGTGTCTGCTCCCTCGACTATCCCTCTCATATTTTCATGATTTCCTCTTTTATTGTGCCCCTGTGTGCATTCTCCTCAACCATGGAATTTTTCCACTAAGCTTTTCGCCATCGTAATCAATATTTGCCGCATTTCTCTGTCCACCATCCCCATTCATGCCACACCCTCGCACTCGCATTGAAACCCAAGCGCGTGCTATGTAGGAAAATTCACTGAAAATGCGCGTATGAGGAACAAAAAAAAACAGAGGCGAGCTTGGGAATGAAAGAAAACAGAAGAATGCAAACTCTTCCCATATAATACGCCATCCATAATCCCCGGGATTCTCCTCTTGTGCAAAAGAGTCCCTCTGAGAGACTTCTGGGGAACGCGGAGGGTTTTGCTGAAATATTTAAGATGAAAATCCGATCCTCTGGGTGCGAGGAAATCGCGAGTTTCTTCTCCGTCTTTTTTTTCGGCTATATATAGCAAATTATGGAGCAAGTCATGTGGATGATTCTTGTGGTGTTTGAAATGAAATTTCCTTCTCTTCATGCCTTTCTTCCGCTCTACGTGCTCTTTTCCCGCCAAAAAAAAGACCAACCTTGATATCTATCTCGCGATGAGGAAGGAACAACGTAGCAGCTAGACTATCTGTTAATTTCCTTTTGTTGCACCAACGTGGAGCAAGCAAGGTGGGTGGTTTGAGTATTTTGGGTGTACATGAGAAATAAATATTTATTTAAAAAATAATAATTTTTGAACCTTAAAGAAATTTAAATTGTTTTAAAATATTTATTTTGATGATTTTTCTTAAAATTTATGATTAGATTAAAAGGAAATTGATAATTTTTGCGTTGATTATGTTTACAAGATCTGTTCTCAAGACTGAATTTTAAAGATAAAGCCAAGAACATCAATACTAGAGGAGCTTTGTTCTATATGAGATAGAATAGAACGAGATGTCAAGTTAAAATAATAAAGAAACATAAATTGCACAGAGAAAGAAAAGGTTTATCAGTAAATATCCGCACCCAAGACGCCTGAACTTTAGACACCCAGATAAAACTGTTCCCAATGCTTATTCTTCTGGAACACTCTTCATTTCTTTTAGCTGTGATTCTTTCTTTTATCTCAGCAAATTAATCAGTTTTTCAATAATCAACAAGATATTTTGCTTGATTTTTTATAAAGACTTTTTAACAATAATAAGTCAACTGTTCTCAAAATATGTTGAGAGATCGGTCGAGTGATGATTATTGTGGGTTCCGTTTCTGATAATGTTTTGTAAACATATTTATGTAGGCCCGAAGAAGAGGGAAACCCACGCCCTCGAAACGTCGCTCATGAAAATAAATTGGGAAAATAGAAAGAAGGTCTTTCCCTCCCTCAAAATATGTCTTAAATTAGTTTTCATGTATTCCGTTTATGTATTTTCATTTTCAGGTGAATTTATTAGTATTTAAATGTATTCAATTAAATAATTAATTTTCAATTAGAAAGGAAATTAAAACAGTGCCCAATGAAACTGTTCTCAAAGCGTTCTAGTTGAAAGGCAAATATGGCAACCGTTTACAACACAAGAATAGGGAGATTACACAATTTTTCTGTAATCAGAAAGATATTCAGCTTATTTTTTTAAGAAGGCTTCTTATCAATAATAAACCAACTGTTCTCAAAATGGGTTTCGTATAGTTGATACAGTTTCATTTTCTCACAACTTCAAGAGTACCTACTCAAAAGTCTGATGAATATAATGATTAATTTAAAATTAAAAGAAAATTCTTAATAATGCTCAAATAGACTGTTCTCACTGCGTCTTAGGTAAAAAGCAAATATCTCAACTATTTGAACACAAAAGTTCCCTGTGGTGGTGTACACATAATCCCTAAAACTGCATCCACCTTCCATCTTTAACCTTGATTTCCCATTCAGAATATTACATGAGGTATTTTTAAAAATTCCTCTGAGGGAGAAAGCAAAAAGAAAATATGAAAAAAATCATAGAGGTGATATATTGAGTAAATCAGTGTTGAAAGGGTTTCACAGGTAAAGCTCCCACGCGTTTTCCACTAAAAAAGCGAAGGAGAAAAAATATAGGTATAGGTATTGTAGGTATAAGAAGTGAAATCTCCTGGGGGAGGTGGTGGGAGTGAATTTAGAAATGACTTCCGAATTGATTTTCATTCCTTCAGACACATTTTCTCTCTCTCCACATTGGAAAAATTTTCCACCCTGAATGGGATAAAATGGGAAACATCTGCGCGTGAGACAGCCACCCTTCCTCCCCGTTTGTCGTTCCACCACCCATCCACGCCCCCCTTGAAATGCTCCTACGACTCGATGTACATGATATCGTTTTTTGCAAAAGGAAGAAAAACATAAAATTATATTGAGTTTTGGCACAGATTTTCCATTTTTTATCGATTAATATTAAAGTATGGTGGGTACACGTTTGGGAACATGGTACTAAATTTTTATCACTCCCCTCTACCACCCCTACCCTGCCCCTCTGCCAAAATGTTCTTCTTTTCACGAGGAATGTAAGCAGATGGAGAAGAGAAAAAATCGCTGAATTTGTTCTTTTTCTTATTATAATAGCTTTTTTTTCTTGGGGAAAGAAGAAAAAGAAACTATACCATGAAACACTTCAACATTATGAGGGAACATTTTTGAGAGAGAGAAAAGAGAGAATTTTGCTTCGGGAAATGAAAAGGAAAATTCTCCACATATAAAATATTTTGGCGCTACGTCCCATATAGGAACAGGGCCGGCCGCCCTATATGATGTTGTTGTTCTCCTTGCGGAGAAGTAGTGGGCGGCCTTGCTAGATACTACCACGTGTGGGCCATTTTACGGATAGGAGTGTATCAATCTCCTGATCCAACCGATCAACGTGATCTAATTGCACGTTGGCGGATGGGGCGCGTTGCCGGGTTCTGTATTCGAACCGGCGACCTTTGGATGCGCACTCAAGCGCTCTATCCACTGCACCCCAGGCCAGTTAATTTGGTCAATTACCTTCCTTGCCACTCTTGTAGTTTTGTTGAAGGCAGAGCACAGGATGGTGCGAAATGTGAGGATTTTTCATTAATCTCATTAAAATGGGTTTTTGTGCTGAATTTTGAGAACACGACACTTGAAGTATCATTTGGGGAAGCTTTCACCGTGAGAGCTTTTCTCTTTTCACTCATTTTGAAACATGTTTCAAATGGGGGAAAACTTGAGGAAATTGAGTGGAACTGCCAACAATTCACTTCAATATGCATTTCAATGTGAAATTTCAACTCCTTTTTAGCTTCCAAATGTGAATTACTCTCTCTTACATCCAATAATGCACCCTGAAGTGATTGTTGGTAAAATTCAAAATAATTTACATGTCATAATTTATTTGCATTTGAAAATTCCAGAAATTCTAATTGGTTTGCTAAAAAAAACATCGAAAACTTATTCTAAAAAAATAGATATAAAATTTCCTAATGATTGGCAAAATAGCTTTCAAAGTTCAACGGGTATTTAACTTAAATTAGTCTTCATATATACTTACAAGATTATATTTTGTGAAAATATAGAAAAAAAAACATAGAAAACACAATTGTCTCAATTTCAAATATAATGGTTTTGAATAAAGGAAGTTTTATTCAAAAGAATTTCTATTCAAAAGCATTACACTTGAAATTGAGAAAATTACATTTTTCGACTTTTTCGATGTTTTTTCGATATTTATTTCAAAACGAATTTTGGTATAATTCAGTGCAATTGCTGAACTTTTAACGTTGAATACAATCATGATAACAATGAGAATTATGTTTTACACGTTTTATCGAATATGTTACTTTGTTTAATGAAATCATAGAAAATAACATCGAATGCCAATTTTCATATATTTAAACAAAAAATTTTATAAAAGCCTATTAAAACAAGAATATTAATTAATATACGAACTTTAATTCAAAATCAATTTGATTAATTTAGAAAACATCGCAATTTAATTTTTTACAGTGTATTTGTAGCCCCAGTTTCCCCTACTGAAGAATAATTTTCTTTCCAAACCAAAATCAATTTTTTCACTGACTTAAGAAAACTCTTTCTGCTAATTTTAAGGAGAATGAGTTAAAATTATAAACTCTGTAGATTTTTTTCCCACACATCATCCACTTCTCATCCTAAAATTAAATACTAGAAATATCCACTTGGTCTTATAAGTGGCATCATCATTAGTTTTATCTCCAAAGCATATAACTTTTTCTTCTTCTTTCTCTCTCTGTGGAGACACTTGGTGTGGAAAATTCTTAAGAAGATATGCGCGCAGGGTGGAAAATGACAAAGAGTCAGAGCTTCGTGGAGATGATGTGTGTGGGTGGAAAACAGTTGGAAAATGCCATTAAACATCCCCCCCTCCTTCTCGCAACAAACACAACATCACCCCCCTCCCATCATCCATCTTCGAAAACATCGCAAAGCGAGCGAGTGATAATATTTGCTCAAATGTGTGGCATTCCATTGAAGACTCTGTAATCTTTTCCATTTACAATTAACTACCTCACAGCCAAACCCCTCACCCTCCTGCCCCTCATGCGAGACAACATAGAGAATTTTGGACGATAAGCTGTTTGCAAGATCATTTTACTTAAAGGCGAAAGTGGTTGCGATGCGATGAAGCAAATCGGATTTTCGGGTGATGAGTGGCAGGATCATTAAGATGAAGTAAATCTCCATTAAATTATTCCTCGCACTGACTGTTGTCTCCCCAATACTGTGAAAATTTCCACGAAATTTCCCGCGCGGAGAAAGGGGTTGGAAAATGGTTAGATTGTCTGCAAATGATTGAGTTTATCTTGCGTGTATTTTGCTTCCGTCATTTGTAAAGAATTAGTGAAACATAAACTTTGAGCACTTTAGACAAAATGCTTTTGATAGTCCGCATGATAGTCAAAGTGTTTATGTTGCAAATGTGTGGGACTTACTAATTTTGACAGAGATCAAAAGCTTTGAAAATTATATTGAGAGAATTTAATGAGAAAAAAAAATGTTTCTTCTTCTGTACTCGAACCGAAGACTTTTTGGATGTGAGCTGAGTGCTCTATCTATTGCCCAAATGACTTTCTATATGGCTTGAAAAACGTTTTTTAAAATGAAAATTTATTTAAATTTAGAAAAATATTTCAATTCGGTTTAGAGTATTATGCAATGGTCACCAAAGGGTTAATCATACTTAAATGAAACTTATAAGATGATCAGAATTAGTCCAATTTGTCCTATTTCAAAAATTTACAAAATATCCTGATGAATTTCCCCCAAACTCCATTTTTTCCGTCCAACTGGCGTTAAATTCATCTAAAAGCTCTCCACTGCAAAAGTCCACGGGAAAAACAATAAAATAATTTTTGGTGAATGTGAAAATTAAACCCATTGCAAGGGATTCTCGCAATTTATTGCTGGGTAAAGTTGCCTGGGTGAGTTATTTTGCATTATCCTGTGGAATTGAATAAATTTGCGCTGAAAAATTCCACACAAACGTGGCGCGGGTGGTGGAAAGTTGAAGCACATTCCAATGAGATGGACTATAAGCTGAAGGGGCGCGGGGAGGGAGGGATGGAAAAAGCTCGTCCGTGCAATTTTTCACCGGGGCTATTCATTTGATGGTGTGGAATCGCGAAAAATCTCAAAGAATTGGCGAGCAAGCAGAAAAAAAAGGGACGAACGAGCTCAATTTCGAAGTCAAGTCATGCAATTCCTTCCCAGTGAATCTTTTCCTGGCGAGTGGATGTTCCACATTTCTTTTTTTTCTGCTCTCTCTCTTTGGTATGTGGTGTGTGGGTGGGATGGGCTGACGAGGGGGTGGTTGGCAAATCATGTGAGGAAATGGAAGCTATTTATGGATAAATCACCAAGAGCCAGAGCGCGCTCCGAGAAATGATGAGGAGAGCAAAATACAGAGCATTCAATCTACGTGATTTGCTTCTCTATTTGCTCATTGGACCATTTGGAAAATATTTTTCTTCACCCATCATATTTTCTCCACCGTATGTATGTACGTTTGGCGCATCCCTCAAGCCACCCTATGCGCGCCTACCCCCGCCACATGAAAGATCCTTTCTCGTAATCGATTTCAAATGAATGCACAAACTTCCTCCGCGCGCGTCTATCTCAAGCCATTTTCAACCCATTGCATATGATTAATGCACTTCCCGCGCGACGCAACATTGCTGAGACTCTTCTGTGGTGGAGATACGACGCTCTGGGTGAAAAAAAAAGAACACGAAAGCTTCTCACCACCCCCTTCATGAAAGCTCCAAAGGAAACTTCACACCAAAAAGTAAGAGGACGAGGGTGGAGGGGGTGGCAAACCACATCTCTCTGGGGGGAGAATTGCGGGAAGAAAAAGCCACACAAGCGGAGGTGGAGACACCAACTCAAATACTCTCTTCGACATATCAAATGTACCATCTTAATTAACCATTTAAAGTGAGTTGAAGTGAAACTTTTTCTTCAACTCTAAAGGGCTTTTTTTCTCTCTCCCGACATAGCTGAGCTTTTTTTCTGTGGTTGACTTTTTATTTAAATAAAAAAGAAGAGAAAGAAAAAACTATTTTTCATTTATAACTCAATGACGGAGGAGAATAAACATTGCAGAAGAATTTCAATGAGATTTTTCTCCAGGGTGGTTGAATGCAATTGCATGCCACATTGCCTGTATCTGACGTCCTTTGACATTTGTCAAATTATAATTGAAGATGCAGAGAACATATAGGATTAAGAAGCATTATATTTTCTTCGATAATACTCTTTTCTATTTTCTTTGCTATATACTTATTTTAACGATAATAAATTGAGAAAAATTAATGGATATGTGTTTGAATTGACATTGAAATTTCACGTGTGACAGCTGTCAAGAGTGACATTGACAGATAATATTTGCGACTGTCTGTCAATTGCGACAAGTGTCAATTTTCAATGCTAAAAATTAATAGTTATTTCAAACTGTTCTGAATAACAAACTGCATAATAGATTTGAAATATTTTGACAGCTGTCAAAATTTAATTGACAATTGCATTTTATTACAATTGTCTGTCAACTTCTTGCAATGTTTATGAAATAATAAAAAATCTATTACATTTTTAAATTAACAATTAATAGCAAAGACATAGCTATATTTTACTGTCATTGCTATAACTGTCAATGTCAAAACCGACATTTGATAATAAAATGTCAAAGTAGAATGACAGATTATGCAAATTTACAAATGCAACGTCCCAATTTCTATCAATATTCCACTTTTTTTGAGGATAAAGAATAAAAAAATTTTAAATGCAGCCCTAACGTTCCTTTTATCAGTGACAGTTTGCAATTCAAACACCTATGAATGTCAATTAGACGCCACCTCTAACTTTTCACATTTCCCTGAGGGCATTCAACTTCTTTCCCTTTAGCACAGGGAGAAGTTTAACCCGAAAAATACCCTTAGAAGCAGCAGCATGATGGATGAAATGTGAATTCTTCTTGCTGTCGCAAATAACTTCATATGGCAGATTCGTGGTGCATTTTCTCAAGGATGTAAGAAAAATTCACCGACTTTTCACGCTATAGGTGAAACTAATATTTCACAAGCAATTTCATTTCTACCACCATCAACTTCCAAGGTAGCAAAAGCAAGCACCAAAAACGTCCGGGAATGATTTACGACTTGTTAGTTAGCATTAGGTTGCCTCTTATGAGGCCCCAAACATACGTCCAAATGCGATGGGGTGGGTGGGAGAAAAATGTCGTTTGAGTTTTGAATATCAGTAAAGAACAGCAAAAGTGCGAGGAAATCAATACGTGTGCAAGAACGGCAAGAACTTTTAGTTGGGAGAGTTTGGAAAAGTCAGAGGAGAATTTGGAAATTTTTGGGCGGAATGATAAATTACATGTCTTGCAGCTAAGGGCTTGCTTTGTATAAGATGACGGTGAAGTTTTGTAAAAACATAAAAGAAACAAGAAAAATGTCATACGTTAGTAAAAGAAATGTTGTAGTTTGAAAGAAAACGTTTAAAATAACGTCAAACATTTAGAAAAAGTGTCAAATATTGCAAGAGAAATATCAAAGTTTGACAAGAAATGTCAAAATTTTAAAAACAATCGTTAAACGTTAAAAATTTAAATCGAACGTTAGAAAAGAAATATTTAACATTTGCAAAGAAATGTAAGTCGTTTATTTTAACTACTTTTAACGTCTTTAATATTTAATAAATAAATAAAACAACAACTTGAATAGATTTCAAACAATACTAAGATGAATAAACTCCTTCAAAACTATGTCACATTACTATAGTTTCATCTATTGTAAAACTTTTCATCTTTTCGTTTTTTTTGTTTTAAACTTTAGCAAAAGCTAAAGATCCTTTGAAAAAGATTCCTATTTTGTAACAATTTACCTACAAAAAAGCGAGAGAGTATTTTCTGCATTTTTCTCGTGGAAAATAAGAAAACTTCCAACTCAATCACAAACATTGAGCAATTTTGCTTGAAATCACATCACTATAAAATATATTTTCTTGCCAAATTGCCATCATTTGGCGAATATGAAGAACGTGTTTTGAATTGGTCATCTCTCTTCCGGCCATTTGGACATTCCCTGGTATGAACCCAGAACTTATTTTTGCAAGATGATTGGTGGCATTTATTTCTACAAAAAAATATATATTGAGAATTATAGAAGATACCGTGGAATGGGGAAAATATGAGAAAATCGCGCCATATAGTCGCGTGCTTTTGGGGGTGAAATTGGAAAAATATTGGCGAGCATTCTGTGCTCGGAAAAATGCGGCAAGGCGTGAAGAAGAAATTCCATTTCTTCGCCATTTCAATGGCTCTCTGGACCACTTGTGAATGCAATTGAGGGTGTTGTGTGTGTAGGGAAGCTATTACAGAATGGACTGAATGGCAGTGGGGGTGAGTGCTTTTATTGCAAAAGCTCACAAGGAGGAACAAGTTGTCAATGGGGGTGGAGGATGCAGCGCCAGGGAAAGATGGGAAAGTAATTTAGCGAAATGCCCAAGACACACAATTTCCATCGTTGAAGGGCAATTAAAAAATATCGCAATTGCTGTTCTCACACCCGGAGAAAGCTCATTTTGCACCACCCCCCCTCCGCCCCCATCGCACCCACTAAACCCCCCTTCTGCAAAGGCAATAACTTGCCCACAAAACTTTGCAAGTTGTTGCGGAAGTGAGAGGCAGGAAGTGGCAAAACTTTTCCACTAAGCATCTGTCTCATTGGCTTCTTCTTCTTGTATGTGTGTGCTCTACTGTCCTCATCTTTTTTTCCTGGCCCAATTTCTCCCCCACAAACGGCTTGTTTTCTCGCACAAGGAATGGGATTAATCATAGTTTCAGTTAGTTTTAATACCACATTTTTTCTCTTCTTCCTTTGCCCTCCATCCACGAATCATCCCCCATCGAGAAAACATATAATTGCGGGTGGAAAAAGGGATGCAAATGTAACTTAATTACTTCCACCATTTCTTTCTTATCCAAACATCCTCCTACGCTATTTTGAGAGTTAATTTTTCTATAATCTCTCTTTTTTCCCTCAGCTAAAGAGATGATTATTCATAGAATTGTAATTGAAGTGAGCTTTACTGACTTTTTCAAGTTGATAAAAGCTTTTTTTGTTTGATTTTTGAGCCATTCTGTGGAAAAACAATGTAAATATTCAATGAATAATTTAATTAAATATTTTAAGGAAAATAAAAAAAAGTTCAATTTTTTTGGAAAGTGTTTATTCCAACACATTTCCGTAAAAGTTATATTAAATATCATAAAAGGGGTCAATCTACTCCGAAAAGTCAAGTAATAGCGACAGTTCGTATAACTTTAAAGCTTCTTCAGGCACTACTGATTGTAAGTATAGTAGGTAACTCTTATTCCCAGTAAAATCCCAAAATAGCTTCTCAGTTTTAACAGGTCAAGAAAATAAATGAAAAGGTTGTTTGTTGAAACAAAAAAAAAAATAAAACGAGAAAATTCCAGCATCGATTAATTGTTTGTGTTTCTCATCTGTCGGCACACGGAGGTAATATGTGAGGAAGGTAATTGCATGAGGGAGTGGAATTGAGTACAAATTATCCAGGAAAGGGTTACAAAAGACTCAAGAGGGGATGGTGGTGGTGATTTAATTGATTGATTCTCGCTTCGCCTTTTTTCTCTCTTTCTCCTTCATGTGAGGCAAAAAAAATCCTCTTTGTCCCGGGCAATCGACTTTCGCTCCATTCAACCCCCTTTCCTCCCCCTATCGTCATTCTTTTGCTGCTCATTTTTTTTTGTTTTGAGGTCAAAATGGGGTAACCGGAAGGGTGGTTTGAACTTCCATCTCTCTGACTTTTGCTACTTCACTACACAAAAGGTTTTAATCTCCATTTTTATTCTTTTTTTTTCATCCCTCTTCTTCCTTGGGGAGGTTTGCAGATTTTTGTGCAGTGTTTGCAAATGCTTTTAAATTCACTTTTAAACCCAGATTTATGTACAACGATGACTACACTGAACGTCATCTATTATGGCTATTTAAAACTTTATATGTATATTACACCAATTAAATGAAAAGACATTCATATGGTAGGACGAAGAGGGAGGTAAAAGTATTTTTATTATCATTGTGCAGCAGATATTTATTTTTCTGTTCAATCTTCGTACCGTCAAATGGGGTAAACAGGGATACATAAATATTTTGTTTTATGGTAAAAAATATTTGGAAATTTTAGAAAAAATTCTGAGAAATTGAGGAAATTTTCAATAATTAAAAATTAAAGTTTTGAGAAAAGTTCAATAATTGAAAATTGAAATTTTAGGAAAATTCCTAAGACATTTTTTTGAAAGAAAATTTAAATAAGTTAAATTAAGAAAAATCATACAAGAAAGCTTTCAACTTAAAGGAAAAAGATCTTTCTATTTTATCTTCTATTCTTTTGACACACCCTGTTGAAAAATCCTCCAACGTACATTGCATATGGGAATTGCATTAAGGAATACTTCGTGAGAGGGAAATGTTCATTCAATTGAAAATTTTTCTCAAGTTTTCCAAGAGGGGGTGGAGTGAATATGAGAAGGAAACAAACAAGAATATGGGGTGGAAAAGCTTAACAATGTCGGAGATATTACAATTTCAAAAATTTTCCTCTCTCTCTAGATTCCTTATTATTTCCCCAACATTTCAACTCACTTTGTCTTCTCACACTTCACTGCTTTGTGCAGTGAAGGAGCTTTTTCATTGAGCTTTTTTGTGGTGGGTTTTGTACTTTCCCATCTTCTGCGTACAGGGGCGTAATCAGACATTTATTTAAGGGAGTGTTTTCATATTACAAAAAAAATAGAAAGAAACGTTGAAAAAGAATTGAAAATTGACTTCAAATTAAAAAAAATCAGGTTCCGAATGCTTACTAATGGCTATTGTATCAAAATTGTAAACTTACGATTAACACCTGACGCTTATTTTCTAACGTTTGACATTTCGTTTTGAATATTTGACATTTGTTCTAAGTGTTTGACATTTATTTTAGAAGTCTTGTGTTACTTTTGTAACATTTAACAGTGGTTAAGTAACGTTTGCCATTTCTTTCCTAATATTTGACGTTGTCTTAATTGGCATTATTTATTAGTCTCAGTTATTTATTTTTTTTTAACGATTGACGTACTATATATTTTCAAACATTTAACTTCCTTTTCCCAACGTTTGGTGTTCCTTTTCAAATATAAAACATACCTTTCCCAATATTTGACGTTTCTTTTCTTAATGATTACCGTTTATTTTCAAACATTTAACGTTTTCTTTTTGTAAAATTAAAAAAAAAAAAAACGTCTGACGTTGCTTTTTGAACGTATATTATTTTGATTTCATTTGAAAAACCTTCTTTTATTGATTTTTAATAAATTTAAGCCTCAAAAGAAAATCTTAACTTGCGAAAGTTTTTAATTGATGTTTAGACACCCGAAACATACTCCTGGCTACACCCCTGTCTCAGTGTGGTGGTAAACAATCTTCTTGACGCACATAAACTTATGCAAACTTATTGAAAATCATTTTATATGCAGCATAAGGTCCTTCTTGAATTTGTCTTGAACTATCTTTTTAGTTTAATAAAAATAAATATGTATATAGCAAACCTCAGTGGAGCTCCCTTTTGTGCAGAGAGGAGAAAAGCTTCTTCAATAAGCCACTTCCGTCAATTTCTAGTAAGAAATAGAAAATGTCCTTTACCTGTAAGAAAGTAAGAAAATAAAAAAATTAACTTGATATTCGAAGGAAAAATGGCGGGAAAATATCAAAGTTTTTATAGTGAAGGAGCTTTTTAATTTTGTGGGCAATCAAATCAATTTTCAGTGTGGAATTTATACTAAATTTTCTTGCTGCTCTCAGCAATTTGTCATCCCCACGTAATTTTGCGGAAATCTATGCTGAATTACCCTCAACATTGTCTCTGAAATTTTCACAATGTTACATACATACAACTCAAAAACCCACACAAACTCATTTTCATTCAAATTTTTTTTAATGTACAATCAGCGCTAAAGCTCGACAATAGAGAACGAGAGCTTTTATCTCTCCTCTTCTCACAGACCAATCATTTTCATGCGCTAGGCATCAATGGAATTTTTTTTCTGCAACAAAAGTTGCGCCATGGGAAGATTAATTTTTATTAAATCCCGAAAGAGGCAAAAATGTTGCATGAGTGAAAAAAAAATTGTGAATCAAAGCGTCGCTTTAATCTCCAAATGTGTTTTTGGTGCACAGGCAGAGCTTTTTTTGTTGTTATTTTCAGAGCTTTTCAGTTGTGTGATAAAAGGAGGTACCTACAGGAATTTTCCCATCAGATTTTCCCGGAGTTCTGAAAAAAAAAACTTTGACGGACCATCACGTGGAAAAGTGAACACATGATGGAATATTTCATTCCCTTTAGTAGGGATTTAAGGGTACATAGAGGGGAAAAAGCTCTTGCCTTGTGAGCAAGAACACATAAACAACTCACAGATAATGAACTTTCAACAAGAAGCGCATGTACCGTGCTGAAAATAGGGTGATTCACAAAACTTCTGTATTGTTTTTGTTAAGAACTATTTGCATTGAATGTAGCGTGAATATTTTGAAGATTGTTCTATGTTTGAGGATTCAATGAAAATCTCGTTAGAAGTTTCTGTATCAAAAGTGTAAGAAAATGCCTCATGGGAGTTTCTTCATTTGCCATGCAATGTTCATTCGAACCGACAGAGGTTCAGCAATAGAAGCTACTGAGTAATAAATTAGATAACAAAAATATTTAAAAAAAAATAATATTTTATTTTATTTGAAAAGAAAATAAAAATATAAAACCCTCAAAACATTACACTGAAATAAATTAAACAAAAAAGGTTTGTTCCGTGTTTAAAATTAACGAATCAACAGATTTAAGAATATGTCAAAATTTGACAGTTTCTAGTACCGACAGCTGTCAAACCCAAGTTAGTTTATTTAAAAATTCAAAAGTTAAGGCTTCAAAAAGGAAAAATAGTGAGCTAATAATTTTTTATTTGATCTTTACAACGACTTTTGAATCTGTCAACAATTTGACAGAATTTTAATTTCTCACAGCTATCAAAAGCAAGTTTGCTTATTTAAAAATTCAAAGGCTAAACATTTTATAAGGAAAACCAGTGGGAAAATTTAGTTTTAGATAGACTTTTATATCTGTCAAAAAATTGACAGAGGTTTTATTTCTGACAGCTGTCAAAAGCAAGTTAGTTTCTTTAAAAAATTAAAAGTAAGGCTTACTTAAGGAAAAGTAGTGAGCAAAACATTTTTTAGTTAGATCTTGTAAAAAAATAAAACAAATTAAAGTGTCTGTCATATTAAAAAATATTATATTATTTTGTATCTGTCAAAAATTTGACAGAATCTTAATTTCTGTCACCTGTCAAAAAATATCCATAACTGTGGCAACTTTGAAACATCTCTTTACAAACGATTTTTTTGACTTTATGTAAAGAAAAATATTTTTAAAAAAATAGATTCTTTCATCAAAATTCCGGACAATGTGTATTTGTACACCAATTTCGGGGAGTGCTTTTGAGATAAGAACGTCCAGCATGTTATATGGAGTCTGAGGCATATTTCCAAAAGCCCTGCGCGTTGCTGTGTTTTTGGTGTGAGTGAAGTGATTGTCGCTCGAAGGTAATTTCTCGCATATATATTTGCATTTAACAATATGCAACATGACAGGTACAATGACCAAAGCCCCGCACTAACAAAGAACCTCAGCCCCCAACCCCTGTGCCCCATCAACCCCCTCGAGACCAACGAGTGGATTCAACATCAATGGCTGTTCCCCCCGTGCTACTCTTGGACTCGAGCCATGTGATTTATTGGTACCAATTAATTATTTGAGGAACGCTGCGCACGGTGTGAAGGGGTTGACAACAAAAAGACATACTCCATGGGCCTCTTTCATGCTTGCATTGCCACCCCACCCATTTCCCTGCTCAACTATGGGCCTCCAGCTGCCCAATTTGTCACTAAATAGAGCGAAAAGATGAGTGAAATATTGTTGCACATGCCCATTTATCGACAATGCCCGGGGAATTATTGGGAAAATTGGCTGATTTAACGTGAGATTGTCGAATTTATAAAGAGGATTTTTGCTGTAATTTTTCCCACCACTGACCAATAAATGGAAGGAAAATGTGCTAAATTTAAAATGATTTATAAAAAAAAACTTTCCATGAAAAATCTTCCTAAAAATTCTTTTTAAAAAGTAAATTTATGTGAAAGAATTTAAAATATTAATTAAATATCCTTTTAAAGTTAAAACCTAATTTGTAAAAACGAAGGTGAAACGGAGGCGTAGTCAGAATTTTATTAAAGAGGCTTTTTGCTTATCTGTTGTATTCAAATTAGCACATTTTGCCAGTTTATTCATTTTTAAAAATTTACATTTCTTCTATTTTGTAATGCTTTAATCTTTTGATATTTCTTTTCTTTACTGTTTGACGCTTCTTTTTCAAAATTCGATTTTAATTCTAATATGCTTGACGTTTCGTTATTTTACATTTGACGTTTGAGATTTCTAACGTTTGACGTTTCTTTCTTAAAATTTGAATTTAATTATAATGTTCCTTAAATTTTCTTATTATTTATTTAGTATTTGTTTTTTAACGTTTGACAACTTTATTCTATTTTTGACATATGTATGTTTTGACGTTGTTTTGTAATAACGTTTAAAAATTCTCTTTCCTATTTTTTTTTTTCAAATAAATTCTACCCGAAAATAATTTCTTTTGCCTTTCAAAGAAAGAAACCTGACTTGCCTGACTTTTAGCAATTCTAGACACCCAAACATCCTCTCTGAACTGAAAGCTCACGTCATTGAGGTGAAAATTTTTGAAGTAAATTATTTTCTTTTCAAGCAATCCATCAATTGATTTTCACACAAAAAGTCATTAAAAGTTTTTCCGAGAAACTCTCTTTCCTAAGAGGAAATAAGAGGTCTCTTCCTCAAGTATTCCACTTTGAAAATTCTTTGGAAAATTTCTTCCACCTTGGTGAAAAATTTCTCAAGTCAATTGTGAATTTTCTCGCATGGAATGCTTATTGTTAAATGAGAAAAGCTCACGATTTTTGGTTTCAAATGAGCTTTTCTCCGTACATGGGGGTTGAAATTAAAAATTCCTTCCATTTTCCCCAAAGGAAAATCAATGAATTTTCTTGAATTTTCCTTTTTGTTCTTTCCCCCTTCGAAATGCATTTATTTTTCGTCGAAAATTGTTACTCTTGGTGGGATAATTGGGATTATGAAATTGTTTATAAATATTTTTTAGAGCTGAATATGGGATCCCTTTTGTCGTTTGTCAATTGATGCAATTAAGGCAATTGCAGTGGAATTGAATGAAATTTAGTCCAGTTGAGTAAATTACATGGGGGAGAGCTTTGGTGAGGGCAACCCTCATGGGAGCTTTTTTGGGGGATGAGGGAAAATTCACGTGGTTATTTACCAATTAATTAGGCCAGTTGATTCGCAAATTCATTGCTTTGCTCTCTCTCACTCTGTTTGTCTCTCACATTGCACAATTGCAATTGTTACTTATTCCAAGAATTTTTGGATGTTCACCTGAATTGTTATTTTGTGTTATTTGGTGGTTCAACCCACATTTGAAATAATCAAAAATATTTATTGAAAATTAATAATAATTCACAAAAGCACCCACATTCGGTTCATTAAGGGGCGGACAATTTCTTCACAAAATGTGCAAATTTTCTGAGCTTTTTCAGTTTAATCCTGATAAATCTTCTGAAATATTCAGGGTTAATAGAGCTTTTATGACTGTAAAGCTTAAGCAAAAAACCTAAAGATTCATCCCTGAAAACAGAAAAACATTAATTTCCAAACTTTGTCGTGAAAGTTTCAAAGTTTCAAAAATTCAAATTAAATCGGCATTTAACATTCGCATTATAAATTCCCAAATAAATTCCACAAAATTGAACCAAAATCACGGTTTTAATGAACTTTTAGTGCTTCAAGAAGCAATCACACTCACCCACTAAGATGGTGACAAAGAATGAGCCATTTAATGCTCCTCCCCCCTCGTCCACATCGTTGCCTGTCTTTATGATCAAACTTACGCCATTTCTTGTCCGCTAAAAATCTTCTATACTTCTCTTTTTTTGCCCCATAGTAAATGAGATAAGTTTCACCCGGAGAAGGTGAAATTTTGCTCTACATTAATTTTTTATATTCGTATCTTTTCGTGAAAATCATCCCCGTAAATCACAAGGTGCGAGTTCTAAGGGTACAACGAGGGTGGTTTTGTGGGCAAAAAGCACCCAAGCAGGAGGAGGGGGAGGGTTGTTAATATTCATAGATCTCTCCCCCTCTCTCTGACCGAGGGGGTGTGTTTAGAGATTTATTTGCACCACCAAAGAGAAAATCCTTCCGGACTGTGGTACACCACATGCCCATCAAATTGGGTGTCAACAAGATGGTTTAGCTGATGAAAAATTCACCAAATACCCCTTGATTAGCTTTTCCGGATGATGAGGCATTCTCAAATGCAAAATAACTCGCTCAAATTTTCTTTACGATGCGCGGCTACCACCCCCTCCGTCATAAAACATTCGCGTACGACGAATGGCCCCCAAAGGGATGGTGCAAACTCGTGTGCAAAAAAAAAGGGGAAGTTAATTAGCAAAATCCACACGGAGGTGATGACACCCCCAGAGGGGAGATTCAGGAGCTTTCGCGGGGAATTTTTGCACGCGCCTAAAAAAAAACTTCTTCACATTCAGAGATGAGATAAAAGGCACGCAGACATCCAAAACTTCTCCACACTACAGCTTACTCCTCAACGAAACTTTTCACCCACAAAAGCTCTCATTCAGAGCTTCCAGAGAGAAGCTTATTTTGCACTTTTGTTGAATGCAAAAATTGACGAAGAAACTTTTCAACACAGAGCCTTTTGCCCGGGAAAATTCTCCTATTATCTTCCCAAAGGAAATCAAAGAAAGGAAAGTTTTCATCGTAGTTTGAACTTATTATTGCAATAACGATTGATTTTGTGCAAGATTCAAGAGATCTTTTCAGTGTACATAAACAATCTTTTATGAACTTTGAAAGTTGCTTCTGATAAATATTAATTAGAAAGGAAAGTAGTGTTAATACTTGCGAAGCTTCTCGTAAATTACAATATATTGTTTTGACACTAAAATAACACAATTTCATATTAAAAGCTCTTAAAAGGAATTAATATGTGAAGCTCTCATGGGCTTTGGAACATTATAAATTAGTAGGAGAAAGCTTCAAATTTGAACGCAAAACGATTAATTTGAGGATTATTTATAAGAAAATTGGAAAGGAGAATTCCAGGAGAATTTAAAGATATTGCTGGTGTGAGATTTAGAGATTTTAATGAAAAGTCATTCTCTGAATCGTATGGATTAAAATCCCATGAATAATTCAAAGTTAGATAGATATCTAGATGGGGACGCCTGGTAGCACCTGAAATTTTGACTCTACGGTTTAATCAATCGGATTGATCAATCTCAGATTAATTCTGATTGCTCAATAATTGATCCAAAAGAAAGACTTAAATTCTCACTGATCAATTGACAATCTATTAACAAATGATTAAGCCAACAAATGCTCAATCACAATTGAATGAAGCAGATTGATCAAATATTAATCAAAAATTGATAAATCAATTGAGTCAGTCAATCCATTGATAAATTATTTCTCAAAAATTAATTAATCTCAGATCAATATTGATTGCTCAATAATTGATCCAAGAGGAAGACTTAATATTGATTGAATATTGAGTCAATTTTAACTCAAGCAATTTTGATTAATCAATTGACAATATATTGTTTATCAAATTATCAAATTAAACTATTTATTAGTTAGTTTAATTGAACTATATATTAATTTTTTTTATTACCAATTTAATAAACACTCAATTCTCACTCAATTTCTTCTCAATCAGTCTCCATGCGCAAACATGGATTTTCAATGATTGATGTACAATTGAGCAATTATTGTCTCAATCAGATTGATCAATATTGGACCATCTATGCAGACCTATGTACTTTATGAAAAATTATTTGCCACACTTCTAATTGGTATGGGTGTTTAAAGCCAAAACATTATTAATTAGAAAATTAATTAAATAATTACATTTCGAAAACCTACTCTATCAATAAAATGATTTTTTTTATATCACTCCAGTCAATTTAAATTATTTAACAATTAAGTACATACCTATAAAATTATGATTTTTTTGGAATCCCTAATTAAATAACATTTGCAAAAATAATAAATATAGTTTATCAATCAATTACGTAAATGTTGACAGCTGTCTCTATGAGTTTAGAGAGCTATCAAACGTCAAGTCAAACATACAACGTGACAATTATTTAAATTAATAATTTTAAGATCAAAATTGGGAGCTTTTGAGTTCCTCTAAAATATGAATTAACAAACAAATAAATATGTCAATTCAAAATGATTGCACATGTAGATAGTATATAAGTAGGTAATCTTATATAGAAAATCCCGGGGATTTGCCTTGAAATTCTGAATGAATTTGTGAGATTTGAAGACATGACTCTTGTGCAGCATTTAGAGTGCATATTTAATAATCCACACATACACATGCCATTTGAGTCTTACACCTGACTTTAATCTGCATTTTCTATGCTTCATTTTGTACATAACACACACTCCATTTCAACCGGAACCCCCGCAGAAAAACATTCCAAACACCAACATTGCCCCAACTAATTGAAGTTGGTTTATTTAGAGTTTGCCTTTTGACTAGCACGAAGGGTTTTTGGCGTCATTCTGGGGGGTACGTAGGCGGGGGTGGTGTACACAGAAAAACACATGCGGTGCTTTTTCACCTGGATTTGCATTTCAAACCTTTCCAGGATGCATTTGCCTCTGTGGGCTGCATATAAAACTGAACAATAATGCATTGAATACATAGTTAAATGAAGAAGAAGAGAAAAAAAATAATTTCACCCCCAATTTGCCTCCTTTTCTTAATTTACTATATATCGCGCATTATGTATGTATATAATTGTTATAATTAATTAACAAGACACAATGATTTAGCACTCAAAAAGGTGGAACAGCATTAAATTGAAATTTTTAATCACCATAAAAACCATTGAGAGACGAGAAAACAATTTGCATTTCGGTGGAAGACAAGAAAAAGAGAAGAAGTCCATTTGGCACGGGATAATCAGTCGTGTGTGCTACCTATTTTTAGGCACTATGTTTATGTGTGTGTGTGTTGGGAAAAAGACGATGCGGAAAATGATGCAATTGAGCCACGAATGAGGTATTGCCGCATCTTGTTTTTGCTTGGCAGCAGCCTCCCCGTTAGAAAATCCCCATGGAGAATATAAATTAAAATTCCAACACAACTGCGGATGGGAAATACCAAAGAAATTCTGCATCTTTCGGGGAGCATAATATAACTTTTTCATTAAATTCCTCAAGGGTCAGTGGTGTTCAACCCGTCAGAATTCCACGCGTGCTGGGGCAAAACACATACATATAGGTACACAATTAATTGCGGAAAACCCAAAGAATTTTCACACACACACGTCCAAAATTTTGCGCAGTGAATGGAAGTTTTCTACCAGAACCGGTGTACAAAATCATCCTCAGAGGAGAATTGTAAGTGGGTGGGTGAATTTTGTATTGTAGTTATGAAAATATCTCCAATTGTTGACTGTACAAAGACCCCAAATGCAGTGAGAAAATATTTTTGGATTATATATTGTGTGCTTTGGGACATTTGTTTATCTCACACGCTACCAACTGCCCCAAGGACTCATCTCTATTTACGAGATACCTACAATGCCCGCATATACAGACGAAGTTGATGGACATGAAAAGCGGATTTTTTGAGAAATTCCAGCGAGGATATTTACTTAAATTTCTCATCCCAGTAAACAAAATTTAGGTCAATATTGAGTCAATGTATGTTGGCAAGTATAATTTTATTATACGTATTATAATTATTATTAAAAAAAAATTTAGCACTAATTTGTATGAAATTTAACATTCCACAACTATCTTTTTCCCTTCACTTTGAAATATTAATAAAAAAAATTATTAAAACTCGACGGTTGACAGCTATCAAAATGACAGTTTACCTGCGATTGACAGGTGTTAAAATGCTAATGGATAATTGTATATGTAGTCAATGTAGTTTGAATGAAATTGTTCAATTTTGAACATCTAGATGCTTTATTTATCCAGCAGTGTATACATAAATGTATGTATGACATGATTTATACAATAGGGGAGTGCAGAGTTAAAAAAGTCACTTAAGAGTTTAGAAAAAGCTCAAAATATCATATTTCCCAAATGGATAAAGCTAAATGTATAACTCTTTCTCAGATCATTTTGTCCTATCTAGCTAGGAAATATGATATTTTAGGCTTTTTCTAAACCCTTAAGTGACTTTATTAGCCCCGCTCTTCCCTACACAATATGAATAACCTCCTTTTTATATTATTTTTAACGAAAACAGTAAGAAAAAAACTAAAAGTCGTTTATTTTCAAAGAATTAGAATTTAAATTAAATTCTTGTTTTAGTTTAATTTCCAGCTAAATTTATTTTTATTCTAGCATGAACATTTATTAATAAATAGAGAGATTTACGTTGAAAACAGAAATTATATTATACGGAGAAATGATGAATGAATGAATAAAATTCAATAGAACATTGAGACAAATTCTATTGATTTATTCTGAGAATTATTACTGAGGTTCTTTTGTGGTTCAAAACCAGTCATAACGAGATATGTATTTATGTTTTCACAGCAAAAACATAGCTTATAAATGTACATGGAACCCTGTATTGTTGCGAAAGGGTTAATGCACGAAGGTATATTTAAATTTTCAAACGTTTAAATTCCGCAGAAGAAATTAATCCAATAAGACCCAAAAACCTTCTCTCTCAAAACGTTTAGTCACAGGTAAAGGGAGGGAAAAGTGCCAACAATGAGTACCTATAAGGTAACCCACACGTGTGTCCCGTGGCCCTGTCACCCCTCTTGAGTTGCAACGCATCCACGTGCGGCGCCCATTCCCAAATGGGACGACACGAATTTTAATTCATTGAGGGGTGAATCCTCTTCAAAACAAGAATTACTGTCCCATCCAGAGATCACGGCACGCGATTAGTTTTAATTCTTGGGACCTTTCCGGTTGGTTGTGGCCTCTTCTCAAATTATTCCTGCCACACTTGGCTACATGCCAGGAGGATGTTTGTTTGATTTCTTCTTTTTTTTTCTCCTTTGGAGTTGGCGGTTAAAAATACAAAATCTCACTCATTTTCTGACACTTTCACTTTGACCCACATTTCTCATTGGGATTTTCCCAGAGATAGATTTCGAAGCCCCGGGAATTTTTGTGATGTGATTTATGTGCCGAATCTCCACGGAAAACTAGTTGATCAACTTCTAGGTAAGTAACCCCTCGAGGGATGCTGCAGCGTGAGATCTTCTTATGTGTGGCCTCAATTGAAAGTGGTTCAGGAGGGTCAATCTTTGAGCAACATTTTGGATAGTTCGACAACCAGTTTCAACGGATTTTTTTTTAAATGAAACATGTTTTTTCTTTCCTTATTTAGCAGAAACATAATTCCGGATTTAAAAACGACCTTTTGATCAATTAAAGATGATTTTAAAGCAAATTGAAGGGAAAATTTATCTTCTTTTGCCTTTTATTCTTTGCGTGGAAATTTTCTTCCCACCAAAAAAAAGTCTAAAAAGTTATTTTCCAGGAGTAAGAGGAGAAAATGAGTATTGGTGGTGTGTGGAGAGAAAAGTCTGTGAGAAAATAAATTAAAATCAAGATAGTGACTTTCAATTTATGCATTTAAAGAACACTTCTCATGAATCTTCACGAATTGCTCCTTCAGAGTAGATTTAGATGAGGAAGTTTATTTTCACCTCAAATACTTCACCATTTGTGCAGGGAGAAAAATCAAGGAGAAGTGATTTTTCTAACGTGTCAGGTGAAAAGTATTGAGTTTTTGTGAAAGTTTTCCATTTAACCCTTTCATTCAGAGAGAGAGAGAGAGAGACGAGTGGGAGTGAGTTAAAGAGAAAGCTACATAGAACACATTTCCACGAAGAAAAGTTCTCTGAATGAATCTTCAGTACCCAAAGGAATAAGATTTTACGTTGAAAAAAAAAAAAGAATCATCAATACTTTAATATTTCAGGTGGTTGTGAAAGGGTTAAAATTGGTCAAACGATATAAATTCATCTTCTTAAAGCATTTTCTGGGAAATGAGAATAATTTACCTAATTTTTCCCTTTATTGGGTCTTTCACATTAAAAGAAACTGAGAGAGAAATATTGAATTTATTCTATTCTATTCAAAGCTAGAAAAAATATTCTCCATACCAGAATTTTTAAAAAAAATGCACAGAAAGTAAAGCTTTTAATGTTTTCTTAGTTTTCTGAAGAATGTCTTAAGTTTTCTTATGATTCTTAAAGTTTTCTTTAAATTCATTAAGTTTTCTGAAGAATGCCTTAAGTTCACATAGATAAGTTTTCTTAAGATTCTTTAAGAAAAAAACTTGAAATTTCCTAAGAAAAATTTAAGATTTTTAAGTTTTCTTTAGGGAAACTTAATATTTTTTTAAAGTAAATTGAGCTAAGTGCATATTTTTTATGATTTTAACAAACTTTAATGCCCGAAGGCGATCAGAAAAAAATCATAAAAATGTGTATTTTTCTCGATTCAAACTATTTGAAGAAATATTAAGTTTCGTTCAAAAAAACGTAAAAGTTTTAATTTTTCTTTGGAAATCTTTAGTTTCTTGTTAAGGAATCGTAAGAAATCTTAGGTTTTTCTTAAGAAATCTTAAGTCTGTCTGATTAGTGAATTTCACCCAGTATCTTTGAAATGACATTTAGAGTGTTGCTCCAATTTGACCATCATCCACATTCTAAAGGGTTCACATGTCCCCATCTTCCGCAATTGGAGCAAAAAGTCGATGTGTATTGCAAAATAGGAAACATTTTGTACAAAAACATAAAACATCTGTACACATTTGCGAAGGGATTCCTTTTTTTTATTATTGAACTCCATCCATTTACTCTTCTCAGCACATCTTGAGGCTAAACCTTGGATAGATCCTACATATAGAGAATAATTTGTGGAGTGGTCGTCTTGAATCCCAGGTGTTCACAAAACTGACCTCTGCTTGACTGAAAAACAGGAGGTTTGGGATGTATGGTGTAAATAAAATACACGAAACGAGTTTCCTTTCTCTGTGAAAGGGGTTAAATTATACGACGGAGGGTTTTACATTTTGAAGACGATGAGAAACTCTCGAGTGTGCAGAACAAAAGGAAAAGGGGACCAATGAAATATTCAACTTTGGTCAATCTCCTCCAAAGACGAACTCCTTTTTGCATTGGATTCATGCAAATTCATCGTATGAGTTTGCTCTCTATGTGGAGTGGAGTACCTACTCCTTGAAATGCCACCAAGAAGAAGATCTTCGGGGCACACAATGTCAGTGTCATCCACAATTTTGTGGGTGGTTGGGTATTTTTCTTCATTTCCTCCCGACAAAAGGTTTTTTTTTTTCGGAGCCATTTGTCGAGGGAGGGTTTGTGCGCGCCTCTGAGAAAGATGCCAAAGTGGTTGACTTTGCAATTTGTCTTCCTCATGGTCTATTTTAAAATGTCAAACACCAGAAAATTTTCCATTCAAACTATTGTGGGTAAAAGGAAGTTTTCCCAACTGCACACGAGAAATCGAGAACAGACACAGAGTTGAGAAAATTAATTTAAACATAGATCACGCTTAAAGGGTTGATGGAATTGATTTTCTTCTGTTAAAACGAATTATTGGGGCCTAAATACGAAGAAGGAATTGCTTTTGCAATGAGAATAAAATAAAGAGTTAGGTGCAAAATTAAAAATAAAAAGAGTGTAAATTTCAGACTATAAAAATGTTTTTAGTCATTTTTATCAGTGTAGTTTCAGGTCCTGCTGTGGGGCTAAAAGATTCATACAAGGGTAGATTCGTACAAGGGCTTAAAAATTCAGCAGAAAGTAATTTTTTTGCCGGGAAAATGGAAAATTTTCATTAGAAAACAATTATAAGTTGAGAATTTGTAAGGACATTTCACACATCAAGGAAACATTAGCGTGAATGTTTCATGTACATATTTAAAATAGATAAGAAAGATAAAGAATATGATTAAAATTTATTTTATATTTATTTTTTTAAGCAAAGCTAAACTGAAAAATTTTGAGGCATATTTCCAAATCAACTCGTTAAAATACATCGATGAAACGTTATCGTAAATATTTCATGTATTTAAATAGATTAGAAGATAGAAATATGCGATTAAAGATTATTTTACATTTCTTATTTATTCATTTAATATTTTTGTAAATTTTTTATATTAAACAATCCTGAATTGAGAAAGTTTTAAGGAATATTTCCAAATTATTTGGTCAAAATACATTCATGAAACATTAGCGTTGAAGTTTCAAATATGTTTTACATAACATATTTAAAAAGACATGAAGAAAGAATAAAACTGATTTTTTCTTTCAATTAATTTTTATTAATAAAAAAGAAAAAAATAAATGTTAAAAAATTAATTCCTAGATCCACTGCTTGACCAAGTTTTTAATATTGAAGCTAATTAAAAATTTAAGAAAGAGGTAAAATCTCTGAATCATTGTAAAGAGAGTTGTCAGCCCTAGATTTAATGCATCTCCGTTAAACAAATGAAACATTTCCATAAATGTTTCATCAATGATTTTTGACAATGTAACATTATTGAGGAACCAGTGAAACATTATCGCGCATGTTTCACTTATTTAAATAAACAAAAAAAAACAGAATAATGACGTAATTGCGTGCATTTTAGGGTAAATCTTTGTCAATTTTTCCCAGCTAATCTCACTGAAAAAAAAAAACGGTAAAATTTGTTTGGTGATTTTTGTTTCTTTACTGTTTCATAAAAGAAGGTTACAACTATGTACATGCTCAAATGAATAAACTCCTTCTAAACGAATTTTAAACAATTTTCTTTCTCTTTACAATAAAATCGCAATTAAATCTTTCATCGTACTTACCCATTTTAATATTTAAAACTTTTCCAACTCTGAGCCTAAAATGTATATTTTCCCTATTGCACTCAAAAGGGGTTGGTTGAGGGGGGATTTTATTAGTGTTGCTTGGGGGAAAGAGGTTCACAGCCGTGGCTAACCAAATGAATATATCACCCACTTGACCAGTTTATACCCTCCAGGAGTTAAACTCCATACCAATATATTCCTGTGGCATGAATAAATTCCCATTTTCCATGTTTCTTTGATGGTCATCCACCCCCCCCCACCCCCACCCAACTCAACTTCTCAAGTTCAAACCTTCCATTCTCGGGCTCTCCATACGTCCTCTGTATGTACATATGTATATTCACATCAATTCGTACACATATAATACTCCTTCTTGTGCAATATACCACGAGCCACTATTGTTGCGACCAAAATGCCCCCAACTTGTTATTTAAATGAGTGAAAGAGCCTTCGGGATTTTCACTTGTGTGCTCGCCCTCCCCTTGCTCCATGGGGGTAAGTGGCGGGCATTTGGGGACGTATCGCTGAGGACGCCAAGGGTGGCAACAATGGGGAAAGAGCGAGAGAGAAAGAGCAAGATAGGGAAGAAAAGTCGAGTGCATGCGGGGAAAAATTATGTAATGGAACATTACCGACATATGCGGGGAAAAGTTGCAGCAACGAGCTTCTCGCCATGTTCACCGGAAATGTCTAACAAGTCAATGGTGGTAAAAAATTTATGGTCACTTCCGAATTGACACACAGCATGTTTCTCATTCTATGTAGCATATTTTAGCATTGGCTTTTTGTGTGCAACATTTGCAATGAAAAGACGTGTGTAGGTGCATTTAGGGGGGGGGGGAGGGGAAATGGTCACAGCGGGTGGTACCTGACTTTCTCCCTTAAACGGTTTATTAAACCGATTAAACAACTTTGAAGGTTTTAAAGTAAGAAAAAGAAAAATTTAAAAAAAAATTAATTCAAGATTGAATTAAAATTATTTGAGTTGTCGGATTTATTTTCAATGTAATAAATTTTTAAGATAAACTGAGTTAGACGAAATTTAACAACACCTTAACCCTTTAAGAACCTTAAGGAATCAAGAGGGCAAAATGCATTAAAAATAATCTTTAGGGTTCGTTTGATATCAAATAAGATCCCGTGTGTCCTGTAGAAGGTCTTCTTGTGATTGTAAAATGTTCAGGAACTATCATTCCATAGTTCTAGATTAGTGGGGTAGATTATGATAAAAATATTTTCTTTTCTTACAATTCGTCAGTTATAAGATTTTTGGTATTCCGGGAAAAATATTATAAGATTTTAAAATTTTCTTCTACCTTTGATCTTATTTTTGAAGAAAAATTACTTTTCCAGGCCTCTTCAGAGATCTTTCTGACTATTTTCCTGAATAACAAATTCTTTGTTTTTCTTTTCTAGAACAACAATAGAACGATTTAAAAACATCCATTTGTCAAAATCTTACAGCGACTTTTCAGTTGTTAGAAAAGAAAAGAAAAGATTTTATCAGAATCTACCCCTGGTTCTAGGTCCAAGTACATTATGGAAAATTAATAATTTTCAATAACCATTTATGGGACAAAAACATCGAAAACGTCCCTTTAGTCCTATTGCTAATGTTTGCCCTTAATTCACCTCATTAGTGCAATTAAGGTAAATAATAAAGTACATTTTTTGGGCTGACACTGTTGAAAGGGAACGAAGGTCAAATAGGGTACACCTGGAGATGGCATTCCCGGGTTGACCGTTCGTCCCATTTGAGAATCCACGAGCGAATCGCGTGGTGAGGCCTCGAAAGGTGATGTGAAAGAGGATCTCTCACTGTTTTCTTTTTCTTCTTCCTCGGGTTAATAACAGCGTCTGCCTATGCGGATTTGATGATGTCTAACGACTTTTCTCGACCCTCTTTTCTTCACCTTCCCTCATACATATATACGGTCCATTTGTCCATTTGGCTAAAGGTGTGCTCGATGGGTCCCCTCTAATTCCCAAAAATTCTCACAGGATGTTCTTCTTGCCCAAGGGGTAGTAGCGTTCAACCCTCAGATTACGGCGTTTTTTTTTCTTCGCATCTTCAGGGGTAGCGCCGAGTTTTTTTTACCTTCTGCACGTTTCTCCCTTCTTCCGAAGCATCCCGTATTTTTTTCTCATCCCGCTTTTTCCTATCGTATCATCACACGAAGTAATTGTCACAGAAATCTCCGCGCAACGAAAGGAATATGAATTTATCTCTTTTCCTCCCTTTTCCTTGGTTTATCCAACAAAGATGAATTTCTCTGTGAGAAAATATTTGTTTATGAGTGGAAAAGCATCCTCATGCTGCACAGGGCGCGGGAGGGGGGGGGTGGGTGGTGGTAAACACACTCGCATAAAACCACCCTCGAAAACTTCTGTTTCATCTCAAACTTTATTGCATGAGACGATTTTTCATCTTATGCCGTGTCTGGCAGAAAACTCCCCCGTACACACACACACCAACCCCCACCTCCCCTTTTGTACACGCCGGGGGGTGGGTGGTGGTGAAAAAGAAAAGCCGCAGAAATGCTTCGGCCTCATCTTGCTCGGTGTGTGTGTGGAGTAAACCTCCGTAAGAGTGATGTCTTACCGGGGGTAGCTATGGGGTTGAGGGTGTGGGGGTGGTTCTCTGTAGAACAAATTCAATATCATTCCTCGGTAAATATTTGCAGCGTCTTCAAACAACATCTCCTCCACGAGAGGGTGCTTTTGGAAATTAAAGTACAAAATGCTCTTGAGCCGGAGGGAGAGAGAAAGACGAAGTGGGTCCCACCCCCGCTAAGGCATCATAAATTGCACCTTATGTGCAGAAGATGCAACGTGTGCCGTGAATTTTCTTCTTCTTATACCAAAAACGGGAAAATTCACAATCCTCACTTGGGACTCTCTCTCTCTCAGCTTTATGTAGAATGTTTTCTCTGAAGCATATTTTAGAGGGGGTGGTTTGCTTCCATATTTAGCTCTTTCAGCAACTAAGCAAATTCTGTTTCTTCCAGTAGGGGTGGTTTGGTTTTAGGTCCTTTTTAGATTGAATCTTAGGTGGAAGAAGTGGGAGACAGATTTTTCTTTCACTAATTTTCATGGCGATATTTGGAAAATTTAGATTTCCTTAAATAGCTGAGAGCAGCTAGAAAAACAGAGAAGATTCATCTAAAAATATGCTCAATGATTTTATCATTGTGATTTTTTTCTCTTTCAATCCATTCATGTTAATGCTTTGACAATGATTTTTTGACTAATAATGTTTGAAACATTTTTCAAAGCAATGAAACATTAGCGCGCATGTTTTAAATGTTTAAATGTAATGGGATAAAAAAATGACCAATTTATGCCAAAAATAATACAATTATTGAAAAATTTAATATAATAACTTAAAAATTAATAGTTGGAAGTTTTTCCTTTTTGATAAAACATTGTGATTTATGTGGGAAATTGATTTTCATCTTTTTCTTTTTTTGAGAGATTTCCAGAGAATTTTCTTTTAAAAGTTTTTTTTCTCTTAAAATTTCTTTGACTGTTTTTTGAAAGTCAATTTACCCTTTTTTATTTTAAAATAAAATAAATAAATACACCAAATAAATCAATCCTTTGGTGAATTTTGATCACCCCTGAAGTTGTGAAAAAATTAAGAATAATGCAGCTCTCAGATTTTTTTTAAGGCTCAAAATCAGAAACCTAGAAAAATTGAAAGGGAACTACGTAAACGTCATTCATTAAAATTTTCTTGTTAAAAATTAGCAGAAAATTTAAGAGAAAAAATTTTTCAAAAGAAAATCCTCAGAGAAATCTCTCAAAAGAAGAAAAATCAATTTCCCACATAAATCACAATGTTTTATCAAGAAGGAAAAACTTCCAGCTCTTTAATCTTTAATAAGTGAGAATAATATCCTAAAAGTAATAAAGTTTATGTGCGGGGGTGGTGGGAAAACTATTTTCTAGCAACAAGCTTTTCCAACACACATTGAGAGAGATTTAATAAAACAAATTGTTCTTTAAAGCATCGTAAAAAGCTCTCTTCTTGCAAATAAACTCTGTGCATGGAGTGATAATAAAACTCCTTACTGTGTTGTGTTATATGGGGGGTGGGTGGGTAATACAAAAAGCTCTCAAAAAGCTCTCTTTTGGTTTCCCGAGAAAAGCTCACCCACCTTAAGAGCTCAAATGAAGCCACTTGAAGTGTCTTTAATTAAAAGTTCCAACTTTTAGGGGGCAAAATGCAAATTATTTGGCTTGATGCACATAGAAGGAAGTTTTTGGGCTGTGTGGTTTAAAAATTGATTAATTCAACAAAACAAATAATTATCACTAATCTCCCTCGTGGGGGGAATAAATTAATATTTAGTCTTAATCGCTCTAAGCGCAAGTTTTAGCTGGGGGGCAGGGATGGCGGACAAGGAGAGGAGTGAAATAGCAAAATTGTTGTATTTAGTGTCTCTGTTGAAATATTTCAAACATACACGATGGAGAATTCTCATTAATTATAAAGTTTTGCCATGGGAGAATACTTTAGCAATTCACGGGAAGCATAAACAAGGTGGAATTCTCAAATATTTCCATCCATGTTTCTGGTTGGGTGGGCTCCACTTTCACCCCCTCAAAAGTCTGAGGTAGGAAAAGCTCTTTCTGAACTGAAGCCCCTCCTTGTGGAGGGGGTGGATGCAGGTGGGCAATTCTCTGCTGTTTATATGTATATAGCAAAAAGCTCTCCCTTAACACGTTGAAGAGGTTGCAGTGTCTTTGAAAATTGTCTATGTGTGTCAATTTGATGGTTAATTGTGGAAGTTTTAATAAATAATAAAGTTAAATCCCCCCCACACACACCCCTTCCATCCCCTCAACACTTCCGTCGTTGAATGTGTCTCAAGAAGTTCTCAATTGTCTCCCTCAATCTCTTCATTATTATTTCAAAGGTGTGCTCACACACATGAGAATGTTCGAGTGTCGACGATTGAAAATCCCTATCTAACCTCCAAAAAGCACCTCAACCCCCACCACGTTTCCCCATTAAGGGGTTTGAATTTTGCGGAAGTCATATGGTTAAGTATCTCGCTCCATTCAAAAGGTGACTTAATTTCATCACTCTGTGTGGCTCACATTATTCCCCACATCAGTACACGCAGAGAAAACTACTTGGAAATTTCTCAAGCTTCTCAAGTGACATCACACAAAGTTTCAACCTTTCACCCCTCACCCCAACCACCCCTTCAGCAATCTTACAGAGATTTGTTTACCTCCCAAAAGAGGAAGTGGATGAAGGAAAAAATTTCAGCAAAAATTCTTGAGAGAAATTTCCCTTTTGAGACATTTATGGCCATTCATGAATGTCTCGGGAAGCACCTAAAAATCACGCTCTGCTCTACGTGATCAAAGAGAAAGTACTTTCTTGACACGCAGTACGGGGAAAATTGCAAAAGTAGTCCACCCACCGAAAAGAGAAAAAGTCTGCGGGGTACAATCCATCATACAATGAATAAAATTAATGTTTTTTGGGGAAAATGCGGATTTTTTTTCTTCCTATTTTGTTTTTTTTTCTTCTAATCTGTTGCTGATTTTAATATTTAATTGGAAAATATTCTTTAAATGGGTTCTATAATTCTTCTTAGAAATCTATACCGTAAAATGGGGCTATTTTCAGGATTTACAGGGCTCTTTGGGATTAATTAGAAAATGATAATTTGAACAATTTTTACAGGATATTGGCTGGAAAATATGTTATAGTCTACTTACTTTAATTTTTCAACCCAATTCATCATAATTTTTTTTTTACTTTAATTTTGAATGAAAAATATTACATTATTTAAAACAATTTTTAAGAGGTTCTTAAGAGATTTTTACGGATTCTTAGAAATTATTTAAAATTGTGTATGATATTAAAAATTTCATAAAACTTTGTAATAGATGAAATTCGAGCTAGAAGGGTAACAAATTAATTTTCTGTTTATCTTTTTTTTGGGTTTCTTCAAGTGTTACGTGGGGCACTTTCTCGTATGTGGATTGTGAGGTCTTCTGGGACATGGATGAGAGAGAGTCGAGCCACGAGGCTGGAAAAAGGACAAAGGGAGCGCCCCGAAGGATGTTGGATCCTTGACCACCGTCAAGTTGCGCCCTGAAGTAACCTGCGATAGACAATGGCCCTAAATCTGTCGGACTGTGATGCCTCGCGACCTTGGCTCACACGTGTGCCCGGAAGTTGTGCCCATTTAGCTTCCCCACAGAAATCTCTGCACACTTCTTGCGTGTCCCGGTGAGCCCCTCGCCCGTCACCTCCGGACAGACACGCCATCTTCAGGAAGAAGGGGTTGTATCACGCCCGAGGATCGTTTCCCGGATTTACCCATAACCTCAACACGACAATTCTCCTCTCTCTCCCACGTCAGCATGTGAGGCCGGATAAGCCAAAGCCTCTTGCAGGCAAATGTGAGTTTTATGTGCGACAATAAAGACTTGAACGTTTAAAGTGAAATAAATGCTAATTAGTGAAAGAAGTTGCTTGTGTTTGGTCTCCCTCCGGTCCACCCCCCCCCAATCTCGCAACAATACGTTAAATGTCTCTTAACTTAAAAGACAATAAGAGAATACCTTAGTTATCGAGTAATTTATATTATTTTATAATTTTTTAAATTTTTAATCTTGTGAAAATGATCATTTCTGAATTTTTTCAGCTTTCTTTCACTCTTATGAATGTGATGAAATTATTCTAGTCTCTTATTTTAAAATGAAAATCTCCTAACAAACCCCCCTTTATAACCTAAATAAAGGTAAATGATTCAAGAATTTCAACTCTCCTCTAGGTACATACACAATCAACACCAAGTCTACAAACAATTTTCTCTTTTATATCGAGGTATTTACCTTATAATAAAAAGGAGTTGAAAAAACCTCTTTGCAATATTCTTTCCTTGTTAAATAGCACCTTCCCATTGTTCTCTCTTTTACATTTAATACCATCCCTGACCCCATAAACAACACACCACCCCCATTGCCCAACGTACCGATGCAATGTGTCTCTTGTCGTAAATTCAGTTTTGCAATTTCCTTCCACTTAAACGACTAACAATTACAGTCTAATCTCCCTCGTTTTCATGTAATCTGCTAGGACAAATAAGTGACGCGAATTGCAGTTTGTTGAGACACGGCTCGGAGGTAAAATTCGCACTCACAGTTGGAGAAATTGCACATGGAGGACATTTTAACGTGTCCAAGTGGAGAATTTCCAGGAGAGTTTACCCAAAATCCGTAAAGGAAATCTCTTCTGGAACGTTTGTGTGTGTGAAATGCAGGAAAATGGTGTGAATACGGGCAAAACTACTTAATTCTACCCCTCCCCGGGCCCCTCGAAAAACCATTTTCCTACACAATTCACCATGCACTTGGGCTATGGGAATGCATAAATAGTGGGATAGTAGAAAGTTAGATTGGGTGGGTGGACTCTCTACAGATGGGTCGTGTGAGACACACAGAGGAAGTACTCATGACTTGGTCCATATACATAGCACCATTGAAGATGGGGGCGTATTGCTGGGAATGTGCGAAGGATCTCCGTCTGGGATAATCCTTCCGAGAAGTCAGAATGTTTCAGTTGATTCTCCGGAATAAGCAGGGGTGAGATAGCCTAATTGGAGCTCAGTGGCAGGTAAGAAATCTCTTCTGTGTGTGTGGGACTTTATTGTTAGATTTTGGTCAACATTGTAAGGGAATTTTGTACAAAGGTATTCTAGTTTAACTCATCATTCTCTTATATTAAGAGATTTTCATTAAGTGTTCATTCTATGTGTTCAATATGAATATTTTGAATATTATTTTAAGCATATCTTTGGAATCAATATGCTAAGAAACAATTTTTTATCAATTCTATTAATATAAGAGATTAAAAGACACTGTAGAAATATAATTTACTTACTAAATCGTAAAAAATTCCATAGTAACAAAATTGGCCTTTCAGATATGAACAGTAAATAATTACAATAAAAAGTTGTTGGGAAATAATTTTTCAACTTTACTGAAATTGTAACTTCTCTTAAGATAAGAGACATTTTATTGCTTTTTAGGCTTTTATTGAACTTAAGGATATTTAACCATTTGACGCCTTAAATTATATCGTTCTGCGGTTTTTTTTTGAAAGTAATCCTTACTTTAGAATTGTCAAGGGAGTGAAGGAAAGATTAAAAGTTTCTCTTAAAATAAGAGAGTAGATAATATTAATAATAGAGTAGGTACTACAGTATTTCAAATATTAATATTTTGTCTAGAATTCTCAAATAAATATCAATTACTCGCAAATTAAGGCATTATTGTAAATGTGTTGTAATTTAAAAGACAATATTTTGCAACATAATTGTAATTTCTCTTAAACTAAGAAAATCATGGCTTTTTCCACCTTGAATTCTACATAAAGATTTTGAATAGTTATAGTAAAATAAAGCAACTTTGCAAAATTTATTCATAAATATTTCATTCTTTTTGTATAATTCCAACATCTTTTAAAATAAAAGATACATACTCTTCTTTCTCAGTGTACATTACATCAATCAAAAAAAAAAAAAAGAATTAAATTCTAATAGGCATCTCTATGAGCTGATTGCATTGCTTTTTTGATCAATTTCAAACACACGCAATATTTTAACAGTACTAGAACTTCTCTTAACATAAGATATATTGTTTTTACTCTATTTTTTTCCTTTAAAAAATTGCTAAGATTCAACTAAAATAGCTTTTTTGCATAATAGTTCAATGAATATACATAGTTCATGCAAAAAATATTCATTCGTAAACCTTTTCTTTGCTATTTTATCATAAAACTTTTCCCTCTTATTTTTATCTTCTCTCCTATGTGTTCCGCAATGTTGTAGTCGATTTTTTCCAGGAAGGATTTCAACTGTCTCTCGATGCCTCAATTGAAATTTATGATAGAGCTTTTGAGAAACAAAAACTTGGGGATTTTTAATGGACTTTCTCTTTTACATGCGGTGGGGGCTAAACCGAAAATAGACCCCTCAAAATATTGCGTCAGCACACAACGTCCCACCCCCACGCATATTGAGCCACAAAAAAAGGAGGATATAGAGGTTGGAATGGGTATGGAAAGAAGATTTTGTGGAATATCCTTTAGAATATCCCGTGTAGCTGGGGATTAATTTTCAACATGAAGAAAAGTCACGAGGAATTTCCATATTCGATGGGATTTTGTCACCACAAGAGGATTTTTGGCGGGTGGGGGTTGTTGCGGCTGTGAAAAAATGCGTGTTTTGCTTGCAAAATACCAAACTAATTTGTATTTCGCCACCATCGGGCGCACGAGGGTTGTGTATTCAGCATGAGGATTTAAAACTCATCATTCACAATATATTTTCTTGAGGGCCTCCCCTAAATCCACCCGGAGCCGCATTCAAGGCGCAATAGTGGGGATTTTTGGCGGGAACGTGGAGTCATTTTGCTGTTTTGAGAGCTTTTCATTCTTATTTTCATTAGCTGCGCTGGGAAAAGCTCTTGTGTATAGATGAAAAATAATGAGGTATTCATGTACACCGGGGTGAGGGAGGTGAGAAAAATGCTGCTATGTAATATTTTGCACGTCAAATAGTCAAAGAATAAGAAAGGAAGAAAAAATAAGAGAAATAGAATTGCTCTGGTGGGGCGAAGAAGAACTCCCCCACAAACATAAAAATGATGATAGAATTTTCCTTTTCCTCACCAAGTCTCTCGTCTACTCAACCTCACCTTCGTCGAGGACATTGAGATTAGAATCGGAAAATTTATGCGAGTGCAAAAGAGAATTAGGAGGAAAATTTATTATTATTGGATGGGCTTCAATCGATTTTTTTCTGTGCTTTAGCTTTCTTGTCTTCTCCCAACCCCCGCCAAATGTTGGATTTTCTCTTTATATAAATGGAAAAAGAGGAAAATCGCGCGACAGGGAAATCTGATAGCGCGTGGCAATCGCATGTCGTGGCCTCCGGAAAATTTACATACCACACTCTATTTTCTCATCCCAAATTCCCTCCCATCCAGTGACAAAAAATGTCCACCGAATGGTGGTAATTTTAATAGAATATCTCTTCGGAAAAACTTTTCCTTCGTAGAACTTTGTCTGTTTTTTTTTTGCCTACCTCTGAGTCATCGACCGAGCTTTTTGGGGTGACTTTCTTCTTTTTTTTTCCTCCACCTTTATAGCCAAAGATTTAATGCTCACCTGCAAAGAGAAGAGAGAAAAAAGCTATTAAAACTTGTAAATTATTCAATCACATCATCTCTTAATTTAAGAGATTTCCTCCCACAAAAGCTACTCTCTTCACTAAAACGTCACACTTTTAGTTTTTAAGGGGGTGGATTAACAAACTATACAGTTTGCCAAATTTTCCTTTCAAATCTCCACTCAAGAGCTTCCATTCACATTATTAACCTTTAAACTTGTCGCACTCTCTGAACCCTTAAACATACGTACATTCCCCAAATTGTTACCCCGGAACAGAGTGCCGGAAAGAGACAATAAAATCCCTGAATCATCCACCTCATCTCTGCTCAAAAGTACAGAGCTAAAAGGGAGCAAAGTATGTAGCAAAAAAAAGGAAGAATCATCTCGACACCCTCATAATTTCTCCATCCCTTATTGGATGGAAAGCTTCAACCACATTGGAACAAATAGAGTGAGTTTGAATGCGCTGCTGCTTTTGGAGAGAATGGTGGCCAAATACATTTCCCATATTTGTCGCTGACCATGTGCTACCGGCAATTTATTTGCACTTCCACCCCCACACTCTACTTCCCCAGCACTTGGATCATCTATATCGGCAACCCCCTTTGTGCCCCAAACCCACCCTTGTGTTTCTCATGCGAGAGTTTTTGCACTTCAGCATTTGGACGCACTTGATCGATACGAATCCCTTCCATGCGCTAAGGGGGTGAGTGTGAAAAATCACTGCATTACGCCATTTGAATGCAAATGCATGACTGGTGGATGGGGATGATTTTTTGTTTTGTTAGAGGAGAAGGGTTGATAAGTGAGCGAAAGGAAGGAGTTTCAGGTGCAAAAATCCTTCTTAGTAATTTGAATTAACGTTTTTTTCTTTGAATTTTCAAATAGCTGTCAATTTGACAGTGACAGAGGATTCTTGTCAAATTCCTAAATTTTTGATTTTCTGCATTAGCTTAAATCTCTTTCAAAAACTTCAAAGCATCTACGACAGACATGTAAAACCCTAATGTTGCAATTTATTATTAACGGTTTCACTTTATATAAATTTTCAAATAGGTGTCAATTTGACAAAAACAAATAAAAGCTAAAATATTAATTTTAACGATTTTCTGGATATTATAAATTTATTTCAATGCATCTCAAAAGAAAAAAATCCCATCTGTTTCAATTTATTTTAACGGTTCTCTTTTTAAATTTTCAAAGAGCTGTCAATTTGACAGAGACAGAAGAATCTTGTTAAATTATTAAATCATTGATTTTCTGAATAGTTTTAAAAATTCTGTCAAGCATTGAAAAGCACCTGTAACACAAAAACTGCTCGTGCCAGGAATTTATAATATGTAACGGTTTTTTTTATAGAATTTTCAAAGATTTTTCAATTTGATAGATTATGGAAAATTAACGTCATTTTTTTTCTTATTTTAATGAATTTCAATTTGGTATTAATCCTGATATTTTTTACTCTCTAGTTAAAATGAATCCCCTATAAAAAAGATCCTTATACAGCAATTTGTAATTAACGGTTTTGCTTTTTGAATTTTCAAATTTCAGAAGTGGAGAATTCATGTCAAAATATTCAGTTTCAATTTAACAGAAACATTTCTTCTGCCTGCATTGTTCATTAACACGTTGAAACCGACAATTTTACAATTTCTTCAAGGATTTTCATCTTCTAGGATTTGAATGAAAAAACTGTCAGATGGTTCCCAAAGGGTTAACAAAAAACAAATTTGTTCAAACATTTTTATTTAATACCTCTATCCAATCAACCCCAATATTAATTTTAGAAAAAAATAGCCCAACCCCATTTGATAAAGTTAACTCAATCTTGAGAATTTTCTTTACCATCGTGGGTGGAGGGGATGAAGGAGGCCACAAATATCATATGAAGGGATTATAAATACGAATGTGGTATAGAATTCCAGGGGAATGATCCCCAGGAAAAGGTGTCTTCATGTGGTTTCACCTCATTCATTTTATTGACTTATCGTGTTACAGTGGGCGGAAGTTGGTCTCCACCCCCTCTCTTGGGTGGTGGGATCCATCGAGAGGAAGCTTCACAATGTTCCCTCCTAAGAAATTCCACATTTCTAACACACGATCTCGGTGTGGCGTAAATTGTGTTCCAACACCGTGGCGCGTGTTTCACGTGGAAAACTTTAATGACACCCTCGCACAATTGCCAGGATGAGGGAGGATACCCCACATCTCGTACAAGCGACGACTCCACCATTTGGCAGTCTTATTTATGATTCTCCATGGCCCACATTGGTGGTGCTGGAGGCACACACCACCAGAAGGGAATGAATGGGGCGAGAATTTCTCGTCTTGCCTCTTCCTGGGATGAATATTCCCATGAAATGCACTTCTTTCACGACACAGAGAGGTAGTGGCAACGGTGGCAAAACGGAGAGAAATAAGATACCATGTGGATGATACCCAGATCCATTTCTATACTTGCCGCCACTGCCACCCTCCCCCACCAAGCACTCCATGTTGGAAACCATACCCCGCAATATTGTCATTTCAACCCCATAAACTTTCAAACCACCCACGTCGCGTTCACGCGAATCCCGGAGAATGGTTTTCTGGAGATAGAATTTATGTCCCTCTTCTTGGAAACTTATTTAGCTCTCTCCGTGTTCACCATATTTGGGTGTGTGTGTATGTTGTTTTTGATAATAACTTTAATTAAATTCCTCTTTGACGGCAATTAACCAGATACAGATGGAAAATGTTTTAAAGCGCAGGGACAAGATACAAAACCAAGTGAAACTCAATTAGAAAATTGTATCAAAATTAACTTGGGAGAAAATTGACTTTTGAAGAGAAAAGCTCTTCATTTTGGGGATGTTTCTTATATATAATTAAAGGGGTGAGACTGGTGTGGAAAAAAGCAGTCAACAAAACGTGTGAACAATAAAAGTTCAGGGATTGCTAATTTTTTTTTATGAAAACCAGAGATATTTGTCTTTGTTGAATGTCTGATATGTTGCTGATTTCGATCCAAAAATATTAAAAATAGGCTTAATTCAGCGACTAAGAAACTCTTGAAATCTTTGAATTTTGCACTGAAATTTCAAGATTTCAAGCAAATTATCAGGGTTTCTTGGTGGCTGAATAAGGCCCAATGTTTGATTTAAGTAAAAGAAAATATTTTTGAATAACTTTCTGCTTTAAGAAAAACTGATATTGTGCTGATTTCGATCCAAAATCAATTAAATTTAAAACTTAAAATTTTGAAGTAAACTCTAAACGGAAATTTGAATCAAAAATATCTTTAAAAATGTTTGATTTAAGTAAAAGAAAATATTTTTGAATAACTTTCTGCTTAAGAAATATTGATATTCTGCTGATTTCGACGTATAAAATCTGAAATATTATTTTGAAAGTTTCTTATTTATTTCTTATTATTTAGTTTATTAGTTTGAAGTTAAAATAATTTCTTTGCAAAACAAATCCAATTAAAAAAATAATTTCAAAATGATTTTCTTGGTTAAAAAAAAGTCAACATTTTTTTTATTTAAAAAAGATTTATATAAAATTTCAACTTCATTCCAACTTCTTGAAGAATTTAAGGAATTTAAAGTGAAAAATCCTTAACCTTTAATCCCGCGCTGTCGCATCTGTACCTATGGCATAATATATAGTTTGAAAGGAAAAATTCACAAAACCACATCACGAATTCGATGGGAAATAAAAATCGAGGAAAATGTCTGGCACGTCATTCAAGTTCAATTTTTATTAAAAACTTGTCCTTTGTACTTTAGTGCTGCACACACACACGCTTTTTGCATCCTTCGTAGCATCTTGTGCTCTCCTTACTTTTTTTGTTGCAACCCCCTCATCCCGGCGAGAAAAGTTGTATCCATGATTTTCCACCTCTTGAGAAAACTTCCCCTTGAATAATGTTGAAGAGTTTTCCCAAACACTTTGGGTGAAATTTTGACGAAGAATTTCAGGAAAAAAAGAGAAAATTCTCCTGCAGAAATAAGGAGGAATTGTATTAAAATAAATACAATAGGTGAGATTTTTTAAGGGTTTTTCTACTACGAGAAAAAAAATCAAAGAAAAATATTTGAGCATTGATTTATTTAGCCCCATGATTTTTTTTAGAGTTTAAATAAATAAAAAATGAGATTTCCCTTTGAGATAGAGAAAAGTGGCCTAAAAGGAAAATGTAGGGCGGAAAATTCCCCACAAGAATGGTCTGATTAGAATTTAATCTAAGCAAAGCAAAAGCTAAACAAGTCAGTGATTAAAATAGCCCCCATGAAGCCGCTGAAACTAATTTTATTCAAACTAAATAATTTTTCCCCCTGAAATTTGAATGAAATTTCTTTCATTATAAATTCAACATTCGGATTGTGTCACTGTGTATTGATTTTACGGGGGCGTGGGAGAGATTGCAGTTAATGATGCAAATGGTGAATAATATTGTGTTGATTCCCTGTGGCGAATATTCCTCACATTTTGGGGCTTTATGCATATTATGTACATCTATTTTATCCCATTGATTTTAATCGATAATTGAGCAAACACACAGCATGCCTCAAAGCCGCTCCACGTGAAGCTCTTCCCCAAAATGTACCCACAAATCCACTATACTCCACCCTTTTGATCGGTTATTCGTCAATTTTGTGCTGCCAAAAAGGGTCCATTAACTCACACAAACTACATGAGTTTTGTCACGAACTTCCCAGCATTGTGAGATATCCAAAAATCCCCCCACGCAGCTCGCAAAAAGCCTTCAACCACCCTCCTCCCCCCGAAAATACTCCCCCAACTCCTTCTTTCCTCATTCTATCGAAGAATAAGAGAAATCCAGAGGCAAGAAGAACGAGGGAGGGTGGGAAATTGATTGTGATTCTGACATGTGTATTTTGCCGCTTTCTTTCCACACCATTTTCCGCCACCCTCGCATGCGAATTTTCCACTAAAGCACAGCGAAAAATGTCCCGAAGAAAAGGGTGTGAAAAATTCAATGTGATCCGCAATGGAAAATATCTCAGGTGATGGATTTATTGGAGCGCGCACGGGCTTGCTAGCATAAAATTTACTTTTGAGTGTCTAGACAACACTCGTGAGAGGAGCTTCTATGCTGGAAAGGGATGCGGGGAAAGCGCCAAGGAAGATTTCCCACGCTTGTCACATTGCCAAAAAATCTCTCATCCCTCCTTTGCACGGGGGCGACCATTCAGTGGGAAAGTTCTATACCATATTACTCGTGTTTTCTGCGGTGGAAACATGTGTTCGAATGTACTTTCTAAGTCCACGTCATTTGATCTTGAATCTATGCCAAAGGATACGTTGTGGGGACTTTTCTCATCACATGAGGATTTTTATTGCTTTACTTTTATTCTTTCTTTCTTTAAGGATAAAGTAAAAGAACCTGAAATTCTCTTAGGAAAATGATGAATAAATTGACAAGAATATTCTTTTACTGTCAAATTGACAGATATTCAAATATTTGAAAGAAGGAAACCGTTAAAAAATATTTCATAAAGATTTTTTATTTAGACATTTGTTGAAAAAGATTCAAACTATCCAAAAAAAAAGGCCAAAAATAGATATTTTTAGAAGAATCTTATGTCACTCAGATTGACAGCTATTTGAAAATTCAAAAAAAAAACACCGTTAATAAAAAAGGTTCTGAAAGGGAATTTTTGATACGTTTAGGTAAGAAATATAAATGGAACAAAAAATATCTAAGAAGGATATGAATGGATATTCTTCAAAATCATCAAAATAATAAAAAAAAAATACTTTAACAGTAATTTCCAATCATCTGTCAACTTGACAGTTATTTGAAAATTTAAAATCAAACTGTTCTTCCCCCTAAAAATTCCAACAATATCAATTTTATAACGCCGAAAGGGCATAAAATATTTAATTTCAGAGAAGTTCTACTGGAAAATATCACCCTGTTTCAGGTACTGAAATTCAGTAGAATCAATTCGTTTTTTTAGCAGAGAATTTTGCCCCAAACATGGGCATTGTGGGTAAATCTGTTCAATCAATTATTCATAAATTTTTGCCTATATATACCCAATGAAAAGCTCTCTGTCTGGATCTGGGTGGGAATGCGGTGGGTATTAATTTTGAAACAGATATTTGTTCAACAATAATAATAAAATGGATAAATTGTGAGGTGGTGAGTGTTTGAATCAAAATTCCGGGGAGGAGGAGCAGCTGAGGGAGTATGGGGTGTAGGGATTATTGTCAACAGGTTGCCTTAATTTTGGGCACGCATAGAACACAGATATAAAAATCAATTGGCTTGATTGCAAAAATATCCCCAAATGTGAAATTATATAAGCCTCTATCTGCAATTAAATTGAATTTTCTCCGCCAAAGGGTGTGAAATTTTGCAAAATTGATTAGAATGTTGAAATAAAATTGAAATTACGGCCATTCTTTGGGCATTCCAATGCAAACTTTTGCTTTAGTTGCTATCAACGGGGGCACAGCACCAATAATTTTTCTTTCTTTCTTCCTCCTGTATTTGATTAAAATTGCATGTTGCACTTTGTACAAACTGTTGGGTGTATGTATAATTAAATTCATCAAAGTGCTTGTTTTCAAAATTAATTCTCAACCGATAATTTCTCAACGATATCCTGTCACAGAGAAAATTACTCCCTTTCTCTGGATTTTTTTTATAGCAGCAGCAGCATTCATAGCTGCTACGGAGGAGGGGAATAATTTGTGGGGGTTGAAGGAAAACTTGATGAAAATGCCGGGAAAAAGAAGGGGAGAAAAAAACCATTCAGGGTGCCGCATTGGTGAAAAATGTTTCTTTCTTGTGGAAACTTTAAATGATTCGTGGAGAATTTATTGAGAAACTTTCGGCAACATTTCCACCCCAAAATGACGAATTTTTCCCATTTCCACGGACCCCCGTCTCCCATTCTGGGGTGCTCCACGAGGGCTGCCGCGAGAAATTGCATGAAATTTCAATGTGAAAGTTAAAAATGAATTTTAATTATCCAATTTCTTGTCGCTTCCTAATTTTCAAAATCCCAGCCACGCATTACAATTCGCCGCTCATATTTTTATTGAGCAACTCTCTCCTCCCCCCGAGCTCATATTTTGTCCCAAAACCCTCGCCCCATTCTCTTTCTTCGTCAAACATTAATTCAATGACAGAGAATTCAGCGAAATTTAATTAGTTTCATTACACATCTCATGGCGAAAAACGCGAGTTTGAGTGGGGTGGAGGATGGCAAAACTGCCGCGAAAAGGGCTCAAAGTTGAGGAAAATTTTCGTATATGGAAAGTTTTTCATGGGGGGTGGTAGAGGGTGAAAGAACGGAGGGTTTTGAATGGAAAAGTGTGTGTCTAATTTTAATTTTCTTCTATTTGAGCTGAGAGAATTGTCACCCGAAGCAAAATAATCATGTATCTCCTTAAATTACTTAACTTTCAATCTTGATTTTCTTTTTAAATTGAGAAGAGTTTTTCTTTAGTGCAGGAATGTGAGGAAAAATTGCAAGGAGAATAAAGAGTTTATTTGATGAATTTAACCTAATTTGAAGAAATAACCGACATTCAAATAGCTGTCAATTTGACAATTATGGAAAATTCTTGTCAAAATATTTATTTTTTTTAAATTTTCGAATAGGATTTTAAATTTTTAAAAAAGAAAAACAGAAATACAAGTCATTCTATAAGAAATTGTATTAATAACTTTTAACGGTTTCTTTTCAAATTCTCAAAAAGCTGTCAAATTGCCAACAGAGCATTTTTGATTATCAAATATTTATCCAGAGGATCAATACAAGCTGAAATAAATTGACAAATAATTTCCCGAAGTTGCACACATTGACGTAGCCATTATGTTTCATCATATCTTTCAAAATGCGCATGAAACATTTGCGCTATGTTTCAGAAATCAATTTATTCCGAGTCCTTTTGGAACTTTTTCAAATCTTTATAGAAAAGTTGTTTCATATTATCTAAAAATTGTGTTTCAGGTATATTTAAAAGCCTGAAACATTCACGTTGATGTTTCATCTGTGTATCTTTAACAGTCTTTTTGAAACATTATTAGAAAACGAATTTATTAGGATTTTCACCTTCGATATCATCCGTAAAGCTTCTAATTTTCACCAATAAAGTTCTAGCCATTCTATCGGAATACCTATAAGAGTTTAACCCCCACCCCCTTTCACCGAAAATGTAGGTATTAAATTTTATTTTGAGAGAAAAGACAATTTTCTCTGCGATTTCAGCGATTGTATCTTTCTATTAATTTTCTGCACATTGTCGTTCGCGTGCTTTGCGGTCGTTTCTACCGACTCATCGCGCGGCGTCCAAAAGTCGCCCCGAAAAAAAAAGTTAACCACCTCCCCTCCCACTCATAATCGGTGCTCCGAAACACGATTTCAGAGAACTTTGCAACCCCTCTCTCTCACTGGCTCTCGAATTGGCGCCATAACTCCATGGCTCCATGTGGTCTCGTGACGCAAAAGAGGCGAAAAGGGGTTGAAATTTTACAAAATTCACAAGCTCAAATTAAATATTTATGCCGTTCCCATTCACTGCAATACCCCAAACCACCCATTGCAAGAGCTCTCCCCAGCAGTGGTGTTTCTTTTTGCGTTCTACCACCCACCTACCCTACCCTCCTAACCCGCCCTAAGGGAGGGGTGGTGTGAGTTAGAAAAAAGAGCACTACAATTGGATGGATCGATTGCACCGCACTGGTGAAACGTTCTGCACGCGATTTTTCAAAATGAGAGTGAGAGAGTGGAATGGAGAGCGATGAGACGCCAGCTGAAGGTGCCCAGAACACACCATTCGTACCCCATCCCATCTACTAATTCAATTGCTCACAAAACCATCCCGGATCTCGGAGCCTTGTTTTGTGAAAATTTCCCTGAATTTTCCATACCCCTTTCGCCACATTTTCCGAGAATTTACGTGAAGTTGAGCTTCCACACAACCTGTCTTGCATGCTAAAGGCATTGAACCCTCGCAGAAGCTCTCCCTTACTGCGGGAGACAGGGGGAAATGGGGAAAGCAATGTAGACAGCAATTCTTGAAATTTATGTCTATAGCGTTTTACTTGGATATTTTCATTTAGAAATTTTGTTACGGAATGAAGTTCTTGTTTCTTTTTTGCAAAACTGGGTTAGTGTTCTAATTAAATATGCTATTTTGTATTCAATAATGTAATCTATTGCATGGAGTTCTTTTTATTAATCTGCAAAAATTCAGCAGAGAAATATGCAGAATGAATCACGTTTTTAAAAAAAAATCCTATTTTAGAAAGAATTTCTTATTTGTTTAAAATATTCGTGAATTATGGGAGAGTGTCTGAGAAAAGTGATGAAGATAAATACGAAAATATGAGTTAAGAAAGGGTTAAAAGGCCTTAAGTTTTATTTATTAATTTTTATTGAGAATTTTGAGAAATAAAAAATATCTGCAGAATAAAGGTAGATCGTTAGTTTTCTTCTTGAAGGTTAAAGACATAATCTTAAGTATTTCAATTTTATTGAAGTTTTATTTACTCAAAGGATATTGATTAACCCTTGGAGGATTTTGCTGGTCTCCGTGGCCAATTTTACATTTTTTAAATCGTCACAGAGTAAAATCTTCTAAACATATCCATTACTTCAAGATCGTCGAAAGAAAATTTGGAAAAATAATTTCTTTTGAGAATATTAACCTTGATCCTCCAGTGTTAAGGTTAAATTTTGAACAATTCTTAAAGTATCTGCAGAGAAAATCTGGATTCATTATCAAATGTAGAGAATATCTGCAGAAAATAAATAAAAAATTCGTTTTTTTCAGTTGTAGCTTTTGTACAAGTTGCAGTAAATTCTCAATATCGTGCTTAATCTTTAAGCAGACCATATACCATCTTCATAGCCCCATGGAGAAGGTTTTTATACTTCTTCCTCATACATCCCCTTCTTCTTACAATATTTCTGTGCAATTTGGTCCCATTTCCCTCCACACTGTGACCTCTGTGTGGAAGAAAATAATTGCAATGACGCTCACAACTGAATTATTAACGAGATCGACACGAATGTGAGTGTTTCTTCATCTTCCTTTCTCACGGATGGTGGTACTGTACTGTAACTACACATAATATGAAAAATAAATTCAATTCCATTTTCCCTTTATGCGTGCTATGCATCCATTTTGCGCTGAGAAGAAAGTCCCCGCACATGTAGCATATCCATGCGGAAGCTGTAAAATGAGCATTGGATGCGATATTGAGGCGAAAATCAAGAGCATGTTTGGTATCCATTTTTGGCAACATCTGCAAAGGACGAGAGACAACTTTAATGGCGATCGAGGGGGTTTGGGAAGTGTCTCATTTATTATGAATTATCCCAATGGCTGCTACATTGAGCGGTGGTGGTGGATGGGGGTTGATGGTGGGTACATACAACGCCCCCGGGAGGTAAGGTATGCCACTCCGCAATTTTATATCATCCCTCCAAGGAGATTGAGGGCGTACTCTACACACATTTTCCCGGGGTGGAAAAACGTGAAATTCACATGAAAAGCAAATAAAAACACAAACTACACTGCAGCAATTGGCGAAAGGCAAAATGACGCCTTCGCAATTCTTACACGCCAAAAAAGCCAGCGTGGGTGGCGGAAGAAAATAACACCCCGGAGTCTCGAGAGGGACCACCATCGAGGGTGAAATAAAAGAAATTGCTTGATAAATATTCAATGGAATTGAGATGTGCATAGAAGGAGCAAATGAGAGAAGGTTTCAGGTTCCTTGCCGGAATATTTCTCTCCTTAAGAAAATTCCTTTTTCTTTTTCATTTTCTCGAATTCAAATTTAGTTATTTTTATTTTTCCAATATAGGAATTTAGTTTGATGCGAAAATTACAAAAATTGATAAGAGAATTTAAAGAAGAAAAGTCATAAGAAAAACATATTGCAGAAATTTTCATTGAACATTATATAGTTAATGTTGAACATAAACTTTAAATAATTTTTTAGGTAAAAATATTAAAATCTTTTCTAAAGTTTGATACTTCTTTTCTAACGTTTGACGATTTTTTATTGTAAAATTAAACGTGTTTAAATGATCGTTAAAACTTACTTTGGGAAATGTCAAAGATTTGCAAGCCGTTTGATTAGTTTTCAACGTCTTCAAAGTTTAAAAAAAAATCAAATATTGGGCCTTATTCAGCGACCAAGAAACCCTTGAAATCTTTGAATTTTGTACTGAAATTTCAAGATTTTAAGCGAATTTCAAGGGTTTCTTGGTCGCTGAATTAGGCCCATTATTTTTAGATTTCCAGCTTAGAAATGTGTTTAATTTGACATTAATATGACAGTTATATGAAAATTTGAATCTGAAGCCGTTATTACTGTTTAATGCGTTCATTGAAAATTATTTCAAATCACACCTCTACTCTCCTATTTTATTTACATTTTCAAGATTATTAAAGAAAAAAAATAAAAACTATGTTTTTTTAATCCACTGAAGGAGGATATTTCTCCTAAATATGTATATATCCAAAAGACTCTTCATCACGTTTAGCAATGTCTCTGAGTGCTAACAATTTAGGGGTCCGGAAGTGCCGCCAGAACGGAAGGCAGAGGGACACAAAAAAATTGATGGTTTCACTTGGAGGTGAATCCCCAAAATAGGGTCGAATAGAGAGCACAAAAAAGCCTCTTCCACACACACAAAAAAACCACCCCCTGCCCCTTCCTCGCAGCGTCTTGGTGGAAAGTGGGTGACAATGTGAGGTCACGGGGAGTTTGAGAATGAATAAGTCTGACAATTTTATCCTCTTCCACTCCTTTTTCCGGTCGTGGAGTGAAGAATTTTTTACGACTTGTAATCAATAAATCATTTTGCTGACATTAAACCACGTCGATTGGGGGGTGTGGGTATGTGTCGAGTTTTTTTTGCCATGGATGACGGGGGCGGGTGGATGATTTTCTTGAAAAAGCCACAGAAAGCTCCCCGAAAAGAGCGTCTCGTGTTTGTGTATTAAATCGAAATTTATTGTACATAAAAGTTTTATGTCAGTGGGATGCCTCCTCAATATATTTTTTGACCGAGTTTTTGGGGGGCGCAACGCTGATGTCACCACCAAAGATTCTCGCTCGCTCGCTTTATACTTTGGAATTTCCATATATAAGACAACGCCAATCTCACCCCCGCCATCGCCCTATCAAACCACCACCCACCCACCCCCATTGACTTGATCCCCACATTGAGAATTTTCCTAGTTATTTTAACTTTTATCTTATTCACCACTTTATATCATAAATCACTCGATTGTCTCACGTTTGGCTGGAGGTTTACCCAACCGTGTGTGTATGTGTGCGGAATTGTTGCGTGTATGATGCTCATTTTCCACCCATTTTCTTCCACAAGATAAGGAATTTCCACACAAAAAGAATGGAATGAGAAATACCTCATATGCGGTAAACGAAGAAGATAGAAAAAAGTGTCCCAATCAAATTATCGAATCACTTTCCACCACCCACTCATAGCACGAATTTTCCTCTTCAAATTTATTGCATAAAATTGCTAATGGGGTGCTTATTTTTGTAGGTAAATATTTTGGACATATTTTGATCTATTGGGGAGTTGTAGATGGTTCTGATTTCATTTTTCCGTGTTTATTTTTACTTTTAAAGGTTTTCTTTGCTGTAAATTTTTTGTCTGATGGCTACTGGATCAGACAACCATAAAAAAATCCGCCCAAAAAATATAGAAATTCTGACATAAAGTCGTTTATTTTTTTAAATTTTGCTCTTGAAACATATGCTTCATTAAAATCACTCCTAGTTTCCTTGATAAATAAATGTTCTAATGACTATCGATGAAAATCCTTAGAAAAATCCGTTCAATTAACAAAGAAATCCTGAATTTTTTTTTCATTTTATATATGAAACTTATGCATCATTGCTTCATTGAATTCTTTTAAGACCTTTTTAGTAGGTAAATAATCCATCTTATGCCTATGAGATGAAAAACCTAAAAAGAATTCATCAAATTAACAAAAAAAAATCTGTCAATAAAAATTCTTTCTCTTCATATTGTGAATGAAACATATGCTTTATTGCTTTTCATGAAAATATTTCCTGATTTTATTAATAAATAAGTTCCATCTTATGACTAGACGATGAAAAACCTAATAATTCATCAAATTAACATAGAAATTCTGAGAATAAAAATACCTTCCTTTCATTTTATACATGAAACATGCATCAATGCTTCAGATGTTGATCTTTTAAAATTATATTTGAAAATCCCAAAAGAATGTCAAAATGACGTATTATTCTGGAAGTTCTGGAACGAGAATTGAACATTTATTCTGACAATTTTTTAGTATGTAAAAAATAAGGTACAGAATTAGGGGCTTATACATGGATGCAGCATAAGCTGACAATCTGTATTTTATGACTTTCTTCTGTAATATGCTTCATGATTACCTTCAAATTTCTTTCTTCCCGAATGATCAACATAAAAATTACATATAATAGTCTACAATCATCAATAAAGCACTGATGCATTTGCTTCATGCACCGAAGTGCAAATTAAAGTGCAATAGGGGCGTGGCTAACAAAAGCCTATCTTTTAGATCCTTTATAAATTTTTCGGTATTGCGGTCCTACATAGGTCTCTTGACCTGAAGACCTTAGGGTTAGGGTGGGAAAAAAAAATAAAATAAATTTTTCTTGGGAGTTTTTTTTTTAAAAGATTCTCTATATCTTTTTTTTTTTTAACTTTTATGCATCTTTTAATAAAAAAAGAAAACAAGAGGGAATTAAAATGAATAAACTCCTTTTGAATTAAAAATTTTTTCACGCTTTAAATTCTTTAATTTCGTTCTTTTTGCTTCAATTTTCAAGACAATAAACTTTTCGGGTTACATTTATGCTCAGTCTATGTTACTTATGTAAATCTCTTACATTTCTGTGTGAGTAACCCCTAAGAGTTTCCTCAAGCATTTTGGTCAGTGTGTAGTTTGTTAAATAATCCCATTTGCTTAAAAAGTAGATTTTCCTCGCATCTCACCTCTTTGCATGTGCGGGGTTATACCAACTAACCTGCCACAGAATCGACCTCCGTCTCCCCTGGAACATGAACAGGGGATAATTGGAGAGAAAATTCAAAGGGATGAACTTCGTAAAAGGGGTGAGTTTGATGTAAAGAAGTTGATGTACTTTCATGAGTACCACAGTGATCCACCGCACATACACACACAGAGGGAGTGAAGAGGGTGTGGATCACTTTGAGGGGTGGTTTTTGGCAAAATAATAAAAAAGTCGTAAAAAATGTTCAATGCGGTGAATTTTCTCTCCTCCACCAACCCCCTCGTGGTGGCAGCGAAACTTAAATATATTCCAAACATTACAATATTATTATTTTTATTGCTTTTATTGTTGAATGCTCCCCACGCAAAGGGGTTGTGTGGTACCATGTTTAAGGGATGTTATATGAAATTCTCATCGTTTTAGCAAATTTGTCGTCTTGCCCTTCCACAACCCCCACCCACCCACAACCACCCGTAAGCACGTGCAATGCAGAGACATTCAAATATTTATCCAAGACAGAATGTATGTTTGAAAGAAAGAAGGAAATAAAATCCACTTTTGGGGTTTGCAGGATGTTTCAGGGTTGAATTTTATGAGGTTTCGAGTTGGGCGAAGGAGCAAAGTGAGAGAGTACGGAAAAAAAGCCACAAATTCGAGAGTCATACACTCAAAATAATTCAGGTGAGCGCTACATAAAATTCAGAGTACCATGAAAACGTGATAGGAGGGTTACTGCACAAGCCCACATACATTTCAACCCCTTCGTGTTACCCCACAAAGGGGGTGGTTGAAGGTGGGAAAGGGGTGTGAGAGGAAATGTGAATTGTGTGGCACAATTGAGGGAAGAAATGCGGAAAAGATGATCCACTGTGTGGCAAAAAGGAAGTGCTGGTAGAACAATGAGACTATTCCTAAGCCATCATTAAGAATTGAGGCGTATACTGCTGAATCAGTTCCACAGTAGAAAACTTTCTCATAAGAAAAATTTTCTCAAAGGAACTTTCTCTCTACGAAAAGAAACTTCCACTTTAGCTGTGAGAATTTCACAAATTTTCTCTGCAGCTGAAGAAAAATTAGAACTTTTGCTCCATTTTTTTCTCTAAGAATTCTTTAAGAAATAAGAAAACATTTCTTGAACAAATTTATGCACTTATGTTGCATAAAAGACATGTATGACATTAAAACCAATTTGTTATTTTTGACATAAACCAAAAAAGACAATAAATCAGCTAAATTAGATGATTTTTCACAAAATTCTCATTCTGGATTCGCTCCAAACATCCCCATGAAGTCTCATAAAAAAGAAACTTTTGCAAAGAAAAAAAATTAGAAAAGTTTGCAAAAAGTGTTTAAAAAAAAGTATTTGAAAAGTTTTCCTTATTTATTGAATGGATTTCTTTCGAAGGATTTATGAGATTTTTAAAACAATTTATTGATTTCGGTAACAATTCATTTAGGATTTCGATTTAAAAATGAGGAAAGTGGAGCAAAGTTGGTAAGTTTCTGAATAATTACCGCTGATTTGCTAATTTTTGTATATTTAGTAAGTTCGGAAGGATTTTATTATTGATTTTGAGAGCTTTAAAATTAAGTAAAGAGTTTTAAATTCTACGAAAATCGGATAGATTCGGTTAAATAAACGGTTTTAGAACTTTTTAATGGTTAATTTCAGGATTTTTGATTAAGAATTGATTTTTCTGCGGAATTGTAAGGTCAGAATGCGAAAATTTTTTAGGGTTAGTTTTTTAATTATAAAACTTTTTTTTTATAATTATTGAAAGAAAACAGTTTTTTTAAAACTTTAGAACAAACGAAGCTTTGCTACATTAAATATGGCATTCAGAAAGTAATTTTTATATTAAAAAAAAGTCTGTGGGGGTCAAAAGCGTCATGATATTTTAAACCCCTTAACATTGACTAAAGAACTCATTTCATGATCTTTTTTAGTCAATTGCCAAGCGCTAATTCCGAATTTCTAAACAGATTTTCGTTATCTTTAACCGTTTTTCCTGCCCAACTATTCTTAATAAATACACAGCGTGGGGCAAAAGTATTCAATAAGAATTTAAAGCGTTCCTTTAACGGAAATTCATAAAAAAAGCTCTTTAGGCAAAATTATTTGAATACAAACTACATTTTTGAGGCATTTTCTTAGCATTTAAGAAAATCAGGTTTTCCCGTATTTTCCTAATTTAATTTTCACAAATATTTCAAAGAAAAAATTTCCCTAAACTCTTGCAAAATTAAATGGATATCCAGTGCAAAACAAATGTCTGGGAATTTCTCAGTGAATGCTGACAAATAGGGCTATCAGTGTAACAAATGAATGGTTCTGTGTTAATTCGGTTGAAAACTCAATCGATTGCATTCCCCAAAAACACCCACACTAACTGTCCCCCCACACACACACACACACACACAGGCACACTCACCAGGCACCAGGAAGTGAATGGTGCCATTGGGTGGGTGGGAAAAGTGAGACACATCAAGCTTTCCCGGGGCAGTGTAGACATCAAAAGCCGACCCCATTAAGGTGAAATCCCACCAATGAAATTAAACAGATTAACCCCGATAATATTCCCATAAACGCGCCGGGGTGTTTAATTTTAATGAAATTTCCCCGAGAGATTAGGGGGGTCTTTAGCCGCGGTCCCAGGCTCAATTTAACTGGGTTATGTTTTTTTTTTGCAAATAGAACTTTTGACAGAGTATCAACTCTTTTAGAATTTTTGGGGGTTCTTTTTGGGCTTCTAGTGAGCTATGTAGTCGATGGATTAGGGGGTTTGTAATTCTGAAAGTTTTATTTGTTTTTTTTTTTTAAACTCCTTTTAGGCTTCTTTGAAGGGTTTTTATTTGTATGAGTCTTAAGTTTCTTGTGATAGAGTTTGTGCTTTGGTTAAAGCGATAAAGCTTATGCTGTGTCGATCCTTTGATATTCCTTAAAAGCTCGTTTGTTAGGCTTCATTGAAAGATATTTTTCGAATCAGCATTAAGCTGCTTATGATTGAGCTTCTTACTTGATACCCAAAAGAAGCTATTTGTATGCTTATTTGAGAGATTTTTTGTGTAAATCTTAAGCTTCTTGTGATAGAGCTTGTGCCTTGGTTGATGCCCCGGCATTGTAATAATTTTCAAGCGATAAATCTTATGCTATGCTCGATCCTCTGACATTCTTCAAAAGTTTTTTTTAAAGGTTCATTTGAAAGTTCTTTTCGCGTAATTTTTAAGCTGTTTATAATTTTGCTTCTTGGTTGATACCGGAGCACTCTTTCAAAGTTCTTTTTAGGCTACTTTGGAAGGAAATTTTGTATGAATCTTAAGCTGCTTCCGATAGAGCTTGTGCCTTGGTTAATCCCCCGGCCATATAATAATTTTTAAGAGATAAAGCATATGCTGCGCTCGAGCCTCTGACATTTCTAAAAGCTTTTTGTAGGTTTTTTTTGAAAGTTTATTCAGTATAAACTCTAAGCTTTCTGTGAAGCTTCTTGGTTGATCCTCCAATATTCTTAAAAAGCTTTTTTCAGGCTTTTTTGAATTTTTTTGTAGAAGTATTATTTTTTTGCGATAAAGCTTGTGCTGTGGTTGGTACAGCCATATTTCAATAATTTATAAGCCTTAAAGCTTAAGCTGTGCCGATCCTTTGACAATTTCCTTAAAAGCTCTTTTTAGGTTTCTTTCAAAGTAATTTTGGCATGAGTCTTAAGCTGCTTGCGATAGAGCTTGTGTCTGGGTAGTCCTTCGATATTCAATGCAGTCTATTGAGGCTTTGCTGTGTGCAGCAGCAACAACCCTTGCCCTTAATAAAGCAATTTTGGCAAACAACAAGAACGTATAGAAGGGGAGGGTGGAAAAAAAGCTTGATCGAAAACAGACGTTAGACACACCGCTTGGAGCTTTTAATAATTGAAGATTTTCCAGGGAAAAAGTGACATCTGATTAATGCCTCCGTGCCACCGTGACGATCATCCGTCTCGGCGAGCAGGGCAATTTTTTCCCCTTGTGCAGCTTCGCACCACCCCGTGGCGACAATAAACAGCGACGTGCGAATGATTTATGGTGGGTCCGGCGTAAAAATGTGCAGCGCATATGTCATCAGTTTCGGGGAGCTTTTTTAGCGGGCAGCAAAAAAGGGAGGGATGGGTGGGGGCTATTCGCCGTAGGGGCAGCTACACCGGGAGCGGGTCATTCATTTATTTAGTGTAACGCAGCACCAACCGGCAGTGGCAAATGCGAAATCACCAAATTGGTGGGTTTCCGCCTGTCGCACAAACCACCCACCCCGTCAGCCCCCTCTGTGGGGCACCCCCACGTGGTGAATTACATTTTAGTGACACATAATGTCCCATTGATAGTGTCATTAATTTTTGATGAAAAATAAATTGTGCAGTTAATCGGAAACGATACTGTGCTGAAATAATCATAAATCACGGAGACGATGTGACTCGCATTGTTTGCACAGGGGTTGGGCTCTATTTTTTCGCGTGTGTGTGGTGGAACAAGGGGGCACAGCCACCAAACCCCCTTTTGGCAAATTTTTGGGGGCTTCATGCAATTTTGTCGCATTTAATCTCACATTGTGCAACAACATATTGTTTGTTATTTAATGTGTGTGATGGCGGATTTGCGATGGGGACGTATTATGAGCAAAATTAAATATTTTCACAAAATGAAAGTCAGTGTGGAATTTTTTGTAGGTAGCAAAAAAGGACGTGCAAAAGGGTGGTGAATGTATTTTGCCATAATGAACCACACAGATATTAAATGAAAGGGAGCTTTTACGTGTGAGAGAGCTTTTGCAGAGTGTCAAAAATTTATCAAAAAATGCGTTAAAAAAAGTTTGTCATTTATGTTATACCAACTATCTGAAAAGAATTTCTCTTTTATGGTGGAATTTTATTTATTTTTTAATAAAAAAATCAATCTCAGCCTTAATAATGAAGTTAAAACGATAAAAAAGCTTTTTTATTATGTAAAAGATCGATTGAAAATTATACAGAATGCCTTTTAATGTCAAAATTTGATTTTGAATCCAGGTAAAAAGGTTATTTTGAAAATAAATAAAAAATAAACAAAACTCTTCAACAATATCTTTAGATTTTTTTTTACATTTTAGCTTTTGTTGGGAGATGTTCTATCTTTAATTTCCGTCTAAATAAGGCCTAACATAGAACTTTTTGTGTTATTTTTTTTACGTTTGACATTTATGTTTCTTGAGTTTGACATTTCACATTTGACGTTTCCTTTTTAACACATGACGTTTAATTAAACGACAGAAATTTGTAATGTTTGACATTTAACAATTGATGTGATATTTAATTAAAGACAGATAATTTTATCGTTTGATATTTCTTATTCATTTGACATTTTCTAACGTTTGACGTTTCATTTAAAAAATCGTCGTTTACTTCTAACGTTTATCTTTTTAAGCGTATTTTAGCATAAAAGAAATTTATTTTGACTTTTGAAAAGAAATCTCAAAATTTCGTGAAAAACTAGAGGGTGTTGAATCATCAAAAAACACCCTATCTCGTTACACCCCTCTCCCCTATTTCGAAAGGTTTTTAATAGAGAAATGTATACAGAAACATTTTTCTATAAAGGATTAAATTAGAAGAAATTGATTGTCTAAAAATAATTTAAACGAATATGAAGAATGGATCAGACTTTAAAAAAATCTTCCATTTTAATTGATTTATCATTGGATTTTGTGACATTTGTGGCTGAATGTGAATGATTGAATGAACTTATGCGATATATTTCTTAATCCTCTTGAGTTCTCTTCAATCTCCATGGAGATACTTTGAAGATTTCTCACATTAATACTACCCCCTACAGCCCACCCCCTTGTGAAATTTGTATATAATAATTTTGATGAATCACAAGTGGGCGCCACAGGGGTCGTGATATGACAGAATGTTATGAGAAATTATCGAATTGTAATCTCGATTTGTGAGAATTCCGTCAATCACATGGCAGACAAAGTGAAATTACGTATTATCTCTCTTCAGCAATTCCACCCCCCGTATGCTAAAGATGCTGATATGCGCTCACAGGTGGATTGAGGATCAAATTCACCGCCCACCCCCTACAAAACAAAAACCCCCCATTCCTTTTCCGTTGGAAACGCGCGAAAGTGAGTTGGAATTAAATTCAACTCTGTCGTCACTTTCCGTGTGTTTTGTAATCAAGTAGAGACTAAAATACAAAAGAGTCCAAAATGGAGGGAGGGAGGGGAGTTTGTATGATCCTACATTTTGCGAATGGGGGCGGGGGTGGAATTCCTCCCCAATTTTGTGTATTGTATGTATCCCATCCAAGTTGATTATTTCATTTTGCAACACACAAAACTGAAAAGCAAAGCCACAAATTTCGAGACTCACCCCCCAACTACCCCTCGCAAACGCTGCTCTGCAGCTCCCCTTACCCTGAATAAAAGTGATCCAAAGCGGGGGTGCAGACGTGGGTGTGCGGAGGCAACTCTCTGTGGGGGTGTGTGATGAATGAAAATGAACAAATGAGAAAATCAACTAATACACATTTTCACACAATAGAGAAATGAGGAAAATTATTTGTACATTTATTCAAGACACATAGCATTTTGTGAGAGAGATAGAAATTATAAAAGCTTGCGGTGGAACATTCAACACGGATTCACATGAGAAAACAATATTCGCTCAAATATAATTTTTCGACGTGAAATGTGAACATGATTTTCTGCCTGCACTATGCAGAATTTTCATCACCCTTTCCTCATTTTATTCTCACTCTCTCTCTCTCTCTCTCTCTCTTTGAAAAAAAAGGGATGTGTCGCTCTCAAAGCTTTCAAAGCAACAAAATTAACTTTCAAACAAGCACAAAGGTTAATCAAAGAATAGAATTTAATTTTTTTTTAAATAAATTTTGGTTTGTGACATTGAAAAATTACTTTAAGAATTGCAAGAAAAAATCTCACAACTATTTTTTTTTTGACTTTCCAGCGATATTTTGATCAAGGAATTTATTAATTTTTAGTCCTTTTGTAGAAAAATTTCACCAAAACTGAAAGATAATTGAAAGTATTTTAATTAAATTCGATATTTTAGATTAATAATTGATTATTTGAGCGATTTATAGTCATTTTTGGGCGAGCTTTAGACGTGTTTTAGAGCAAGAATTTTTTTTAAAGACTGTGTAGAGTGTGAGGAATTGTTGAATCAAAGCGCAGTCAATTAAATGAAAAATTTAATTCTTGCTTAATGAGCGACGTTTCGCTATTATATAAAAATAGCATCCTCATGCTCTGGAAGGAAAATCAATCACACAAATTTTCTTTTAAAAAAATTACAAATATTTTTGTTAAAAATTTAAATTTAATTTTTAAATTCTAAATTAGTTCTTGACTAGCTTTGAGCCAATAGATAAAAAAAAAATAAAACGACATTTAAAGTCTTTGCTCAAATAATAAAATAAGAATTAACTTTTTGAATTTAATTAAAACATTTTTAAATTTTTAACGATTTAATTAACAATTTCTATAAACTCAAAAAATATATAAGTAAATAAAAGGAATTTATAAAATATATTTTCCTTTCTTATGAGATTATGTGCAGTTTCAGCCCTTCCCACGCCATGAAATTGAGAAATTTCTTTGCAATCCATTGAGGAATCCACCCCAAAAAAAGACGAAGAAAATGCCCCCCAAATTGGAATGTTTTCCGGAAAACATCCCCATTGTGCTCCTCAAGAGTGCAATTTGATTAACCTTCCACCCACACCCTCTGGATGAATGGTGGGTAAAATTTTCCAATGAAATTCTCCCCTCTCGTTGGAACTTTCCGCCCCCCACAAAAGGATCATCTCCCAATGGGCTAGAGGAGCCATATGCATGACAATATTTGCCCGGGGAGGGTATATGCGGAAAAAGAAAGGCAAGTGGGATTCACCGAGGGATGGAATGCAATGGACGGAGCCGTCTCTATGCGGTGTAGCCTAAGCTTCAGTGAGCAATCATTGTTATGGAGAAAATGCGATGCTGTGGAAATTTATTTTGTCGTCTTGAGATTTTTCACTCAGCAGCTTCGCTCCACTCACAGAGATGTCATTTCAAGTGCCGTGTGGTATTTTCATTTGTCAATTTTTACCCGCCTCAGGGGACAAAAGCACTGTGAAATGCTTTCCCTCACGGTTGCACCATCAACCCATCCTGCCACCCCCTCTTTTATCCATCGAAGAAAACCAAAAAGGGGTTGGATTGAAGGAGGAAATTTCGATGGATGTCCCCGATTGCCATTTTATGTAATTGAACCGAAAACGTCATTGAACGCACCAAGCTCAGTAGCATCCTTCCTGCTTCGTCAATTCTGTTAAAAGAAAATGAAAGACCCACTCCCAGTACAACCCCGGCAGAAGGATGCTTTTCTGTGGTCGATGATGTGAATCATCCATGAGTCACCTCTTATGTGCTTTTGCAAGAGCTTTGAACGATGAATCACTTTGCTATTTTTGGGGACTTAAAAGTGGTTTTTGGACGGGAGGAAGGTAAAATTATTCATGAACCTCTAAAGAAGCTTTTTGAGGGTTAGTTTTCTTTAGGAATATTTGAAGGTTTAATGGTTAACAATTTATGCGAATAACTTTGTGAAGGAGTTGCAATATTTTCTAAATTTTATTTCCAACTTATTTAGGTTGATTTTTTTTCATTTTTTATTTGTTTTGGGGACACTTTTGCGCAATTTTTCCTCTATGTATGCTCTATAGCGACAAAAAAGCTCAAAAAGCTCAAAAAGCTCTTTATAAATAGATACTTAGATAGATAGATGAATAAATGTTTTCAGATAAACCTTTTATATCTGTGTTTGATCTTATTGAAAAAATGAATTTACAAAATCGGTTTAAAACTAGGTTTTAACGGTTTTAAGCATAATTTCGATTTTTTTTAAAAATTGAAAGTCGTTGAGGGCAGCGGATGCTCCGCTTTGCTATGCCAGACATTTTTTTTCTGTTAAAAATGAATAAGAACTCTGGTTCAACTTGTCGGATTTAGATCAAATCGGATTCAAATGAAAGTTCTTAAAAAGATTTACAACTGTCTAATGAACTAGAAGTTCGAATAACGACTGCATGGTGCGCAAAAGTCATCTAATAGCCCAGAATAGTAGAAATTTATATTCTTCCGATTTTTATTATGTCTTTTCCCGATACTTCCATAAGTGGTTAGCTTAACCAGTCTATTTTCCTTTCAAAAATTTAAAAATTTCCCAATTTACGTGGAAATACGTCCGATTTTTCCTTCATCTGCAAAATCTATTTATTTTCTTTTGATATTATGGCGGGTGTATGTTTACCCAATCATGTACTTTTTTTACCCAAAGAGCCTTTCACATGGGGAATGGGATTTTACTCTTTCTCTCTCTCTCCACATACCCCCTTCTTTCCACACGTGTTGGATAGGGCAGGGGGGGGAGGGTTTTGGTTTAAAACAAATAGCCCATGTCTGAGGCTTGTTGCCAGCATTGGAATATTTTCCGCATCCACACTCGCAATTTTGCATTTTGCCCACACTTTTTTTTTCCAACCATCGTCGTTTTTCCCTATGTACATGTACTGCAAATCCCCGAACCATATGGTAAGCGTGCGCGCTATGGAGCAATTGTCAATATTTGATCAATTTGGAGGACTCGCAGTGAATTTTCTCTTGTGGCGTCCAACCCCATATACTTTCAGGTTCAATCAATCCGCAGTTGGAACACTGAATAAACGTCCAAGTATCACAGTATTGGAGTGGAAATTCATTCCATTGAAATTGATCACGAGGTGGGGGGGGGTGAGAGAGGGGAAAATTTAGCAGAGAAAAGCTTTAGGATTTACATTTTGGAATATATAATCCCATATGTAGACTCCAATTGAGGGAAAGTTCCAAAAATAATTGAATATAGGAAAAGAAATTCTATAGGATTTTTGTTAGGGTAAAAGTCGTTATATTTTAAATTGCAAAAATTTATATATTTTGTAGCTTTTAGGATTATTTAAAGATTTGTTTGACAATATATTTTTATAAAATAAATAAGCCAGAGTTTTATTAATATACATTGAAGTGGGATTTTTAAGGTTGATTTGAAATATCTTTTTAAAAGTATGAAACATGCACACAAATGTTTCACTGATTTAGAAGTAAAACATCATTGAAACTAGTACAGAAGTGATATAGTATGAAACACAAATTTAAAAGATTGAAACATCACAGTATACTGATCAAAGAAACATTAGCGGGCATGTTTTATACCTTTCGATAAATTATGATTGAAACAAATGTCTGATTTAACACATTATACAATTTTCTGTGGGTTTTGTGCAGCAAATGAAATGCCTTCAGATGTTTCTTTTTCAAAGAAATAATTTTCTTTTTCTTAGAAACAGTTCTTGATTATTTTTAAATTATTCTTCTGTATTACAAAAAAAAACCTTAGCTAAGAATTTCTGTCTCTTCCTTTAGTTCTTGTCATGGAGAAAACCATAAAGTTGTCGTGGGAGCTTTTTTTTTGCAGCCACAAGACAATCCGTGACTTTGTATTGATACAAAATGCACGATTATTAGGTAAAAGGGAAGTTTTCCAAGCACGAGAGCTTTTGCATACATATGTACAAAGCTCTAGCGCACAATCAAACAACATTTCCGTGTCAATTGCAACATAAATCGCAACTTTCAACTCAATTTTCTTGGGGATAAAATCTATGCTCTGCCCTCTGGGGGTGGGGGATGTTTTTTTTTTTCCTTTCAACTGTGGAAAATTGCTTTAGTCTCTCTCCCTTGGAATTTATCGGCATGGTGGGATTTTTTCTTGTTTTTTTTTCCTCCTGTATTTAATATGGATGTAATAGGGCTTTGCGATGCGATGTATGAGAGAAGAAGACAAGCCCAAGGGCTGTGAAGCGCGGGGGGTACGTGTATAGTGGTGAATTGTGAGGCATGAACGAGGAGCTTTTTCGGGGAAAGGCGACAGAGTGAGAAATGTAACTAGAAAATATGATATGAAGGGAATATTGTTGTCAGTGTGGAGGAGCAAAAAGTCGAGGAAGGAAATGAACAAATTCTCCCTTTTTGCGCTATCACTTCCACCCACTTTTGCGCTAAATTTTTTTTTGCTTCTTCCATTCGTTCTCTCTCTCTGTAATGCTGAAGGTCTGGGGGGATGGCCATTCACACTAATAAATAAGCATAAAATATGCGTTTTTATGTGCGAGAATTGCCCTCTTTCTGACTCTTCGCAAAATGTTAATTCCTTTTCCGCCACAATTCACTGGGAGACACGGGGAGCTTTTGAGCTCTGCATTATATATAAAATAGATATATGTATGCTGCATGGAAGCTTTCAGGGCTGATTTTTTTTAAAGCTCAAACTGCGGTATCTTCCACTACACCCACCTCATGGACTTTCATCATCATCATCATCATCCTCTGGAGCAGATCCCCTCAACGACGTATGGGGCAAAGAATGAAATAATTGAATGATGGAAAGTTGGTGGCAGTTTTTTTCTTCTTCTTCTCCCACTCACTACTCCCACTCACAGCCAGAGGGATGAATTTCTACCGCGAAAACATAGCATATAAACACAAAGTTCCAAGCAAAGTCCACAAGTATGAAGCAACAAAAGGGGAGAAAAGTCCAGACAGAGAAATCCTCAATTAGAGTTATTTGAGTCTCTTTTTTTTTCACAGAGCGCCAGCACAACTTTTTCCCTTGTCCACTGTGAGCTTTTTTGTGCTTCTTCGGAAGCTTTAAGAAAATTACATTGCTCTGGTCTATTCTAGGCTTTCCACTCCCCAATCAGGGCCTTGTAGGAAATTCAATCGCATTGAAATCTTTTTTTTTTTTTTTTGAGAAATTGCCGGTATAAGAAATTGGCGTAAAAATTGGGATTTTTAGAGAGAGAGAGAATAAAAAGAAAATTTTGAGAAAGGTTTTATTGTATAAAAAAAATTTAGAGATATAGAAAAAAAAAACATTTTGAGAAACCCAAAATCGTAAGAAATTCGTTTTCCTTTTTTAGAAACATAAAAAAAAAGTTCCGTCAAATGCTTTGTATTTTTCTAATCATTTTAAATGTCCAATAAACCAGTAAAAACATTCTCCGAAACCTTTAAAAAAATGTTCACGAAACATAAGAAACTCGAAAGAAATTTAAGAAGAATCCCAAAGAAAAATGTTCTGTCTAAATCCTAAAAAGCTCAAAATTTTTTAAGAATGTTTAAAGAAAGCCAGAAACATAAAAAAGTTATTAAAACTTATTGTGAAAAATCTAAAATCGTAAGAAATTCGATTTCCTTTTCAGAAACATAAAAAAGTTCCGTTAAACGCAACATTTCCTTGATTAAATAAAAGCTTCCCATAATGCTGTAAAAGCTTTCTTTAAAACCTCCAAAAAGGTTCACAAAACCGAAGAAACTTAATAAGGATCTAAAGAAAAACCAAAACCTTTAAAAAATAAATTCAGGAGAATTAATATATTCTTTTGGTCCTCAACGTATAAATTGCTTAGCCCCTTGGATGTCATATAATACTTTTGCTGGGAGCTCGTGATTTTCTTCCCATGGGGGTGAGAAAAGCCCCCAAATTCCCTCCTCTGGATCCCTCTTAAAGCTCTCCCCTTCCCCACAGTCATGTGCTGGCAGAAAAAAAAATCGTCAACACAACTTTAATCGGATTAATTTGAGAAATAGAAGCGCGCACGAGCTGCCAAAGGGGATGGAAATTTTCTGCTGAATCTCCCTTGGCAAATTTTTCTATGTGAAATTTTCAACCCCAACAATGGTCACAATTCTCCAGTGGGGCTGTGCTAAAAGAATTATTGCCATTTTATTTAGTCTCTCTCTCACTCTCTCTCCCCCAAATTCTCCCCTCCCCTTCCTCTTCCTGGCCCAATAAACTGAAGAGCTTTGTGTGGCATTTATCACTAAAATACGGAAGGTGGGTGTGAGGGTGGAAAAATGGCGATGAAACATTTTTGCAAGCACACTCTCCTCCCCCAACCCCCGAGTGACATTTCCCTCCGTGTTAGAAGCCCATTTTCTCTCCCTCGCACCCCCCAAATGTACTTTCTTATAGCCATTTCATAACCCCATCGTCTCATTCAGCTGTGTGCGAGCAAAAAGAGTATGGAATTCGAATTTTATGACATTTGCTCAAGTCATTAAAATTATGCAAATAACAAGAATCTCCGTGCATTAATTAATATTTTAATGCTCCTCTACATGACACACGACTATTAAGCGATGTTTTATTAAAAATTGACGACTTTGGCTATTTTCTCTTCTACATATTTCTTTTCTTTTCAAATTGCTTCGCGTGAATTTAAATTATTTGCACATCAATTTGCTTCGTTTAATGAGAATTTACAATGGGGGAGAAATGTTCAGGAAAAATAAATTGAAAAGGGAGGAAAAGTGTTGAAATATGTAGATTCTGCAGAAAATCTATGAGATTTATAGATTTTCTCCAGTGGAATGTCCTACAAAAATCCACATTTATTTCCTTGGCAAAATAAAATATTTCTTTTTTTTTATTCAATCAAAGATTACTTTTTCCTAATTTTAGCTCAATTTTAGCTCTGTCGGAGAAATTAAGCATTATTATTGGACTATTCTGTTATTTTCCTAGGAAATTCTTAGAATTTCTCCAGTGGAATGTCTTACAAAAATCCATATTTATATCTCTGACAATATAACTTTTCTAAATCAATTAAAAATTACTTTATTTGATACTTTTAACACAATTTCGCAATTCCAAAAGAAACTAAAACTACTATTTAACCTTTCTGCTATATTTATCTAAATTTCCTCGGAATTTCTCCAGTGGATTGTCTTACATAAACTCCACATTTATTTCCTTGGCAAAATAAAATATTTCTTTTTTTTTATTCAATAAAAGATCACCTTATTCCCTATTTAAGCTCAATTTTGTAGGAGAAAAGTAGCGTTATTATTGGACTATTCTGCTATTTTCCTAGGAAATTCCTAGAGTTTCTCCAGTGGATTGTCCTACAAAAACTCCACGTTTATTTCCTGGCCAAAATAAAATTCCTATTCAAGAATAAAATCCCTTTATCCACCACTTTAGCTCAATTTCCGCAATGACGGAAGTACCAATTGCAATTAAAATCCAACGAAAATAGCATGAGATGAATGCTACACCGGGTGTGGTGTGGAGTTGTGAGATGAAGTCAGAGGTAAAAGAAGCCACATATAGAGATTGCTATGAAGCAACGAGCGGGGGGTTGTGGGATTTGTGTTGGGGGCTGACACGTGCTGTCTGTGTAATGAAGAAAGCGTCTCTTCGTCGCGTATGAGAAAGTCGTGACTGGAATGTGAGATTGTCATTTTATTTTTGCCGACCAAAGGAGAAAATTCAACTTATTTCTATCATCATCGTACCCACCCTCATCTCCCACTCACACATTTCCTTATCACCCCATACAGAGGAGAGAAAAATCAACCTCTTCCCGGGGAAAGATTTCAAAGTTGAGATGGCTTTTAAGTTCTTCCCAACTTTTCCCATCCAAAAATACGATGCGGGAACACATTCCCACGAGGGGGTAAAGGTTAGATGACGTGGGTGGTACAAGATGAAAGCTCCGAGTGTCAGAGCAAAAGATGTTGGACGTCGTCCACAGGGAATGGTGTGGCATAGAAATAAAATAGAAAATTTAACTAATAATCCTTCTTTTTGTTGCAACGTTAATCTGCAAAAAAAATATATCATGGCGAATAGATGAAAAATCCACGTTTCTGAGTTAGATTTGGGGTGAAAAAAATGAACCAAAAAGTTAACTCTGAACTGTCTCTGTGTCCCCTGGCCTCGGTGGATTTTTTTTCACGTTCATCTCCAACGCATATCTGAACAAAACCTCGTTACCATTTTTTGATGAGATTCACACATTTCCATGTTTTTTTTTCACCATGAGCGGTAAGGGTTGTTCACTACTCTGAAAAAAATAGTTTGTATTTGAGTTTGTCAAAGTTTGTAACTCCCATACATTTATTAACAAACATGGAAGTGAAAAGGAGTCAAAGCCCTTTTTTGTCAAAGGAGATTACTTTTTAATCTCCAAGTTTGTTTTTTCAAAAAATAATACCCACGCTTGTAAAGGTTTGTAATTGTTTGTAAAAATTTGTATGAAAATCCGCATAGCTCCCGTTACAAACCTTAGCAAACTAGTACAAGATTGTTTATTTTATTTTGTATCTTTTAAAATAAAAGACATTCTTTTAAATGAGAATCAACAAAATTTATTCATTTTTTTATATCATTACAAAAATTTAATTACATACTGATTTTTCTCTGATGAATCCGCCACCGCGTATCATCGTCCATCCGTACGCCCCGTCGAATAATGCTGATCTGGAGATCTCTTCCAACATTTGTCAAATATCGGTTAGGGCGGGATGACTCCTTTTTTCTCAGCCTAAGGGTTTTGGGGGGCTTTTTGGGGATTCCGGCAATCTGCTACTTTCTTTATTCGCGGCGAAGTTTTACCAAATAGGTACTAGGTGCATTGATTAAAATAAAATTTAAGTCGCTATCCAAGGAATTTCTCAATCATCTCGTTATCTATAAATAAATAAAAATGATATTTAATTCGAGGATAATGCCATTCATGATTGAGGTTATCTTGAAATATCTTACCATTTAATAACTTAGATGCCCCAGGAACTCCAAACTGTACGTATAAGGTTGGGGAATCTTCACCAAATCAATAAAGATTTTACAAAATATACTTTTTATCGGTTTTTTTTACACTTTCCTTACTCGGCGTCCACTCTAATGAAAATTTAACAAAATAACAAACTTTATCAAAAAAGTTTGATAAAGCTTGTTAATGCACCTAAATAACAAACTTTGGAACAAACTTTATCAAAAATGTTTGTCAATGTTTGATTTTCTAAACAAACCAACATACAAACATGTTTGTAAAGTTTGTAGAAAGTTTGTTCTTCCAAATTTATCAAAATTTGTTTGCCAACATTTGTAAAATGTTTGTTAAAGTTTGTACTTTTTTGTATTTTTTCTTCAAATTACAAACATTTTACAACCAATTATCTCCAAATAACAAAAATGTTTGTTAAATTTCATTTTTACCTCCAAATTAATATCCTTTATCAAACTTTGACAAACCTCGCTACAAACTATTTTTTTCAGAGTACCCTCACCCTCTAGTACCGAAGAACCCCTCTGGGGAATTTTCCTCGGTGATGGAAGAGGAGAAATTAATGGATGAACAAAACAATTGTCACTGTTCGCCATTGATATTCTGCCAGAGAAACACGGGGCTCAACAAAAAATGTAGTGAGACTGAGCCCTGGGGGTACACACAACCCTCACCCCCCCCCCTCCGTCCGATTTGCGAGATTGAGCTACACCACCGCCCTCTGAATCACACGGAGAATGCCAATGGGATGCTTCAGGGTTTCACTGCACATCGAGGTAAAATTCGGTTGTGGCACCGAAAGACCCCGCACCAATTTAGATGCTTTTTGGAGATTTGTGATAAAACTGGGTGATTTCGGTGCCCCCAAAAGGTCCTCTATTTTCCACGAGGTGTACTGTACAAGACAAAAAATTGTCTCTTCATTTTTTCTCCCTCTCTATGTATAAGAGCATAATGCTGATGAAACAGACAATGAGATATTTATGAAAATTTATGCTGAAATAATGATCTTTGAATTTTTCAAATTAGATTGTTTAAAATAAAATTTTGAGGTGAATTTTTTGAACAAAATAGCATGTCTTTTAATGCTTTTATTAAGGCCATGGAGTAAGGGAAAAAGTTTGAAACAAAGCAAAGAAACATCAGCGCACGGAAGATTAAGTTAAACTAAACTGTTTTAACGGCTTTTGCTTTCAAATTACCAGCTTATGACAGTTTGTTTGTGCAATTCTAACATATGACGTTTTTCGCCTAACGTTTGATGCCCTTTTTTCAAAATTTTTACATTTTTCTTCAGTCAAATGACATTTCTGATCAGTTATTTGACATTTTTTTTACTGTCACGTTTGACATTTCTTTTTATCAATGTTTGACATTTATTTTTAAACATTTTAGTGAATATTTTTATTATTTGAAGTGCATTTTTCCAGCATTTGGCGTTTATTTTAACGTTTGATATTTAAAAATGGCTATATCGTTTGACGTTCTTTCTACAGTTTGACAATTGTATTTGACATTTCTTTTTGTAAAATTTGACTTTTATTTTTAACATTTTATTTCAACATTTAACATTTCTTTTCAAGTATTTTTATGATTTTTTCAGAACTTGATGTTTATTTTAACGATTGTCATTTAAAAGGTTAAAAAGTTGTTATAACGTTCAATGTTCTTTCTACCATTTGACAATCATATGTATTTGACATTTCTTCTTATAAAATTTGACATTTATTTTTAACTTTTTAATTCAACATTAAACATTTCTGCAATTTTTTTTCAGCATTTGACATTTATATTTTAACGTTTCACATTTATTTTAATATTTGATGTTTCTTTTCTAGAATTTGACATTTGTTCAGGCGTTTTTTCTTGTATATGAAGATTATTCTAACGTTTAAAAGTTGCTCTAACGCATGACAGTTTTCATCTAGAGTTTGACGTTTACATTTGACATTTATTTCAAAGTTTTAAGTCTGTTCTGACATTTGACATTTTTATATAATTTTTAAGAACTTGTTTAAAAGTTCTTTATCTAAATTTTCAGTTTCAAAATTTTTTTTTTGACCACAAAATAAACATCAAAAATCTCTAACTATTATTATTTATTCATAATCAAAAAAAGTGTCTTCAAATGTCATTAAGGATTAAGAATTTTCCCCCATTTGATACATTTTCCTTCCGCTTTATCTGTCTAAAAACAATTTTCTACGCATTCTTTTACTTTCTCAACGGCCAAATAATCGAACGGTTACACAAACCCTCATCAAAAGCAATCACAAAAAGAAATTCAAGAAAAGAAATAAATCAATAAAAAGGACTCAATCCTGTTGCAATGATTTGCCCCTTGTTTGCAAACATACCGAAGCATGTTATAAAACTGAGAGGGAGAGCGAAGTAAAACAGCAAAAAAAAGTAGCTGAAACTGCATGGTTGAGGACGATGGTACTGAATTTGTGGCAAAGTTCCTCGCGTTCATGGGAGGGTTGAGACAATACGGGGATGTATGTCCACCACCACATTTCGTGGGTAGGGGGCAAGCATGAATTGCAGCCCCTCGAGCTTTAGAGATGGAATATGCGACAAAAGTTGCCACCCTATTGTTGGGTAGCTAATGGAGGTGACTCTATTGTTACCCTCTCCCCCCCTCAGGACGACGAAAAAAGGGAGAAAGGGTGTATGTTGCCTCAATATGTAGTTAGTTGGATTCAATAGGTTTTTGTATTTTCTCAGCAGTTAATTTGCTCCATTTTCCAACCCCTCTCATGGCTTTTTTTTGCCTCAACTTTCAAGCTACCCCTTTGGGATCCATTTCCCTTCTCTTTGCTTGTTTTTTCTCTGCATGTTGCTCGATCTATTGGAATGATTGACATTCTGGGGAAAATTGTGATCACTTTTCACCCACAAAAAGGGATGTTTTAAGTGTTGTTTAGAGGATTTAAATTGAGAAAATTAGTACCTCCCTGAATGCTTTTCAATAGCTTTTAAGATTTTACAGATATTAAGGATTTCCTCGGAAAGAAACCGGAAGTTTATGAAGAGGTTGGTTTTATGTAAAATCTCCGGAAAATTTTGTGGAAATTAATACTTAAATACTTCGGGAATAATGCAACGGAATTAATCAGCTTGAATTGGTGGCTAAAATCCCGCAATGAATTTTCCCACACACACGGTGCGGGGAAATCATTGCATCGGACAAAGCCTCAACCTCCGCCCCGGGGGGTGTGGGGAAAGATGAGAAAATTTAGACCAGGGGCGGGCAAAAGAGCCACCTCGCAAACAATGAAATCTCATTTAAGGATCATCCATCAAAGTGTCGTCCATGGGAGTGAAATCACTCAATTACGTCACGGTGAACAACCCTTCCGCCTATTTGACTCTTTTCACCCCCTCCCACAAAGCCCCTTTTGCGTTTTATCGGGCCATGTACAAGTGGGGATCACTACGAGGGTGGAAGGGGGTTGGTGGGGGTGAATAGAGAGCAAAGGGGTGTGCAATGGCCCCGACAAAACACCCCAAAATGCATGCACACAAACACGGTGCAGAGTGCTCTATGAGGGCAATTTTCATACTGTATGACTAAACCTCACCTAAATCCCAGGGCGTATACCGGGTGAGCTTTTCACTCTCTCACTGTCACATCGGGAGCTTTTACGCCCCCATGCACAGCTTTTTCATTACAACAACACCCGACTTTCACCTCACTTTTCGTTTATTTTCCCTTTTGAAAAAAAAAAGGTTCTCAATGTAAGGATTAGCTTAAGTAGTCTCTTTTGGGATGTTTAAAGGCAGCCAAAAGGAAAGTCTTAACGTTGATCTATGAGTTTTCTTTTAAAGATACTTTTTAAAATGATTATTTAGGATATTCTCTATAAAGAGAAATTAAAAGTTTCTAAAGAAAAAAAGTTAAAATTCTCCTTTCCAAAAAATCTTTAGTGTGAGATAGAAAAAGGAGTTTATTCATTTTAGAGCTTTGTTGGTATCTTTAAACGAATACATAAATTAATTAAAAACTTACAACATTTAATATAACTTATGAATCTAATTTTAATGCTGTAAGCCAACTAAATAGTCATTTATTACGTTTCAGTCTTTTTCTACGTCAAAAAATGTCTGATATCATACTGATTTCGACTCATAAAAGCTCTTTAAAATGTTTTACATTGAAAAGGAAAAAAGTTCTTCATTGTAATATGTAAAATGTTGTATCAGTTTCACTGTGAGAATTTTCATTTAGAAAGAAAAGCATTTAATCTCAACCAATTTTCCAAGCGTTTTGTAAGTCTAGTGCGGAAACTCCTCCACGCAGAGAGTGGTGAGAGTGGTTTGGGAGGGGGGCTGAAAAGTGGTTCTTGAGTAAAAGGGTGTGTTTTTCATTGATAAACGAAGCACACCCTTTCAGCAATTTTCCACTGAATTACAACCTCTCAAATGCTATAAATTTTGGCATCAATTTTAATCAGAGAAACAGCGCAAAGTTCTCTGCAAAATAACGATGAGAATTAATTACAAGCAAAACTATGGATAAGTGCATTAAGTTAATTTGCTCAGTTGAAAGAATTTCATTGAAAGAGATTTTTTTTTCTTTCGCATTGATTGCTCGGCTTGTTTCTTTTTTATTCAGAGGATTTAGAGTGAGAAAAAAAGCTCCGGAAAAAAGCTCTCAAATGTTTAAAGAAAAAAAGGAATTTAGGGAAAAGGGCACGAGAAGTGAGAGAACGTATCTCTCTGCAAATATTTGAATTGAAATTTTCTCCTTTCGCGCAATGAAAATGCAAACAATGACGATCTTTCCATCGCGAGAGGACATTCCTTAAAGGGATATTGCTTGCCTTTTCCACCGAATTTGCTTTAGCAGAAGTTAATTTTCTCACCCCTCCAATGGGGACTTTTTCATCCCCTTGAAAGGGGGTTGATTTTCACTCGACAGAAGTGTGATTAAAATTAAGTTTCTCGTCTTTTTTTCCCCACTCCCCCCTGGCGAAACTTTCTCCTGTTTTCGGATTTTCAACGGGAATTTGGTTTTGAATAAATAAATTCCTTATCCGATGCCGGTACATAAGAAAAAGTCCCTCCGCTCCGTTTCAAACCCCCTTTTCGGGTGTTGCTTTCAACACTTTTCTTCCCAACATCACACCGCGTTTTTTCTCCTTCTTCTTCTTCACCCCTGGCGTCAGCCTTCTTCCACACAGCAGACACTGAAAATGGAGTGATTTACATTGAATTCATTCAACTCTCTCTCACCCCTCAAACCCCTTTTTACGCGCGGAGGTTTTCCTTTCACGCAGAGCGAGGTGCCAAAGTGAGGAAGTAATTTAAATTTAAAATCAGTTTTCTCCACCAATCTCTCGCGCATTTTTTTTCCTCCCTTATCTTTCGGCACTTTCTTTTATTCTTTTTTTTTCTTCCTCCCATTATGTGGATTTTTTGGCGGGAATTTGCAACCAAACATCCACGCACACACACAACATTCAAGAACATCTTAGAGCATACAAAAGAATCTCCCAAAAGAGGTCCTCGCACCATTGTTTGCACACAGAGAATCTTCCTTGAGGCAGCGTGGCGCTCAAATGGGAATTTCCGGTCAATTATGTAACAATGAGAATACCTCGCATCCTCCAAACAATCCATTTCTCATGCACAAAACATTCACAGTGATGAGGGAAAAAAAAGCAAAAATCCACGAGCCTTGCGTGGGATCTGCGGTGTAGCCCATTCCCATAAGCAAAAATGAAATTCAAGAAGAAAATACGATGAGACATTTAAATTCAAAAGGAGATACGCACGACCCTCTTTTCGATTTTTTTTCAGGCCCTTCTGCTTCTTTCTTGCTATCCCTCAAGACTCCCTAGTGACCTATTGCGAAGGCACCGAAGGGTATGGAATTGTGACCACACTGCATGAAGGGCAGAACGAAGGGAAATTCCATTGGAGGGGGTATGAATCCCAAAATTGGATGGTATGCAAATAGAAATGGAAATTTTCACCGACAAGGGACACTTTCGGAAATTATTCGATCAGAATCAGGTGATGGTCGGATACCTTCGAGGGACATGTTGGCCTGACCCACCTGATTTGCAATGAGATTTTCAAGAAAAGTCAATTAATTTAAATGTAACAGTCTCACCTTTAAGAAAAAGAAATTAACTTTGACATATTTTCTTCTCGTGGAATAATTATGAATTTACGTATTTTAAAGATTAAAATAAAAAGAATTGATGATTAGGGGGAAGCATAATCATAGCCTAAGTACAACAGGGCCGTGGTTTATGTTTTTTTTTTCAAAAGAATTTTTTCTTATTTCTTCGAAAATCAATTAAAAATTTCAAAAAAAAAGTCTGAATAAACTCCTTCTGTTCCTATTATTTTTTTTTTAAGGTCCTTTAATAAAAACTTGAAAAAAAAATAGAATTAATATTAAAAATTCTCGAATTACTTATTAATTTAATTATTAATCCCTTCACACATTGGGATATTAATCAACATATTAAACATTGATTAACCTATATACCTACATATATAAGTAACGACCTATACAAGAAAATTCCCCTTAATGAGAAAAAGCATTTTCCTTCGCAGCATCACAATGAAAAAATTCATGAAAATTGATTGCCATCCCCCATCAATTTGTGGGAGAAAATCCCTTTTGTTGAAGCATCTTCCTGGCAAGAGGAAAAACATTTTTTCTTCTTTTTGCCTCAAGAAAAAAAAAGGAATCTATATATCCGCATTGTATTCTATTTGTGTGTGAGAATTTACGGCTAACACCTCTAATTCATCCTCTTTTCTTGCAGTACCGCGGGGGGTGTACCGGTAGGAGTGGGAGGGTGGTATGAATTTTGGTAGGTGCCGCAAAAAAAAGGTAAATAAATATGGTGAAAGCCGAAAAGGATAATCCGAATTTTCCTCTTCGATATATGGTATTTTTTCCACCTTGGCTGTTATTCTTCGGCAATGGATTAAAAGACCACGAAGAGATGTTTTTTTTTCCACCTGGTTTGTGTGGCTCAAAAGAATTTATCTCATATTGTACTATATATAAACCAGAAAAAAATCATTAAATATCGAATGGGAGGAAGGAGTTTTTTTTTCTCACTGAATATTTACACCTCATCCTTCCTTTTTCAACGTATAAAAAGCACACAGAAATGAAATCCCGGCTGGCAATTTATGTGTGTGTCTGTGTGCGAGAAAGTTTTCTCTTTTTGTCTAAAAGTAAACATATAATTTTCTTTTAATTGAAATTTATTGCTTCGTATGCTGTTCAACATAAACACGAATTTATTCGATTTATCAGTGAAATACTTCGTGCACTTTTGAAACACATCCCCCACCCGCCTAATGTGCGCCCACAACACCCTCCACGAAAAGCTTCTCCTTCGTATATAGCATAATTTAGGGGAGAAAGTTCTCCAAATGCAATTCGTACGTAGTTTGGGGTGCTTAAATGAATTTGTTTTGTATACATATATTACATTTTAACTGTGATTCACAATGACTAGTTGGCTATATAATTTCGGTGTTTCTCAGCGATAAGAGTATTACATTTTCATGTCATATGGCTTGTTTTTCCCTCCATCTAATTGCTTCGCTATTTGAGAATTATTCTCCGTGAATTTCTTTTTCTTTCTTTCTTTTTTGAATCTCAAAATTTTCTTCCAGCGACGATTTGAATTTGCAAAATGAGGATAAATATATATGGATGTAGGTATATTTAAAATGGGGAATAAATGGGAAGTTCTTGGAATAAAGATGGCCTTCGGCGAGACACACAGACTGGTCGAGGAGGAATTTATTGCTGGGACTATTTGAAGGAAGTTTGTAAACATCAGAGAGTTACGATGCTCTAAAATCCACCCCTTTTCCCACATAGTGGTGTGTGTTCGATAATCTTGACCAAGGGTTGATGAATTCCATCCAGAAGGGAGCTTTCTTCCAATTTTTTAACGTTTGACAGTCCATTTTCTAACTATTCATATTTTTGACGTTTATTTTCGAACGTTGGAAGATTCTTTTTTAACGTTTTATGTTCATTGTGTTTTATTTCTGCAATGTGACCCCGGATCTAATTTTACTAACGTTTGATGTTCATTTCACAATCTATTTAAAATTTTTAACGTTTTTCGTAACGTTTAATGATTATTTTGTCACTTATAAAGTCTGATTTATCATTTTTAGCGTCTATCGTTGATTTTTCTAACGATTGATGATTATTTTCTACGATCTTAGACATTTGAAATATCAATTTAGAATTTCGACGTGCCTTTCAACGTCTGACGTTCATTATATAAGATTTCTAAAATTTGACGTTTCTTTTCAAATGTTTGAAGTATTTTTTTCTAATTATTGACATTTTTTTTTCAACTGTCAAAGTTTTTCTTAACGTCTGATTATTTTATTTCATTTCTGTAGTCCTTTTCACCATTTTAAGCATTTGTTGTGGATTTTTTTAACGTTTGAATTTGTTTTCTACCTTTTTAAACGTTCAACGTTTGCTTGAAGCTTTTTTTCTACTTTTTGACGTTTCTTTCTAACGTTTCAAATTTTTTTAAATTAAAATTTATTTTTCTACAAAACTCTTCCCTCCAAGATGTAATTTGAACACTTATCAGCCTCCTCTGTACTTGAGAAGAAGAGCCCATTTGGGAAGACACACAGGGAAGACACATTGAGAAGATTCTTGGGAAAATATCCTTGTGACGCCCATGAATTTAAGATGAAGGAGCTTCTCGTTAACCCCATCGAACGTCTTGTTTTCTCCCAGCAAGGAATCCCACCACCCCCAGTTCCCGCAAGGTATCCACACCGGAACCCCACCAAACCCCCGCCCCGAATGCAAACTCCCCAACCCAGTTAGATTTATGATGATCTTCTCATGCCGATGTCAATATAATGGTGATTGTGATTTATTGTCTTTCCACTGTCAAATTATTCAATTCATCCTCCTCTTTGCACCACGACGACATTTCCATTGGAAAACTCCTCGTTCCACCACGTAAAATTTTCTGCAGAGAATTTCGCTCCAATGTGCGATGGGTTTTGAATTTAACTGCCGCACATCGCAGCGATGTGGGATGTTTTTAATGTATTTCCAAACCGCTTGTTATACTTACTAAAATTAGCTGGGCGGGCGTGTTAAATTTAATGTGTCTTTCACGAAAGAAAAAAAATTTTGCGTCATTCACACAAACATCGGACCGACATCTTTTTCCATCGCTCATCGAGGTATTTGAGGCGCTAACAAAACCCATAATCACTTTATTTATGCTTCAAGTCAAATTTTCCATTTGCCGCGTGAAAATGTACCCATCACACCACTCTGGGGAGAAATATGCGGAAAGAGATGAAGCATGGAAAAATGTAATTGTATATAATATTGAAAGATTTTTATGTCTTGGGTCGAAATCAGCATGATATAAGACATAGAAAAATACAAAAAAAAAATTCAGAATTAGAATGATTTTAGTTAAAATTATTCTTCAAAATTATCATGAAATCAAACGTTTTTCAGGTCAAAAACTGAAAATTAGTTAAACGTCTAATGCGACACATTTTTAAGATAAAAAAAAACCTCTTTTTTTCTCCAGTCCGTAATTTTTTTGCTGGCTAATTTAACATATTCCCCACATTTTCTTTTTCCCCATACAAATTCACCATCTTTGATATCCCGTTTCGGTTGCGCACCACATTCAAATTAATATCTTCTTTATAAATATCCTGTCCAATTTTATTAAATTTAATTAAAATTCTCTTCTATCACTACATAAATCAAAAAAAAAATAACTTCATTAATCAATTTATATTGTTTTATTTTTATTTTCAAACTACGAACAACCCCATTCCCCATGAGAATAAATGTTATTTTTTTGTTATTACCACATGAATGTTGGGGACAGAATTAGGGGTTGGGATGGAGCCCCCTCAGTGTATTTGTGGGAGAGACAAAAGAGCATCCCCGCATGTTTGGCTGTGATGAAGAGGGTGGAGGGATGGTGTTAAAGCAGTAATTAAAGCTATACACTTTAGATAATGCAATTTCCCGTGCAGTCCCCGAAAATACTTCATATGAAAATTGAACTAATTGCAGAATTAAATTCATCATAATTTTCCACCCACACAGAACTCACTCTTTGCGAATTCCCAACAGACGCGCGCGGGGGTGGATAATAAATAAATATTGCCACCGTGGGGGTTTGAGGGAGCTTTTTCAACTTTAAACTTTCTCTGTGCATTTTGCAAATGATGACAAAGCTCTGTGGACAAATTTGTGCGCTCCGAATGGAGTTTCATCCACCCCCAGCGGCCCCCCCCCCCAGGGGACTCTGTGGTGCGGGGGGTGTGTCTGTGTGTTAGTGCGGAATTTTATGGGGAACAGTTTCATACACTCAAAATTCATTGCAAAACACTCACTGAAATTAAAATAGAGGCAAAATATTGACAAGGAAATTAATGTGATGCTCTTCTGTGTGATGAACATTTAGCTGTGTTTCTTTCAGACACAGCTTTTGTGTACCGAGCAAAATCGAAAGTCGTCAGATCGGGCTCAAACTTGGGATGAGCACGAATTAGGGTCCCCACATTCCAAAAAACGTATGCGCCAAAAAAATTTTTTTCCGGCCGGCCGTCCGTCCGGCCGTCCGTCCGTCCGGCCGTCCGGCCGGATCATAAACTTAAATTGCAAGAGAACGGTGATAGATAGAGACTTGCGGTAAACGGCAAAGTTTAAATATCGACCTGAAGAAATCCGATTATGAGGTCAAATCCACCCCCCCACCCCTCCGTCCGCCATTTTGAATAACCTCAAAATTTTGTTTTCACTATATCTCAGCCGCTATTATAGCTAGAGGGCTGAAATTTTGATATGTTGTAGGGGCCATCAAGACCTTTCCAACGATACCTCATTTTCGAAAATCGGTCAAGCCGTTTAGTCAATATGGCCGCCACAATTTTTCATCGAAAATCGACCATAACTCGAAAACGGCTTGACCGATTTTGATCAACCCGGGGTCAAATGAAAGATCTCAACAAACCCTACAACTCTCTAGAACATCAGAAGTTTCAAAAGTGACCGCTAGGGGGCCAAAAATCGAAAACAAAATTTTCGATTAGTTTTCGATGAATATCTCGAAAACGGCGACATAAATTTTTTTCATTTTTTGATATGTTGTAGCTGACCATATTATCTAGCTTCATGCCGAAAATGAAGAAAATCTATGGATCCGTTCTCGAGATATAGCCTTCCAAAGTTGGCATGTCATATCTCGGGTTCTACAAGTCCGATCTTGATCAACTCAAGCGCAAATGAAAGGTTTCGTGAAACCCTACAAATGTCTAGAACATTGCAACTTCGAGAAATGACCGCAAGAGGCGCTAAAATCGAAAACAAAGTTTTCGAAAATTTCGAACTCGAATTTTTCGAAAATGGCGACATAAATTTTTTTCATTTTTCGATATGTTATAGCTGACTTCAAGACCTTTCAAACAAAAAAAAATTTATGAAAATCTATGGATCCGTTCTCGAGATATGGCTTTCCAAACATTTCTTAGGGTATGACTTTTCAACTTTTCCCGACTTTGCGCGTATTTAAATTAATTCGCGTTTAGGTTTGCTCTCACAAAATTGGTACACTGAAAGAAACACAGCTCCCGTAAGCTTGGTCAGCTTACCAGTACATTTTCATTTAACATTCAAGAGGAAATTTTAGCTAATTGATGCTCTCGGGAAAAAAAAAACATTCCGCTGCCCTTTTTAAGGGGAAAAGGGAAATTGGTAGAGTTGGTATTTAATTTTTTCTTTATATTCTTCATGAAACAGTACAAAAGAAAGGGTTTTGGTGATTTACTCGTCGAAATCAGCATAGTATCAGACAGTTTGTGGCTTAAAAAATTATTTAAACTATAAAGAAGTCATTTAGCTAATTTTTATTCGTCGAAATTTGCATAAAATCAGTAATTTTTCAGCCCAAAACACTGAAGAAAATCATAAACTTAAAAAAAAAAGACATTTAAATGCTTTTTTATGTCGAAATCAGCATGATATGAGGCCGTTTATGATTTATTGAACAATTTCGCTTTCAGAGAAGATATTTATTTAATTTTTCTTATCTGTTTGAAATCAGACATTTTTCAGTTAAAAAAAAAACTGAGAAAAAATTCATTTCAAGACATTTAATTGATTTTATTCGTCGAAATCAGTACGATATCAGACACAATTCAATGTTCCCATGTATACTCTAATATTACTCAAAATGACTTCTCAGAATTCACATTAGAAACAAATATTTCCTCCAAATGAGAAAATTCGAAAATTCACCACAAAACAACGACGAGTGACGTCAGTGGGTAGTTTTCCCACGGAAAATCCCATCATTTTCCCGGGAGGAATTTTGTGGTGCGCAAAAATAATCTGCGAAAAGTGCCAAATCATTGTCAATGGGTGAGAAAACATGGCGAGAAATGAGTGCAAAAAGCTCAATTTTGTCTCACAATGTAATCCAGCCAAACACATGCAGAATTGTGTGAGCCCCTCTCTGTGTAATCCACCCCCCAAATACACATTGAATGTGCTTCTATAGGGGAATGGTGGAAAATTCATCCTTCCGCCCGTGATAGTGAAAATCGTGATACGAATGCATCATGCTTTTTTTTCTCGAAGGGGGATGGATGCGGGTGGGTGGATCGAGCTGAAGGAAAAGAGACTCCAATTGGAATTTTCTTTTCCTTACCGAAGGGTTTTTTTTTGGGGGGGTGGTTTAGCTGAGAAACAGACGGCACAGACGAGAATTTAGAGCACTGCGGGAGCTTGCGAGAGGCAACAAGAAAAAAAAACAAGCAACGAGGGTGAATATCGGGAACGCAGAGAGCGAAGCAAATGTATGGAATTGATGTTGTGACTGGAATCTGATTCGAATTCATGGGGAAAATCCCATCCCCTTCGTGAAAACTACCCCGTTGGTGCATAGAAAATGCAATTTTGAACGAAGAGAGAGAGGAGATTTCTTCGATGATATCGATTCCGAGTGCACCACTACGGGACAAAATTCCCCGCGCATTCTTTGCCCATCTTATGGGAGACTTTGGCAACAAAATCATTCTATATACATATATAATTCATATTATGCACCGTTGTGGAATTCTCTGTGGAAGATTGGATGGCTGGTTGGGGGTGGATTTTACAGGACTTATCAAAATCCTTGCCAGAAATTAATTTGTCAAAGGAAAACTGCAGAGATTTTCAACTTCAATCCGGGACATGCGGAGGCAGCATCTGTTTGCCAACAACCCCCGGGATGGGATTGAAAGTTTGCCAGGGAGATTGAATCTACAATTGCGAAGGATTTCTATTTTGGGGAGAAACTTTATAAAGGATAAATTCTAATTTCACCAATTGAACCAAGAGATGAATTGGATTGCATTAGATTGAGTTTGGAGACGGAATTTTAGCGCTAAAATTGAAGAAAAAAAATGGAAAATAAAACTTTTCAAGGAAATTCTTTCTATTTAGGAGATTTTTTAAGAAAAAACTTAAAATTTCTCAGGAAAAATTTAAGATTCTTGAGTTTTTTAAAGGGAAATTAAAGATTTCTTAAGTAAATCGAGCAAAATGGATATTTTTGATGATTTTTACAAATTCCGGTGCCACAAATCGATTAGAAAAAATCATCGAAAAATGTGCATTTAGCCCGATTCAGCCTGACTAAAGATATCTTAAGTTCTGCTTAAGAAAACTTAAAAATCTTAAATGTTTTTTTGAAAATCATAAGTTTTTTTCTTAAAGAATCTTAGGAAATATTATGAAAACTTAAGGCATTATTAAGAAAACATTAAGAACCTTAAGAAAACTTAAGTCATTCTTAAGGAATCTTAAGTTTGTCTGATTAGTGAATTTCACCCAAAGTTTGTGTAAATTCAAAAGAAAAATTGCATTGAATAATTTTCCATGGTAAAATATGTCTGATATTATGCTGCTTTCAACCCACAAAATCACAAATAAAAAATTCTCAGGAAATTTTCATTTCAAAGGAAATTAATTTTCCTCAAAATAATCTCTTGAACGCTCCTTTTTAACAGATTGTAGCATATGAAAAGCCAACTCTCTCTCTCTCTCTAAAATGATAATCTCCCTAAGAAATGCATCTATTATAATAAAATTATGTGGAAGTATCTTGTGGAACATTTTGGGGGAAATTTAATTTGATGCCTACACCCTCTCTAACCCCTCGCATGACCCTGCCCGAGACCCTGCCTCAATGAGTCCACTGTGTAAAGGAAATTTTCTTTTTTTCTTGCAATACATTAAGCATGATATTAGAGATCTCTGGAAGAATTTCTCTCTGGATCTCTCTCTGGCGTTGGATCCTACAATTTTTATTGCATCAATATATTTCGATTAAGAGCACCCCCGAAGGTATGTCTTAGGGGAGGGTGTACTTCTTCTCTTTTTTTTCTTCTTTCGTCCGTGGTGGTTGAAGCCGGAAAAGTCTCGTGTGGGGGTGTGGGGTGTTCGGTACAAGACATCACGCAGAGAAAATTATACCCACCACCGGAGAGATTCCAAAAGCATCCCCCGCAATACACTTAGACATTTTATGGCATTTTGGGCCTCGTTGGGTCTATGTGCGCGCGAAGGGGGGTGAATACATTAAGCCTCCACCCCACCCATTGAGATTTCCTCTTGGTGAAATTTTCTTTATATATCCAATGGCAGATTTAACTTACCTACGACGGAGGGTGAGACGCAGAGAAGGAAAAAAGTGGAGAAAATAACCCAGAGTCATAATTCAGATATATTAGTGATAAAGTGGATGTTTTCACCCCTCTGCAAAAATTTCCATCGTATGCGTACAAAACCCCGGGGATGTTGAATTCTAGTTTTTCACATTGAGCCCAAACTACAATCCCTACAAAAGGGAATGTGGTGTTGTCGCCCAGATGTTTTTAAGAAAAAAATATTCAGCCTTACCTGAAAAGAGAAGAAAAAAGAGATTTCGTTTTACAAATAAATACCACACAAAAAATCACTTTGATTTTGTATCCTCAACCATCCCCTAAGGGTTGAAGGGGGAGGACAATGCAAGAAAAAATGAAAGAAATATCATACACAACCCCTCAAGTCAATAAAATGGGAATCTTTTGAACGCTAAAGATGAAAAAATAAAATAAAACTTGAAAAGCTTCTCCCACAAAACGATCATTTTGCAAAAAGAGCTGAAATATAATTTTTAAGGGTGGTACGTACAAAATACTCATTGAAATTAAAAGATTTCACCCTCCATTGAAATTGAAATGATTCAAGAAGGGAAAAAAGAGCCAGCATCCAATAAAATAAACCCACAAATATCAACATTTTTATCACCTCTAAAAAACCAATAGAACCCACCCCCGCAGCCGCCCCTTAAAAGCGGCAAAATTTGACTGACTGCTGCATCTCCCTTCCACGTGTGTGTGACCTTTTATTGCCACCCCCCGTGCAACCCCCTCTGTGAAATATTCTCGCAGAATTGTCCCACTTCAATATTTCATGCAAATAAAAAATTCAATGGGTGGCTATTTTTGGAGACCTCCCACCCCCAGTGCGCAGAGAGGCACGACACTTTAATACTTTCTTCCGCATTTCACGTCACGATGTATTACAAATTGGGTGGAAAGACAAATTTATAGCAATACTCGATTTATTCATTGGTACTCGTAAAACTCACTTTTGCGATATGTATGTAATATGTATTTTCTCGAGGAAATGTGCGCGCTGTGTTGCGGAGAAATTGCTTCGACTGAGGAAGAGTTTGTCAGGGTGGGTGGGGGAAGGGTTCTCGCGCGGGGAAAGAAGTAAATTTTCCTCCATTTCACTGTGTTCATGAGAAAAGGCTGGCTTTTGCGGGGGGAATACCGTAGTATCGGGGTCACAAAGCGGTCATTTTGAGGTCACAATGCGGTCATTTAGAAGTCAACAAGAAGTCATTAAGGGATCACAACAAGGTTGTTAGGTGATGAGAGGAACCTCGCTCAAAGGTTAATTAAACTTTAAATACCTTTGTCATTTACTAGGAAAAATAGAATATTTGTACATTGATTTTGAGGTAAAGATGACTCATATCATGCTGATTTCGACTAGCAAAATCTTCCACAAATGCTTTTGGATTTAATTAATAATTTTCTGAGTGAAAGATGTCCGTTTTAGCACGTTTTTTGCATGAAAAAGTTCAGTAAAATTTCTAATTTGAAGGTTAAAGGATTTTCGAATCGAAAAAATGTCGATATCACACTGATTTCGATTAGTAAAATGTACCAAATGTATTTTTTAGTGTTGAAATATTTATTCTTAGTAAAAAATGAATGATTAAATCTTGGACCAGAAAAAAACTGTAACATTACTACTTTTTACTTAAAACATTCTGTAGAACAAAAATGTCTGATATCAAGCTGATTTCTTGATTTCTTGGAGGTTAAATAATCTATGAGTGAAAAATGTCTGATTTTTATTTGAATTCTATTACAAAGAATCTTTAAAATAAGGAAATTGTGGTCTAGACAATTTTTTTAGCGGAAAATCGAGCTAATATTAAGCTGATTTTGACATGGAAAAACCGCCAAATGTCTTTTTTTAAGTTTAAATAACAATTCTATGAGTAAAAAATGTTAGATTTGAGTTTCATTTACTCCAGAAACAATTATTAAAATTATATATTTTTAATTTAAATGATTTTCAAGCAGAATAATGCTTGATATCTTGCTGATTTCTACCATAAAAGTCAGTAAAACATTTTTTTTGATTTTAGACTATTTTTTGAGTTTAAAAAAGTCTAAATTGAGCTTTTTTCCAACTAGAAAACAAATAAGTAAAATTAATACTTTGAAGCTTCAATAATTTTTTTTTATCAAAAAGCAGTTTCATATCATGCTGATTTCGACTAGAAAACCGTCTAATTGTCTTTTTTATTGATTTTGAATATTTTTTTTTGAGTCAAGTGAACGTTATTATTAGGCTCTTACTTTATTTTAATCTAATTTTCGACTAGATAAAAATAACCTAGATGGGATTTTAAAATCTAAAACGAATATTGAGCCAAAAATCGTCAAATATTGTTCTTATTTCGACAAAAAGAATTCCTTAAATGCTTTTCAGTTTAATTTGAACTATTCTGTTCTCGTTCAAGGATCGCAAAGAAGTCACTCCAAAGTCATATAGAATTTTATTCCTTTCTCCAAAAAAAAAAAACTTTTTCATTTAAAACATTTTTTTAATTACTGTAGTCGCCTAATATTCTATTCAAAGTCACCTGAAAGTCTCACAGAAGTCACAGAACAATCACTGAGATAAAAGAAAATGAAAAAATGGGTTAACTAAAAGCACAAAATGCTCTCAGAAGGAAATTTCCCAACAAGAACAATTTACCCTCCACTAAATTCAAAAATAAGATTGAGTTTTTGAAATTGAGTCCCTTCTGCATTCCACACCCTGGGAGAATTTTCCCCCAATGCGTGGGGTGAGGGGTGGAAAAAAAGTGTCCGAGAAAAGGGAGTTTATGTGAAGAAATTTCGAGCATTTAAGAGTGAAACATTCACTCAATCATTCTAATGCGTTTTTTGTTGTTGCTTGACGCTTCTAGTCCTCTCTATTTAGCATTCCACGCGTATGGGGTTGTGCGGGCTTGGATGATGGTGTGACATAAATAAAATTTTCTGTCTCGAGGGGTTGAATGGAAAATATTCTTGTGTGCAAATTTCCATAAATTGATGGCAATTTATATTAATTTACTCTTAATCCATTCTTTGGGGGTACGCGAGAGCTTTCACACAGAGAGAGCTTTTTTCCGCCAATTTTCGGTGTGTGTGTGTGTGAGGGGGGTGGGCGTCTTCATTTCGAGGCTATCGATGGATGAGGGGCGGGGGTACGAGGTAAGGGAGGCGCACTAGGCGGGAGAATTGATGTGGAGAATGTGATGAGATGAAAGAGACTTTGCCGTGTGGAAGAAAATGCATGGAAAAGTTGAGAGGACAGAAAGTGTCTCGTTGAGGCGTCAAGTCACGTTCTGAATTTTTATCCCTTTTATTTCTTCTCCACATTTTCCCCGAAAACCATTCCATGTCGCTTTTTTTTCAGCACCAACACCCACCCTCATCATTCTCACGATGCCTTCGCGCCGTATTGGAATTCCAATAAAATTTTCTCTATTGACTTTCCACAGAATCCACACCTCCCTCTGTCTCTCCGTGAGACTCCATCTGTTCGGGGGAGGGGTGATAGTCAAACCCACCATTGAATTCCACATGTATACCCTCCATTTGGTACCAACCCCTTCCCCCAAAGGAGTGTCTTGTATGCAAAAATATTTACAGACATTTTTCTCCTTTCGATTCCATTGAGATGCATACAATCGCCATTTGAGCTTTCTTCTTCATACCCCCAGCACCAGGAGCTTTGTCACGCGGATCCCAAGGAAAGGGGTATGTATGCACAGTAGAACACCCCCCTCCGCCACCCCAAAGTGCTTGAATGCGAAAAATCTCCGACAGTGCGGGCGAATTGTGCAAATATTTTCTCCTTCGACATTGTCACACCGAAAAGCTCCCACAAAAGCTCCAACGCGAAGGAGCTACACACAAACTAACAAATGACAGAGTTATTCACACAAATACATGAATATTTTCTCTTGTGCACGCCATCAGCATTTATCATCATGGGTTTGCGATAGAGTTGATACCCTCCATTGCAAATTGACACCCAAGGAGCATCGATGAAGTGAAAAAAAAAACGAAGAAGATCAATATGTAGAATTTCTGCGTGGAAGAAGTCAATTTAGTGGAGCATTCCCATGGGGGGTGGATGGAGGGTAGTGGGTGGAGGGTGTGTAAAATGAATTTATTCAACTGTCACGAGCGCGATTATTGCAATGGAGTTTCCAATTGAACAAGCTGGAGTGTGTAAATTTGCAATATATCTCCCCTGTGAAAAAAAGCACACAAAAAAAAGAATCCATATATCTAAAGCTCTCCTTTATTTCCTGCTTTCATGGAGCTTACGGGGGATTCCTTTTACAATGTCTTTTCAATACCTGGAGCTGTTTAATGTTATTAATCTTACAGTGAAAAGTGATTTTTTGAGAAAGAAAATAGGAATTTTATCTTTTTATTAAATTTCTATTTATTTTTATCATTTTGTAAGTGGATAAATTCAGTGTTAATGTTTCTTTTAAAACGTTCAAAATGAATGGAGAAAAATCTTGAAATTGGCATAAAAAAAGTAAACATAAAGAAGTTTATTCGTTTAGATATGGATCAAAATGTTTTTTTGATGAAAGAATGGAGATATGTTTAATATTGTAGAACGTCACCCCTTTCGCGTCCGCATTAAACATTGAAACGTTGATACATTCGATTTATTCTATAGATATTTATAGAAAATATCTCACTCAGAACGTTTTTTTTGTCTAATTTACGTAAATCAACGTATTCTTATCTAAAAAAAGATAATTAATAATGGTGCTATTCACGAATCTCATGTAAAAAAATGATCATGACATTTTTTCCTGACATTGTTTTCATTTCTTCTCACTCCCACTTGAAAAAATAAAATGTTTCACGTTTGGGTTCAACGTATGACCAAAAAAAAAACGCGAAAGGGTTAAAATACCTCCAAAGACACATCCTATTTATTTTTAATGAGATCAGTTGGAAAAAAAGCGTCAAAGATTGCCCAAAAATGCAAACAATGACGTCAGTTTTGGGTTTGTTTGACTCTTCAGTCAGATGCATGAAACATAAATAAAGACTCTACAATTTTTTTCACTTCAACAACTGAGAGAGCTCATAAAGATTTGCACAAGAATACAAAAAAATGACGTCACCAATAATTTGGCCCTTAAAGTGTGTGAAACATCAGCGCGGATGTTTCATTGTGTGATTTTTGAAGTAAATTTCAAACAATTTTCATTTAAATTGTGATTGGATAAATGGTTGTGATGACGACTACGTTTCAACCATTCCTTGTCAGAACACACAAAGGAAACATCAGCGCTCATGTTTCACTTTATAGAAACAGAATACAAACAATTTTCTCCGAAATTCATACACCCAAAATTTTTTTTTATTCAGAATCTACTAAAAAAACAACCCTTAATTCCCATCAAAAGTTCTCCGGGGTAAAAAAAAAGCAAATATATAGAAAATTGGGAAAATAGGAGGGATTTTCATTATGTAAAGCGACAAATGGTAAATTAAACAATTGATTGGGGATTTTGTAAATTGTTGGAGAAATCTGTCACAGAGGATATGACTGCCAGAATTTTGCAAATACACATTGGGGGTACGTCCTGTGACGTATGTCGAACTTGTCGTGAGCACTGAGATGAACATGTTTTTAAATACGTGGGGTGGTGGTGGCGGGGGGATGTGAATTTGCACGCTATGTGTGGGGGATGAAATTGTCAAAATACGCCTCCGGGGGAAAGGATAAAATTCACACAACTGCGCCCCCCTCGCGTCGTTTCGGCTGCAACAAATTTTGCACCTCATCCCAAAGCCAGGGGAAACTATTCACCAATTATTGCCAATTGTTTTCACATATTTTATCCACAAGCCACCCCCGACGCCATTTGGGGGTGGTTTTTCCTGACAAATTAATCACACGGAAGGTGGCCAAATGCGGTGGGGAGGGGGGTTTTAGCATGAATTTGGCCACTCTGTTAGACGCTCAATTTGGTTGAGAATTTTCCCTCTATTTTAGGGGTAGTTGAGGGTGGAAAAACGGAAAATTTCCATACATGTCGTCATTTTTTTTTCATATGAAAAGAAGGAAAATGCATTCATAAAAATATTCAATTGAATGGTTATACCTACATAATATGTAGCGTTTGATGAAATGAAGAACGAGGGTTGTGGGAGAAAAATAATTTTGAAACTGAAATGTCTCTGCCTTTTTTTCTTGCCGAATTGGGGGTGAGTTTTGTATGAGAGGCCAAAGAAGAAGAAAAAAAAATTCATGGTGAAAGGCAAGAAAATATCAAATTTCGATGAGTCATAAAAATTCAATATTGTCCTTTGGTGCGCCACACAGAACCACCACCCTCCCCCTGTAAAGCACCCTCAGTTTGGAAAAGAACCCAACAACCCCACGGAGATAAAAAAAAGAAAGAAAGAAGAGCATTGGGACATGAGAGAGACTACAAAACATTCATAGTTGAATGTATGACGGGAAAAAATAATACTATAAACTATAAAAGAAAATATTGCATCCCCAAGAGTTTTGCTCCATATACAAACCCACCCCCTCGTCAATATTCGTGGGGATGGGGTTGAAATTGCCTCTGAACTTTTAGTGAATTCTTCCGCCCTTCATGAGCTGCCTTTTTATGGGTTGTGGAAAGTTTTTCCTCGTGCGGCAAAACACTAAAATACTTTTAGAAGGTACCCCCCCATCACCCTCCGCAATCCATTCGCTAAATATTTATTCCCACCCCTTGAGGAATTTTTTTTCACATGTGAAGATAACAAAAAAAAATCCCACCCATGCGTGCATTTTTTTTCTTGAGATTGAAGGTAGTTTATTTTGATTTTGTTGCTCAAATCACTCCCCCGCAACCCACTATTGATGAATTTTCTTTTGGCGAAAATGGTCACATTGAATGGGATTAAATGACAAGGGATGGATTTCCTTCATAGCGTATGGAGAAGCTGAAAAAAGAATCATTCCTTTTATTGGAATTTTTCTTCATTGAATACCATATAGGAAAAAGTTTCTCTTTCACCCCTTCCACGTACACTTCTTCCCGGGACGATTTCTTTTCTCTTTTTTTTTCAGTATGGGACAATAAGAAAACCCCCACTTCCCCTTCGCGTTGAGCCCCATTTTCCCTTTCACGGATCATGAGGAAAAGAAAAAAAAAACTCTTCGAGTTGGAAAGAATCTTTTGGGATGATTGTAGAATGAGATAGCGCATCCATTGTGACGTTGTTGCAGTGTCCATTTGAAAAACAACCCCCACCCCCTACTGCTCGGCTCAATAAACCAACCCCTGTGGGGGTGGGTGATAAAAGAAAAACTCTTTAGAGGTAATTTGTCAAATGATCCAAAAGTTGCAGAGAAATACGGTAAAACCCCAGCTGTGGTGAACATTTTATAACTACACCACTGCACCACATCCCCTAACAAAATTATATGTCACGTCAGCAGAAAAATATATATTTTTATACATTTTAAACACTCAAAACACTTTGTTGGCCCTTAGTCGCTATAAAGCTCTTTAATTTTTCAACCACGAAATGTTGTTTTTTTAAGCTGAATTTTACAGCATAAAATGTAAAATTCAGTGTGGTAAAAAATTGAAAATAAATTCTCAAAGAGGGTGTAACAAAATATTTTACGCAAGGATTGATGTGAAAAATTTATTTTTTGCATTTATGTGAAGTAGGAAGAATAAAAGAAAAAAAAAAATAGGGGCAATAATTTTGTTATTGAAATATTACAGAAAAAATTTATTGAAATTTTATGAAAATATTGAAAATTTCTTTGACACATCTGGGCTAAGAAGTATAAGTCGTCTAAATTAAAAAGAATTATTATTACAACATGACGTTGTTATGAGTAGGTATTAAAGGAAATTTCGTCTAATTTATACGTAAACACGAGTTGATTTTGACATAAAAACGTGTACGCCAAAGAAATATAATCCGACCGTTTGTTCGTTTGTTTTTAAAAATATTCTTTGACATATTAGGGGAAATCTGAAAACTCGTCTAAAATATCATCAAGATAATTGGAAGTTATTATAAGAATAGTAAGAATTACAATACAACGACATTTTGAATATTAGGGAAATTCATTGCTCTAATTTTGACTAATTTGAACGTGAAGCTTGAATTTCTTTTGACATTTCTCGTATAAAATGATAAAATTTTATATTTTTGAATGAAAATGAGTTTCTTTCAATTTAATTTCCTTCTAAAATTAAATTTAGAAATTATTTTTAAGTTTTTTTTCTGATGATTTGTACGTGAAGTTTGAATTTCTTTTGACATTTCTCGTATAAAATGATAAAATTGAATATTTTTTTTTAAATGAAAATGAGTTTCTTTCAACATTATTTCTAAAATAAAATTTAGAAATTGTTTTTAAGTTTTTTTTTCCGATGATTTGTACATGAAGCTTGAATTTCTTTTGACATTTCTCGTATAAAATGATAAAATTATATATTTAAAAAAAGAGTTTCTTTCAATTTAATTTATTTCTAAAATTAAATTTAAAAATCATTTTTAAGTTGACATGACCCATTGTTTTGAATTCGACGAGTATGAAAAAGGTATAACACCATTATTCGTCTAAAATTTTTCACTGATGCAGTTAAACCTTTTTCAAATCGTTCGATTCAGTATTTAATTGTAGCAAAAAGATCTAAAAAAAAAGTTGTATAAATTAAGATTATTAATGTGAGTACACAAAAAAGGCAAATTGGCATCCCCTTGGCGTGATAGTAGAGTATAAACCACATAAATCGCTTTTAGGAGGAAATTTTCGTGAGATTTCATTTTGTCAATAGAAAGGCACTTTGTCATGATTGACCAAAGAAATTCAATGGATTTTTTTCTTCTTCTACTCCGGATGGTTTGTATGGCGATTGAGCAGCCCTTTTGCCAGCACACCATCATAGCTACCCTATGGAGGAGTAGTTCCAATTGCCAGGGTGGAAAATTTTCTGTTGATTTTCGCCACATCCCTATCTCCGATGGGGCGCTCTCGTGCGATATGTGAGGCATATTAAAGTGGCATCTAAATGACTTTTTGATGTTCTACCCACAACCCCTCACATCGCCCATTCACCCACTTTTCGTGGCACTTTGCCATTCATTTGTCATGGAATTCGCAAAACGAAAAGGGACTCCGCATACCGAGAGAGAGAGAGACCATCATGACTTGACAGAAGTTGCCCTCGCATTTGTTCGCCATTCGCATAAGAAGAAAATTTTCTCAAATGGAAAGGATGAAGAATGAGTAATCGCTACAAATGCAGGACAATTTTGCCCCATATATATGTATGTACTTTTGTCTCTAGTTGGTCCCCATAGGAATCGCGCTATGGAGGATTTTCAAACCATTTACTCCTTGTCGGTAATTTCATGCGCACATAATCGCAATTTAATTTCCATCGTGAGCCTCGAGTTTTTTTGCTTCTTCTTTTTTTTTTTTTTACTTGGTCTGTATGCCCACGAATCCACCCCTCGGATCATCTTCCCTCACACCCCCAGAAGGAATATTATTTCTCCGTACGGAAGCATTTTTTGCATCATTTGCCTTAAGTGGAAAATTATGTTAATTAGACGACTTCATGACTCACAAGCTAACATAGCACACAGCTTACCCCCCGCGGGTGGATCTCTTTTGCAAAAAGAAAAATATTATGTAAACTTATTTTTAACCATAAAAATATGACTGCGGGATGCTTCCTTTTCTCATCACACGCCAAATTCAATCTTATGGCCATTTCCTGCCAAGAGGGAAATTCAAAGTTAATTTTTATTTTATTTTCATAATAAACCACATTACTAAAGGGCTCTGTGGAGATTTTCAGTCATTTACTCTTGTTTTTTTTTTAATAGAAAGGATGGCCAAATAAATATGATTTCGGGATTAAATTAAAATTGTTTAAGATTTATTTTTATCAAGTAGTTTTTAAAGAGTTTTAAGACATAACGTTTACAATTAAAGTCAATCGTTAAGACTACTCTAAAAAAAAAGTGTAAAATACTGTTATTTTGAATGCAAAAAATGTTAATATGGTTTAATAATCTCATACTTTATTAACCTTTGATTAATTAGTCCTTTTAGCTGTGATTCAGTCTTCAAAGAAGCCCAGCTTTTCCTTTTTTTATTCACTTTTAAGATTATTTAAATTATGTAAGAAAAAAAAAAGATTTATGTAATAAAGTCCTTTTAAATGATATTTTCCTTTCTATCTGGACGAAGACTTCCTTCGTACGTCCACTGTGGTTATACCTAATTTTTCTTCTTTATCCCACTTTTTGTTCTCTTTGGAAAAATTCTTAAAGAAAATAAAAACATTTTAAAGAAATTTCTATTTCAAATTTTAAGCATAAAACAATTCACTAAATCCACCATTTTCCAATGAATTTCCCAAAGATTTTCCTTGAAGTTTTTTTCTTTTATTCTTCCCTACTAAATTGTGTAAAACGAATGTGGAGGAAAAACGTGTGATAATCGAAATTTATCCCATTTTCCGAAAGAGAAGAAAAGAAAAAAAGTCATGAATCCAGGAGAATTTACAAATTTACTGGACCTTTTTTTGCCCTTCCCTTCTTCTGCCACCTTCGTCAAATACATTTGATTCTTGTGCTGGATTTTCCCTCTTTGCTTTCTCTGTTGGGAAATCGATTGCGGGAGAACAAAAGTGGATGAGGAAAAATTCATTCTCCTGTCCGGTGGACGTGGGGGTATTGTCGTTGCAATAGGAGGAGAAAGAGCTTTGGCTTTCGCTTGGGCAGACATTCTTCTCCGTTTGGCCATTTTCAATTGTCAGACAGATTGACACTGCAAATGTGCATCGACAGAGGGATTTTTCACATCCCACCACCCGCGGGGTATGAAGCAAAAAATAGAAGCTCCGCAGTCAGGCATCAAATGATGCATCTGTATGCTTCTTCCTCCCACACACACACACACATTGTTCTCCTTCCACAAAATTAAAAAAAAAACACATTCCGGAAAACCACAGAAAAGTATATACTGCTGCGAATACATTTAGCTTTGATTTAAAATCAGGAAAATTAACATTGAAAATTTTCAAATGCACAAAATAGGCATCATTCGGGGATATTTTTTTTATTTCAGTTCCACACGATCCCCTCGAAAGCTCAATCAGAGCTTTAAGGCAAATGGGGGCGACGGGGGGCGGGGGAGGTGCGGCTTAACCACGAAAATCAATCTGGGTATATTTGACATTCTGCCATTTCCCATTCATTAAACGCGGCTCCCGATATCATATCCATCGACTTGCAACCGCACCAAATAATCCCTCCGCCCATCGCAGGATCCCCTCAAAACCATTTTGCTTCATTTGCTAATCGAATGGTGGTTAATGTTTGATGGTAACTCACTGATTTTATCATTTAAGCACACACCCCACACTCCCCAACAAGCGATGGAAAATCATTTTCGCTGCCACTTGTGATATTTTGCAACGAGATGTAGCGTATAGAGCGCTGTGTGGGTGGCTGGGTGGATTTTTCACCGTGATAAATGGAACAACATAGATGAGAAGGATAAAGTGGTGAAAAATATACAGTCATGTACAAAAATATTAGCTAAAAAGGCTTAAAATCTTTCTAAATAAAATTTAAAGGTTAAAAATAGGAAAAATTTGAAAATTTCTTTGAAAAGGAGGTTATTCATTTTGATGCTCTTATATTGTTAAGTGAATTGATCCAGCTGGAAAACCGCGTAAAAAAGTGAGAAATTAAATGCTTAAGCCACGCCCTCATTGTATTGATTTGATGCATAAAGCTTATGCATCATTGCTTCAGAAGAGAACTTCTTTGAAATATCTCGTATAAAAGTATATGAATTTGCTCACAATCTCTTATAAAAAATCTTTCAGTAGAAATAAAAGCTAAGAGAAAATGTTTTATTAATTTACCTTTGGCAGCTTAAGCTTTATCCTTTATTTTAACGATTTTCTTGAAGGCTAAAGTAAAATTATTATGTCTCTGAGTTAACTCATTACCCATTTATGCAATTGAAATGATTTTGATTCTTATTGGAATTCAAATACATTTTGTAAGCAGCATAAGCTTCTTTTGAAAAAGATTTTTCCAGTTTAACGCATTCGATACGTCAATAGCGACAATATCAATCTTTTTCGCTGTAAGAACGACTGAAAGATTTTTGTTGTTTTTATTCATAAATTAAGTCATGCTGCATATGCTTCAAACACTATAACGTAAGTTAAAATATAATTTGGGAATGGTTTATGCTTGTTTTTAATAAAACTGTCTTGCTTATGTTTAAATTTGTTTAGCTCTGACGTCGTGAGCTCCAATTACGGGTTATAGGCAACTCTCTCAGGAACCTCAACACTTAAATTCACCACTAAACTGCTCTTGTTTAACGGTTGAACTGCAACAAACTTTTATGTCAGGATTCTATTTTCATCACTTCTCTAGAATATTCACTTAGAGAGTCACTTCAATACCACGAGATCACTCTATGAGCAGGCAAACATTTGCAGAACCGTGAGCTCGGACCGTCAAAGCACTAAGAATTTTAAAAATATGTTTTGGTTTTCTGTCGATCTTTTTATGAGCCCTTAAAATATATTCTATATCAGTTCTCGTAAAAAAAAATCATGCAATGAATGCCTCTAAAATGAATAAACTCCTTTCGTCAATTTGCCTTATTTCGTAAATTTTTCTTTACAAATTTTACATTAACGTCCAAACATTTTCGCACTGTACTGTACCTCCCACCATCATCCATCTGAACTTTTCAAAATGATGAGAAATGAATGTTATATCTTCCCAAAATAATATAGATAATCCAGCAAAAGGAGGGATTCATCCCGCCAAGAAACCACTTCACGTAAAATCATTTGTCAGTGTATTAATTTAGTGATTAATTTAGTAAAATTTCACCAAAAAGTGTACGCAGAAAGGCACACAACATGTTAAATATCATTGTGAGGCGCGTTCTGGGAAATTTTCATCGTATGGCTGGTGCGGAAAATGGCACAGCATGAGACATTTCCGTTCAATCTTGGAAAGCTTTTGTGCACAAAAACACCCGCATAGAGCAATGGTTTTTGTGGGAGCAACAGGCGAGCGGATGCCTCCACAGTGTCCTTCCGTCCCGCGTGGTACAAGTCATATTGAGAGGAAAATGAAAAATATTGCGAGAAACTTCCCATTTGAATTAAAATGAGGCACACACACCACAAGGACTTCAGGGAATTATGTAAATTTTAATTCTCTATTCACACAATGAGCCCCACACTCCCGCACAAAGGTGGCTCTCTCTTTCGCTCCTCTTATAATTTAATTGGGTAAATATTTGCTCAAAATAATGTTTTTCGATTGATTGGGTGCGACGTGGCGGCTTCGTGGGGAAATTAATTGAATTCTCCGTATTCCCTGACACTTTTTTTCTCTCACAGAAAGCTTTTTATTAGGCGATTTTTAGGTTTTTTTTTGTTGTTTTGTAAATCAAGGGCAATTTCACGTCGAAATCAGTACAACATTTGACATTTGTCGCTCTTCTAAGACTCATACTAGCTTCGAATAACCTTCGAAGCCATAACCCATTAAAAAAATCTTCTCTTCCTGTTTTTCTTTTTAATAATTTTCTAAATGAAAAATCAAAGGAAAATTATAAATTGCAGGAAAAAAAATGAATTTTCCTTTTTGATCTTGAACTTACTTCTTGAGCTATGTAGAGATGCAAGAGCTTTTGAAAAAACCCTTTCAAATTGCACTCTATTGTCAGCAAAGTCAAGATGCTCATTTAGTGCACAAATTCTCTCAACAATTTTCAAGCTTTCGCCCTTTTCCCACTATTCTGATGCTTTCTGTTCTGCTCCACACCACGAAAGCTCATTCTCCGCAATCAAACCCACCCATCCCACGCAATGACAGATGATTTTCCGAATTTCAGTAAATTCCATGGTAGGAAGCCCCGCTTACACAATTGAAATTTTCTCGAGTGTCTCACAAAATGTTTGAACATAATAATTCAGAGGGGTAGAAAATTAATTGTCTGATTGTGACGTGAAAGCTTTCATAGCTCTTTGGAGATATATACCAATCAAGTGCAATACATATTGAATTCTTCATCTTGAAATATTAAATAGAGGAGCGACGGTTCAAATTGGATGTTTTGCTCTTGATTTCTTTTTTTTATATTTTCTTGTAAAAGAAATATTAAGTTTAGAGCGAAGGGGGTTTAAGTGAACGAAATTATTCGAATTGTTCAAGAAATTTCCGTATTTTACGCGATAAAATTACACTTTATTATGGAGCAAGAACGATTGCATCCGTACACATTGCCTTCTCATTTCCGATCTATCATTTTTGCTGCCAAATATATCCTTTTCCCCAGATTCGGTGTTTTCACCACTCGAATTCACCACTTCGAATTCGCACCAAATTCAAATATTATTTTATTTCATAAGTTTTCCGAACACGGATCTTTGGAAATATTTGGATGATTCGCCAAGAAAATTCAAATATGTGTAAGTCTGAGGCTATAAATGCTAAATTCAAGCCGAAGAGTTCTAAATTCAAGCCAAAAAGTAGTAAATTCAAACGTAAAATAAAGACTAAATCCAAGCCGATAAATATTTCATTTTCAAAGCACAAAACAGCCCAAATTGAGCAACAAAATTTAAAAAAAAAATCATGAAAGCCTAAAAGAGGATTAGATTTAAACCGAAAAGTAGGATAATTAATTCTAAAAAGTGATAAATTGAACCCCAAAAAAAATTAAATTTTAGCCAAAAAATTCTAAATACGTTTTCGGATTTTTTCCGGTTTTGAGTTGTTCGGTTTTTGGTAATAGAAGCTCTTGTTAAGTCATATGTTCAGATCTTTGGAAATATTCGAATAATTCACTTGAAAACCAAAATATTCGCCAGATAAACACCCCCCTTAGTTTAGAGCTTTTTATTTTTAAAAAGCTTACGAGCATATTTTTAGAGAACTCTGGATTGGAAAAAAACCTTTAAGGATTTTATTCAGGACATCCTCCCCTACACGAATCATTTTCAATACATTTACATATTTCACCACACACACAGAGAAGCATACATAGTTTAATTGGAAAGCTCAGTACGGTGAGCTTTTTTGCCCATTTTAAACGAAGAGGAAGGATATAAGTATTTTAAATCGCATATTTAGTGGAGGATTTTCCAAGGGTGCTCTTTACAATTTTTATTATGTTCCTTTTCTCCTGTGCACAACGCCATGAACGAGAGAGAGAGAGAAAAGCTCTCATGGGGTGGAAGAGGTGAAAGTCAGTGAATTGGAAAATTCTCTTCCTCACGATACCCTCCAGTGATCATTTCTTGCATTTTCCAACACTCTCCTCTCCTCCCCATTGCACTTCTTCACAATTAAGTCCAATGTGTGCCATTTTGGATTTCCTCCGTTGCTTCCTCAATCAATTCCGCAAATGCACCCTCGCTGTGCACAACCCTCATCCCTCTATTATATTTCGGTATAACTCCAATGCAGGAATTCAACAAAAAAAAGGAAAAAATGGAGAAAAAAGCTTCCAGGGGCTGTATTCTCTAAGCGGGAGAATTATCCCGTGATAAATTCATGAAAGCTTTTCACGAAATCGTATTCTGCAAGAGATGAAAATATCCCAGCGATATTATCACGCTCATGGTTTGAGGTTATGTTTTTCTCCTCAACTTTTTGCGGGGAAAAGTATAAAAATTCTTATAAAATGTAATGAAATATTCTAAAACCCATTAAAATAGCATTGCTCCATCGTGGAGATAGGTTCTAGTGCTATTTGAGATGGAGAAAATTGAAATAACATAATAATTTACGCATTTAATTTTTGGATTATACCATGGAATTCAAATTATAAAATTCCCGCCATGACAAATGAAATGCCAAATATCATTTGAGGTTATGTTTACTTTTTTCCCCATCTCCCGCAATTTGCTATGAATAATAATGTCCATTTTATTTGCACTTATACTGATACAAAACACTACAAAACTATTTATTCTTATTATTTTTAAGTTTTAGGGTGATTTGAGGCGATAATTAGTGCAAATCACCCAATAATTCATAAGAGAGCTTTGGATTTGACATCTTCGAAAAAGCTCTACACCAAAATTGTCATCTACTTTTCACTCCCCGCAACAGAATACAAATTCGAAATTCGGAGAAAACGAGATTGTGAAAAGTTTCACGTGAATTTATCACCGGCGTGATATTCTCCTGCTAAGAGAATACAGCCCCAGCAGATGAGCTTCAACTCTGGGGAAATATTCCATCAACACGTGAATCATAAATACAATTAAACCCACCACTAGCACCCCCCTGCAATACACCCTTATTCTACGTATATCTAACAAATCAGTAATCCCGTTTGGCACCTAAAATCCAAACGCAATGAGTTAAAATGGGAATTCAATTATGTTGACACATTTGGGGCTTGAATTTTTGGGGAGAGGGTGGTTCCATGTGCCAGTTGAATTTGTTTTCCAGCACACATACCCCGTGGGCCTCAATGCATTTTCGGGGGGAGGTGCGCATTCGATGTAAATACCACAAATGACTCAAATCCACCCCCTAGCAGCCTCCCCACGCGGTAGTGCTTTCCTCCCACCCCCATTATTCCATTGTAAAATGTACACACAGATCGTGCTAAATATTCCCAATTGAGCCATATGCGTGACTATTGACCTCGTGGTGGTACTTTTCCCCGAGAAAATCGTCCTTTAGCTTTTTGGAATTGATGAAAGCCACACAGTCCGGTAATTATGTTCTCAATGTGCATGAAATTTTCGCAATTATTGCAACAAGCATTGCAGAGCGGGAAAGGTAGCTATATTTCACATTTCCCGGATTGCAGTGGAAATGGGGATTTTCCAAGGGATATTCGATATAGAATTTGGGAGATTTTCTACTCACTGAAAAAAAAATTGTCTGATATTGTGCTGATATCGATGAATTTAAAATAAAAATTTTGGTTTTTAAGATAGCATAAGATTCTATTGATCTTGATAAGAAACATCAGAAAACTCAGTTGAAGTGCTTATTAGGTTTTTTTTTTAAATTATTTTAGAAAAAACTGATGTCACGCTGATTTCGACGAATAAAATGATCAAAATAGCTACTTTGATAGCTTTGGTAATTTTCTGTAGAAGAATAAAACAAAATAAAAAAAATTCAGAAGTTGTTTTTTCGTCGAAATCAGCACAATATAAGACTTTGCGGTACCTTTTCAAGAGAATTTCGAAAAGAGATAACTTCCCCAATCCCAAAGGCAAAAAAAAACTGAATTTATGAATTACATCACTAACTATACGCACAGCAGGTCCTCTTGAGATCAATTTCCGGAAAGTGGACAAAAACTCGGGATTCCCAATAACCCAAAAAAACTCTCCCCGGAGTAATTTTTTTCCTCTTCCCACATGTGATTTTCCGGGCTGAGCGAGTATCCAAAATCACCCTCATCCCCCTTTCCAAAATATGCACCCAAGATGAAGAGGGATGAGGAGAAAAAAAGGAGTCCGTGAGCCTTTGGGGCAATTGAGCCCCCTGTATGGGGGTGGTGGCGAATCATACAATTCTGCACATAAACAAAATGGTTAACATAATGTAACAAAATGCCATGTGAATGGCAATTTGTATGCAAAAAAGGATCCGAGAAATATGTTATGAAGGATGAAATAGCACAAAAATGGTGGAATTATGAAGACTCCCTTTTTTTCTCCTTTATTCTTCGTTTTCCTCTCCCTTCTCTCCACCCGAGAACCCTCCCTGTGTGCCGCAATGATGGCTGGAACGGGGGGGGAGGATGATGGTGGTGGGTTTTCACAGGGAATGAACGAGAAAAATGCCTCTTCAGATGGAGACACAATTGGTAAATGACGCCTTCCTTTTCATGCCCTATTTCCATTGCGAAGCCTTGAATAAAATTCCAATACGGTATGGGATTATTTTGGGACACGCGGGGGAAACCTTTAAAGAATAATTTTCTTTTTGGTGGAAATGGAAGCTTTTTTTTACTTCTTAAAAGAGGGAGAGAGGGATGTAGGAGAAATCCTTTGGAAGTTATCAGGAGTGGCTTAAAGAACGCGCGCGAAAGAGCTTTGTCTGAAGAGGATTTTTTTTGGGGAAGAAGAATTGAATGATTTTCTTTTAATTTGAGGGATATTTCGCATTCAAGACTGCATTTGGGTGATTGTGGCATTCCAAGAGGGATTTAATAGTCGAAAAGTAGTTGTAAAAAATAGTTTAAATGTCACTCTGAATGAATTGAGAAAGAATCAAGTCTTTAGACGTATTTTGTGGTTAGAATTCTTATTGATCATTTTTGCCCCACAGTATTGTATCAAACAGTAATGATCGTACTAGAAAAACGATTAAAGATAGCAATAATCTGTCGAAAAATTCATAATTAGCGCTTGTCAGTTACCCAAAAACCATCATAAGAGAACCTTTTTGCAAAACGAAGGTTCTTGTAAGCTTGAAGAATCTTTTAACCCCACGAAGAAAATTCTGGTATTAAAGAATAAATTGATTTGATCTAAAATAGAACGTTCTAAAGCAATTTTCATAAATAAAAATTGAATAAACTAAAAAAAAATTATATTTGAAGATTAATTTAATTAACCCCATTCTCCTCTGTTTTGTGATTAATCCTTTGCTGGCCACCGTGACCAATTTGAATTTTTTATTCGTCTCAAAATAAAATCTAACCTACCGTGATAAATTCCACATCTATATGTGTAGGAAAGTTCAATTACTTCAAGTTCGTCAAGGAAAATTTGGAAAAGGATTTTCTTTTTAAAGAAAATTAAGATAAAAATTTGAGGTTAGAAATAGCGTATCCTCCAAGTGTTTAATTTTAACGGCTTTTTCATTTTAAATTTTCACAGAAGAAATTTCTTAATTCTTATAGACGTTTAAAGTACCACCATATTCGAAGTTTTTAAGCGTAAATTGAGCTTTTTCCATCAAATATCGCTTTATTTATTGAAACTTATTAAAATTCCACAGGATACCGAAAGGATATCTCTTCACAAGAGGAGGGAAAGAAGTAATTTAATGAATTCTAACACTTATACCTAAACACGTAAATAGTAAACGATAGTGACTATCTGTGAGAAATTTCATCCCTGCTTCACAATAGAAAAGCCAGTTCTCTGTGTAGGAAGGAGGGGGGAGGAAAGTTTTGTGTTGGGAGAGTAAAAGAATATCATGAGTATAGAGTGTCCTGTAGAGGATGCACCATGAAAAGAAGGATCTTATTCTTCTTCTTTTGGGCAAGAGAGCAGCTTTTTTGCAGGAAGGAAAATTGAGCGCTACACGAACTGCACGCCGCAATGTCAGAAGGAAGACTGCTGCATCCCTTTAAGGCAGAAAGGGGTTGAATTCCCACATTCCTTCCCTTTTCTTTTCTTTTCTTTTCTTGAAAAAAAAAAGGCGACGTTCTCTCCGGGTATATCGATAGCATGGGAGATAAATTGGAATGTAGCATAAGGGAAGAGGGTTGTGGTGGTGGTGGAACCTGAGGTGATGAGAAAGATGATGATGATGCCAATATCGGAAGATGCTTCTTTTTCGTGTGGGTGAGGAAGTTTCCTTCCACCCCCGGAGGGTATTTTGAAGGAAGACGAAAAAAGCGCAAAAAAACCTCTTTCATGTGGCTTTATTACTTCTCAACCCCCCTTCCAATCCCCACCACTTTCAACACACCCCCTGTCGAAGCATTTTGGATGCAGTGCACTTCACTGCAAAATACCCGGAATCCCATCACCATCCACCCACTGATTTTGCTGCATTTTAATTTATACTCCCTTCGGTGAGAAAAAAAATCACAGTCTCTAGAGATTTACCCTCCCCCCATGATTTTCACCCCCCACCCAATTCCACCCCCAATCATTCCCTTTTCATTCCAATCTCACTCATAGTACGCGAGAAAATGAAGCTCATGATGAATTTCACGCGATAGCCTATTAATATTGATTTTCAATTACGATGCGAGGATTTTTATCATCACCTCCACGTTTTTTTTTATCCATCGTATGACGGAAAAAATCATGAAAATATTGAATACATCGTTCAAACGGTGTTTCCACCCTCCTAGCAGATGCCTTTCCTACCACTGAGCTATGGGAAAAATCAAAACATGCTCATGCATTTCCTCTCCAGTGAGATTTTTTTTGCTTAAAACATGCCAAGGGGTGTGAAAGGAGGTTATTCACATTTAGAGCTTTAAAGGCGTTAAAGAAAAAATGATATAAAATAATTATTAAAATATATTTTTCTCTTTTCACAGAGAAAATTATGAAAGAAAAATTTAAAATTTAAGCCAAACCCATATTCTAACTTATTTCCTTTTCATGTACATAAAGCATATGCGTCTGTGCTTCAATCAAGGGTCTTGAAAATTGTATAAAGATCCTATGTAATTAATTTGATGTATTCTTACAGAATTTTGCAGTTTTCCTGTCTTTTAACTGAGAAATAAAAAAGAACTACAGTTTGCATGGTCGCGCATATGCTTTATGCATTTAAAAGTTGAGTATTTTTCCTAAATAATTTTTAGCTAATTAAGTTTTTAAAAATTGTTAAAGACATTTTATTAAAGTTGTTTCTTTTTTATTATCAATGATTGAGAAAAAAAACGTCTATTGAATCACTGCGGCATATGCTTTATGAATATAGAAGTCAAGTCATGCACATGAGCGTGGTTGTCTGAATTTTTACTTAAAAATTATTACAACGCTTTGAATGATGATTTTTTTGTTTTTAAAATATAAATAATCATTCACTGATTCACTAATGCATATGCTCTATGCACATAGAAGACAAGAGGGGTATTAAGGGGATGCTTTCAGCAATTTTGGTTGATAATTTATTTTTGTGCAATCCATCATGATCTTTCAATCTTTAAAACACAAATAAATAATTTATCGAATCACTAGATGCATATGCATTATGCATTTAAAATAAAATTAAGATTCATTAGGGGAGTGATTTTCTGTTTTGTAAGCAATTTACTACATTAAATTTCAGTGCTAAATCACAGTTTTTCATGCCTTTGAAAGATTTTCATTTCTCCTTCAGTTTATCTCTCTTTGAAAATAATGCATCAAAATGAATAACGTCCTTTCTCAATGTAAAAATTACTTTAAATCTGTTCCACTGAACTCCCAAAAGCTCTAAAACTTTTAAATGAGACAAAAATTAAATAAAATCCTCAATAAGAGAAACTACATGTTAATAATTAATTGACCATGGAAGTAGTGAAAATGATTGTAACTGACATTGCTTGTTCTCCTGAATTCCCCAAATGTTTGTCATTATTTTCCAAACCACTCTCTGGAAATGCTTCTCAATTTTATCCCCCAAAAACTTGTGCCAAACAACTACAACTTGTTGAGAGGAGCGAAGAGCTCAAAGAAATTGACGATGAAGCAGCAATTTTCGGGGGGAGAGCACATTGGGTGCGGGGGTGTGTTCCCAATGGGGCGCTTTGCGTAGGGTATGTGGAGAGGGGTGTTTGGTGCATTATATTGGTGGTGTAGCTCTGTGGAGGAGAGCATCCAATGGTGATAGCTTTGCATGTTTTTGGTATTTCAATGGGGACAATTTTGTTGATTGTATGTCTCAAGTGTGATCCAGCAAGTTATTCCCCAAGTTTCCCATTCAGCAAACTCACCCCACCCCTCCGCCCCCACGCAACTCAAGCAGTACAAGTGGTGGCATCAAGTTGATGATGTCACGAAAGGATGGAGGAGGAAAACCATCCATAGTCGCATTAAAAGTTGATTTCGATGGGTGAGAGAGTGAGTTTAGAGAAATAGTTTCTTAAGCCACAAACTCACCCACAATTTACTTTGAATCTCCTTGACGATTTTCACAGGAGAAGGGAACTAAGTTTTGAGTAAATCCACCCCCCCCTCACCCCCAGAAACTCCCCTTGAAACTTGGAGAAGTCATCAGGAATACAAATTGAAACAATTTATAGTTATGGACCACACTAGTTGGTTTATTTGGTATCACCTTTAAGCTTAATCCAATTTACCTGGACAAACCCATGTGGGAGTTGTCACTGCGACACTTTGTCGCATTTCTCACCTCACATCTAAATTAATTAATTTGATTTTATCCCACCTCAATTATTCATTAATTAAAGGTGCCAATACACAAAGATAATTATAGAGAGATCAATTTCACAGGCATGCCTCAATGGAAAGCTCTTGCAGTTTTCACTGAATTCTCTCCTTTTATGACTTTCTATGGTCATAACGAGGAGCTTTTTTTTTTTTAATTCTAATGAAGGTTTCTGGAAGAATTTTTGAGAGATTTTTAATTCATTTTAAGGAGAAAGTTTGAAAATCTTCTAAAACATTGAAAGTTTTAGGGAACTTGAGCAGCAAAAGAATTAAGAAAAAACTAAAAAAAAACGGATTTTCCGACCCTGCAAAATATCTCCAGAATTCGAGGTCTTAGATTATCTCCAAGGGGTGTTTATCTGAATAAAAATCTTCGGATTATTCGTTGAGTTTAGGATTATTCGTCAAAATTCAGACTATTATTTCAGATTCAGAATATTCATTAAGATTCAGATTATACGTCAAGGATATTCATTCAGATTTTTTAAAATTCTAACAATTCGTCAGGAAAATTCTGACTATTCGTCGAATTTCTGATTATTTGCTGAGATTCGGATTATTCTTCGTAAAAAATCAGATTATTGGTTGAAATTTGAATTATTAGTAAAAATTCAGATTATTCATTAAGAATCAGACCAGTCAAAAAATTCAGATTATTCTCAAAATTCAAACTGTTCGTTAAAAAAATCAGATTATTCGTTGAGATTCGGACTATTCGGCAAGATTTGTATGATTCGGTAAAATAAATCGAAATATTCGACAGATAAACACCCCTTATTTACCTCTTTTTAAAGACATTTTGCCCTAAAAATTCCCTCTAAAAATAATTCACAAAAAATTGATTTTTAATCATTTTTTCCAGACTTTTGCACTTTACACCTTTTAGCCCCACATTGGGGTTAGAAATGACATTCCTTAACCCTTAAAAAGAATTCTTAAATCACATTCAATTTCCAACCAAAATCTCCCATTTTGCCTTGATCTAAATTCCGTTAAAAGGCAGGAAAAAAGCTCCGGGGCGTAAAAATTCACAAAGACTATCATCAGGGATGAAAAGGACAAAAGGTGTCAATTTCGCGTGATGACCTCCAATAATGTGTCCATAATGTGTGAAAATAAATTGCCGAAGGACATTGCGAATGAGGGTGATGTGAGCGAACTAATTAATGGCAAAGGTGAATATGTTTGTCCTAGCCCCGCATGAACTTTTCCAGCGATATTGAGGAGCTTTTTTCCGGCGCTGTTTTCCTCACATTTGCCCCCATATTGTAGCGTTGGGGCTAAACTTTCACTGCACCTTTGCCTGTGCGTGTGTTAATGGTTGTTTGCAATTGGGGGATCGATTTCAAGGGTGGCACACAAATTCGCGCGCCACTTTTGCCATCAATGGGCGGAATAAATCGATATAGAGCGCCTCTATGGCGCTCTATTTGAGAGGAGAAATGACGCTAAAATTAGACACGGAGGGTAATTTATGGATTGAATGTTGGCGCCAGTGCTTGTTAGACGATTTCTATCCTAAACATCCCCCCGCGCCACCCGTGCGCGCGGAAATGACTTTCAATATGAAGATTCCAAATTGACGGTGAAATTAACACGCGATTTTCTGACCATTTTTTTCGTAGGTAGATAAATAGGTGGGTTGGTATTTAAAAGACACTGAGGGCAATAAAGGAGTTTATTCATTTTCGGGACTTTTTCTTTAACAGAATTTGATAAAACAGTTAAAAAAAATGTAAATTGAAGGTGGTGAATAAACATTTAAAAGAATTCAAAAAGAACTTTCAGAATTTGTCGGGATATCTGTTGGAATAAATTTCACGGTTTGAAGACGTTAAAAATAAATTTAAAAATGACTTGACATTTCTTAATAAATGTTTGACATTTCTTTTTGAACGTTTGATGTTAACTTGTAGTTTACGACGAATATTTTATTTCATATTTGACGTTTTTTTTTACAACATTTAACGTTCGTTTAGTCAGCTAGCATTTGACATTTTTTTAACGTATAATATTCGTTAAAAAGCCTAACGTCTTATTTCGAAAGTTTGTCATTTCCATTCCAATATTTGACAATTCTTTTAAACGTTAGACGTTTCTTTTTTTTAATTTGACGTTCGTTTTACTATCAGACAATTATTTTCTAACGTTTGACATATTAATTAATGTTTGACGTTTCTTTTCTAATTTTTCATACTTCTTCTGTAAGAATCGTTTGACATTTGAATACTTTTTTTACGTTTGACATTTATTTTGAATATTTGTCGGTTTATTCTCTAATTTTATTAATTTCTTTTAAAAGATTTAATTTCCTTTCTACTTTTTTTAGCATTAAATTAATTCCTTTTGGCTTCTAAAGGAAAAGTCAAAGCTTTCTGAACTTTAAGCGGGTGTTTGAACACCCTCTCCTATGAAGCTACGCCCCTGAAAAATTGACCGTCTTTTTTTAATTTTCTTTAATTATTCTTTGACTACACCAGCAAAATATTTTCTTTTCTCTGTATCTTCAGAAGACGACGTGACACCTTCAAAATGAGTAAACTCCTTTGGTGCTCGAGAAAGCTTTCTTCGGGGAATTTTTAAAAAAATCTCCCGTAAAAGAGAAAATTAATGAGATTCTTATGCAGCTTTTTTTTTCCTCCTCCTTCTTTTTCTCCGGAGGATTATGGTGCTTTTGAGAAGAAAATTCAATTAATTGAGTGCACGGTGCAGCGGGAGAGAGCCCTTGATAGTACCCTCATACCCGTTGAGATTCACTTGAATTTTCAAGGAAGTAGTTGAAAGAAAAAAAAAGCTCAAAGGCATTGTTTCTTTTGCAAGATTTTCCATGAAATTTTTGCTTAAATTAACGCCTCATAATTTAAGTTTTATTAACTACAATTCATTGTTTTGCAATAACTTCCGCAATTTCGATTAGAATTGGTGTTTTCTCCCATTCACCTTGAAGAAGTTTCCTCATCCTTATTCTGGGAAAACTTCCCAAAAGGGTTGCAGAGGGATTGTCAGATGGGGATTTTCTCCATCAATCCCCAGGAAAAAGGAAGAAATTGCACGTGAGGGCAAAATCACGTGTGGGTCTCTAGAGTAAAATTTCATATTTTTTCCTTTCACTTTCCACCCAAGGATTGCCATTCGCATGATTTTTTCCTTCTTCAACACTCAAGGGATTTTTTATCTGTGTTTTCGGTGTCACCGGAAGGGTGGAAAGTGGGTCGAAAGTGAAAGACATTTCAGTGACAATTTTCTCATATTTTTTACTTCTTAGAAAATGGGGGAGAAAGTATTTGATGAAAGAGAAAATCGGGGTTTTCTGGGGGAATTTTTTTGTGAATAAAAGATAAAAATAGAATTTCTTTAAAGAATTTCGAAACATTTTTTGAATTTTTAGAGATTTTAGGGAACATTTTTCGAGTTTCTAACGGTTTGTTAAAAGGTTTGAGTTTCTTTAACCTTATGGAGCTTTTGAAAGATTTCTTTCAGTTAGGTTTTTGAAACAATTTTTGCGCGTTTCGCCAAACAACTTTCAATTTTCTCTTGTCCCTTGAAAGAATTTCCTCTTCTATCGCCTCTTCAATCTATCATTGACTTTGGATTTCTAGAAGAATCTTTAAAAAAAATCATAAAAGCTCCACTTTTCCATTTTCTTTTTAATTCATTTCTATGCAGTAAAAGCTCCCTGTCTGCTCTATTCGTTTTGGGGTTATTTCAATCTGATTTACTTCATTATAAATTTGATAAAGTGAATCATGTTGAGCACCAATTATGATATCTCTGCATAATGGATGAATGAATTAGATGGGAAAATGATGCGATGAAGCATGAGATTTTACCTTCTGTGTCTGTCATCGTCAATTTCGTGTGCATCATGGAAAATTCGTCTATCAGCCAAAAGCTCTCTTGTTGCTTTTATCCCTTAAGAGGATTTTCCTTGTATTTTTAATGATTTTTTGAATATCCTCTCCCACTCTCTCTCTCCATCCCTACGATGCAATTTAAGAGCAATCATATGCTACAAAATTTTCCCTTTTTCAATTAAAAAATATATTAATTTTATAGAGATTTAAATGAAAAGTTAACAAAGTTTGTAATTAACTATTTCCTTTCTTATTCTGACGTATTGATTTTTTATGTTGCTATAGGCTTCCGGTGTTCGTCAGAGGAATTAACAAGGGGTGATTATCTGAATGAATTTATTCGGATCTTTGGAAATATTCGGTTTATTGAACAATATTCGGATGATTTGCCAAAGAAATCAAAATATTGGTTTTTAGTCCTAAAATGATTCAGTTTGACAAGCAGAAGCCTAGAAAATATTTAATTTAAACCCAAAAAAGGTGTAAATTTAAACCGAAAAGTAGTTTTAAGTCTTAAAATGACTAAATTCATGCCGAAAAATAGTTAATTTATGCCGAAAAGTACTACATTCAAAACGAAATAGGACTAAATTCATTTTTCGATTTCGAATTATTCGATTCTAAGTAAGAAATGTGAATGAAAATGTTCAGATCTTCGAAAATATTCGGAATATTTGCCAAAAACAACCACAATATTCGACAGATAAACACCCCTTGGTAATAAGAGCTCTTTAAAATGATTTTTTTAAGGGAAAGAGGACAAAAAGAGGCAGAAAATACCCCAAAATGAAGTCGAAAGGACATGATTCTCTCTCATGTCGCATCTTTTTTTCTCAATATGAAAATTTGTGGTGGATAAAAAATGGGGAAAATGAAGAGAGACATCCAAAAATTCAACATATTAGCGCTTCATGGCACGTATTTGAGGGGTTGCTGTGAAGGCAAAAAAAAATAGGTGAAGAACGTGAAGCTGCGGATGAAAATGTTTATAGTTTGGTGCGGAATAATGGGAAAATATAGTTGGTATTTTTCCTTGAATTTTTATTGCCATTTTGGGAGAATTTTCCCCCCGAAGAAAAAAATTTGTTTTGCCCCACATTGTGTCTCTCTGAAGAGGAAATATGATGAAAATAGATGGGAAAATAGCAGTGAAAATAGAAGAAAATTCTTCTTATAATGCTTAAGATATTATTTCCAATTCTTCTTGGTGTATACCCAGAAAAAAATGTATAAGAAAAGAACAAACTTCTCTATATGCCAATTCAATGAAGGTATTTTGTATTCTATGCTCCATCCATTTATGTATTCATGTATGATGCTGTTCACTGCACTCAAATCACCTCCTTTTCGGAGACAACACACACACACGGAGGGGTGGGGAATGAGGGGGTGAGTTTTGGGGACGCGAAGGGGTGATTTTGTTGGATATAAAAATGATAGAGAGTTATGTTTCACAGCAGAAAATGGTTTGAGCTTCGTATGCGGAGGAAACAATATCAAAAAATGTTGAGGATATTGCGTGAATTGAAATGGATTCATTAAAAGGACATATTTTGTGCATTTATTGCTACTTTTTGCCCATTTCGAGGAGAGATGTGCCTTCAATGGGGTTTGCTTGCCAAGGAAAATGAGGAAAATTTTGCCAATTTTCTCTCTAACATCATTCTCATCATACATGTAGTGCAATGCTATATACAGTAGATATGTAGGTGTGTATTACATATAAAAGGAAGCTTCACATAATTTCCTGATTCTCCAATTTTTGTGATTCGTATTGTTAATTTTTTTAACGAATTTTTCTAAATGCAAAATGTTCGAAAAAATGTGTTTTTTAAAGGAAAAAGGAGTCTGAACATTCAACAAAAGCTAAATCATTTGCTAAATCTACTTATTGCAATATCAAATGGGGTACATCATCATTATTCAGCTTGTTTACATTGCTGTGTGAAAGTTAAAAAGTTGCATATTGCAGATTTATCCGCAGAGAGTGTTGAAAATCACTTACAGAATGCAAAAAAGGGGAGCTTTTCAACTTTTCCCAAAGTTTTAGAAGCAAAAATTTTCGCCTAATTCCAATGGGAGCTGCTAAATCCCTTTTCGGAAAATCCTTTATGCCCCTCAAAACTTCCTATCATACTCCATCATCTTTTAGCCACCTCCCCAGCGTGTGGAGGAACAACAAAAGACCCAGGAAAATCCACACACATTGTCTCTGGGCGGGAAAATTCGATAAATTTCCATAAATCACAAATCCACATAGTTGATGGTATTCAGTACTCTGCGATTGTCAACTCTGCAGGCACTCCTCATTTTCGTGGGGGGGGGCGAGGGGTGGAAGGTGAAATTTGAGAAAGAGTGTGAGGGGTGGGAGAGGAAAAAGCATATCATGATGGAGTGATAAAAGACGTGTCGACAGAAAATGTACAGGGTGCTTTCACAACAATTTTCCACCCGACAACGGAGAAAAGCTCCCCCGAAAAGATGATGATGGGTGTTGTAAGCACAGCGGGAAATCACCACTGTTTACCCCTTTTTTCAACCACCCCCCCTGAGTGCACAGGAGCGAGAATAAAAGTCGTATGGAATTTTTCTTCATATAAATGCTCTCCTATTTGGCGAAGGGAAAACTCTCAAGGAGGGAGTTTATGTTGCTTCCACAACATGAAATTTTCCTGACACCATTCAATGCTAATTTTCATTCTTTATTTTGTTGCTCTTTTTTGTGAAAATTCCTTAAAGATAATGAAATTTGTTTGAGAGCTTTCTGCAATGCAGACAAATCACGAGGATTTTCTCAGAGAATTTTTTTTGCTTTAATTTTAAGAGGAATTTTCACGATGGGAAAAAATATTTCCACAAGGAGGTAGCAAGAGCTTTAATCATGCTATTTATATCTCACTTGAGAGCTTCTGAATAAGCACAAAAAAGGACACAAATTGAGCTAAAAAATGTACTGGTAAGCTGACCAAGCTTACGGGAGCTGTGTTTCTTTCAGTGTACCAATTTTGTGAGAGCAAACTAGAACGCGAATTTATTTAATTACGCGCAAAGTCGGGAAAAGTAGAAAAGTCATACCCTAAGAAATCTTTAGAAGGCTATATCTCGAGAACGGATCCATAGATTTTCATAAATTTTTTTTTGTTTTAAAGGTCTCGAAGTCAGCTATAACATATCGAAAAATGAAAAAAAAAATTATGTCGCCATTTTCGAAAAATTCGAGTTCGAAATTTTCGAAAACTTTGTTTTCGATTTTAGCACCTCTTGCGGTCATTTCTCGAAGTTGCAATGTTCTAGACATTTGTAGGGTTTCTCGAAACTTTTCATTTGCGCTTGAGTTGATCAAGATCGGACTTGTAGAACCCGAGATATGACATGCTAACTTTGGAAGGCTATATCTCGAGAACGGCGACATAGATTTTCTTCATTTTTGGCATGAAGCTAGATAATATAGTCAGCTATAACATATCAAAAAATGAAGCAAATCGATAATGGCGTTTTCGAGATATTCATCGAAAACTCATCGAAAATTTTGTTTTTGATTTTTGGCCCTCTAGCGGTCACATTTGAAACTTCTGATGTTCTAGAGAGTTGTAGGGTTTTTTGAGATCTTTCATTTGACCCCGGGTTGATCAAAATCGGTCAAGCCGTTTTCGAGTTATGGTCGATTTTCGATGAAAAATTGTGGCGGTCATATTGGCTAAACGGCTTGGCCGATTTTCGAAAATGAGGTATCGTTGGAAAGGTCTTGATGGCCCCTACAACATACCAAAATTTCAGACCTCTAGCTATAATAGCGACTGAGATATAGCGAAAACAAAATTTTGAGGTTATTCAAAATGGCGGTCGGGGGGGTGGGGGGGTGGATTTGACCTCATAATCGGATTTCTTCATGTCGATATTTAAACTTTGCCGTTTACCGCAAGTCTCTATCTATCACCGTTCTCTTGCAATTTAAGTTTATGATCCGGCCGGACGGCCGGACGGACGGCCGGACGGACGGCCGGACGGCCGGCCGGAAAAAAACTTATTTTTGGCGCATACGTTTTTTGGAATGTGGGGACCCTAATTCGTGCTCATACCAAGTTTGAGCCCGATCTGACGACTTTCGATTTTGCTCGGTACACAAAAGCTGTGTCTGAAAGAAACACAGCTAAAAAGCTCAATGCTTGAAAGAATCATTCTCAATTACATCCAACTTTTTTTCTTCCATAAATAGACCATTTAAAAAGGCCAACTTTTATGCCCTTTTGCTTTCTTCCCTTTCTCTTTAACACAAAAAGAATAATTTTCACAGAGAGAAAGCTCCTCCATCACTTTCCACAGCATGACAGTGATTGTGCCACTGCTGCCCCCTCCGCGCGAAAATAGCACATTTTCACGGTGAAAAGTATCCAAAAATCACCCCAATTAATATCCAACAATGAAAATAAAATCCCTCGTCCTCATTTTCAGAAGGGCAACGATGGGGAAGACGAAGAAAAAAAAAACTCGAGATATTTTGGTGGAAAGTTGTGACAGAGTTGCCGCCTTCATCATTTATCCATGCGAAAATTCACCCCCTATAGCGTCTTTTTCACACCCCCACCCCCCATGGAAAGCTCTTTCTCTCGCCCTCAAGCACTCCATTTGCAGAGGAAAGGCAATATGCCTCCCCCCCCCAACCATCCCCGCACACTTTTGCCATTATGTGTGGCGATATGATGAAAAGCTGACATTTCCCTTCCATTAATTTTTTCCGGTGCCATTTAATTGTTGGTTTTCGGTGGGATCACTTTTTGGGGGGTTGAGTTTGCGCAAGATTTTCATCGTACTCAGCTACAACACCCCTCCTCCTCCTCCTGCACCCCGAAAATGCTAATTTTCTATGTGTGTAGGTGGCGCTAATTTTTTTCTCTGAATGTGAGAACCATGTCATTGCTGCCGGGAGAATTAAGTCCTTTTTGTGACTTTCAAAACCACACATTTTGACTCGCATTTTGGCATATCAAGGGGGGTGGGGGGTACTGCTGATGTGTCGCTACTTTATGTGGGAGGTGGGGGGGGGTAACACGCGTTAATATTTGCCAATGGTTTTTCTTGAGATTTTCACGGGAATTTGTGTCACAAAATTGTCATAAGAATCTTGCAAATCTTCCACAGAAGAGCTTTCGGTGCTTAAGAAATTTTATTATTTTTGTGATTTTTTTTAGACGGTGTGTAAGAATTTTAGGGAAAATATTTTCCAACAATTTCCATTTGATTCAAGGAATATTTTGATTATTTTAGCGAATCATCCGAATCTCAACAAATTGTTCTAATCCTTTTGATAATTGATCCGAATCTTGTCGAATTTTTACGAATTATCCGAATTTTGGTGAATAATCCGAATCTTGACGAATCTTCTTGAAAAGTAACTTGACGAATTATCCGAATCTAAACGAATAATCCAAATCTTGGGGAATAGTTATAATCTTTTTGACAAATAATCTGAATCTTGACAAATAATCCGAATCTCTACGAATCTCAGTACTGATGAATTATGGCGAATTATCCGAATTTTGACGAAAAGTCTGTGTCTTTTTCATAAAAAATCCGAATCCTAACGATTAGTTCTGATCTTCGTGAAAAATAATCCGAATCTTGACGAATTTTTGCGAATCATCCGAAAAAAAATGAATATATATTTTCCTCTATGTTATAGTAGAGAAGAAAATTAGTTAATGAGGAAAATTTTGCATTAAATTTCCTTCATTTTGCACTAGATTCTAATCTATACAACAGTATGGGGGGAAAAGTCACAAATGGAGCTTTTCATAAAACTTCCATCAAAGCTTTTACATTAACTGGTTAAAAAAAAGAGACATATCTATATTTTTTATGGCTTTTGCAGTGGGTTAAAAAGACCCTTAAAAATAGCACATGTTGGGCACGAAAGCACGAGATTTGTGCACGATGGGATTGAGGAGTAAATGTGTGAAATGTATGAGATGAAACAATCAAAAAGCAGCATTTTGGCGCTGTGTCGAGTGAATTTTGGGCTATGAGGATCAACCGGGCGCCTCCACTGCTGTATGTGTGCAAAAGCATCCCCTTCTGCTCCATCTTATCAGATTCACATCCCGGGGAATGATATATAGCGAGTGAATTCGCTCTAGTTGCCATCGAGAGGCAGATACAGCATTTATTAGTGTCACATGTCCGCATATGCAGTACCCCCAATGCAGACATACCCACCCCTTCCTCCCCATACATCTCCACTCAAAACCCACCCACTGTGAACTCCTCGCAGACCGGGTGGAATATGAGAATTTATTCACTCCATGACTTTCTGAAGGGTTCTCCTCGTGGCATTCATCTGCCGCCCCGTGCTCCCATGGCGCGCGGGTGTGGGAATTAAATCTCCACCGAAAAACCTCTTGTGTGCGAAAAAGGGAAGTGCAGAATGACAAACTCTTTACCACTTTTTTTCCCTTTCATTTCTCTTCATCAACATCCTCATAAATGAAGTGGAAGTAAAGGAGAGGCGGGAGGACGAGAAAAAAGAGCTTTCTGTGTGCTGAGAAGCTCTCTTCTCATGCGGGGATATTTGATTGAATGAAAGTCTGTGCAAATATTTGATTGTGCAGAGAGCTTTTCTCCATCTCTCTCTCTCTCTTTCCCCCGTAGCATCACCCCCACGGATTATTCAGAATCATTTCTCGATATTTTCCCTGAAATATTCTTCTGCTTCGTTGGGTGGGAAATCTTTAATTTCAACAGAAGCTTATTTGAAAATTATCATCCATGGACTTGAAGAGATCTCTTGAGTTGCTTGAGATGGGAATAATTTAATAATTTCATTTATTTTTTTTTTAATTATTCATTTTTATAGCTCAATAATGGGGTATCTTGGGTGCAATTATTAAATCTTTATAATTAATTTTAATTTTGAACTTAAATTAAATTAAAATGATTTTTTTTTCTTAGCAATATAGGATTTTATTTAACGTTCTAAGAGTCTAACGAGGAATAATAAATTGTTTTTAAAGAAATTTTTCTTTTTTCACTGAAATTAGCTGGGAAAAATAGATAAACTTGAACTTGTTTTGTTTTCCTTTCTTTAAATTCATAAAACATTAGCGCTGATGTTTCATCTGTGTTTTGTTGTCAAAGTATTTTTGTATCGTTATTATCATGTAGTGAACCGCAGGAAAATCATTTCCGGATAAAAAATAATGTACAGGCATAAATAATAAATAAAAAATCAATCTATTGGGAGCATTATAAAAATAATTACTCAAATTAAAAACATTTAAATTTGATTGCAAAAAAAAACACACAGCAAATCTAATTTAAATTCCAATTTTTCCACTGAATTATTTGCTTCCCAAAGGGGTTGAGAGGAAACAAAATGTAAATTATTGTGAAGCAATTATTTTTCAATTTGAAAATCAATTATTTGTGAAAATTAACATTGATTTTTTTATACATTTGTTCTTTGTTCTCCTGGAAAATTAGGTGAATGAGCTTTGAAAATAAACACGAGTAGTTGGAATTTTTTTGCTTAGAATTTTCTCTAATTTTTTGTTAAAAATAGAAAAAATAATTTAAATAGATAAAAAGAATAAATATTATATTAATTAATTTTAAATATCTTATAAAAAATCACCCAAATTGGGGGTAAAAAAAAGTTCCCGCAGAAGGTTTCACGAGGAGACAAGCTCCAAAAAAGCTCCCCCATCGGAAGGCCCATGGACAAAAGTTAAATGCAATTTGTTCTCGTTTGCATCGAATCATAATAAACAAACTAATATGCTCTCCGTGCAGCTGGGCCACTACACACTACACCGAGAAAATTCCACCATATACACCCCGGGATAGTCGTCGTTCCGGGGTAAAATGTAGTAGAGCGTAGGGGAGGAGGGTGGAATACATTTGGGGAGGTTTTGAATTTTCCACGGTCGATGAGAATGCAAAAAGGGAGGGGAGGGGCTGGGTGGGTTGTGTAATATGTGATAATCTGGAATATAATCGACTCACACCGTGGAGCATCACGTAGTAATTATTTTGGTATGAAAATGCGCGCGAGATGCAATTTTAATCCGATGGGCTGATGGGGTTGGACTTTATGGGAGCTTGGCCAATTGCGGGGATGGGGTATAAAGCGAAAGCTCTGTGAGAGAACAACAAATATATGAAAATATTGTATGAGGGAGTTAGGTGAAAAATCTAAAATGTTATTTTGTATTGAAAATTCAATTCAATTTAACGTCATCATCATTACCAGGAAAGGTGTTCGCCTAGAATATACATAGATAGATAGGTGTGTAGGTAAATACGATAAATATGATAGAAATGAAATGATAGAATAGGTTGTATTTTTATTAATTAAAATTCTATGTTTTTATTTTAAGCTTCATTTTGTATAAAATTCATTACTAAATCTGGCTTAAGCTAACTTAAGGTCTTTAAGTTAGGCCTAAGTTTTTTTTTAATTAGGTTTAAGTTTCTGAAGCTAGCTCTAATTTTTTAAAAGCCGAATTTAAGCTTATTACGTAAGCTTTTTTATTAGATTTTTTTTTATTAACCAGACTTTAGTTTTTAAAGCTAAGCCTTAATTTATAAACACAAGCCTAATTTTTAATTAATTATGTCTAATTTTTTAGGCTAAACTTAAGTATTTAAATCTAGGTTTTAGTTTTTTTTTTAAATCTTTTTTATGTTTTCTTGAAGAACCTTTTAATTTTTGAGCTAGGCCAAAATTTTTTTAAGCTAGAGTTTTCTGCTATAAACTCTGCTTAAGTTAAATGAATTAAGTTAGGTGTTTTTAGGGTAGGACAAATATTTATTAAATCAGGCCTTAGTTTTTTTTTTAAAGATTAGCTAAAGGTTATTAAGGAAGGCTCAAATTCTTTAAGTTAGGTCCAAGTTTATTTAGTTAGACCTTAATTTCTAAAACTAGATTTAATTTTTCAATCTCCGTCTAAGTTTTTTCAACCCAAGTTTAATTTTAAAAGTGAGCTCAAGTTTTATTTCAGTTTAGGTCAGACTGAATTCAAAATTTGCATTCAGCTGCAATTCAACCCATCTTAACCTTAAAACCTCAAACGTCTGATCTTATAAAACTAAAGCCTAACCCTTTAAAACAAAAGTTTGACCTATAAAAAGTTAATATCTAGTTTAAGCATCTTTAAATTCCAAATTGCCTCCATCTGATGTAAATACCTAATTATGATTCGTAATTTAACGCTTTAAAAACTTTTAATAAAAACACAAAGAAAAATCTTAAAGCCGCCAAAATGTAATCAACCCCTAAAAATCCTAAGAGACAGGGGGTGTGGGGGTGGCGTGGAAAAGAGTAACTGATACAGAATATTAATGTAAATGAGATGTTTTTGGGCACAAAAAGCTTTCCCCATCGTACCAACCCTCCCACCCATGACTTTATCCCCTTGAAAGAGTGCAAATATATATATTGTGCCGGGGGTATGTGTAGGTATATTTTTGGCAGAGTGGCGCACGGAGGACAAAAGAAGTCCTCTCTCTCTGCCCAATTTTTCGGGGTGGCAAAAGAGAGATCGGGCATGTGAGATATTTTGGACAAAAGAGGAAGATTGTGTCTTACAGGAGGGAGAACAACCCCCTGGAGGGTTTTTCGCCGCGTGCTCCTCAGGGGTTGGTGTTGGGCGGGGGGGTCTACAGAGCTGCAGTATAACCCCTCTTGACTTGGCACATTTTACCTCGTCTGAGGCCATGAATCTTGTCACTGACTGATCCCGAGGGGGTTGTTTGCTCTCGCACCGACTGACTCCATTTTCCCATTTACCCCGCACCTCTATTCCCTCCCCTTTCCCATCGCCACCCTGTGTGTGTACCTCATTGTTGCCAAACACCGAAAAGATTCAAAATGGGGGAAATTGCAACTACGAAAGTATTCTTTCTTGCATTAATTCACTATCAAATCACCCCCCAAGTACACCTCACAGGAAGTTTTCAGGGAGTTTTCTTTTTCTGTTCTTGAAAATTTAATTTGAATTTCAATGAGAGAATATACAAATAATTGGGAAATTCTTGCAAATTTTCACTGGAAAAAATCAAAAATATTTCTTTCCGGATGAGGCAAATGTTGTGCTGTGAATTTTAACTAAAAAAATCCATCCTTTTGACCCTCTAGAAAAAAAAATCAATAAAATTAATCTATTTTTGAAATCCCAAACCCATGATGAAGGATAAAATTTGCCAGAGTGTGAAAAGGGTCAACTTTTTTCCACCCCTAAGGGCGAAAATTGTCCAGCAATTTCTCGTAGGAAATTCACAGCAAAACCCCCAAAACGTCTACCCCTCAATTTTTAGGGGCGTCATTATAAATCCCTCACAGGAAATAAAAATTAGACCCTCTCAGAAGGAAAAAAAATCTCCCAAAGGGCACGATTGCCCCTCAAAGAAGGGGCGCGCAAGGGCAAGAAAAAAAAATGAAAAGGGAGAATGAGAATCAATAAAATGTAATGTGCTAATTACTCAAGACCATTTCATTGTGGTGCAAAATGATGCGTGTGGTCCAGTTGAATTTTATCCTTCTAACCTTCCTCCCTTCCTCTCACTCCCTTATGGTCTATGGGGGTCATAAATGGGAGTCACAATTTTCCATTTCACCCTGTGTAGCTTTTTAGGGAGAGTGCGGGGGGAGGATGGAAAACATGCCGACAATCGACCCAGAAATGAGACTATTAGTCACGGCGGATGGAGAGATTTAACGATTACGACGGCAATATTTTCCACTGAATTTTCATGGTGTGCGAAATGACGAAAATTCCTGCACTGTATGGACACCCCCCCCCCCGTATCTCATGCCAATCAATACCTGAGGCTGAGCCAAAGAGATGGGCACTTTTGCATCAATTCCGGGTTATTTTGCAGACAAAATGTAGTGGATTTTAGAGTAGATTAGAGTATAATAAAACACTTTCAAAAGCATAAACGGTTATGATGAATTCACAAAGGAGTTTGGTCCCTGATTTAGGCGGAAAAATCTTCATTAGATTAATATTTCGAAAATGGGGGGAGTTTCTTCGGCGATTTCTTATTCTTTTCTTGATTCTCGCAAGAATTAAATTTAAATGAAAAATGAGAAGCTATTTAAACGAGAAATTTATGAGATTTTGTAAATTTTACAGAGTGGTGGGACGTGAAAGCTTAGAGCAGCCCAAAATGTTCCTCTGTAGGTACATTAGAATCTGCCATGTAGTTCATTTTAATAAGCAAAATACGCCAATTTATCCTTAGCCTTTAAATACGTTACGAAAGATTTACTAACAAGGAGTGTTTTCTGCTGAATATTTTGACTATTTTGGCGAAAATTCGAAAGATGAATGTATAATCACAATATTTCCAAAGATCTGAATATTCTCATTACGTATTCAGCTTGAATTTACTACTTTTTTCTGTGTGAATTTACTGTTTTTTAAGTACTTTTCCGGATTGAATTTAGTACATATTCGCCTTAAATTTTGTACTTTTCCGATTGAATTCAGAACTTTTTCAATTAGAATTTACTATATTTTTGACTAAAATTTAGTATGTTTTCGACTAGAATTTAGTATTTTTATTTATTGAATTTAAGAATCTTAAGAATCGTAATTCAATCTTAATAAAGCCGAATAAATTCAAGCCGAAAAAGTACTAACTAAATTCTATCGAAAAACAGTAAATTCTAGCTGAAAAGTATACTGAATACAATGAGAAAAGGTACTAAAAAGTCTATAAAGTGCTAAACTTCCTTCAAAACTATTATTTATACAAATTTTTGCATTGGAAAATGGATTCAAAAAGCAATTAAAAATTTTCAATTAAAATCAGCCCCTTTCACCCCATTTTCTCCATAGCTATATTCATCACATGTATGTAGGTATAATTTCAATTGACAAATTAAACGGTAAATATTCAACCTGGATGGGTATCTTTTGCGTAAATTGCCGAGGTGATGGGGCGATGAAATAAAATGATTTTCCGTACATATTTGCACAATCCCGCTCCTCTCCAATGTATCAGGTCAAGCGGAGGATGGTGTGCTCCCTCAAGAGAAAATCGTGTGTTTCTCTGGGAAAATACGAAGCTGTGATGATACACAAAGTTTGCAGTTGTGATTATAATTCCATCATTCACCACCTCCCCCCCGCCCTGGTCAACTCCATGGTGTCTCCCGTGTCATCCAGGGGAATTTACGTGGGTGTCAAGGTGTGTGGGGATGGAGAGTCATAACCGGGAGTGGTGGAGAAGTCAATTAATAGCCCATTTTGTGGGGAAAAGTCATATGGGGTTGGGCAGAGCATTTATTATCCACTGCACTGATGACTATAAGATTATCTCTTGATTATTTATATTGCCAAATAATATTTTAATGGACACCCAGGCTTTTCACATATGGTACGAAACCGTATTTGCCACACAATCACCTCGCACGTGGTTTCCTTAAAGGGCTGCGGACCACATATTGTTCCATTTTCATGCCTCTCCCACCAAAAACATCCCCCCAGTTAAAAAAAAAGCTCCATCTTGAGCTTTCACTGTCGACTTTACTAATTTCCACTTCAGTTCCTTCCTTTCAGTTTCCCCCTTCCCACCCGAAAAGTTTCCACTTTTCCCACCTTCTGATTAGTCGACAAGATTTTCATGGCATCGATGGGGGTAGATCGGAGGGGAGGAGGAAAAGTGAAGGCCTCACTGAGGAAAATCACTTGAGTTTGCAATTGAATTTTCCCTTTAGCCCAAAAGATGCTTGGTTAGCTGTTTCTCCCAAGAATGTGGTGGTTCGCAACTATGCGAAAGCTTTCCCACGGTAATTTCCCAACTTATTTGGCTTGCACGTATATTTACAATCCCAAAATCCTCATTTTGCATCCCCGACCCCACCACATGCAGGAAGAACTTCAAGAGAAGATTTTCCAAGCAAAAATTCTTACTTAAAATATAACTTTATGCAAACTTATTGAGCTTTTTCCGATGACTTTCACTGAAGTTCTTTTGCACCTTTTTGTTTTATTTTATTAATGGATAATTGGTCGTATTTTTCGATGAAGAAATCCTTGAAATTTGGTGAAAAATTCTTAAAATTTCAAAGACACCTGTGAAAAGTTTCCGGTTGAGCAAAAATTGAGTATTTTCTAAGAACAATTTTAATGGATTTTGATGGATTCGGCCGAGTTTTATTTTAAAGATAGAGGGCAAGTTAAGCTACTATTTGAACCTAAAGTTGTTGAAATCCGTTAACCGGATCCTGAGATTTACTCAAAAATGTAGTTATTCACTTAAGGGTTCACTAAAATAGCTGCTGTGACTGAACCGCTGAACCGATTTTTGAAAATTTACCAGTTTTAGAAAGGGAATTAAATTACCTTTCCAGCAACAGTTTGTTTGTCAAAATCGGTTCACTATAGACTGATATAAAAGAGGTTGAAGTGAAAATTTTTGAAAAACTAAAAAACGTTATCTCGCATAGATTTACCATAATGGCTGTAAATAAATAACGGCTGAACCGATTTTGAAAAATCTACCATTTTTGGAAAGGTGAGATATGTACCTTTCCACAGACAGAGCAATAGACATTTGAAATTTTCCTTAATTTTCTCACATCCGAAAACTTTTTGCTGGTATGTGTATTTTCTAAAAAGTTATTAAGCACGTAAGTATTTAATGGGAAATTTTTCCTGGGAAATCTCCAACCCCTTTCTTCTTTAGGGTAGGGGCGAGCCTTCGATATAATTAACTGTCAAACATCCCTCATAATTCCACCTGACATGGCAAGAGGCTAATTGTGATGGCACAGCGCAACACACTGCCTAATCAGCGTGAGAAGAAAAAGCTCAAAAGCTCTCTCCTCCCATCGCACAGCATCCCCTCTAATTTTTCATCTCAACACATACACAAAACCCACCTCAACGTAAATATAAGAAAAGTTAATTTCATTTCCATCCAGGAGAGACGGGAAAAAATGATTGGACAAGGTAAATAAACAAACAATTGCGGGGATCATCCCTCAAAATGAAGATAATCACTGAGAATTGCTATCTCAGGGGCACCCCCACCCCTCTCCCGGTAAACTACCTGAAGGATGAGAATATTATTCTGATAAAAAATTGCCCACGAAGGATGGACCGGAGAGATAATGAGAAGGTGCCTTTCTTATCATTCTCAGCGTCGTCTCGCAGTCTTCTCATCTCAATTTTTTTCCACCCTCCCGTAGACAGGGAAAAAGGTAAAGCATTGAGGAGGTAGAAAAAAAACAGACTGCGATAGAGGAGAAAAAATTCAGATATATTTTGGGAGAAATAAGAAGAGAGAATATTGAAGTACGAGGGAAGAATCTTTGTGTCCCTGCTCACAGAGATTTTCATGAAGATTTTGAGTGTGTGTGCGCTTGTCCAAATAGAACCCGAGACTACGTGATAAGAATGAAGATGATAAATTTTTCCCTACACTCTTGCACATTTCTCCTTCTTCATCTTCCCAAAAAAAACATTCGATCTAACCGAAAAAGGAAATAATATCCTGAGCCAATACGGATTGACGGAATGGCAAAAGTTTTTCCACTTTTGGAAAAAAAACTTTGATAAAAATAAATTTTATCCAGAAGAGAAAGGAAATTTAATTGGATTCCCTTTTCTTTCTTCCACTTCATAATATACTAATGATTTCCAAGGAAAAGAAGAAGAAAATCAGCATAGAAATGTCCTTCAATTACTCACAAATTTTCTTGCATTCTCCATTCCGCTGTGAGAAGTTAAATTGTATGAATAGAAGTATGTAGTTCTTACCTGTAATGAAAAGAAAGAAAACTTTTAATAAAATTTCGGAGATATTTTCTAAATTTAATAATTTTAATAATGATATTGGAGTGAAGATTGTTTTAATTTGGATAAAATTCTGTAAGACATAGAATTCAAGAATATACAACACTTCATAGAACGAGAGGCATTAACACAAGGGAACCTCAGAAAATGTAAAGAATTTTCCAGTATTTTTTCTTTTCAGAATACTCGACGGAAACTAATAAAAAAATATATTGATTTGAATTTGGCGCGCACCCGAATACGAGACGGGATAGCAAAGATGGTGAATTTGCATGGTGAATAAACAAATGTGGGGAAAATGTAACTTATCGGATACAAACTCTACAAAAAAAAGAAATAGATTTAAAATAAAATGAAAAAATTGGTTTATTTCTAAAAATTTATTAAATTTTTCGAATATAAACTCAAAGATAAACAACCCTTATCTCCAGCAATTCATACCACAACATTATGTTGGGCATGCCAAAGTACTGCTCACACACACAACACACACACAATTCTAAATGAAGCTATTTTGCTCCGACAAAGTGCACCGACAAGTGTTTTTAGAGGCAGATGACGGGCTGATGAGAAAAAAAAATGATGAAGTGCGACTGCAAAAGAGCCTGAAAAGTAGCATATTTCAGCCACTTTATGTGTATGATGCGTTGCACACGCAAACAGAGATGCGGATAATTCCAACTTGCAAACCGCCAACAACATAATAATACATCATTATGCAATAATCATGGGATTTTCTCTTCAATTGCGCGCGCACACGACGTCTTTAAGAAGTCTGCGCACGTTCATCCGCAGTTTCCTGGCGCTTTGTTTTTTCTTAATTTTTTTTTTATCAAAAAAGGTTTTTTTTAATTGATTTTTTTTCTAACCGCATATTAGAGCATTGCGGTACCTTTTAGCATAGATAGCATAGAACAACATAAACATAATAAATATGTACGTATGCCCCCTTCCGGTGGCGCATTTCCAATCGCGAGGAGGGTCGTGCAAAGTGGTGAACAAACAATTTGGACATCATTTCAATTCATCACCATTCAATGGATGTCAGGGGGTGAATCGTGGCCTCCGGAGGGGGAGTGGATTTACATAATTTTGTGTGGTGCTTCATTGGGGAAATCTCCATGAGAATTCCACGGAGGTGTGGGGAAGCATGCCGATGGCTCAAAGGATGTGATGGCGCATAATATTGAAATTAGTGTTGTATCGAAATTGATGCGTTTTCTTTGCTAATACCCAAAGAGGGGAGGCGCGTCAATGCCGCCTCCCCACAACGCCTAGCTATGTGAATCTCGGTGTTTTGCGTGAAAAATGTATCCAATAATTGACAATGAGGGGAATTAATTTCTCCATATACCTTTAGAGCGCCAGAGCACCCCCCAATGGAATGCGGAATGAATACTAAAATGGGTGATTTTTGTAACTAATTAGTGGGGGATTGTTATAAAATTCCTCCATATACCCCCTGGGGGTGAATGGAAAAAAATTCCCTTTTAGAATTTGAAACCTTTAATTTTCACCCACAGGATTCTTTTAATCTACACTGAAGGGCAATGAAATAGAGCCTGAATGGGAGAAAATAAGTTTGCTATTTTTCATTCCAGTAATAAAGGAGATTATGCTAAAGCACACGAAGATTTTTCTTTAGAGGGTAAACGGGGTAAACAAAATTACTGAAAAGCTTTAAAAGTAGAAATTTTTTTTTAAATGTAGAAAAAATTATTTGATTAAATTATTTTTTAAATGTAAACGTTAAACGTTAGAAATATTCAATTAGATTTAGTCAATCATCAGAAACGTCAAATAATTAAAGAAAATGTCATAATTCAGACAAGGAACGTCAAACATTTAAAAAATTTATGTCTAACGTTAGAAAAAAAGCGTTAGACATTTTCATGAAACGTCAAACTTTAAATAGGAAATATCATTCATTAGAAATATGAAAGGTTACAAAAGAATAAATATAGGAAAAGGAACGTCAAACTTTAGAAGAAAAACAAAAAAAAGTTTAAAAAAAAAAACATTAAATTTTTGATATCAGACGAAAAAAAAAATGTAAAGTTTCTAAAATAAATGTTAAACAAAGTACATGAACGTCAAACGTTAAAAAACACATTAAAACTTCGAAGAAAATAATGATAAATAATTGTCTGACGTTAGAATTACAGTAATAAATTGTTAGAAGCTTAGATTGTCTTAGATTTCAATTTCTTAGTTAATTTTTAATGTTATTTAAATTTAAACAAATCTTTACTGTTTAAATACATTCCCTTGAACAGATTTCTAGCTATGCCTCTGAGAAGTTTAAATCCAACTTCCAGCATAGCCCCTTGAATATGCTTTTACACCCTTTATATCATCTCAAGGAATCAAAACCATTCTTTTGTACCTTTCAAAGGGAAAACCTTTATAATGTATTGTCTCAACTTCTTGTTAACAAATTTTGTACTTTGTTCCTATTGTCTTGACCTCCACTGTATGTACGTTAAAATTTCTCTGGTAATTTAATCCAATTTCATCCCTCTTTTCGCTAATTCTGTGTACTCATCAATTGGATTTCGGGGTAAAATGCTCGCACCCCATCCCCCCAATTAAACTATTTCACATTCATTCCATGTCTAAAGGGCGCACTTTCCCCTTGAAATTTGTCATCAATCAATGTGTTGGTTTGAGTTTAGAGAGAAACGCCATCCACCTCCCCATCTGAGGAATCTCACACAATTTGCCCGCAGGGCACCCGAAAATGCGCCCTTTTTAGACCCATTTTCCCTCGAATGCATAACAAAATGTAAAACACCCATCATTATCTCATCCAGAACGCCACCATGTGCTTCAATTGATACCTTCTTTGCGATAAGAGTGAGTTTTATTTTCAAATGGAGACGGAGAATTTTTTTAGGGATTTTTTAAAGTGACAAAAATGGCGCAGAAATATTTTTCTGAATCTTTTTTTATTTTAAATATTATTGGAAAGGTACCTATGTTTGGCTAAATCTATGAGAGATTTGTGAAAGCATGAAAAAAGGAGGAGTAAACCCTCGAAATTGCTTGGTATTTATCTCTCACGAGGGATGGGGGATGGAGGAAAAGCTCCCAGTGAAAGACGACAGTTTGCAGTTAATCAAGAATGAAGGGTGAATAAAATCCTACGCAATGATTCATCTTCCCGACGAAAATCTTCAATCTACTAACTTTATATGGTGGATGTGAGGCAAGGGCTGAGGGAAAAGCTCTAATGCGGGTGAGCTTTCGTATCGCCATGGTGCAAGTTGGAGGAAATAATCTGACGCTTAAAATACCACCACCTCGTTGTCATCGACCCTTACGTGTGAAGGGAGAGAGAGAAGAAATTGCAACGACAGTGTTTGGATGGATCCCTCCGACTGTGTGAGCCATCATGAGAATTATAAGTGCAATGGAGAGCATTATTTTGCTTTGCAAAAAAAACCTCCCAACAGGGTGGGTGGAGAAACATGACATATGCATCAGAAAAGTATTCTTGTGGATGGTTTTTTTTTGCAGGGGGTGCGGAGTCGTCGTGTGATGTTTTGTAGTGTGCAATTGGGGGTGGATGGTTTTTTTTTCGTTTCATACGGGGGATGTTTTCATCCACTTTTCCGGCACGAGACGTCGCACGCCAAGAGGTGAAATGCCGCACAAATCTGCTGCTCATAAATAAAATGCACATACAAGAGGCAAACGGCACATACATATATTCCCCCCGAAAAAAAAGCTCACTCTTCGTGGAAAATTGCACAATGTGGAGAAAAATGAATTTTTCCTGTGATGGGAATGGGGGGTGGGGGATTTTCTACTAACCCCCCCACCCAGGGTCTTTGCAACACTTTCAGCACACAATATTTGTTGGATTGTGTCGCATGTTTTCAAAGCACACACAACCACCCCACCGAAACCCTTTTTTCCAGCTTGCGCGTCAACCCCCATTCCACCCGGGAATCCCTTAAATTTTCCGGTGAAGCCTTCCGCCGTGTGGCTGTTTTTTTTCTACCCTAGTCCATGCACCGTCAGCCGAGAAAATGGCTTATTTTCCGTATGGAAATAAGTCAGTGTGATTCACGAAGGGATATTATTTTCGAAAATTATTCCTCAACACTCCGGCAAAACACGCAAAAATATGTTGTGCAAGAGTTTTGCGAGAAGGGACTTTTTTTCTCTCTTCCACCATATACTGCAAAACAGTCCATAATTTTCACAATACTGCCGAGAAATTTTCATATATTGATAAAAAAGGGAAAAAAATGAATAAAGCGTTATAGGAAAAATATATATGTGGCTTTCTCATTCAGTAACATAGAATATGGAATTATTTACTACATAAATTCATAAAAAAATTGTGGTTTAACGTGGAAAATATTTTCTCTAGATTTCTATGATAATAATAAATTGTATGATAATCAACTTTGGGATGGAATTTAAAAGGGAGAATAGGGTGAATTGGGGAAAGTTTCTCTTCATTATTTTTTTTATTAACTTTTTCAAAGCCACAACAAAAGTTGTAGAAATTTTATTTTATTTTTTTGTTTAATTATAAAAATAACTTTAACCTGGCTTATTACTTTTTTTTTGAAGAAGTAGATTTTACAAATTAAAATTAAAAAATTAATTTAGAACGATCATAAGTTATTCTGTTGTAGATTTTTTAAAAGTTTTATAGTTGCTGTATACAGTTACGACAAAAATAATAGGACCACCAATATAAGTTAGCTTTTAAAGGTATTATTAATTTTTTTTTAAATGTTACTTTCAATTTAATTTGTTAAAGTTTGAAGGCATATAACTTACGAAAAAATTTTTTTTAAATAAAAATAAAAACCCGCCTAACTTTTTTTCTGGGTATCCGATTTTCAAAATTTCAAAAAACTCTGAAAGTACCATCCTTCCCTTGTCCAAAACTGCCGGGGTGATTAAAATCGGTTGACGGACTGATTTTTGACAGTCGTTCAAGTAGACCCATACCAAAAATGCCACTTTCAGTTCAATCATCTACCAAAACTGAACGGATGAACCGATTTTCGAAAATCTACCATCATTGGAAAGGGGATGAATGGAGCTTTCCGAATCTATGCTACTTTCCAAAATCGGTCGTCCACAGCCTGAGATATTGGCGATTGAAGTCAGGGATTAAAGTACCTTTAAAACCTATATTAGTAGTCCTATTATTTTTCTCGGCACTGCATGTATAAACTTTAAAAAGTTCGTAAGCAAAGTTAAGGAATCTATTCTCTTTTGTTGTTTTAAGTATTTTATCGAATTAAGGATTTTTCCTTAGCAAAATCGATATTCTCCTTTCATACTTCAATAACCCAGTTGAGAAACTTAAAAAGCCTACAGAAATTAACTTAATTTTTCTTTTTTATTTTATTTTAAATTCTAAAATATTTTCAAAAAATCCACTTTATCGTTATGTCCTCTCTTTTTTTTTAAATTCAACAAATCAACATACGGAGGCTAGGTTAAATCGATTTTGTAGCTCTCAAACGAAATTTATATTGACAGTATATTTTTGTAAATAAATAAATTGGAAATGAACGTGTAAATAAATCGGTTGCAATTTAAACATTTTATTGTACAAACATAAAATTTTAAATCAACTCCATGAGCACTTCAAACAGGACTTCAAATCATAAATTGTTTTTAAACATTCAAATGCTGCAGAATGTACTATTTCCGTGAATTTTTGGGTGAGCTTTTCTACCTTTTTCATTCTTTTTTCCACGCATTTTTACGCACAAAAAGTGCACCGCAGAAATATTCTGTCGGTGAGAGGTACAAAGTGTGTGAAGTGTCCACTTTGAGGTTTGTCAGACCGAGGAAAAAACATTCAACACACATTTGCAAATACGAGAGATCATCAAAAAGCTCTCGATGTGGGATGGATGAAAAAAAAGCTCTCTTAAAGTTTTGAATAAACAAATATTCAAGCATTTGTTAGAAGACTTTCTCAGTGTGGCAAAAAAGGTCAATTGTCTGCCACCCTGTTGAGGATTTTTTCTGGGGCACCATGCCACAAGCAAATTGACCTGCTGGGGAGATTTCAAACGAAAAAAAAGGCGGGAATTGAAGCTTTTAGAGCTTGTAAAGCTTTTAGGCATGTTTTGCCGATGTTGAGGGCGGTGGTGGTGGAAAATTTTCAATGCAGATCAAATCGAGTGAACTTGCCGCCTTGGCTGTTGGCCAAATTGTTGTCTCATAAATGCAAATGATGTTTTCTGACACAATTTCCAAAAGTCCTTCTCCCTTCGCCTTCAGCATCGGCTACCCCCAGCCACGGGGTGGTCAATTTAATCAAACGACGCTGAGAATTTTAATATTATCTACCTTCCCCGCCCGGTATGATGGGGGTATTTTTTCCATTCATTTTATCCACTTTTATGGAAAATCTTTTGCAGCAAAATTCAATGCATGGACAACATTTTTCTCATATACGGACATTGTACCACTTCCTCAGGTGCTCACCCACCTTTCTAACCTCCCCCATATATAACAACTGAATGGAGGAGGAGCTTTTTATCAAATTCCTCCATGGAAAGTTCCCCCCAGAAGCGAGAGAGGGAAAGAAAGAAGAAAAAAAAGCTCTTGAGGAATTTTTCTTCCTCCTTGCGATGAGGATGAAAGTCATGGAGGCGAAAGAGGTGACAAATGGGATGGGGATTTCCTTTTTCGGCATCTCCTCTTTTTTGGGCTTTAATGCCATTGACAGAGCCAAATGCGAAAATGATACAGAAAAGCGATGGGAGGAATTTCCTCCAAGAGCTTTTCTCAGCACAGTGTGATATTTTTTAAGGGGGGAGTTGCTTTAAGAAATACTTTTATGACACATTAAATTTGATGCTTTTTTTGAAGAAGAAAAATTTACTGGCCACGTAAAGTTCAAAATTTGATGGATTATTCACTCTTGCGAGGAAATCAACGCTGAAGAGCTTTATTGAAAAATTTTACATTTAGTGAATTTCTTTATAAAAGAAAAAGATTACAGATCATTAAAAGAATATTTAAATCAAGTGAAAAGAGAAGTATTTTTGCATTAAAAGCAGAATAGATTGCTTGCTGATAAGATAGATTTTTTTTGCTTACAGAATTTTAATTTTTGCTGACAGAATTTGACTGTTTTCTTGTAGAATAGAATGTTTTCTGACAAAATTTGTCTTTTTGCTTACAGAATTTAACTCCTTGCTCACAAAATGGAATGTTTGCTTTTAGAATTTAAATTTCGCTGACAAAATGGGATTAATTGACGTCAAATCCAGAAATTTTCTCGAGAGAATAGAACCTTACATAATATATTGGCAAAATAGAATATATTCTAACAGAATAGAATGTTTGCTCAAGGAATTTAAATTTTGCTGACAGAATAGAATTTTTTGGTGACAAAATGATGTTACGCTGACCAAATGCAATTGTCGCTGACAAAATAGAACTTTTTAACATCAAATTTGATATTTGCTGACAGAATATAACATTTGCTGACAAAATAGAATTTTTCGCTGATAAAAAATACTATTGAAGAAAAAATAGAATTCATTCCAAACAGAATTAAATTCTTTGCTGACAGAATAGTTTTTTTACTAACCGAATAATTTTTTAATTGACAGAATAAAACTTTTACTTATAGTAGAAAATTTTCATTTGCCAACAGAAATTTTCATTCTCTCTTTATTTGAATTTAACGGCAAATAAACATTAAATTGATTTAATGAAATTATTTCTTTTCACAATAATTACTCAACAAAAGGCAATTTAATCCAATCTTGGTGTTACCTGAATGCGCATTAAAGAAAATCCCCATATAGTTAATTAAGGAGAGCCGCCAATGTTGGAATTGTGAGGAAAATACAATGCTTTTCGGGTAGGTATGAAGAGATTGTGGCAATTGTAGAGATTGGCCATCCCAGCTGAACTTGATGGCGGGAATTGTGGGTAAACATGAAGACAAATGGGTGAGTTGTCAACCTCCCCCCTCAGCCCACCACCCCCATTGTCGTTTTTGGAAATGTTTGTTACCTGCAGTTGGAATTTTGCAAATACGGGCGGTGACCAAATTTCCCATCCGCCCCCGCGTGTTCTTACACTGAATGACGACGGCAGCTGATGACGCTCGACAGGGTGGAAAATTAGATTTAAACATTTTCAATTTGTTTGCTCTCACACAGAACTTCTGCTGAGTGAGAGAGCTAAGAAAGTCCTGCCTTTACAATAGAAAAAAAAATTCAATGAGGGGGAGCAGGAAGTTAGTTTGATTCCCTTTCTGCAAGGAATGCAATCAATTTGGGACTTGAGGGATTTAGTGGTTGTTCAATTCCTCGTTTTCCCTTTTGTCTGAATTGGGTATGAATTCAATTGAATTTCTTTACTTTATTTGTAAGGAAAATGACGTTTTTCTTTGTGTGAAACATTCGCGCTCATGTTTCATCGATAAGTTTCAACAATGTATTTTCATGTTTCATGCTAAAAAGAGATAAAAATACAATAGGTGACGTCACTGTTTGTATTTTTTAAAGAAATCTTTGGTGCAATTTTATCATTTTCGGTACTATTCTTATTATTTTATCGAAAAAAGAGTTTTCCAATAAAGAATTTGAAGAAAGAATCACAGAGAAAACGGATAAACTCCTTTTTTTTGAAAATAAAGAAAAATTTTAGACTCATAATAAAAAAATCTAATTTACTTAAAAAGTCCCAATAAATTCATATTGTCAACTTAAATTATACAAAAATTATTATTTCCCTTAAAAAAGAAATAGTAGGGGACTCTCGGAATACTACAACGTGAGGACCTTTTAACACAAATTAGCGTATTGATTACTACGAACTTTATATTACTTTAACGTTTTTACGCGATTTTATCACTAAATTATTAATTGTTTTCTTTTATTCTTTAAAACTTTTTAACAATCAGAACTTTTTCAATAAATCAGCGTTTTCCAGCAACGCTTTGATTTTATTTTAAAACCTTTTTCAGGCTATCAAATTATTTGAAAAGTTTGAAAATCAACTAACAGAAAATTGATTAAAAAATTTAAAGAGAGTTGATTTTCTTTAAAACTATTTATTCATCAGAACTTTTCCATTAAATCAACGTTTTCCAGTGACGCTTCGATTTTTTTGTTGGACATTCTTCAGGCTATCAAATTATTTGAAAAGTTTGAAAATCATCTAACGGAAAATTGATTAAAAAATCAAAACAAGACCATTGATTTTCGTTTGTTTATTATGCTAATTCCCTAAGAAACGAAGCTTTGATTTTTTGGGATCACAGAGGTATGCCCTCGTCAATTTAATACCATCAATAGCTCCAATTTTGGCTAAATTGATTGAACGACACCCCAAAAATTTAAACATCAACTTCGATCGAAAACAGGAGGGAGTGCTCTTCATCATGCAGAGAGAGAGATCAACTTAATTATATTGAATGTAATTTCTGAAGTATTTCTTGCCGTAGGGCTGTGTGTGTGTCTGAACAGACTATTCAATTGTTCAATCAATTGACCATCTCTTATAGCTCAAATTGATTGACTTGATTTCATACTCGAATGTGTGAGAGAGCCCAAGAACCGGAGATTTTCCCGGCAAAATATGCTGACTGTTGCAGTGAATAAATTTGGTAATTCATCATGATGTTTAGGGAAATGGCTGGGAATGCATTTCCCAATGCCTGTGCTGCATAGAGGAGGAGGAGGAGGCGAAGAATATGGACAAAAGTTAGTGTCACAGCATTTAATTCTGGCAGTTGTGCCCCAAACCCTTTGCACACGTTTTACCCCCTGGAGAGAAATTTAATTGGGCTAATTGAAATTGCAAAATTCAAATGATTGCACTTTAAAATGTGCTTCTCACATTTCCCACCACCACCATCCCTTCGCCTCATCCACAAGGGGCCTAATATACGAATGTTGGGGCTACAGAGGGCTGTTGGGAGCAGAGTGAGAAGCTCCTCCAGGGAGACGTTCTATAGAGCTATGGGAAGCATAAATTAACCGACTCAACATAAACTCGACAAAATTCACTTGATTCTTCAACATGACATTGATTTATTCACTCACAAGTTGAGATCATGGGGAGCTTTTTAAGGGGGAGGGGGGTGAAGGGTTGGCTCTATGAGCGACTCTGTGACTCAAGGTGGTTTTGCATTGCAGCACAATATTTCAATTATTTTATTTAAGGAGATTTAATTAAAATGTACAAATGTTAGGAAAAAGAAAATTCTGTTTTTACTGTACTGAAAAAAAAAATTAAAATATTGGGGAATTCACTTGAAAGCGTAAGAGTTTTTACGCGCATAAAAAGAAAAATTGAGAAAGCGTAAGATATGATTTTTTTGAGTTCTTCTATTGCGTAAAGAAAAATAAGAAAAATGCATGGAAGTTGTTCTAATTTACAATTCATGTTCTTAAAAATTAAAATTAAAAATCGTAAATTCTTGTTATAATTGTTGAAAATAAATCTCTCCCCTTAGTTTCATTTAAGTTTTACGTATCTACGCAGAGAAATTCATTATTTTTCTTAAAAATCAATAAAAAAGAAGGGTTTTTTGTTGTTTTTCTAATGGCTTAAAACGAGCAACTGAGGATTTTGAATAACGTCTCTACTAGGGGGATTTCCTAAAACATTTCTGGAATATTTTTCTAGAGCCAACTTAATCTCACTTTTTATTTTTGTGCTCAAAAAAGTAAAATTAAAAAATTAATGGAAAAATTAGCGAAGAAAACTCCCTGAGAGCTTCAATTTCACGCTATTGAATGCTTTTCTAGCTGAAAATTCATAGGAAAATTGATTTTTTTTATGCACATTTTGCGTGGAGAAAAATGCTTCTGTTAACATAACCTCAAATTAAATTTTGCGATTCAAAAAATAAGGAATTGTGGTGATTTTTGGATGAAAAATGATTTAAAAGCATGAAAGAAAACTTTCAGAGGGTTTATCATTGCCATTTATTCTAAATACGTCATTCTTAAAGAAGAAAATGTAAGAAAAACATTTAAACATAAAACTACTATTAAACTTCAAGTTACAAACTTGTATTTACGATTTCGCTGTTCGAATGCTGATTATTTTAGTTTTCAATGACTATTTTACGTTTTCAACGTTTTCAGCTTACTTAAGTAATTTTCTTTGTAATATTGATTGTATAACATAACCTCAAAATATATTCTTTTTGTAATTATCACGAAAAAACTGTTGAAAAAATTTAATAATTTTGAATGTTAATCAATCTCACTATATTCCATTTACGTTTATAAGATTTTTAAATGAAAATAAAAATTAATTGCTTACGCATTATTACTTCTTTACGTCTTTCTTTTACGATCCTGTAGTGAATTTCCCTGATACTTTAAAAAAATTGTTCTATCATTTAGTTCTAAAGATTTTGAATATTGTAAAATTTGATTTTCTAGAGAAAAAAGTTCTTTTTAATTTCACTTTAAATTTTAGCTGTGATTTATTACGCTGAAATTCATCTTAAAATCCTTTAAAAGAATTTTGTAAAAAAAATCTTGACTTCGTAAAGTGAATAGACTCCTTTTTTTCAATTGAACATTCAAATTTCTCATTGCGAAAAAAATTGTACTAAATACTCAAGGCGACAATGGGTCTTAAATCACTTCAACTGGCATCTGTTGCGGAGGAATCAATTGATGTGATTCCAATCTCGTGCGTGTTAATCAAATGGAATTTTTTACGTCAAAGTTCACGCTCGTGTCAATCAATTAATTGCACCAAGAATGCCTAATCGTTCGCACCCAATTGGATGTTTTGAATTCTTTGGCAAGCGCGCGCGCGTCTCACAGTCGCGTGTGCCCCTTCCCGCCCAAATGAAAAATGATCTTGATGATTAAAAAAGAGAGACAGACTGATGGTGAATGAACGTACCTTAATACTGTCGTAGCACGCGGTCACACGACCATTCTGGACCTCCACGTTAGCCGGTGGGTGGGCAAATTTGCACTCAGTGTCCGGGCGTGAACATTTGTTGCGCTGAAACTCACGGCAAACCTCCAGCTGGAGCCAGCGTGAGTCTTTTCCGTTGAGAAGATTGTTCATATTGACCATGGTAGCCATCTCTCTCTGCTTAAATTCTCTTTTTTTTCTCTTAACGATGACTTTGTGAAATCACTCACGCACGACACACGCGAAAATCACTCGCGACACCTTCTTTTATTACCTCACAATGCAAGCTTTCGCTGCTGGAAGAGTTTTCTCTTATTTTTTTCCTATTTCCTCTCTCTCTCTCTTATGGCTGAGGAGCTTTCTCAGTAAAAGCTCTCTTCAATTTTCTTTTCTAATGTTCTCAGTTTTTGCGAAAAAAAATTCGCAGCACTTTTTCTTGGCAGTTTTCAAACTGTGACTGTTGTTGTTAAACCTGCAGGAGCTTTTCCTATCACTCTATCACAAGTTTCTCGTTGTCGGAAAGCTTTCTCATGGACTTTTGCAATGAAAAAGAACAAAATCCTCCACTTTGGCGCGAAAATTGATGGCAAATTTGTGGACTAGAGTTTGAATTCCTCACAGCATCAAATTTCAAGAGATTTTCGCACGAACTTTCTCTCCACGGGGGTTGTTTATATGGCAAAGCAGAAGCAGTTTCTTGTCAGCTTGCAGAGTGTCTCTATGGGGGAGCTTTCGGGAGCTTTCCTTTGTAGCCTTTCACTATTGGAAAATTTTCTCTGTCACGTCAAGATGCTTTTCCATCAGCTGAAAAAGCTCTACAGCAAAGCCAGGGCAAGGTTGTCAAAGGTTGATCTGTAAGATTAATAAGAAAAGGGAATTATTAGATTTTTATTTCATAGGTACATAGCTGAGCTTTTTCATTTATGGTTATTCGGAGAAAGGAATTTATGCATTTTTTTTGGAATTTTTGGGGATAATAAATTTGAAGAGAATATTGTGTTGGGAAACATTGATGAAGACAGATAATCAATTTAACTTTCTTTTAGAAAAAAATAATGGAGAAAAATCACCTCAAGAAGCATTATCCACACCCTAAGAATTTTTTTTGTGTATAGAGCAAATGCTTCAACGCTCCATTGAAACATTTTAACTTATGAACAAAACGAAACACTAAAGCTTGTGCTTTATGTAAAAAATACAATTATATTGTACATAACACTTTTTTTTCCAACATAAAGCATATGCGGTGGTGCTTCATTAATTTAACTTATTTGACTCCCACAACATTTAACTTATAGATAGAAGCTTGAGAAAGTTTGTCAAGTTTGCCAAAAAACTTTAATCACGCCCATTAAAATTTATATTTTTCAGTATGGACCAAATGCTTCACTGCTCCATTGAAGCATTTTCGAAAATGAACAATACTGACAATAATATATTATTCACTGAAGCACTAATAAATCGCTTTATGTTAAAAAAAAATACAATTATATTGTACATAACATATATTTTCAATATTAAGCATATGCAGTGGTGCTTCTTTGATGAAATTTAACTTATATTTAAAAACATTAAAAAGTTTATCAAGTTTGCTAATAATCTTAAATTCTACTCATTGAAATTTATTTTTCTGTATGGAGCAAATGATTCACCGCTCCATTGAAGCATTTTGATAAATAAATAATAGGAAAGACTTTGAATGACGAATAAATCTTGTACTTTATGTGTCACATTATACCTTAAAACTACTTTGTGCATAAAGCATATGTCGCAGTGCTTCATTGACATTTTTTTCTATTGTTCAGACAGAAGTTTAAAAATATTTTCGTGGTAATGAAAAATACGCCAAATATCAAAGATATAAATTAAATTGCATCTTAGTCTGATGCATATGCTTTATGTACGAAATAACACAATATAAAAACCTTGCATTGTGTTTGTTTTAGCAAATCTTTACTAGACTTTTTTTTCAATTTCTTTACAATATTTTCAACGTTTGATCTGCAATGGCTCATCATAAAGCATACAAGAACATTAAATTGCATACACTCCTTTTGACCGTTTAAAACTAAACAAATTTGTTTTATTTATTTTTTCAAGTAATTGAGAGCTGAAAAGAAAATATCTGTCTTGAATTTCATCCAATAGACCAATTTTCATCTATTTTATATCTCATGGTTGTTCCAAGAACAGCAGAGAGAGAGCTGGCTAATTAAATTAATTAGTATCCCATAAACATTCTCTCACAGGGAAATTTGCAAATGAATATAATGGGGCTGTCTGTGTGTGTGTGGAAACACGCCCTGGTTTTCTAACTTTTCCAAAAGGAAAGATCTTCACCCCATTAATCGAAAATAGCCTCGTCAATAAATTTAATCCAATGGAGACAGTTATGAGGCGAAATTTGATCACTTTTCCATACTCCCTTCCACCCTCAAATCACCCTGGTTATTCCTACCCCCGCCCTCCGAAAAACTGTCTCTTCGCAATATTTCCTTCAGCTCGTAGTTATTAGTCTTCGAAGCAGTGTTTGTTTGTCAAACTCTGCAGAGTCATAAAAATAAATGAACCGATCGATTCGCCTCAATTTTTTCCTTCTTCTTTTTTCTTTCTGCAAAAAGCCACCGAGAAAATCCAAAGGGAGTGTGTGTGTGGGGGAGGTATATAAGTAGAAGTAGGAGAAACGTGATGGAAGAAAGAAGGAAGGAAATCTCCTATAAAGAGTATTTAAGCAACTCCCCATAAATTACCCAGGAAAAAAAATACATTCCCTTTAGAGACAAAGAGTGTCCAACATATAAGAAAAACATTTTAGCCACACACTGTAGCATAATAATTTTCCAGACGACGAACGTGTAATTGAATCGGGAGTGGCCCAATATTTGCATACAATTTTTTTCTCTCTTAACATGACTCTCTGTCCCCCCGAAAAAATATTCTTATGGGAGCTTTTCTAGGTCAAACAGCTTGTCTTTTTATCGTACGTTCGCTTCTCAATTGATTGCATCATCAGTGACTCTTAAATGTCGCGCACACACTGTATGTCTCTCCGGAGGAACAGTGGGAAGCAAATTAAGAAGACAGTGCGACAAATATCACGATGAAAATATCAATTCACGGTCACATTTGTGAATTATATCAATTTGACGCCTCTCGCGGGGAAAATTTTCAAGGGGCTGCTAAGTAATATTTCTTTTGAGGAAAATTAGTTTCTTGCTAATGCCTAAAGGCGAAGCTTTTTAACAAATAAATCCCATTTAAAAAGACAAGAAATGTTTTAAGATATAAAATTTTACAGAAAAATGCTTGAAAAGAAGGAGTATATGCATTTTTGGGCTACAAAAAAATCATTGGGGTAAATATATTCTACCAATGTAAATCATGTGGAACTTCGAAATTTTTGACATATTTTCTAACGTTTTTGACGCAAAATGTTGTGATTGAGAAAATCGCAAAATTCTCTGTTTTAGTGGGTCTAAAAGTGAAATTCCTTGTAGCGGACCGAAAGGCGAGAAGTTTAGCTATCAACTACTATCAATCTCTCAGGTGGAAAATCCTTGGAAATGTTGGAAAATTCCACCGACTTTATTTACCCCGCTGGTGACTATATTTACCCTTCGAGTTAAAAAAAAAAGTCAGAAGCGGAAGGGTTCAGGAAAAACTCGAAAACTCATATTTCCCGTGGAGATAGGGAAAAGCGGTCTGAGACAAAGTTGTAGGCCAGGAAATTTCCTATGAAAATGACTTATCGAGGAAATTCTCTTGCCTTTGGGGAATCCTGCAGATAAGGATTTATGCAAATTGACTTTGTTTTTGCCCCGGTCTCCCCTAAATATAATTCACTCACAAGCATAAATGAAAGCTATTTGCTACTAAAAATTTTCTGCTTTTCCCCTAAAGTTCGTCTTCAACAACTTTGTCGATCTCATACAAAGTCTCGTATTTATGGGTCCACTAAAATAAATATTTGCTACAAAGCACGTGAGTTTATCGTCGCAGCTGTTGCCTTCAAAAAAAGCTTTTTTTTAAAGTTTCTCTGTAAGTTATTTGTTGGATCTACTAAATAGTAAAACGTTCCATGAATGACATTCCGCTCCTCGTGATTTGACGAGCATTTTTCTTGCATGTCAAGGAAGTGCTAAATGTTCAATATTCGTTTTTTTTCTTCATCTTTCATCTCTGTATCGAGTTGTGATCTCATTTAGTTATGTAGTGTGTGAGTCTGCAAAATTGCAGATCGCAAATGATGAATTAATACGGGCAAAAGGCATCACTTGGCAAGTAAATTTATATTTATAAATGCCATGAGTTTGTGCCGCAAGAATAGGAAGAGGAGGGAAGAAAAATGGCTACACGGGAGCCGCGACGCTGTAAGTCGCGCAACAGAAAGAGAAAGATGGTGTGACCATTATGAAAATCTCGAATTTATAATTTTACCATCTGTTGCCGCGCCACACTGAAAAGCCCCATAAGCGCGGTCTCTGGATCACGAGATCAATGATCGTTTCAGCGAAAACTTTTCTCGTGTTTCGCCTTTTTGCCTCCGCGTCTCTATATATACCTTTAAGAGTTTTTTTTTCTTCGCTTCTTTTTGAATAAATAAATTTTACAACCGTGTGCGTGTTGGACAAGCACAACCGAAAAACCCCCATCGTGCCACCACAGAGTAAAAATGTATATCACCTTTCGCGAGAATGATTTCTTAGTGCAGAACGCGCGCGTACTCAACAATTGAGGCACAAAATAATGCTACACAATGTTGGAGATCTCAATGTTTCTTTTTTCTCTCGTTCTTTTGCCTCTCATTTTGTGGCAAAATTTCCAACATCAATGCCATCGCCCACACAAATCTCCGGCCAAAGGCTCTTTTGGGAGACGAAAAATGTCTGTTAGCAGCACTGCAGCACTGCGGATTAAGCTGCGGCTAAGTGATCATATAACTCCGGGGCCGGGTGTCGCGCGAAAGTTTTTTTTAAACCTCTTTAAATTGCTACAGATGAAATCTGAGAGATTACATTTACACAGTCTTTTGTAACAAAATAAAATTGCATTGAGATTTATTTTCTTGCCTTTCAACAGTTTTGCACTCAAAAGACACACAGATCTCAGACTGAGAGAACTGCGCGAGCACGGAAAGGCTTGAGAAGCAGCCAAAGGTTGTGAAAAGTCAAAATGTTCAAAGATAATTTCACAGAAATTTGAATTTTTCTCACAATTTATGACTAAAAGAGAGAAAGAAAAAAGACTTCTGTGTGATGATCAGAAGTAAAATTAACTGAATAGATCAAATATTATGTCGTGGAAATTAATTACAAACCCCTTAAGAAAGGTTCGGATTCAAAATTCAAAGCTTGGTGGAGATAGGATGTTCTTTATTGGAGTGTTTTGCCGAACATTGCAGCTTATGTTTCTTATTTACTTATTTTAAATCAAAAAAATGATTGGTTTGTCCAATTTGGATACAAAAATAAAGAAAAATGGTGTCCGGAATATCATTCCGGACCGCTAAATAATGTCCGGAAGGATTTCCGGAAGCAGTCAAGATCAAAGAATAAAAATTAAGGAAAATCATCCCATGTCATTTTCATTCAAAATTTTCATTCCTAAGCTTAAATTTATCAAAATTTTCCAAAGATATTCCTTCTCAACACTAGGAGGAGCTGAATTTCTAACCTCAAACTTTGAGCCAAATTTTCTATAATAAAGAAAACATTTTTCCAGTTTTTTTTATCTCCTACACATAGATGTAGAATTCATCAAGATAAGTTGGATAGATTTTTTAATCTATGGCGGATTAAAAAAAAATCTTATTGGCAGCGATTACCAGTTTTGTCCTCCAGTGTTAATAAAATCATTTTTCTCTGAAAGCTTCTCCATCATGAAAGGGTTAAAATAAATTATGTATGTACGTAACACCAAAAAGTAGTACACCCTTGATATTTTGCAAAAGAAACTCATTCCTTGTGAGGAAAATGCTTTGTAATTGGAATAAACAAAACCCCCATCTGCAGAAAGTCAGAACGGATACCCCGTAGTCTAATCAATATATCTTGAAAATGTTTTTAGATAAGCACGCCAGGGGCCTACACCACAGGAAATCAAGAACGATGCCAAGAGGGGGTGAAAATGCAAAAAAAATAGGAGTCACTTTCTCAAATTAAAATAAACATCTTGGTGAATTTTCAACTCTCCCGGCAATCACTCAATGTTCGCCCCCCCTCTCAGTCAGTGGAAAATCTACCGCACAACCCCCTCAGTACTTGATTTTCCTCCCGGGGTCTGCCTATGACGTCAGACAGGAAGCCAGTCCGCATTTCCATTCGACATTCGGTGATCGACACGTTTCGCAATCGAATTGAATAGCGATGTGGATGGATTGGGCAGGGCAGGAGGGGGTGGGGGTGAGTCCGTGTCGTCCGTTGGTGTGTTTACCCAACTTGGATGGGTATATCCACATTGCGAACAATATGATATTCTCCAACAAGCATCACCCACATCAATTTCCCACCCACACCGCCCTGCGGCAACCCCCATTGCGAAGACAAGCTGTGAGTTCAATGGACAACAAAAGGGGGTTGAATCGTCCCGGAGACGATGCGAAAAGGGCTTCAATTGTACTGCGCGCTGCAAAGGGGATGTGATGATGATGACCAAAGGGTTGTGTTCAGCATACATATGTACATACAATATGCATACAAATCCATAAAGTTGGGAAATACTCGCAATTTCCACACGATACTCGCTCACTCTTCCAACAATTTCCCACACAAAACAATAATTCAGGACCCTCTGCTGAGGATTTCCCTGCAGAGATATTTTCTTCCTTTTCCTTTTTTTCCAAGGAATTGTATTCCCCTTATCGCGAAAATTCACCAAATAAACGGCCCGCAAGGTCCTCAAGTATGTGTGGAAATTCAATAAATTTAATTTTTTCTTCAATTTTAGCAACATTTGTTTGATCTTTGGCTTTGAAAGCATTTTGATGAACTTTTGGGAGCTTTTTTTTGTATTTGAAAATTAATTAATTAATCAATGAAATAATAGAGGAACGTGGCCCAATTCGGACCTATTACGGCCTTAAGAAGTGCATTAAATGGCCTTTAAAATGGTACTAAATTTAAGAATATTGTTTTATATTTTATATAATTTTTTTTCTCATTCTGCGAGGTCCTTTGGAGGTCCGAATTGGGCCACGTTCCCCTAATGTTCTCAAGAATTAACCCTTGCAATATTATGTGTGTTGATTCTGTCATTATGTTGATGATATTACCAATGTATCTTCTGTAAAGATTAACCGTGATGAAACTTTAAATTCAAATTCGTCAGTTATAAGATTTTAGGTATTCTGGGAAAAATCTTATAAGATTTTGACATTTTATTTCATTCATTAATTAAGGTTTTGAAGGAAAATTACTGCTTCAGGGCTCTTTAGAGATCTTTAGAATGATAATAGAACGATCAGAAACACCATCTGTCAAAATTTTATAAGAACTTTCAAGTTGTAAGAAAAGATTGAGAGAAAAGTTGAAAGAAAAGATTTTTAACAGAATCAACCCAAAGCTTAAAACTCGAATTCTCAATTTGGAGTCGATTCTGATAAAAAATCTTTTCATTTCTTTTCTAACAATTTAAAAGTTATTGTAAGATTTTGACAGTTATATTTTTTTAAATCGTTTTATTGTCGTTCTATAAAATAAAATCAAAGAATTTGTTGTTCCAAAAAATAGCCAAAAAGATCTTTAAAATGCTCTGGAAAAGAAATTTTCTTTCAAAAACAAAAACTCAAAGCCTTAACTATTAAAGAGTTTAAAAAAAGCAACTTTTGAAGCACTTTTTAGTTGTGATTTTTTTCTCTGAGTGCAATTCTCTCTATATGGCTTCACGAACAAATTCGTCCAAATTTCCCGAGACAGAGACACCACCGCCCCCCGAAAATGTTATTATTTTTTATTCTCACCATCATGGGGTGGATACACATATATAAAATAAAGCTACACGGAGTATTTTCACGAGATGCTGCGAGAAAAATTCATACAAGTGGGAGAACATCCCATAAATTCTCGTCGACTTTGCGACTTTTCGGTTGCCTCTCAGCATAAACTCCAACTACAACGGTGGCACCCCCACAGCCACCTACCCCCCTTCACCTCCGGCAAACATTTTGCGACGTGGGTAGTTTCATTTCTTCCTAGCAAAACGGGCACATGAGATCGTGCGGGGGTGGAAGTTGCTTGACTCCCAGACTCCCTTGAGATGATTAAATCATGCCAACACACACACACGAGAGTCAGGGGTAGCAGGGGTGGTTGAAATGGAACAAATATTGCACATTTTCCCATTCTCGCATGCCCCAACCCCCGTGTGTTGTATATACTTTTCAATAAACACAAATTTTCCCCGTGTCTCGTAAAATGCAATAATACGGGCAAAAATGACTAGGAGATGCTATTTATTGTGCAATTTTATCGCACATTTAGCCACCCTCAAAAAAAAATTCGCATACACTTCGCGGCATTTTATTGGCCTACACTTCCGTGGAATAGGCAAACACACAGATGAAAAAAAAATTAAGAATAAAAAATATCATTCTTGCGGTATGAAGGAGAATTTTTTTGCTATGTGGAAGAAAATCGTATAATTATAGTTTGACGAGAGACGGAGAGAGATGCAAAAGTGCGGGATGCGAATTGTTCTACAGAGACTTTGGGGAGCGGTGGGAGGGAGAGTGGGTGGCTTGGGGGAGTTTTGTGCGATGTTGTAATTCAAAAGGAAGAACTCTCGAAAGAATTGTTGACATGGTGCAATTCTTCGACAAACAACGAACTTATAAGGCAGAATAATAGGGAGAACAAGAGACTTGAGCTGTATGTGGAATTATTAGAAAGTTTTCGAGCGTCTCATATTCTTTACTTATTGTTGTTGATGCGGTTTTCAGACCATTTTGCCATACAATCGCTACACTACGAGAAAATATGTGTGCGCGCATGCAAAATGGAGCTGTTTATTTTGCTTTTGTGCAAAATATTAATTCATATTATAAAATTTCTCATTTTCCTTTGAGAATTTCCTCAGAGAGAGAGAGAGAGAAGGTTCTTGTTGGTTGTGAGCTCTTTTGCTCATTTTCTTGTACCATGCCTTTGGCTATAGGTGAAAGAGATATTTCAGAATTCTAGTAAAAAATAGACTTTTCGCAATTCTAACGTTAAAATTCATTAATAATGGTTGATTTACTTCAAAGTTCATGGGATCTTAGGAAAGAAAGTTTCTAACGTTATAAAGGAAACTTCAAACTTTCGAAAATATACATTTAACACTGAACAAGAATCTTAGCATGTTAGATTAAATTCAAATGTCAGAATACACGTCAAACGTAAAAAAAATGAAATGTCATTTACTCTGAAACGTCGTAAAGCATAAAAAAAGAAGACGAGATAGGGGAGGGCGGGGCTAATAAAGTCACTTAAGGGTTTAGAAAAAGCCTAAAATATAATATTTCCTAGCTAGATAGAAGAAAATGATCTGAGAAAGAGTTATAGGGCAGTAAATTTCCTAAAGAAATGAGCAATACATTTCGCTTTATCTATTTGGGAAATATTATATTTTGAGCTTTTTCTAAACCCTTAAGTGACTTTTTTAACCCCGCTCTCCCCTAGGTTTTAAAAAACATGTGTCAAATGTTTGAATAAACGTTAAACGTGCGAATAAACGTCAAATGTTATGTAAGGAACAAACGTCAAAAGTTTAAAAGGGTATGTGGATCGTTAAAAAACGTCAAACTTTAAAAGAAAACCTTGAAGGTTAGAAACAGAATGTCAACGTTAGAATTGTTAAACAAAAGCTCCTTATTTGAATGCAAAGATCATTAATTTAGGTTAGAAGTAATCTCAATTTTCATAAACAGAATCCTAAAGTCAACCGTTTTTAGCAACCATATATATTTGAAATATTTAAAAATTAACGGAATTCAAAGGAAATTTGAGAGTTGATTGATCTAGGTGGGGGCCCAGTGTTAAACCCTGTAGTGTGGTTAATCACTCATTCCTGATTTTATTTGGGTGCAGACTAAAGACTCAATCTTTCCCGATGCAGTGGCAGAGACACACTCTGTGTGTATTGGAGCCTCCAGTGGGGATTCCACATAGCTAGCTCCTCTAGCTCCTCCATATATATATTTGTATGTAAACTCAACGTAAACCAATGGCATTGTCATGGATGCGTGGCGGGAAGAGCGGGAGACAAACGGGGAAAAACTTGAAGTGTGGAGTCTCTCGGAGACAGCGAAGCAAATCAGTTGAACAGAGTTCTGGGGGCTGGGTGGGGGGGTACGAGTGGGGTGGAAGCTGAGGAATCTCATTCATTTGTTTGTGCATTTTAATGGCACTCGAGGAGAGTACTGTGCGGGAATGTTACTCCGGTGTCGGAGTACGAGAGGAGAAAATGAATTTTGCCAGTGACATACTAAAATGAACGTCGGCGGCTTTTGTGCTTGTCACATCGTCTAAAGAGGAGGAATGGCATCAACCCAAATCGTTGAGGCGTCTTTGGTCACAAATGCATTTTTAATGATTGCCAATATAGCCATGGTTGGTGTAGCTGTGGCATGATATCAACTTAATTCCGCCTCCGGATCATTGGTGGAGGATGAGAGGATAATGCGTTCGCCTTCGGTTAATGTTTAATATGTCTCCCATCGCTTCTAGGGCTTCCTCCAGGGGATGATGGTTTAAGAGAATGGTTGGTTAGGGGCTGTTTTCTTCCGCAATGAGATGAGATATCTCACAAAAAGACGTTCGTTTAGAATATTTCTTGATAATTTGATTTTTTTTTAAATTTAACTTTTTCGTGTCCGCATAAAAATTGAAACATTCGATAAAAGTATGTTTATTTGTCGAACTTTCATTTTTTTTTATTTTTCTGGAAGATTATTCGAATCACCCGAATACAGGTAAATTATCCGACATGCCTAGCTACACTACAAACCAATTAACATTTTTAGGGTTAAATTTAGTACTTTTCAGGCCTGAATTAAGAACATTTTAGGCTGAAATTAAGCACCTTTAAAAGTTTTTTTTTTCTATTTATTCTGAGCCTTCTTATAATTAAAATACGGCTAACGTTCTTCGGCTTGAATCAAGAACTTTTTAGGCTTGATTTTAGTACGTTTTGAGTTTTTGCTCCTAAATCTGTGTCTGCTCCTATAGCATATTTCTAACTCAAAAACCTCTTTGTGTTTTGCGCAAATTTTCCATAAAATATTAAAGAATCTAAACATCAAAGAATTCAAAACTGCATAAACTCCTTTTTAGTACAAAAGATCAAATTAAGTCCATTCTGTGCCACTTATAGGCATTAGTATTGGTACAATGAAGAAGTGAATGCATTCCCAAAAGCATCCGTATGATAAATATTGCAAAATGTGCACGCACTACACCGAGAAATCCCACCAGAAGTGCCATCAAATTGCATTTCAATGTGAATTGCGTGTGTCCAAATTGTGGGTGATTATTCGGGGCGGGAGGGAGGGGTGGAAAGTGAGGGTTGTGCCTAGGGGTGGTATTCCTTGGTAGATTCAGTGCGATTGTGAAGTATATTTTGCATATTGCGGAGTGTGGTACGGCCCGAGGGTGGACTCTGACTGGGCGAACAATATTTGCCATATAGAGCAGCTGGTTGAAATTTTGTGGCTGAATTGTAATCATTTTCTCCTCATCTCGGCTATTTTGGTCATTTTATGCGTGTCGCGCACGTTATCCATTTGCATTTAACCATTTTTATGTTGCGAAAAAGGAGTGAGTTTGTCCTCCTGCACGTACTCCATGGGGTTGTACGCTGGGTTATAATTTTGCAAAGTAGGGGTGGTGCGAGCTTTGGGACACAATTATCATCCACCATACCAACAATCATCCCCCGCGCGCACCGAAAGGGGTTCATATGTGTTCATTGGGATGTTTTATTTGTCATGCAAATTATGAGTGTTTTTCTGGGGAGATACACACACCACTATTAACAGATGGTGTGTGCAAAACACGAGGCTCGTTTTTCTCTATATTAATACTTCAATTTAATACAAAAGCATGTAATTTTGTAAGGTGGTAAAGCCATGAAGGGTCTCAATTTTTTTTGTATTATTAAATTAAATTTTGCTTTGTAAATTTTATACAGGATATCCGTTTATTTTTTTTCTTCCTCCTCATTTGAGCTAAATGGGGAGGGAAGAGTGCCTTGAAGGACACAAAAAATACGCCAAAATGACTCACTGAATTCCAATCTTAAATGTACGTAGTTTTGGGAGGGAGGGGTCTGGGAAATGGGGAGGTATTCCTCACGAAATTTAATTACATCCCATTCCGTTGGAGCCTTTAAATTAATTTTATTATTCTTTTGTAAAAACATTCGATCTTCTTCAGCATTTTTGAGGGTTGTTTTGTGGAAGAAATTCTCTTTCTGTTTCTCAAACTGAATCCTGCCAATTTGCTCCTTCGCTGTATTACATCAAGGGGTTGTAATCTGAATAGAAATATTTGTATCTTCGGAATTATTTGGATGATTCACAAAAACAAAATTAAAATATTTAATACTAGTCAACCCAAGCCCCCAATCACGTGTGAGCAAACTCCACTTTAAGCTTTATAGGGTGGCGTATATTAGTAGGGGGATGAATAATACGGTACCCCGAAAAATTCTAAAAAATAAAAAAAAATCCCGTTATCTGACCCTTCAGCAGGTAGAAAATGGGAAAAATCAGTTTTTCTGTGGGGGCGCTATAAAGGGGGGTTGGGGCGGAATCCCATATAGCGCTTGCAACTCGTATTGACCCCCTCTACCCCCATACCAAATTTCATCAAGATCGGCCCAGCCGTTTAGGAGGAGTTCATGTGCCACAGACAAACATTTCAGCTTTATATATTAAGATTGAAGATTTAATTTAAGCCTGAAACGTTCTTAATTTAATTGTAAAACGTACTTAATTCAAATCTAAAATTTACTAAATTCAAACTGAAAAGAATTATTTGGATTTTAGTCCTTAAAAGACTCAGATAGAAGAGAAAAAATCTTTAAAAGGTACTAAATTGAAGCCCAAATATGCTTAATTTAAGACTATAACCTGCTAAAATTAAGCCGAAAATAAATAATTCGGTTCGTTTTATAGCAATGAGTGCTTATCCGAAGGAAATATTCAGATTATTTTTCCAATATTCGGTTGTTTCATCATAAAATATTCGACAGATAAGCACCCCTTGTGTACTACGTACATTTGAATGAAAGAAAAATCTCTCGGGGCGATGAATGCAAAATCACAACGACGAAGAAAATTTTCTCAAGGGGGTTTGGCACATTCGGCGCAATGGAATTGCCATTCGTCTCGCTATAAGCTTACATCAGGGCAAACCCCCTTGAGAGAGCGAGAAAAGGTGGAAGTGGAAGAAACCTCACCCCGTTGTACCTCCTTGGTGTGGACAAGACGCGGCGCTATATTGGTCCCACCCTTAATTTCAAACAAGGCAAAAGAAGGGTATTTAGTTCAACCCCAAAAATCCCTTATAGTGCGCACAATGAATAATTTATGCGAGCATGAAAACTACGTCGTGTGTCCGATAATCAAAATAATACACACAAAAGTTGAATTTATGGGTGACAATAATATGGTGAATGGCATTTTGTGGGGCTTCCTCTGTTGTCCATTTAATCCACCACCAATATTGAATGTGCATCCCAGGACGCGCCTGACTGACCCACAGGGTGAGGTGAGGAGGGTTCACACTAAATGGGCTTCAGTGCTGTGTTCTCTTCCATCCCAGCAGAACATGCGGTCGAAGTCCTCTCTCATTGAGAAATTTTCCCGCCACGAGAACATTTTTCCCCAAAAAAAAACAGCTCACCACAGAGAAGAAATTGCAAGTGAAAAATATTGCAATTAATCGCATCATTAATTTTGCGGGATTTTTTTGCTCCTTCGCCTAAACATTAATTTGATTTACAGCGTGAAAATTTCGCAAAAAACGTAGAGAAAAAATACGCGAGAAATCTGTGTGAAAATGTGCATTTTTCCCAAGCATAAAGCTCTGTGTGTGCGCGCGAGCTTTTTCCCCGGTCATTATCCACTTCATTTCCTCCTACTAATATTTCGAAAAGCCACTCCGGAGAGAACAAAAAAGAAAGAAAGAAAGAATCAGCAGAATTAATGAGAGAAAATAGAAAAATTATGCGTAAATTCAAATTGAAATAATTGAGCTTTTCCTACACACGTTTCTCCTCTTTTCTTTGAGGGTTAAATCTCATTAAAAGCTCAACATGTTGGACGATTTTTTTGCTCCTTAAGGGGGATTTAATGGGATGATTTTGATACGCGATAGCTTTTAGAGGATATCAAATAAATCACAGAAAATTACAATGAAAATGAGTTTATGTACTTTTGTGGATTCCAAATTAACAAAATGAAAAATTATGGTTAGTTAGAGGAAACTTGTTGGGAATGAATTAAAGTTTTATATCAGAAAAGTAATAAGGATCCGAGTTATTTCTTGGATCATTTAATTTATTTTGACGTTCAATTCTAACGTAAGACGTTTAACGTCTATTCATTTTTTTCTAGTGTTTGACATTTCTCTTTTAGATTGACATTTACATAGTTATTTATATAAATTTTGGTATTTATTTTAACGTTTGAAATTTATTTAAACGATTATTCTAACGTTTGGCGTTCTTTTTTGACATTTCTAGAGTCACAAAGTTTATAAAAATAAATTAAATTTATTCTAACGTTATTTTAACGGTTATATCTAATCATCGACGTTTTTTATATAAAATTTAAGGTGTATTCGTTTGTCGTTTTTTTTTTTTAAATAAAGCTTTATGTTTATTTTTTTTTAACGATTGACGTTTACTTATTTTTAGCGTAGTTTGAAATCTAATTTCACATTTTTTTCATGCAAATTTTAGCCTAGAAATAGTTAATTTATTTTTAATTTTTAAAATAAAAAATCTAATCTGTCTTATGATGCTTTAGCCATCCACTTGTTATTTTTTTCTAAAAGAAAAATAAACGTTGAAAGAAGTCGAAAAACATCTTGTTTCGAAACTTATAAATAAAATATCTCTATCAAAACAAATACAATGAAGATTAATCAACGCAGACCGCTAAGTAATTTATTTTATAAGCTGTCTTGTGCTTTTCAAATACACGGATTGTCCACATAAGTGGCAGAACAACCAAAATTGTGACGCCAATACATTTTCTCGGGAACACTGTTGGAAGATTTTCATAAAAGCATCAAACCACCTGTCATCATTTAATCCTCAAATTAACATCATTCGACTATTTTTGAGTGCCTCATAAAATGCACTGTGAGAGAAAGCTCAGTGCGTTGCTTCCAAGAACTTCTTCTTGCCGGGACGTCTTATCGATATTTCTTCTCTCTCGATTTTTTTTTTCATTTCTTTCTATCATGGCGTGAATTTTTAATGACTCCCCCGTATGTGTGATGACTAATCTTGCAAACTGCAGTTATTTGTTTTGCTTTCTAAACCTATTAAAGTTTCTCACATTCGGTGAATTTGATAGTAATAAAATAATGAATTTAACAATAAAAAACCCCGAGAGAATTTTCACTTTAAGAAATTCTTTTCATTAAAAGAAAAAGAGGAAAATGACTCATGGTTAGGACAGAGATGGAAACAACGTCGCCGTAATGAGCGACAGTCCTCGGGAGATTTTCCCACAGAAAAGTCTCCCTCATTAAAGCCCTCGCATTGGTGAGTTAGATAATCCCCCACGGAAATTTGCGTGCGAATTTTGTAAGCAGGGAAAAGTCTTCAACCAGATCGCATTATGGGTGATGGAAAGTTTTGCAAGTTCTCAACATTTTAATTGAATAATCCACTCACAGCAAATCTTCCCAATTTTCAACCCGTCCACACAACACCACAGAATTTCCCTTAAGGGCCACACCCGCCCCCAAAAACACTTTGTAAGCTTTCGGTGGTGAAGGATCTTTTTCTTGCACAACTTGCAAAGTCTCGAGGAGATATTTTTGTTTTTCACACAAATTTTCAGACATTTTCCACGACAAAAAACACGAGCTTTGCGCTTTTCCACCGAAAAGCGTTGATATAGAAATATTTTGAAATTGATAAAATTAAATTTTTCACTGATTTTGAGGTTAGGAATTCGAGGCGTCCTTCTTTGAGCTAGTTAAATCCGCCATATTGGGCCTTATTCAGCGACCAACGACATTTCGATTTACGAAAAATGATTAAAATAAATTAAATTAATTATCAAAGATAGTTTAATGAATTAGAGATGACAATAAGACAATTTTTTAAGCTTAATTGTTCTTTATAAAATTAAAGTAAATGTTTTTCCTAAGGAGCAAAGCGGTTAAGTTCAAAGGAGTTTATTCATTTTTAGTCTCTCATGAAGTCATTCAAAAATACTCGCAAGATAAACATTAGAGGCAATATAAAGATTTTTTGAAGCTTGTCGAAGCAAAAGAACCAACAATTTGTTCTCTCTAGTAAAAAATAGTAATAGGGGGCTCTCGGGGTACAGCAAAACGTAAGGGCCGTATTGACAAAAGAGACTTTAACTATCTTCTTTTCCAGTTTATGAGTTTTTCTCCTCAAAACAGAGATTTTTTGCAGGCGAAATTTTAGATATAATAAAGGAAAATATCACGAAAACAATTTTCAAATGAAACATCTCCCCTTTAAGCATTGAAAACATTTTTTTCCACCATAAAGAGCCATTTTCTACACCATAAGCAATCGCTGGAGACGCTCATAAGATATTCGATCGCATGGATCATATTTCAGACGCCAGCGCCAGCGGTCCGGAAATCATCCACGGAAGGGGGCACTTTTGGGCGGAAGATATGTATGTGTTTTTTTTTTCCTTCGCTATATAGCGTGCAAGAGTGGCACAGCATGAAAATCCCGCGAGTGAGACAGAGTGTCCGCCGACATAAAAATCAAATTGAGCCCATTAGCATAATTCTTAAGGTCATTGGGTAAATGCTGCGAGAGCGAGTGAATTGGACTCGAGGCGATTTTTTTTCACATGACTGTGTGTGCATGCAGAGGAGTTTTGTGATGTTTGAAGAAAAACTGACTCACTCTTCCCACCAAAATGCGATAGAAATTGCCCGCTCGCGCGATAAAAATTCATCGCGGGGGCTACCAAATGACACAAAATTGTACCACAACCACGTGGCATAATTTCAAAATTAAATCCCTCAGTGGAGATTATTATATTTTCTTCATCGTGATGGTGTTGCAAGTTTTTCCTGGCATTTGAAAAAGAGCACTAGCAGGGAATTTTTCGAGTGTGGTGTGCTGTGCAAGAGAGTGTGGGCGAGGCGCGATTTTCTAATTTTAGATTCAACTTCAAAAATCAAAATCATCATCTCGAGATGTGTTGGAAAAGCACCACAAAAGTGAGACAGAGACAGAGAAAAGCAAAAAGTGTGAGGATTGCGAAAGAGCGCACGATTGTGTTGCTCCAGAGCTTCCTAAATATTTTATACGACGGGGGATTTTGAACAGAGTAGATGCACTCAGAAAAATTACAAAGTTTATTCAATTGAATACAGGGCAAACTCAAAGTATATTAGATTTCTTTTAGAATATTAAAGAAAATGTATTTTCTACTTGCTTTTATTGGTTTGTATTTGTTTTTTAAAAGAAATTTCAATTTATAATCAGTTTCAAAGAAAGATAGAAAAGGAATTTATTCATTTTTAAGCTCTTATTGAATTAATGGAAAGTTTAGAAATGAAAAATTAAATATAGTCGATTGTTAATCCTTAGTAAAAATGGCTCAGAATAAATATTCAAAAATTGAAAATTACCTGAAAATTGTGAAAATTCTACTAAAAGGCTTGTTAGGATAGTTATACTCGAAGTCTGCAAAAGAAGCTTAAAAAGATTTTCAACTTTCAATAAGAATGTGCTGGGAAAATTACAGGAAAAATTAATTCCAAATTGTAAAAAATCAGGCTCTATTTTATTTTTCTTTTTATCAATGAAGCATATGCTATGCACCACATATACTTAAAACAGTAACGTCCTTTGCTCACTTTTTAGTATTTACAAGCACTAGTTCGTGAAGTAATTTCATTTATTTAATTTTTCTGTCAAGAGCTATAAAATTATTAAAAGTGGAGCAATAGAGCATATGCTTCAAACAGTAATTTCCTTTGATCACTTTGCATTATTTACAAGCACTAGTTCATGAAATAGCTTCATTTATTTAATTTTTCTACCGAGACCTATAAAACTTTTATAGGTGGAGCAATAGAGCATATGCTTCTATCTATTGTCTGTTACCATTTTTATTCTCTTACTCGATAAGCGGTATAGTTTGCAAAGAATTTTTTTTCTCATTTTTCCGAATAGACTTTAAATTCATTGTTAGAATAGCATAGATGCATATGCTTTAAATAATTATTTAATTGCTATGTGGACTAGTTTGGGAAGTATTAACGAAATAAAATTCATTTATTTACTTTTCATTTGAGAGCTTCTCCAGTTGATATTCTTTTGAAATAAAAAATCTATTTTATTTTCCTAATGAGAACTCCGAACAAAAGTATCCTAACTTATTTTTTTAATAAATAGATTTTTAAGAATTTAGTTGGCTGCTGCTCCTTTAAAATATTAAAATGCTTTAATATTTTTTGAAATATTCTTGAATGTTGTGGAATTGCTTAAAAGAAAATCGCGCCACCTATCGAGAAAACCACAATCTGGCGGGAAATTCAAAACTTCTCCCATTAGAAAACCAATAAAATTGCATATTGAATGCTATTTCTCCCATCAATAGTTTTCAAACATTTTGTAATGTAGCTCAAATCAATCCAATCAACTTCTTGTGCGCTATATTTAGCTTTATTTCTGCAATTCAAACATTTCCTTTTAATAAACTGTAAAAACTATAAACCATTTTGTGGCTCAGCGTGCGTTCTTTGTCCTCGCTGTGAGATAATGTGAATGAAGCACGAAGCCCATGTTGGGTGGATTTTTTTTCTTTTACTTCTTTTCCGTAGAAGAAGCGCCTTCCACATACTTGCTCGTGGTGCTTTCTTCCAGTGTTGGGTGAAAGTGGGTTTCAAAAATTCACCCCCTGTTGGTGGTGGTGGTGGATTTTTTTTAAGCCGAGGGGGTCATGGTGATTTTCTTTGCCGTCTGATGGGAGAAGACTCTCTGGCGACGCTGGGTAAGGCGCCGCTGGCTTTATTGGCAGAACAGGCGCGCCCCGTGCCACTCAAATATCGATCAAACAACAAAGTTTATCGGTTAAATAAATTTTTGCTCGTCTTTCGGGCCGCCTCAACATATTTTCCTTCTCCGTGCCTTTTTTAGTTACGAGGGCGGGAGAGGGTGGCTTTTCCCTCCCCCACACCCCCTTTGCACGCCCCTAAATATAACTTTCTCTCATATATGAGTATACTTTAATGAAATTGCACCAGAAAATGTTAAATGGAAATTTTTGGTGGAAAATAATATTGAGGTCAACTGAAGTAAATTTTCCTTCGAATTTTTCATCAAGGAAAATTTTAAAAACTATTTTTTTGCCCACATAAATTACAATGATTTCACTGAGAGCATAAATAAAAGAAATAATAATAAATTTTAACTCTATTTGAGGCGAATTGCCAGAAAACAATGAGGAAATTATTAATATCTCACGCATACGAGAGGAGAATTCAGAATTTTTGCGAGAGATGGTGAAATTGAGCTTTTCCGCTTCTATAGTGGCCATAAAAATTATTTTTTAACACCCCCGGGTTTCCTCTCAAACAAATTCTCCAAGCAATCATGTTGTGAAAATGCAATTAAAAAGAACTTTATGTGTTGGATGATTTTACATATTTTATCAAAAGAAAATTTCGTTTATTAATTTATGGTGATTCATTTCATTAAATTATCCTATGAAAACCCTCTGAGAGTGAAAGTAAATGTTGAGAAGAAAACATCATCGTAAGTTTTGCAAAATAACATCAATTCGCTTTATTTTTATAGCTCACATTCAGTGAAATTGAGATCTATAATCGGGGGATTCACTCAGCAATGTATGGAGAATGCGTAAGAAGAGTAACAAGGTTATAGAATACTTAGTAGGACTGAATGGGCGTAAATATTCAATAAATCTAAGCAATAGTGCTAATTTTTTATGATTAGCAATTATTTTAAACGTATGACGTTTCTTTTCTCAGTTTGACGTTAATTTTTGAACGTTTGACAGTTAGAAGCATTTGACATTTCTTCTCAAGCTTCTCCATTTCTTTTCTAGACGGTATAACGTGTATTTTAACGGCTGATACATCTTTTCTAACGTTTGACATTTCTTTTCTCCGTTTGACATTTCTTTTTCGGCATCGTCGTTAATTTTTTAACCTTTGACAATCAAAAACATTTAACATTTCTTCTCAAACATTTTTTTCTAACATTTGACAGTATAATGTGTGTTCTAACTGCTAACGTTTGACGTTTCTCTTTTTTGACATTTTCTTTAAATTTCTAACGTTTGACGATTAGAAACATTTGACATTTCTCCTCTAACTTTTCCATTTCTTTTCTAGACAGTAAAAAGTATGTTTTAACGGCTAATGCTTCTTTTTTAACGTTTGACGTTTATTTTTTTGGCATTTTCTTTAAATTTCTATTAAATTTCTAACGTTTGACAATTAGAAACTTTTGACATTTCTTCTGAAGCTTCTCTATTTCTTTTCTAGACAAACGTGTATTTTAACGGCTGATGCTTCTTTTCTAACGTTTGATGTTTCTTTTTTTCTGTTTGACGTTTCTTTTTCGGCATTGTAGTTAATTTTCTAACGTTTGACACTTACAAACATTTGACATTTCTCTAACTTTCCTTTTCTTTTATTTAAAAAAAAGTATAGCGTGTGTTCCAACTGCTGATGCTTCTTTTTTTAACGTTTGACATTTCTTTTCTAAATTCTTCCTTTTTCTCTATCACATTGATATCATTTTTTACGTTTTTTTTTAATGTATGTTTTAGCAGAAATATATTTTTTGTAATCTTTTAAAAACGGACCTGAACTTTTAGAACTTTTAGGGGGTATTAAGTCACTCAAACATCCACTCTGGCTACGCCCCTGTTTTCCAATGATCACCCACTTGTTTTCACTTTTCACTAACAGATACTTTGGCAATTTTCCTTCATAGAGAAACGATTATTTTATTGGTGCTTTGTAGAGAGGAGAAAAAAAGCTCATAATGACGTGTGTTTTCACTTTTGGGCAAATAAAAGTCGCACAAAAGCGATATGGGGGGGGGGAAAGGAAAAAAAAACTTAACGATGTGGTGCTTTATATTTTTAATATCTCCACCAAGAGAGAAACGTGAACCTTGAAAAGCAATCCAGCGTAATTCCTTTTTGGATTCCCCGCACCATGTTTCCCGAAGAAGAAGAAGGAGGAGGAGGAGAAAAATGTCGAAAATACGAGAGAAGTTTAATAGATAAGGGAATGCTGAATTAAAAGCGACAACCATACTGTGTTTACCTTTACCCACCCATTGAATATGGTAATAAATGTAATGGAAAATTCACGAGTGAGGAAAATTAACTTGCTAAATAGATGAGATGCACACACACGCGCTTTTTTCCGTGACTTTTGTCTCTTTCTCACACCCTGGTACTCGGTCTAAACCCCGTTTCTGGGGGGCTTCCTGTGTAGCAAAAGTGTCGATGTTGGCATAATTTTTTTTGTTCTTCTTGTTTCCACCAACCACCGAAAAAGTTTCCCATGAACCAATAATTGGTTGGAAGAATTTCTGCTGGCGCGAGGGGGGCCCTCTGGAAAAATTCTTGAAGCTATATGGGGAAAATGTGTAGCAGATTGTCCAAATATCGCTCTGGCGCGCCAGATTACAAACTTTTTCTTGTTAGAATTTCCTTTAGCCAGGGAAAGCCATGAAAAGGAAGAGAGAAAAAAAGAGAAGTCCACCTTCCACTAATATGGAGAAAACTTTTCACCCTCATCGAGAATTTTCTTCATTTTCCCACTTCTTCTTCTCACCAAGGAAAATTCCCATCATGTTTTCCACACACACACAGTCTTCAGTGAGATGCTAAAAGATGGTTCTTGTTTTAAAATTAAAAGAAAAAAAATGAAGAAGAAAAGCAAACTTCCAAGATGATGTGAATTTTTGTGGGAATATTCAGATAATCCCAACGATTTTTCACTGGGAGAAACTCTGTGTGGTTTTTCCGAAAGAATTTTTATCATGGATTTAACTTGCTTAGCAGTTTAGCCTCGAGGAAATAAAATCCCAGACAGAGTCAAATGTCTGCAAGACGAGTTTAAATTGCACCATAGCAATAAAAAAAAAAAACAAGCATTGTGTATTAAAAATTAGTAAATTAATATTGATATAATTCATGTGTTTTCCACGTGATGGCGCTGTAGAATAGGAATTATTTTTATTCGCCTAAGTACGTTGGAATAAGGCATGAATGAAATTCTAGCCTAGGCTAGCGTATGAATTTTCAGAATATTGAGAAAACAAGATAAGTTGTCGTTTCTCACAAATTTAATTCGTCCTGTTTTGAGATAATTCTACGATCTTTAGCAAAACAAAAATAATTTTAGACCACAGTACTTCTGTATCACCCTCTTAATTCAGCGAATATTAACCTGCTCATGTAGTGAGTACATTAAATCGTCTCTCACTGTACTGTCAAAAAGAGTCAATGACAGAATGAGTTTTGCCAAAGATATTCAATACCATTAAGAGGTAATTAAAGTAATTTAATTTTTAATAATAATAAAAAATTCGCCATCTTAGAAAAATATTTTCCATGCACTCTTTGCAAATAATTAACAAATGGAAAGGTTCCCAACGAATTAGTATATAATTATATAATTCACTGATTTGGAACTCCAACAACTAGCGCCATCTATTATCAATTTTATTTCAGCCAAATTGGAATATGAAAATTAATTTTGTAAAAAAAAAGAATTCCAACAAATTAATCCTCTTGATCGAAGGCCACACGCTAATAAACTCATTGAGTGGATTTTGAGTGATTTAGTCGGTCACAAAACAAATTTATATTATGTACATATAGAGAGAGTTCCTTCTCGGCGCGATAGCACAAACATAAACCCATCGTGATAAGAATTTTTTATCAGGGAATCCCAGTCACGATGGTCGTGTGGCACTCTTTCTCACCTTCTGTGCAAACAATTGACTTTTTTTTTCATGCTGCACCAGCGACACTTTCCCACCGTTTTTCCTTATACACATCTCTTGTAAAATGTAATCACGGGAGATGATCTCTCGAGTGGAAGTAACTTTTGCGCTCTTGAAGTCACTCAGGGAGTTAATGTGTTCTTAAAACAGTTTTTCTCATTCGCCAAGGGTACTTGGCAAATGCGACTTCTGGGTGGGTTCATAATGAGTCGCCTTCTCACCCTAGAAAAGTTGGTTTGGGGTGAGATTTTTGCTTCATTTGCTGCACAAGACGACGTTTCTCTCTGCCCGGCCTTGCATGAATGGCACACAAGTAAAACGGGAGAGAGAAGGTGAGGGGTTGCTTTAGGAAAATCCATCATTTTCAATTGTTGACGCAGAATAAAAAAACTGGAATATTTTCTCCCTCATTCACCCCTTTTTTCCATTCTTCTCATCTCTTTTATTACCAGCATCTCAAGTTTCTCAAGATTTTGAATTGAAATTTCTTTTTAAATTTCATGCTGCAGCTGGAAAATTTTTACATGCAAAAGGAACTCTATAAAAATCCGCTAAAGGAAAATCCTTAAGCTATTGTTGATAATCTTTGGGAGAAGAAAAAATAAAAAAAGCAAATTGTAAATATTTTTGTAAATCACATTTTACAACACTTCCTGGATTAATTTATGCGTCAAATATGCAAAAAATTTGATAAAAAAAAGTTGGTACAAAAAATTCCCATGGCGAAGAAAGTTTTCTTCACCCCCGCAGGCTTGAATCCGCAACCCGCCGTCTTGTACATTCCGCGCAAATCATCGGGTACTTCACGTTAAAATTTCCACAGAGTGTGGAAGTGAATGACCTGGAAAATGCCTTCGAGAAGAAATCTCAACTAATTCGTTGGGAGTCTTTTTTTTTCATGTTCCTTTCATTCTTCCTCATTACAAGCACCTTTTTTCCACTCTAGCTCGTCGGTGTCTATTTTTGGCTTTGAATTCATTTTTTTTTTGCCAACTCTCAACTTAGATTTTCTTGAATTTCCACGGAAAAACTGCGAGGAAACATTTCCATTTGCCAATTAATTGCAAATAGTGTGTGGAAGATATTTTTTCTAAGATGGCGATAGCTTTTTTTATTACAAAAATTTAATTAATTCACTTATCAGTTGCAACATTAATTAATTTGTTTATCACTTGTGAAACATTAGCGTAAATATTTCATGCACTGAAACAGATAAAAGATACAATGCGAAAGTCACTGCTTGCTTTTTGTGGCAAAATTTTGGACAAGCTTCACCCAGCTTATTCCAATGGAATTCTCTAAAACACTAACAAAACATTAGCGTAAATGTTTCATTCAATTTTGACGTCACTTATTGGAAAAATTCAAAGTATTTGGCAATTTTTTATTTTATTTTGATGCTTTACAAGATTGCAAGTATTCCGATTAAATCTTCTAATTAAAATTTAGCACGTATAGAAACGAATAAACTCCTTCATTTGCCATAAATAATTTTCAAACAAATCCTTTTTTCAAAATATAAATAAATAAAGAGCGTTTTGAGATTAAAATTCCACGTTATTATCACACAGTGCCACCTACTCAGCTAAAATAGGAAACAATAATTTAGCTTCAACTACAAAATTATTTACGCAACAATTTTAAATTCGTTGCGATGAATTTTTCGCTATTTAGCAAACTTTTGATGCAAATTAAAAGAGACCGAAAGAAAAAAAATCTTCATGACATTTCTAATAACCCAACATGACACGCTTTCATGCAGTTTCTTTTTGCTTTATGATGAGAAAATTCGGGAAATGGGAAAAGTCAGGGAAAAATCGCTTTATGTGAAAACATTTTGAAAATAAAATGTGATGCTTTTTGGTTGAATGAGTGGGTGGATTTTTGGCTTCATCTGCACTATTTTTAGCATTAACACACACTTCAAAATTCAGTTGGGAAAAAAAGAAACCTCGACGAGAGATTACACCCGAGGTGCTGAAGAAAACTTTTCCACCAATCTTTTCTCCTTTTTTTTCAGTTTCCCCCCATTGCGTTCTCAATATTGATTTAATGGACATTCTTTTGGCTTCTCCAAGTGCCTGACGCACTGAGAGAAAAAAAATTTGCCGGCTTCTGCTGCTGTTTGCCCCTCGTGAATGTTGTTTGGATGGATTTTTTTTTATTTGAAATGCTAAAATACGCGCGTTGTGTCGAATAATTTTTCATACGATTTTCATCGTCACAGTTGTGAATTTTTTCGTGCCTCTCTTTCTATTTTCTGTGTGTAAATGATATATTTTTCGGGGCTAATTGATAAGAAAACTTGGTTTTGAAGTTGGGGGAAGCTTGAGGGGGTCGAGTGATGAAAAAGGAAAGACGAAGAAGTAGAAAAAAATTGTAATTGAGTGGCGTCCACCCAGAACGACAGAGATTGTGTGCGATGAATAAGAATTTTGTGTGCAGAATAAATAAGAAAACAGTGTGAGAGAGAGGAAGAAGTAACCCTCGCGCCAATATATCGTTAGAACATTTACAATCTTCCTCTCTTTACTTCGTCTTTAATCTCCCTTCTGCTATGTTCTTCTCCTTTTTGCATATATATACCCGCAGCAAATATATATAATTCACATATATATAGCACAGAGCTGGTTTTGTGCCCAAGTTTGTGCTTTCCCTTTGCGCCTTCCAAACCACCTTATCTCCTACACACTTTGGCACATTTTACACACAGAGCAAAAATCCGCATTATGGGTAAAAGGGAAAGAGGCAAAATGCGAGAGACCCACAAGACCAAAAGAAAAACAATAAGACCAGACGAAGCCACTTTTGTGCAACACCACACAGAGGAATTGAGAATTCGTCTCTCTTTTTCTTCTTTTTTTTTCTTATTTTAGTTTTCTGAATTAATGCCCCGAAAACATGATTACATTGCTCAAAAACTGGTTTCATTTTAACCACATAGTCTACATACATATATATGCGCCATATATAATATGCTTCTGCATCCACGACTTTTCAGAAGACACCATTTCGGACTTTTTGAGACACTTTTTTTTCCTCTTCTTCTCTTAAAGATTTTCGCATGCAAACACGCACACACACGAAAAACGGCATAAAAGCCACCAAAAATCTCCGCAAAGAAATCACCACAAAATCCGCGTGAATAAAAAATCGACCTGGGATTTCTGTCGTCAATAAACATGACTTGAAGTAACAGTTTATAAAAAGACATTCAACACTGATAAGACGTTCTTATCGAGTCCGATTTTTTCTTCATCATCATCGGCCTCTAAAGCACACACAAAAAATCATTTCAGACGCTTTCGCAATTAGGGGGCCTTCTTCTACCATTCTTCATGTTTTTTTAAGGGGCTTATAGGGTCTGAGGAACTTTAAAAATCGGGACAAAGTGCCTAGGATCAGTAGCGAAGCCAGATCTTTATCCAAAGGGGTGGTTTTGACAGAAACATTCTGTTTTTGATTAAAAGAGCTTTAAAAATTGATTAGAACGATTAAAAAGCGTTAAATCCGATAAGTCTAGGACCAAAATTCTTGATTTTTCTCGTAAGAAGTTCTAAGACTTTTTCTATTACCAAATTTATTTGATTTTTGTGAAAAACAAAGGCTTTTACGTCAACTTGTGCATCCAAAATCAATAAATTCCGTTAATTCAGACGTTTGACATTATTTTAAACCACTTAAACATTTGACGTTAAATTTCTCGTATTAGGTTTTGTTTTTAGAAAATCTTTTTACAATTGAAAAGAATAGTAAATTTTATTTTCTTTCTAAATACGTCTGGCGTAGACTTTATAAATTTGCAGACATACCAACAACATACAAAAGAAAGAAATAGCAGAAAGGCTAGTTTCTAGGTTAGATCTTTCAGTCCTTGTCATGTTTTTAGAAATTAAATTCAACAATCTTTCCAATACTTAAAGTTAAAAAATTGATACCTACTAAAGAAGTTTATTAAGAAACGTTGAAAAACATTTTTTTTAAGAAATAATAAAGAAAACCTCATTATTCATACACGAAAAACCCAATTATTTATGTTGCTTTGATATAAATTTATTTTCAGAGCACAGATGACTAAATAGAAGTTTAATGGAGGAAACTGGAGCTACTTGTTACACTACAATTTTAAAGTTACTAATCACCTTTCAGTTTTGATTATTTTTTAAATTTTTGCAAGATTTTCCAATCAGAATAACTATTTGAATGTAAAGTGACATTATCCAGAATCTTGTCAGAATATACTCCCGGACAATTCGCATTTGAATTGCGGATAATATGTAAAATATGAGAAATAAAAAACGAAAGAAAAAATTATATGTGGTTCTAAAGATATTTACAATCAGAAATGCTAAAGAAAAGACATTTTCAAGACATTATTGAAAAGTTTAAAATCAATAATAATTTTTTTTATAAAGTTTAAATTATTTTTTTAATTTATATTTTTGTATTTATAAAAGTCTTGCTTATAAGATTAAAATGCTATCTTGTATATAATAAATTTTTATTCTATTTTGAAATAAAAACAATCAATAAAACTTTTAAGAATTTAATGATTTTAAACATATTCTCTTTTATTCATTAAACAGTTAACTGGGTTTACAAAAAAAGCCTTTTTGCTCTTCTGGTCCATAGAATAACTCATCTCTGAATTCTTATAAACATTTGGAAGGAAGTTTACGGAATAAAAAATTCTTCTCCTTATAGGAAAGTTTTTTATTGGACTTATAAGAATTTAATCTTTCACTTCTCGTCAGCCGTAAACCCTCAAATTTAAATTCTAATCTGGATTGAAATGGAATTAAAAGCACAGAGCTGTTGTGCTGACAAAAGTAGGTATAAAAGTTTTATTGGAAAACCAAAAAAAAATTGAGAGTTTTGTTTGCGTTCTAACTTTCAAAGAAGCCGAATGAGGGAAAATTTCTCTCTATCATAAGTTTTAGTATCTTTAAAAACTTTTAAATTTACGTTCTTCAGCTCTTTTATCCTCTGAATCACAGATAATTGTTCACAAAGAGGTAAGTTCTGTTAAAAATATTTTCTTTTTTCATTTACAATTTGTCCGTTATGAAATTTTTCCTATTCTGGGAAAAATCTTATAAGATTAGAACAGTTTGTTTGTTTCTTTATTCGTGTTTTTAAAGATTCTAATCTGGATTATTTTTCCAGAGCTTTTTATGGGTTTTTCTGACTATTTCCTGGCACAAATAATTTGTTTTTCTTTAACTGTCAAAATCTTACAACAAATTTTAAGTTTTTTGTCAGAATCGACATTCAAATTCTTCTGAATTTAAAATTGATTATTTAACGCTGTTTGTTAATTTGGCAGGTTCTTAACTGATTTGAGATATTTTTCAAAGAACTTTTAGCACTATTTTGTAGGAAATTTATCAACCTACAACTACCTTATACCGAACTTTTCTCTTCCTCAAAGTTTAGTTAATGAATTTCACACTTATCTGAACTTTTAAAGTTGCCAAACTCCTCATGTTTCCCTTCAATTTATATATTTTAATTGAAAATAATTTGCAAATTTTCGTTCTTTCAAACAATTTTTTTCTTTTAGTGTAAAATTTCAACAACTTTTTTCAAGCTTTTTGGGAAAATATTAAAGAAACGTTTGAATAAAAACTTACACCAATTTCAATGCCAAAGATCCTTAAGCGAGTGTTTTAGGGAGTTTACTGGAAAGAACACTTTTTCTTTTCCTCAATGTACACCTTTCTACAATTTTCTTTTATTTCTGCATAAAACTCACACACTTAGAAGATTGTTTTTCCTTTATATATAGCACAAAATATGTCGTATTAACGAGTTCTATAGACGAGAGAGAAGATGCGATTAACCTGCTAATTTATTATATGTTATCGTAATATTTTGGATTAAGATTTTAAAAACTTTTTTCACAAACTTGCATTTCACAATCACTCAAGAATTATTATGATTTTTGTGTTATTTTTTTTTTTAATAAGAATTTATGCGATTAATTTTAAGAACATCTAGCAGATAGAATTTTTTTTAAAGATTTGATTAATTTTTTTCTTTCTTTGTTCAGAACTACACGTGGGTTTATTTATCTTTTTGTTTAAGAAGGATGTAATTGGAATCCCTTAAAAATTTTTTTTAGAAGGATTTTTCAAGTTCTAAGGATTTTTTTTAATTTCTCTTCCTTTAACTTTTTTTTTTAAACTTTTGCTTCCACCACCAACACCTTTTTTGCGGACACACAAGAGGAGCTTTGTCGGAGAATCCCAACTTTGCGGGATTCGCGGTAGTCTCGGCGAATTTTCTTTTCTTGAGAGGTTACTGATTTTTATCCGAAACAAGTGTTAGTGTAGTACGAAACTACGCGGCTTTTGCACACAAAAAAACCTCCTTGTTCTCAGGAAGAAACTTCAGTGGATTTTCTCTGTGCTTCCGTTTTTTTCCAGATTTTCTCAGAATTTTCTTTTCTCAAGAGCTTCTTGCTTTTTTTCCCGAAACAGCGTTTGAATTCAATTCACCGGATTTTTATTTTTTATTAATTTTTCCTTTGTTGAATTCTTTTTTTTAATACATTAATAAGCAATAAAAGCGGCAAAAATGTTGCGGGGATGCGAAACAGCGCGACCTTTCGTACACGTAGTCGCTCGTAGACTGAAGACGGTATTTTGTGAACTGAAATTTTCTGCCTGGCGTCCGGCAAATTCAACCTACTCTGTCACGGACCCACCGTGGGAAAGAGACAGAATATTGTCTGCATGGGATGAGAGAGTAGAGCGGAAGTATTTAGCTATGCGAGAGTGAGATGTATGTATTTATGCGAAATTCATGGAGAGTCATGAGCAAAAATTTCCCCTCAATGGCACGCTATCTCTCTCACACTCCCCTGGCTGTGGCATTTATCAGCCACACGTGAGAGTGAGAGAGGCTATTCAAATGAAAAAACTGTCAAATATGCAAAACACGCATATCAACTGGACTCTCTCTCTCTCTGCATCTGTCAACTGTGGCACTGTGAGAGAGTGAGGGGAATGAGAACGGAAATGGGAAACTATATGCATCCACAGACAGACATTCTAGCTTAGGGGATTAAAATTCTTCCCAATTCTCTCTCGCTCTCTCATCCCTCACCAAGAGAACCTTTCACACCCCACCAGATGTCCCAAATGTGAGAGAGAGATGGAACAACGATCACTGAAAACTCAACAGAAAATGTACATGAGAGAGAGATAGAAGATTACCCCTCCTCCCGCTGACACAGGGTTGGCAACACACGGAAATTCAACCCCCGAAGGTCAAAAGCCCAGAAGGATAATTCTCTTGGGGCGCATGAGGTGAGAAAATTTCATGTGTGAGTGAGATGGCGAGAGAGAGAGAGAGAGAGTAAATGTCTCCAGTGAATCCTTTTCATTATCCTTGACAAGGAAAATGAAGCGGAGCGAGCTCTCAAACACTAAACACCCTTCGGAGGGTGATCATGGTCAAATTAACCCCCATTCGATGAGAAATGGGGATTCTTTTCAACTTTCAACAAGGAACTTCTCTCAAGTATACTCACACTGTGGTTTTTGGGGGGAAGGGGGGCTTTCTACACAAAACCCCTTCCTCCCCTCCGCCCTCTCGAGTCTGGACATAGAAAAGAGAGAGAATATGGGGTAAAGAGGATTAAAATATCGAGGGATTTGCACTGCAAGAAATTGATAGGGATTTTTTTCTTCTCTTTTTCAAATTTATCTTAAAGCTTATAAAAGAGAAAATATATAGTTGAATGTTTTCTTGTAATAAAGAAAGACAGCCAATGATGATGAAATAGAGGAGGATGACCTAAATCGGACCTAGAGCGCTAAATCGGGCTCAAACTTGATGTAAGCTCCTTTTTGGGACTTGCAAATATGGTGGAAAAATCCGTCTGACCAGCTGGACGGCCGTCCGGAAGGTTAAAACAGAGGCGTAGTGACAAATTCATGCATTTTTAGCATTTCAGTTCTATTCTAGAATTTATAATTCCATTTTTAGAGTTTAGAGCTTGACGCTGTTGTTAATCATTTTTAAAATTTTATTTAACGTTTGACGTTTCTCTTAACGAATGACATTTCGTATCTAGTATTTGGTAATTATTTTAGTTTAACGTTGTATTTAATAAAGTTTTTTTTTTCCTATCGGTTTACGATTATTATTATTGCTTGACATAATATCAAATATTTGACGTTTCCTTTCTAACGTTATACATTCTTTTAAAAGAAGCTGTAAAAGAATATTTATTCAAATTGGATGTAAATGTCTAACACTTATTTTCAGTCAGTTTACATTTATTTTCTTATGTTTAAAATTTAAAAATTCGGTTCTCTCATTTGACATTTATTTTAAGATTTGACGTTTTTCCCTAACGTTTAACGTGTCTTTTTAACGTTCAAAATTTCCTTTTCCTTTTTATAATTTCTAACGTAATTTCCAATATTTGACGTTTCCTTTCTAACGTTTGATATTTATTTTACAAGAGTATTTTTTTTAATTGAATGTACGTTTCTTTTCTGTCTATTTACTTTGTCACGTTTAAAAATTACATATGTTCTCTCATTTGACATTTAGTTTAAGATTTGACGTTTTCTTTCTAACGTTTTATTCTTTTTAATCTTAAACGTTTAAAACCTTCAACAATTCCTTTATAATAATTTATATTTATTTAATTGTTAGACAATGTTTTCAGACACGTTTCTTTTCAGTTTGACTTTTATTTTATCGCTTGACGTTTCTTACGTCTTCTGACTTTTGTAATTTCCAACGTTAGATGTTTTATTTAGAATTTCGGTAAATATAAAAAAACCTATCAATAAAAGTCTAAAAATTGAAAAAGGCATAAGTTTTTCTTTTAATTATAAGAATTATATGTACATGCAGAATACGTAAACTGTTATAAAGCGAATTGTGTCATCGTTAAGCTCTACAAATATATCGAGTACTTTATTTTATAACCTATCGAAGCTTACAATTCTTTTTCAAAAAATACAATAAAAGAAATATTAAAATTTAAGGAAAAAAGAGATTTCCCAAATTAAAAAAAAAATCTTTATATTTAAGGGGGAAAAATTGTGATGAATGACACACCCCTTACAGATGCACAGCCAAACCACACACATCCCGAAAACAACTTCCCAGTTTACAAGGAGAAAAAGAAGTTTATCCAAAAAGGGGAATGGACGACGATTTAAGGAAGAAATTCACCGAGTTTATTTATTCTCAGTCCACTTTGTCCTCCATCCTCTCCTTTTTTTTGCAATTGCCAAGACTGCTTCTGCAGCATTTCAGTCCAGCAGAGAGGGAATGTAGGTAGCGTGGAAAAAGGGGTTTGGGATAAATGGAGCAAAAACATCCCCTCGATCATGGAATTGTATACACATAATTGAATTGGTGTGTACAAGAGAATTTTTTTCATCCACTTTGCTTTTTCATCTCCCGTGTTTTTTTTTCTGCACTCTCCACAACTCTCAACTCTTCGACTTTATGCGTAATTTTCATCCCCCTTCTATCACTCTATTAAATTTGAATTATATCACGGAAAATTCTCGCCGAATGCAAACACCTCGTGCGTTTTTTTTTACCCGCACCGATCTAACTAACCCCTTTGCAACTTCCGTTGATTCAGGAGGATTTTGCCGGCGTTTTTTTTTTCGCCATTATAATTTTTTGGTAGAGGGTCTCCGCGTGTAAAAGAAAGGGGTTAAGTTGGCACAATTAAAGTCTTTTTTTCTCTCTATACAGTGAACTCTTGCACGCGATGTTGAGAATTATGAAGGAAAAAAAAGAAATGGAGTGCGTCGGCAAATGCGAAAGGCTTCCCCCTGTTTGAGAGAGTTCGCAGGTGCAAATTTTGTGGTAAAAAAAAGGGAAGTTTGGCAAAATGCAGAAAAACGGGCAGGTCGTTCAATGGAAGAAGAAACAGAAAAAAAATCCCTTTTCTATTTTTATTCTAATAAGTATATACCTGCAGGTAGCTCACACAGGTAGAAATTGTTGTAGATTTTCTAAAGGATATTTGTTTGTCTTTGAAAAAAGAACAATTTCAAGAAATTAATTTTTTGGCATAATCAGTCATATAGAATAATTAGAAAAAAATTGAAATTAGGAGAAAGGAATTTACCCGTTCCTGTATAAAAAAATTCCACCTCAGGAAAAATCAGGATATGCAGAGTAATTTAACCCTTATCCTGCAAAGGAGATTACAAACTAAAAAATCATAAAAACACTAATTTTTCACAAAGATCACTGAGAAAAAACTGTCAAAGCTTTATTTCTTTTTGTTTAATAACTCTTAAAAATACATAGCATATTTTATACTAATGCTTCGTTAATGATTTTTCAAAAGGAGTATACTTCGTGCTTCAAACGAGATAAGAAATACAATAGTGACGTCATTGTTTAAATTTTTTTCGCAAATCAGAAATGTAAGAAGAACTTTAAAAAATTATCAATAACAGAAATACAATGGGGTAAATTGGGGCTAAAAGTTTTTAATAAAAATAATAGAAAATAACCTTCTTTTATACGCAAAGTATTTTTGCTCATGACTATTTACATTTACACATGAATTTACCCAGAGACGTAGCCAGAAATCTTTTAAGGAGGCGTCATACGATTTTTTTTTTAACTTTTAAAGACATTGAAAATAGATTTAAAACAATTTGACATTGCTCGATGGTAATTTCTAACGTTTGACAGTTCTTTTTTAATATTTGACGTTTGTTCTGACGTTCGTTTTGGCGCTTAACGAATTGTTTTTCTATGTTGGATATTTTTTATTGCTGATTGATTTTCTGTTCTGTCAAATCGACTTACTTTTTTAACGTTTGACGTTTTAAAAATTTGATAGTAAATTTCTAGCGTTTGACATTCATTTAAACGCCTGAATTTCTATTATTTAACGTTTCTCTTCTAACTTATGATTTTTCCTCTAACTTTTTTTTTAATTTTAAAAATTTCCCTTTCTTATTTTTTTTTAAATAATTTTTAGCTTGATAATTATTTGTTTTGACCTTTAAAGAGAGTCCCTGGAATTACTCAAAAACTCTGTAAGGTCTTTAAATAAATCATATACTAGGACAGGGTAAAATTTACATGGAAAATCCTTTTTTAGTCAAAAGACTGTTGCAAAAGGAATTACAAATGAATAATCCCATTTTAAATACATAAAAAGCAAAGCAACAAAAATATTGTAAAACATCGCAAATACATTTTTTTCTCCCCAACTTAACCCATTCAGAACCACAATAAAGTGCTTTTGCATTAAATATTGATGCGTTTTTCCCGTGAAAAACCACATTCTTTTATTCCACTGAATCCGCACTTTGGCACTTAATTAATAATTCAGAGAAAAAGAAGAGAAAAAAAATGTTGCGCCGAGGGGTTTTGAAAATTCTCTTTTGTGGCACGTGGAAAAAGCTCGCACGTGAGAGGGTTAAAATTAAGTTGAGGGTGGATGACAAATTGATTTGAGTTTACATCTCTTTGGCTTGTTCTTTTGCATTTGGCACAAAGTTAACTTTTTACTTACACACACACCCACCCCTCATGAGTTTAATGCCTTGCAGACTATCAGGGTGTGTGGGGGTGGACTCTTCTACGAAAGCCACGGGGGGAAATGCCTTCGAGGAGGTACTGTCGGAGAGAAGAAAAAAAACCAACGAAGAGATGTTCTAGGGGAGAGAAAAATCTAATACAGCTTGGCAGAATCGCTGTGTGGCATTTTAGGCTAAAGGTGTGTAGAGAAGCTTTTTTTTGTGTCCTTCGAGGACGTTTTTTTTTGCCTCTTCGCTACTCCCGGGAGAAGGGAGCGAAGAAGCAAAAAAAAAATGTGGGTTGATGCTTATGCTAAAACATATTTTGCTGAATGGAAGACGAAATGGAAAATAGAGGGAGGAAAAGTTGAAATTGGAATGGACGTGCCAAGGATTCAAAATGAATATCAAATGTAGTTTACTCTCCCGCACTGCTGCTTTTTTTTCGCCCCTTCCTCCTATGGCTTCGTGATAAAAAAAAATCCCCACCCGAATTTAATGAGGATTGCAAGGAGAGAAAAAAATTCCTTAAAACTCCTCCAAATGCAGCTGATGGTGGAAAAAAATCCTCGGAACCCATTAAATAAATTAAATGTAAATTAAACACAATATTATGTACATACATAATTTAAGGCATATTGCAAAGTAAATAACAACAAAACCACGTTTTTATTATTCAATTTAAAATCACTTTATAAAAAAAAATAATATAATTAATAAAATTATATTTACTCGAGAATTCAATTATTTTTCATGCTGTTTATTTTTACGCTATGATTTGCATTTTAAAAAATACATAATACATTTCCCCGGAAGATAAATAAGCCATTGAAATAAACTACCCCATCCCTATGCAGTGATGAATCATCGAAGATGGGGATAATTGATTAATTGGTTGATGAAGGAAAAATCACAAAAGACATTTTGTCATGTCAATTCATGTAAATATCCATCAGTCATTGGCTTTTCCCCACAAGTACAGTTTTTTCTTCTTTTTGGGGGTAGAAAGGGCAGTGGAAGGGTCAAGTTTTAGCCATTTTCTTTCCGGTCTCAATTGAGTTGAAACACCCTCTATTCGGCAAATAGCAATTTAGTGCGAGGACATAGCGGAAGAAATATGATGACATTTTCTCATCTCTGACCAGCCTTTCTGGGGCATCCGAAGGCAATAGAGACGAAGAAATGATGAATTTTCTTCAAGAAAATGAGTCTACTATGTTAGTATAAAGACCCGATAGGGGAATGTGAGAAGAGACAGATGAGCTAGGATTAGAAAAAAATTTTCTAATTTATAATTTCTCTTCAACCTTTTATAACATTTCGAGGATAATTACCCTCTTCATCAGGTATTGAAGTAAAATGGAAGTCACGTCAACAGTGCTCATTTGTAACAACTGCAAAATCCACAGAAAATCATCTTAAAAACGAACCGTTTTTTGGCTTTTACAGCCATTTGATCTCACTTCTCAATGAACCAATTGCAATTCTCTGAAGGAAAACTCCTCAATGAATTGATATTTCTACCAATTTGTGCACAAAAAAGGAAAATCCTCAAAATACAAATGAAACGAGTGAGGAGAAAAGTGAATTGAGTAAATCAACTTCACCTCTTCCGTTCAATATTCCATCTCAAGATGACATCCCAGTGTCGACGATGTGTATTGTTGATGGAATTTTTCTGTGAGAAATTTTTTGGAAAAAAAACTTCAACCCCCACAAAATCAATATATGTATGTGTAGTGCACCAGCACACCCCCCCCCCCCCGCTCCCACCCAGAGGGATAGCTAGAAGTTGCCCACTTGGCAAGATTGCAGAGACGTGAAGATGGGAAAATGCTTGTCGATTTGAGGGAGGAAGCCAAAGTGGATGTATAAAGTTTTACGGTTATAAAATGCTATTTCGACTTTATATATATTTATATTTTTCAGTGGGGTGGCGAAGGGGGTGGATTAGGAATACTTTTGGGGATACCGTCAACGATTGCACTTTTTAACTACATCCTTTTCAACGTATATAGCGCTTCTTTCACACACCCCCCACCCCCGTCAATCTTCCCAATTTCTCAGTCGAATGGTCTTCTTCATGTCTCTTATTTTTGGATTTATTTGACGGATCTTCGTAAAAGACAAAATGACTATGTGGGTGAATTTGTACGGAAGAGCTGACACATATCTTCAGCAAGAGAAATTGTAGTTTTATGAATTTTTGGACGTAAAATTGTTAAAAAGACAATTCTTAGAATAAATAATTCGTTGGAAAATAGAAAATTTCAACAAATTTCAAAAAATTAAAGATTTACCTAACTGATCGATTTTTTTATTTCCGGAATTTCGAACGCATGATTTTGCAGAATAAAGAACGATAAAATATCCAGAATATTAAATACTCAGAATTGATACAAATAATTCGCTAAAGATATAATTTTCATAATTTATTCAATATTCGGAAATTCAAACAAATAATTTTTCGGAATCTTCCATAACTAAATACATTCTCTCAAATTCTAAAAAATGATTTTTCAGAATAACGAACTAAATTTATGGTTTTTGTATTTTAAAAGTTCCAATTTTAAGAAATTTTGACCCAATCTATCTCAGGAATTAGTTATGATTGAAAGTTTTGAATTACAAACGAATAATTTTTTTTATTATTTCAAATTTGAACGGAAAAAATTTAAAAATCAATGAAGAATAAAATTCTTAAAAAAACAAGAAAATTTTCAGAAAATCATTCGGAATTTCTAACAAATAATTTCTCAGAATATAGAAAGATTAAAATTTTGTGATTCGTAACGGCTAAATGTTCTGAATTTCTTACAATTGAAAGCTCTGGGCTATAAAGAATGTTATGCGCATTTCAAGGAATAAGTCCCCCGCATGTAACCAAAATTGAGTTTTAAATTATTGTAGGGGATCATTAAAGGTTCAAAATAAGCGTGGTCATTTCCCGGAAAAGCGCTGGGAAACCTACGAATTTTCCGATTTTCTGTTTAACCTATGTTGATTTATTTCTCAATTTATAGCAATCGTAGGATATTGTGATTGGTGTCAAATTAAAGCTATAATAATGCTTAATATTATATATTAAAACCATTTTCCAAAATGCACTAGAAGGTGAAAATTCGGAAAGATTTTCCGAACACGCATTTTTCTTTCGCCTCCCTTTTCCACAATATTGCATGGGACCACCTGGAACATCCCTTATTTTGTAGCTTTTTTAATCCCCTTTCATTTGGTATAGCACTTGGTAGGGAAATCCACTGGGAAAACTCGCTACAGAATGATTTTCCAAAGTTAAGCACGTTTTCGCATTGGAGAAAAAGAGATGGACAATTTTTTTCTAGGGGAACATTCTCGAAACATCAAAGAGGAGAAATCGTTTATCTCTTTTCTTCCAACGCGAAAACGTGCTTAACTTTGGAAAATCATTCTGTAGCGAGTTTTCCCAGTGGATTTCCCTACCAAGTGCTATACCAAATAAAAGGGGATTAAAAAAGCTACAAAATAAGGGATGTTCCAGGTGGTCCCATGCAATATTGTGGAAAAGGGAGGCGAAAGAAAAATGCGTGTTCGGAAAATCTTTCCGAATTTTCACCTTCTAGTGCATTTTGGAAAATGGTTTTAATATATAATATTAAGCATTATTATAGCTTTAATTTGACACCAATCACAATATCCTACGATTGCTATAAATTGAGAAATAAATCAACATAGGTTAAACAGAAAATCGGAAAATTCGTAGGTTTCCCAGCGCTTTTCCGGGAAATGACCACGCTTATTTTGAACCTTTAATGATCCCCTACAATAATTTAAAACTCAATTTTGGTTACATGCGGGGGACTTATTCCTTGAAATGTGCATAACATTCTTTTAAATAAACAAATGACTTTTCAGAATTTCTAACGAACGAATTTTCCGAACATGGAACGATGAAATGTCCAAAAATTAATTGAATTTCTTTTAGAGATTTTTCGATATTTCTATCAATATAATTTTCTGAATTTTTACCGAATAAATTTTCGGAAATTCGAATTCATAATGATCCAGTGTTCGGAAATTCTAACAATTGAAAATTCGTAATTTTAGACATTTGCTTATTTTGAATCTTAATCGATTGAATGTCCTAAATTTCTAGCAACTTAGTATTCGGAATTTAAAACGATTCAATTACCCGAGGAGTATTCTAAGGATGAAAAGTTCATTCCTTCAACAAAAAAAACCTTTAAATAAATAATTGAATATCAGGAAATTCAAACTGTAAATTTATTTTTCTGAATTTTGAATTTCAAATGCATCAATTTTCGGAATATAATGTGAAAGATCGTTAAATTCAAACAAATAACTTTCCGGAATTTCTAACAAATAAATGAACAACAATTTTCAAAATTTCAGGCAATGAAAATTAAATTAAAACATGATTTTTCAGAAATTTTCTAACAAACTTTCAGGAAAATAAATCCATTAAATGTCCTTAATTCCGAAAGATTGAATTCTTACAGTTTTTAGCGATTAAATTTGAGAAATTTCTCAACTTATTATAATAACCTTTTCCTTTGAATTCTATTTTATTCTCTAACGAATCTTCACGGTCCTTCCATTTTTCCGGAAGAAACAATATCACGAATGAACTGTGTTTTAACTGGTGCAACGTCATTGGGGGTTGTAAGTAGATTACTGTTGAGGGAAGAAAAGAATTCCCAGAGATTTCTCTGTGAGAAAATCTCTCGAACACTTCTTGTGCAACTTCGCGAAAATATCGTTGAATGTGCTGAAACTTTCACATTGGGTATGGAGCTTATTTTGCCCCATCGACGTGCTCTGACTTCAGCAAGAAAACTAACACATCCCCCCCCCCCCCCCCGTTTTCTTGCACCACCCCCGCACAAGTAATATTGCTTTTGATCGAAAGTTCTGCAACGGGTTTTGAGTTCAATTTGGAACAAGAGGTCCATTTGCGGGGGGTGTGGGGGATGAATGGACTTCTTGTGGATTCATGATTTGTTCTCGAAGGTGAATAAAACATTTTAAATAATATTTACTGATGACTTTGCAAATTACCCCACCAACCCCCCGCGTCGATGGAGCCAATTCGGGTGGATTACGTTTGAAGGACTTCGTGTGCGAGGGCGACTGAATGCAGCTTCTTTTCAGGATAGGTAGTAAAGAGGAAGGGTTGGGGGGGTGCGGGGGTGGGTTTAGCCGTAAAAGCGCACGAGACTTTGGAGAAAAAGGAACGAGATTGGCAAAAGTATTTCCGGTTGGTTAAGTTCTTGAAGCACTTCACACGTCGAAAGCTCCAAGTTGTGCGGAGCTTTTTTTGTGTCATGTTGTTGCCTCTCCACCCACCCCTTTGGATATAACAAAAACACCCTCAAACACGTTCTTCGCGTTCACTCCCATTGTCCATGCAAGGAGCAACAGACAGCGATCTAAAGGGTGCGGATGGACAAAAAGGAAGAGCTGTGAAAGGGGTGAATGGGTGGTGCGAGATTGTTGGAAGTTGCAAAAAAGCACAAAATGAAATAAGGGAGGAAAATGAAGAAGCTGCATTTGGGCGAAGTTCTGTTGCAAAATCACTTTTCTCACCCCCAAATGCCCTTTTGCCGGATACTCACAGCCAAAGCAAACACATATTGAGCAAAAGGAAGTAGCTCATAAGGGGATGGGGGTGTGTGCGGTAGATTAGGAGGAGCACCAAACTATCTCACAGAAGGGAAAAATACGCGATACATGAGAGACACTTTCGCAAAAATCAAACCCACCCCCTTTCTTGGCAATGTACTCTCAAAAGCACCGCGCGAAGGGATGCTGAAGTACATCCCCCCTCCCATTCCACGGGGGATGCCAATAATGTGGCCACGTACGATGATATCGGAGCGGGTAGAGCGAGAAAATGTGCTCAAGTCTAAAGCTCTCACACCGTATAGACACTTTTCGCAGACGAAGAAATAGCGCTTCGTCTTCCCTTTTTGCAACATTATCATCAAATGGGGATACACCAGCAAATAGTTTGGCGTCATAAACACCACTCTGAAGGTCTCACAAACATTTGCACACCCCCCACCCCTTCTTCCTCCCACCCCCTCCCCACCGCGCGACAAGAGGTAAAACGCGAAAACATCCCCCACAACCAACCCCAAAAAACAGAGAAAGTTTTTCATGGAGTTGTACTTAAAAAAAAAAGTTTGTAGCTTTTTTTGCTTCATCTACCACCCCTTCCCACCTCCCAAAACATTCTCATTTGGCAGCATTTTAGTGGAGTTGAAGAAATAAATTTTACTCACTTTGCCATATTAGTTTTCCACCTCGCACGGAAGGGACCCTTCGACAGCTTCCAATGTTCGCCGTTTTTTCCTCTCACAGCTAATCCCTACGGGTGAAAAGTATATAAATCGAAAATTAATTGTTTTACAGTGATACTTTACTGGGGGGAAAGTTTTAAATGTTTTTTTTTTTTGTAGAAGGATAAAGGAGCGATTCCTAATTTATGGATTCAAACTGTTGTTATTTTAATGATGGGAATGGGGATATTGAGTGGAAATTCATTATTGAGTCCAGTTTTAGTGTCTCAAGTCAGATCTAATATTTTTTAAGTTAGGTATAGTTAAGTTTTCTTTCAATAGACTTTGATTTTAAGGCTAAGCTCTAATTTTTAGGGTCAGGATTTAAACAAATATGAAATATGAAACAGTCCGTTTCGTAAACCAAGCTTTATGGCTAGTTTTTTTTTTAAACCAGACTTAGGTCGGGCTTTAAAGCCTGTTTTTTTAAACAGACTTAGGTCAGGCTTTAAAGCTAGTTTTTTATCTTATCTAACCAGATTTAGGTCAGGCTTTAGGAGAAACTCAGCCCCAGATTAGTCTGATCTAACTTAAAACTCTAAAAAGTTTGACCATTATAAAACTTTAGCCTTTAACTTAAGAAATCAAAGCCTCTATCAGGAAAACTAAGGCCTAACCTAAAAACTAAGATCTTGCTTAAAATACTTATGGACCGACTTAACAAACTTTAATCTAGTTTAGAAAAACTTTAGTCTAGATTTAAAATCCTAAACCTGATTTAGTAAACTTAGATTAAGGTCTGATTTAAGACACTTAAGTTAGCACAGATTAGTGGTCAGTCCTGAACTATCTCCACATATCAAATTTTAATTTAAACAACAGAAAAAAACGTCCACTGCTTCCACCCACATTTGCTCATTGTGGCACAAGGTGTTGCTCTGTGAAATTTTCTAGTTTATATGATCTGTTTTTTCTCTTTCTCCCTCAACCACACGTGTCGCTATTTTTGTCAGTTCTTTTTAATAATTTAAAACAGCTCATTTATATTCTTTCTCATCTCTTGTCACACAGCTCTATGTGCCCGCGTTCTCCATCATCCTCATCACGAGGTCCCAGGGATGAATCCCCAATTTTGTCAGGAGAAAGAGAGAGAGAGAGATGTCACGAAAATTTACACCCATGCAGTGTGAGTTGTATTTCAGTCATGTTTCTAATGATGCAATATTAATGACAAACACGGTGGAAGGAAGTGAGCACGCTCCTGAATATGATTATCGAGGTGCGGTGAATTTCAGTTTGGTGGTACAGTACCGAAACTTTTGAATTTCAAACGACTTTTCCACAATTGAATGTGTGTGAACCACCCCGCAAAATATTGCACCCACCACAGTCCCTTTTTTCCACCCCCGTCCCATTCTCATCCATGTCTCGCCCATTTCGTCTCTCACCTGACGCGCCTTCAAGTGAATTTCATTCCTATTTCGACTCTCCTTGTCATTGTCGCGTAGGAAATTTCCTACATTTCGTATGCAAGACGCGATCCGTGAGATGCTCTCGCCTGCAAAATTCACCCCAATGTTGAGTGGGGTGTGAGGTGAAGAGGGGGGGAGGGGTGGAAAATTGCACCCACTCACACTCGTTGCTTTCTATCTTTCATATCAAGTCCATTTTGCTTACCACGTTCAACCCCCTCCCGCCGCATACAAGGACTCATACCCAGCAGTGGCCACAAAGTAGCAGCGACAGAATGTTGAAAAAGAATGTGCAATATTTGGAAAAGGTTTGCCAGAAGAGAAGCCAACAAAGAAATCCCTTTAAAAACATACTTTGAATGTCCTTTGATATGTCGCGATTTGTCATGTGACAAACCTGATAATTTAGAAATGTAGTACAGCGAAGATATGGAGCTAATTAGGTTTGAACACCAAAGATTTTATTTGTAACGTTGGCTACAAGTGCCTTAAACCGATAAAACCCTCAGAAAATGTACTTTTAGAAGTATTCCTTGGAATTTTCATACGACAATCGATGAAATTTTCCATGTTAATTTCCTGTTCTCTTACTGACTCTGTATTATACTTTTGTGACAATTTATCATAAATTATTACTGAATTTTATTCCTTTTTCAAGTAAATAGTTGTTTTTTTTTAATGTATGTAGGTAAGTATGTTCAATTAGATTTATTTCCGGTTTGATTCTTTCCGGATGCGATTTTATATTTTATAGGTTATATTTTGCATAAGACTTGCATTAAAAAAAAAACAAATATTTCTGTATTTGAAAGAATTTTAAGAATATTTTATTAGTTGGATTAGGTATTCGTTTTTTTTTAATATTTATAATTTGTATTTCCGAAAGTTTTTTTTTTTATTTTTCGGAAACTAAATTTATAAGGACTGTCTATTATTTTTAGCATTTCCTCTGAAGAGTTCTAAGTCTAAATTAGATAGGCTTTCAAAATGAACCGAAAGATAGAGTTAGGTTTTTTCTAAGACTTCCGGAAAAAAAACGGAAAAGTTTTTCAGGAAATTTATTAAAACGAAATGAGTGAATTAAACAAAAGAAATTAAAACAAAAAACAATTTTGTATTCTAGGAATTATAATCTCTTTATAGGAAGCTTTAAAAAATCCCTCAAAGAACATTCTAGGATAACTTTTCAAAGAAGTTAAGAAGCCCTAAAATTTCATTAAAAGCAGAAACATTCATTCGTATTACATTCAGTTATATAAAAATTGCATCAAAATGAATCACATTCATTTATCAATTTTGCAGAAGGAAAACATTTCCGCGACAAAGTAAAGTTTATGAGCTCTGGCATCTATTTTTCCCACCAACAAAAGCACTTTTATGCATACATTTTCCACAGGGTTAACACACTTTATGTGGCGACAGTTCCACGTGCGACGCCATGGAGCTTTTGCAATTTCAATTGTGCTTTTGTGCGACAATTTGCGCCTCCGCAAACAAATCTAATCCACTCAATCACTCTGCACAGAGTAACTTTTAAATTAAAAACCATCAATAGTACGAGGAAGCTTTTTTTACGTGTTAGTCAACAAGGTGCAAAAAAAGCATTCAAGCAAATATCGAGAAAGTTTATCCGGGTTAGGGGTAGTTGTTGAATAAAAAAAGCTCATCGAATGAACGATAAATTTAAGCAGAAAAATTGAAAAGTTTTGAATTTTTTTTCTTCTTTGAAATAACTTTTGGGAAAAGAAAATTTTTGTTGGACAAAAGTCGATATTGGGAAATTTTTTCCACTAAATTAACAACATTTTTTAAACACGAATTTAAAATCAAAGTTTTAGGAATTATTTTCTTACTTTTTATTTTTGGAAACAGAGACGTCAGAAATCTATTTAAATGAGTGACTTGTTATTAAAATAAAACATAAGGAATCTTGGATATATGTACATTTCTTGATTTGAGAAGAACTAAAAATCAATTTTAAGAAAACGATTTTAAAGTCAAAGTATTTTTTAATCTCCTGTTTTATTCGCAATCAGTTTACTTTACATGTAGAATAAGCGAATAATTTGACGGTTATAAAGTTAAGGAAGGAAAAAGTCATATTAGTAGGTATAGTCAATTCAGGGGAATCATCAGTTATGATGGCACCTCCTTTATAAACTAAATAAATAAAATAAATAGTATAGTCAATTATTTACTATTACTAATTATTTACTTACTATATTGGTATAGTCAAAGTTAAGGAAGAAGAAAAACTTTTAAACGGATTTATGACAGTTAAATTGTAATTAGTAAGTTAAACAATGTTTAACGTTTCACATTTATAAAATAATTTATTTTTTCTAACGTTTGATATAATTTTTCTTATGTTGAACATTCTCCAGTAATTTCTAATGCTTAGCGTGATTTTTTGACATTTGACATTATTATTCTAATGTTCGATATGACAAGATTTTTTGTTTTAATTTCCTATCTAACGTTGTTTTTCTTAAATTTTTAAAAGATTTTTTAACACTTGATTTATGATTTTATAACATTTGATAAAACTTTTCATTTAATCTGCAATAGTTTCTGACGTTTAAGAGTCCACCAGAGGCATTTTTTTCTAAATCTTTTTTAGCTGTGATTCTTTCGAAGAAAAGAAATGCAGAGGGCGTATTATGTAACTCTCCGAGTGCTGGGTGGCCCTTAAGAATTGTACGTACAGCCACCCGGCACTCGGAGAGTTACATAATACGGACCCCGATCAGGCACAACCTAATATCGGTCCAATTATATTTTACAAATTTAATTCCAGGTACACTCATAGAAAAAATTCCGTTCTTATTACTGCGGAATTTTTTCTATGAGTGTATGCCTGGTATAAATCTGGACTCTTGGCGGGGGAAAAGCCTGAATTTGAAAATATGAGCTAGGTGTGCTTCCTACAAGGCACATGAGACAGAAAGTGTGAAAACTGCAATGAAGACAATTTTTCATTCATTGTATGTTCACACTGCTCTCTGTACCTGTGCTTCAAATGTTTTTACGTGAAATACCACCCCTAGCACTGTGAAGCTAATCTGTAGAAGAAGGAGAAGAGAAAACCCGTATTCACCGTTAAAGATGTCGGATTTTATTTTGGTTGCAAGGATAAAGCCCACAAGAAAGGAGTTGTACGAAGGAGCTGAAGGAAGAGTGGGATAGATTCCAAAATATTACCTTTGTCTATTTTTATATTGCCCATCTCATTCTATTCTAATCATATCAGTTTTTAAGGTGAAATCTGGCAGAAAATTCAAGAATTTCAAAGATTTGGTAAAGAAAACTCTGGGGAAGGCTAACTCGCGCATTGCTGTGATTCCTGGCGCGAGCTGTCCTTCCTCAGAGTTTGAATCCTCAAACTTTGACACACTTGAATTTTCTGCCAGATTTCACCTCACTCCTCATCAAATATTGCCACACTTGGACCAATCTCTGAAGGAAGAATCACAGCCCGTATGTAAAAAAAATTAAATTTTATGACTATCTTCATTAGTAAGCCAATAAAGAAGAAAAAATCCCAAATAGTTTTGTCGAAAAAGAAGAAGCAATAAAAGGCAATTCGCAAAATTCGCACCAATGAATTGTCCCAACACGGTGTACTTCTTTTTCTCCTTTGCACACACCGTCGACGATGAAGATGGAGGAGAACATTTATTTGATTTAGTGCTAATGGTTTTACTGTGTGCAGCATTCGTTTCGTTTTGTAACAGGTTTTCATCCATTTTTTTCTTTGATTCCTTTTTCTTCTTTTTGCACATATACACGCGAGAGAACAAGAAAAGCGAAGAAGGTGGAAGGAGACTTTCAGAAAATTGGCCAGAAAGTCGTTGCAGTTGCTGCAAAAAAAGAAGAATTTAGGAACGACTATTGTGGGACAAACTAAAAATTGGTGATGGATTCAGGAGATTCAGAGGACTTTAAACAATTCCAAAAAAATCTTAAAGAACTAAATAAAAAAATGAAAAAATTTTTGGAAAAAAAACAAGTGAAGGATTAGTATAAAAATGTTGAAGAACAGTATGAGAAAATTATGGCAGTGGGAAGGGAAGCAAAAAAAAAACACGGAGAGCGATTCTTTAATATTAATTGATCATCATTTGATATTTTTTTGGGATTTGTATTTTGTTTAATTTCTGCATTAAACATGAAAATATTGAAACAATCTTGAAACATGTAAAAATGTAAAATGTAAAAATGTTTCACGTTCTGTCAGATTTGACAAAAACGTCAGGCGATGCAATTTTTCTTACAAAATATTTCCCTAATAAAATTCCAACCAACTCATAACCAAAAAACACTGTTTCACATTTTTTTTATTTTATAATTTTTATTTAAAATGTTTCACGTTCTGTCAGATTTTGCAAAAATGTCAGTCGATGACATTTTTTTACAAAATATTAGTTTGTGTTTCACTTCGTGGCCAACACAAAGTATTTTCTTTAATGAAAATCCCAGCAGCTCATAACCAAAAAAAACATTGTTATGAGACACAGATGAAACATCAGCGCACATGTTTCACATATTCTTATTTAATAATTTTTGACGTAACTCATGTATTTCTGTCATTGATCATAAAAAATTGAAGAAGAATTTTCAAATAATTCTACAAAATATTTTCATCTTCACCACAATTGAGGAATTTCGCAAAAATTCTCACGTACCAGAACTCGTTCTTGGTGCATTTTATTCTTCATCTTTGCCTCCCATGTCTTTATCCACACATTAGTTTTATTGTATTGACGTCCGAGCTGCTTTACTTCTTCCCCGCACAGCCCTCTTCTGGTGGATTTTTGGATGAATTTTTCTCGCTTTGCTCTACACCCAAAAAAGGTCATCTTATGCCATTTTTGTCCCAATGGACGCATGAGAGTAAAGACAAAAAAAAAAGAATAAAATAAAATAAAGACAGCTTTTGGCCCACGCTGAAATTTCCGTCTTTGCTGCAATTACCATAAATTTCTCACAAAATAGTTTTTGGCTCTAGTTACTTCTGGCAAGGCCCTTTCTGGGGCTATTCCTCTTACTCTTTGGGATTTTTTTTCTGGTACCCCCCCCCCCCTCAAACGAATTGGGTGGGTTAAGTGCCAAAAATGTTGGTGCCGAAAGGGAGGCAAGAAAAGGAAAAAAAATCATCTCATTCTTGTCATTTTTTGGGGGATGAACAAAACATTCGGTTAAGGGGGTAAATTGTGTGGGATTTTTCATTTTTCATACTATATGCCCACCCTGGGTGAGCGTGGGAAAAGAGAGATATGATGGAAATGGGACATTTTCCCGACGACAATATGACTGCGATTTGCTGTATTTTGTGATTTTATATTGTGATTTATTTGCCAGAAAAGGGGATTGTTATTGAGAAATCAAAGGGAAATTTCTGGATTGTATTTAATTTAACCCTTTTGCGTCAGACGTGAAACATGAAACATTGAAACATGCGCTGTATTATCACAATATTTATTCTCTGAATGCTCTCAGAAGATATTTTACAGGCAAAACGTTTTCTTCGACTTCTTCTGCGTGAATTAAATGTATTTCTAACTAGGAAAAATAAATTGAATTCATAAAAAATGGGAAAATAAAATGTTTCATGTTTCGATCTATGATCCTAGAGACGCAAAATAAAAGATAATAATGAGATAATAACTCTTTTGAGTTAAAAGAAAAAAGAATTGAATTATAAAAAAATAAAAATCAAATTTCTATATTGATAGATTAGCCTTTCGCGCTCACGTGAAACATAGAAACATTGAAACATTCGATTTCTTTATCAAGATAGGCTCTCAGAAGATATTTTTCGGGCAAAACGTCTTCTTCGACTTCTTCTATGTGAATTTCATTTATTTCTAACAAGATAAAACAAATGAATTTATAAAAAATAAAATGTTTCATGTTTGGATCTACGTATGACCCTAAAAACGTAAAAGGGTTAATTACTGGAGATTATATATGAAGCCCTCAATTTACCAACAAACCCCAGAAGACGATAGAGAAAAATATTAGCTTTATCAAATTCCATCAAAAAACATTTTAGAAAAAAAAATCCGTTTACCTTTCACCAATCAAAAATTAATTTATTACAACACGATGCCCTTTAAAATTTCACATAGAAATGTAAATCTTGAGGATTATATGCATAATTTATGTTAGAAAATAAATATTGCATGAAAATATTATCCCTGTTAAAAGTCTCGCGGGGCCAAAAATCCCCTTAATTGCTTTTGTGTGTGAAGCGAAAAATCAATGGAGACGTCTGATTCATTAAAAATTCACATCTCAATTTCATCATTTTCGCCATGCAAAAGAGATCCCTCCGATGGAATTTAATAGGCCAAATTGCACGAAATATTTCCCTAATTAATGGCAATTAATGGGGAAATTTTGGAAATTCAATTAATACACCTCTTCGACCCCCCTCGTGAGTGACATTAATTGAGTCTCATGCGGAAGATGTTGACACATGCTTTTGGGCAATTTTGGGCCATTTAATGTGAACAGAAAAAAAAGTTCACCGAAGGGTCTTTGAGTTGTGACTGCTTAGCCCCTTTTGAGGTGGGTGAAATTGTCCAGGGGTATCCATGAGGAGGGAGAAGGGCAAAAAAAAAGTAGAGAGGATGAGGAAACAGCAGTGGTGAACCCCAAGTGTTTGGTTCATGCGTCCCGACGATGTTCTGCAGTACCCTGGGAATTTTGCATTCTTCACTCCGAAAGCATCACAATCGCACCGAAATCTCCTCATAGCATTCCCCCCACACCTTCCACCTACCCCCTAAAAGGAAATAAATTCCAACTAAAATGTAATATTAAAACTCTCTCTCACACACACAAATACCGAGGAGGTATTAATTAGATCCCGGGGACAACGAGAAAAATACTACGAACACTACATAAGGACACATTTGCCACTCTCTGGAAAATTCCCTCCATCCCCCTCACCACCATTCTGGGTGTTTTTCCACACAACGCGACGTCAGTAATTTATTGGTTTCCCCTTTCAACTAACACCGAGGCGACATGGGTTGTAAAAGTGCACGAGGTGTCGGAATGAAAAGTGCATGGGAGGGGAGTAGAAGAAGAAGAAAAAAAATTCAGAGTCAGAGGTCAATTTTAATAAGCTCGCCGTGGATTACATTTTCCATCTCTTTCTCTGTTAGGATGTTCTCTGGTTGAAAGGAAAATAAGGCGGGTGTGTGCTGGAGGAATTTTACAAAGCGGGAAACTCCTTTAGAGACAGCCGTGAAAACATTAAAGACTTTTAAGTTTATATTCAACTGAAATTAATTTGAAAAATTGATATTTTCATTCCACTTGGATTAACGGGTGTTTATGTGAATTGAAATTTGAGGATCATTGGTTAAGACTTGAATTATTTGCCGATACTCAAATGATGTTAAGATTTGAATAATTCGCTAATAATATTAGGATAATTCGCCAATGTATGCATCGTTCACTAATCTTCGATTAAGTTGCCAATATTCGTATATTTTGGAATATTACATTTTTTATACTATTTAGAAGTTTTTTGAAGCCACTCCTTACAGAAGCGTAGTCAGGGAGAGTTTTGAGCGTTGAAATACCCTAAAAATTCAGAAAGTTTGATTTTTTTATTCAAGTCAAAATTCGAGTCAAAAAAGAATTGAATTTCAGTCTAACAAATTAGCAAACGATAAAAATATGGTTTTCAAACCATTAAAAATGACAAATATTTAGAAGAAAATTATAACGTTAGAAAAAAAACACGAACGATTATAAATTCACGTCTTATATAAAAAAAAAGAGAAATTTTCTTCTCAATTCTTTTAAAGAAAATCGAATATTTTAAGCCATTTTTCTAAATAGAAAATTTTTTTCCACTACGAAATTAATAAATAAATTTATATTAATAGGACATCAAAAAAGAATTAAAAGATGAAAAATTTAGTCGAGAAAATGATTCTTCTTTTAAATAAAACTTTTAGTGTCAGTTTGACGTTTTGTTGAATGAATGACACCAATTTTAAACAGTTCAATTTTCTAACGGTCAATGTTCAATTGAAAAAATGTCAAAAATAAGTCAAAAGATGAGAAATTTTTGAGGAAAAATGATACATTTTTTTTCTCTGGCTAACACTTAACTTCAATTCACTTAACACTTTCGCTGACGAACACAAAAAGTCTCAAAAAGACCGTTGAAATTCAAAAACGTTTAATATATAAAAAAACGATTTCAAAACCAAAAATTTCTCTTGTCCAATTTTAGTCTATACTCCCCTAAAGAAAAGTATTTCAAGAAAGAATTGCACGATCTTATTATGCCAAATCCATCGTGACTTAATCAAATTTCCTTCTTTCAATAAAAAACTGTCTTCAGGTGGAAAATTTACCGCTGGACATCACGCGAAAACCTCTGTGTGAGGGTTCATGCCTTCCACCCGCCGCCCCCCGAATGAAATTGGCGTTCTGTGTGGCATCCTCATGCGGACAAAATGAGGGGGCTAAATGGGGCGCAAAGTGGTCGTGCAAACGGTTAAAATGCTCGAGAGATTTTCATCAATAAAAACCTCCAAAGCGTGTCAATTAATCCCCGAAACCCCAAAATATTGCGCAATTGTGGGGGACATTTTACGATGAATTTCTTCGCTGTTGCGTCTTGTCAGCAGTTAATTTGGTCGCGTGATTTAATTGTGATGGCGATCACCCTCAGGAAATTGCAATAAAAAATGAGTCACGGACCTGGAGCACGACTGTAGATTGCGGAAAGAAAAAAAAAAGAAGAAAATCTCTGCGGTTGTGGTGCAATTGCTAAGGGTGTGGGGGTGGAAAATTAATTCGTGGAAATCATTCATTATGTGAATGCATTTTCTGATAATTCTCAATATATTCTAAATTGCAATTCTGCACGCAATTTTATGTTTGGCTTTGAATGTTGTAGTGCCAGGTGATTTTGGGCAAATGGGTGCAATTAGCATTTAATATTATACCTGCAGCTGTTGCAATTTTCTCAAAAGAAAAAAATATTCAAACCAAATGTTTTGTGGGAGACACCCTATTCTTACCTCGACCTTCCCAAACCATTCAGAATTTAATTATAGATTGCTTGTGGGTGATTTTTTACATTCAATTTTGCAAGAAAAAATATAATTTGAAGCTCCCCCTGATAGAAAATAAAAAAAAGACAAACTAAATGCGAGAAAATGAGAAAATTTTCAAAACTTTTCGCAACAATGTTAGCTTGAAAATGCGATGAAAATCAAGTAAATAGACCTCGTGCGAGATAATTTATCAAAATTCTATTAATAATATCCATCCACCCGAAAATCGCATTTTCTATACTCACTCCGCGACCCATCTTTTGCCAGCCAACCCAAAATTTTGGCTGGCGAATAATAATTTAATTTAGAGAACGCATACACAAAATTATTAACTTAATGATAGTGTGTTTTCATACCCACAACGTGTGTTTCATGTCCAAAACTAACACGCATTTTCATATGACCATTAGCCCCTTTGCAGCTCACACTTGTTCCCCATTGACGGTGCAACACTACTATAATCCATTGAATTTGCTAAAATACTGTGCAAAAATCAATCTAAAATGACGTTGTGACAAATTTTCTACACAGAGAGATGTTTATTTGAATAAAATAAATTCAAATATTCATTTTAACGCGTTGATTATTGATAAATTCTAGCAGTTTTATATCTTTTTAGGTTTTTTATTGATGTTCTGTTAGTTGGACGCCTTTACCATTTAATATCCAACGAAAAATTCGTTTATGCAAAATTGAATTACTTAGGAAAAAAAACTGCTAGAATTAGTAAACCTTCACATTTTAATGTTATGCCTTTTAGTTAACACGATACGGATTAGCAAGTTATAGTAGTTATTTTCTTTAAATTTTTTCGTAGAACATCTCAAGACATTTAGTGGTTTTCAAGAGATTAACCTGAATTTTTTGGTCCCAATCGATTAATATTTTTAGGAACGGAAAATTCTAGCAGTTTTCTTAAATAATCGGATATTCTGTGAATTTTTCAATGATTTTAATAATACACCTGTCAGACGAGTTAAAGGATCCACCTTATCTTAAGAGATCACCGTATTCTACTAGTTTTTTTTTAAGGATTTGAAGATTAGCAAATTCTAGTAGTTATTAACTCTAAAAAAATTATTAGAACATCTCAAGGCTTTTAAACGTTCTAAAAGGGTCAACTTGAATATTTTGGTCTCAATTGATTAATATTTCTATGACCGAAAAATTCTAGCAGTTTTATTATGTTATAATGGACCTATCAATTAGACGCCTTAAAGGATCCACCTGTTCTAAAGTGACCACCGTATTCTAGCAGTTTTTTTTTTAAATAACTTGACGAGAAAGAAATGTCAGTTTAAGGCCAGAAAGGGTAAATATTCGACATTAAACTGCAATAAAAGTAAACAACTGCAGTAAAATGTGCAAGAATGTGCACCGTGGAACACCCCTTAAAGCTCTTAACTGACAATTCTTCCATTAAGAGCATTTAAAAACTGCTAGAATTTGATTATTCTAAACGTATTAATTCTAGTAAAATTCAATCTCGCGTTACGACGTTTATATCTGATTATACGATTGTCCATTTGGTTAATTGTCCGCCCCTAAATCTCTTCCCCCAATTCAACGTCAATGCAAATAAAATCCACTCTCAGCATCTCTGACAATCACGAGTAGAGGCATCCCACGAAATTACCCACACTTTGGTCTCTTAGTTGGTTTATAATTGTCGCTCACTTCAAAATTTTAACATTCAATTAAGAGATCATTCTTCGCGATTCACAAAGCATCAAGGCTATTACATTTTGTTGTTTTTATTACATTTTATATTGCGTCAAAAAAATAATGTCTCCACAGTACTAACCTGGACGATGGAGGGTGGAATTCACTGAAGGAATCACTTGGAGAATGTCACAAAATCTGAAACACAAGAAAAGGTACTTTATTGTCAAAGAGAATTTATATTTTATTGAATTTGATTCAATTTTCACACCGAAAAAAAAGCTTTCAGGGAACTTTCAGGAAGAATAATATTTTTATAACAGAAATATTAGAGGAGCTTCTGGTGATTTAATTCAATGAATTGCTGGTGGAATTTCTTCTTAAATCAAACTGATGGGTTTTGAGAATAAAAATAATTCCTGCAAATGATGGAAATAAAAATTAATGAGAATTAAAAGCTTATATTGAGAGCTTTTGAAATATAATTTGTTTCTTAGTGAGCTCTAAATTAGTACAAAAGCTCATATTTGCAGCATCGCGTATCCCTCAACAATTCAACCCTAGAGGGATAATTTTTATGACGCTTTTGACGTGCACATCAATGCACTTTTGACTCCGTGCAAGGGCTTGTCTTTATCTCCTGTTGAACTAAATCAAATCATCCCCAAGCTGAGATAACAATTTTTCAATCCCCCCGAGATGCGTTCACTGACAAAAGAGATTGTGCTGAAGATTTCTCAATGCTTTTGCGGATAAAAATCAGGAGGAAAAGATTCAATTTTTAAGAATAAAATCTTCTTTTACGTCATTGAGAATTTTTCTGCTTTGAGGAAAATTTTCACACTTGGAAAATATTTTGGGAAAAAATTGAGTGGAATTTGCAGCTCAAAAAGCTTCCGAGAAGCTCAAGAAATGCATTTTTTTAAATAAGGAAAAACCTTCAACAAGCAATGAGATTTGAACCTACAGCATTCTCAGAAGACTAAACTAACTACATTTAATTTGAGTCCATAGACTTTGCCAATAAGCTACTGGAGTCTTTTATTTAAACAAATATTATTTTATTGAATTTTCTACTTCGAGAAATTGCAAAAAATCCAAAATATTTTTTTGAGCATTTTTTTGCCCCAAATTGAACCAGACATGATTTTATTTATTACAAGAAACTGCAACAGAGCCCCAGGACAATATTAGAAATTCTCCCGCAATTTATTGATGATGGGAGTTTGGGGCAAAGGGGGTGGCGCCTTTACTCACCCTCCCCCTCCCAGGAAAAGGATATACGAAAGAGGATAAATTTGCACTCAAATGCGACATGTTTTTCTTAGCAATTCCCCCACATGTGCAGAGAACCCAAAATTTTCCAACCATGTGCCCACACAATACTTTTCCAAACCAAGAGATGCTGCATATTTGATTTTTCCTCTATTTCCGTGGAAGGGGAAGGGGGTGCGATGGGAGCAATGTGTGGGGTTTTGTTAAAGTTAAATTCCACCCAATTTACTCCGTTCTTGTTGGAAAATTTTCTTTGTCTCAATGCTTGAATTCAAATGAATTTCTCTGCACAACCGTGAGAAATTTTCAATGTGAGAAAGGATTGTGCTCCATTTATGAGTTTTGCTGTGGAGTTTTCTTCGGGAAATTCTCAGGGAAATTCAATGGAAAAGTATTAGGATTCATTGGGATAATAATAATAAAATTTGTTTAATGCAACAATTGTGCTAAGGAAATTAAATTTTAATCTCTTGAAAGAAAATCTTTTTTTAAGGGAATTTTATCTTTGTATGAAAGGAGTTTATTCACTTTTTTCAAAGAAAATTTTAGATAAAACATTAAAAGAAAAATAAAAATAGAAGTTTTATTTGTCTCTGGTGGAGGTAATTGATTAAACTCTCGCAAAATTTTATCCAAAAATACGTAAACCACGCCCCTAGTGTATTTATTGTGTATGAAGCATATGTATTATTACTTTATCTATTTATTTAATTTCTAAATCATTCTAACATTGATAATAAATAAAGAAATGAGGTGAGAAATGAAGAAGAAAATTGGGAAATAAAAATAGATAGAAAATCGATTGAAGCATATGCTTTATGAATGATTAAAATGAGTTAAGTAGTGACAATCAATACGAAATGATTCAATCTGCGTATAATTTACAATTAGAAGCAGATTGTGGCTGATAATCAATACATACATAAAGACCTGCTGCAGAGCTCTAAAACTACAAAACGATGAAGCATAGTGAGCTGCACTGCATCAATAAGCTTAAAACATTTGTCCAATGGAAATAGAAGAAAAATAGGTGGATTTTCTTAAATCTTATTTTTATTTCTCAAAACACAATATTCTTTTAAGTTTGTTTTGAATTAAAACAAAAAAAAGTCCTGCAAGAAGTTAAAAATGAATAAACTCCTTTGCGAATCCCTGCACAACTATGCATAATCTCAATAAATATAAATATTTCAAGAGTTATTGATCTGAAAAATAAAAGAAAGAAAAATCCTCGTGATAGTGAATAATTAGGGGAGGGGGTAAAGGTGCTTCGTAAGGCGTGGGAAAATTGTGCGAAAACCCCTGAAGGATGTGAATTTTGAAGGACGATTCTAACCATTTGTGGATTTAAAGCTCTTCCTCTTCCGCCTCGTTTTTTTCTCCTTTCTCGCCTCAACTCTCAATCGGATTTGCCATCTTACATTCTTTCTCAAGTACTTTTCTCCACCGAATGTGGATTTAAATGATACTGTGCGATGATAGGATTTCCATCTCCAACTCCCTAACACTTCTTATGCAAATATAGAAGAGATTTAGTATACATTCCATGTGACACAAATCCAACAAACACCTTTCTCCAGCCGAAAATTCCACATAGCATTGGGTTTTCTATACATACATTTAGAGGCACTTTTCTACGAGATATTGGAGCTTCCATTGGGACCTATTCGATTGACATTGAATGCAGTCATTTAGATACCTATAAAGGGTGTACCGATCACGTTGTTCTGAAGGTGTGAGCTAAGGGGTGGTTCTTCTAGTATTTTATCTATTTTTTTCGTGAAGATAAAAGAATTTTTTAAAGTAATTTATGAGGAATTATAAAGTCTAACTTTGTGCAAGATTCTGTTGAACTTAGAAGCTTTTTGCTAAGTTTTTGGGATTAAAAAATTGCCTAAATTTTAATTCAAATCACTTGAATAAAAGTTCCGTTAAAACACCCCTAATTTAGCTCATCCCCTCCTATAAAATATTATCCGTAATTTAATTATGTATTCCGCACGAAAAGCAAATTGAATTACAATTTGAATGAAAAAAAATCCTTTTTTAACAAACTTTAATTCATAAATTGGTATTCATGCACATTCCCTGCATATGGCAAAATGTTTTTGTACCCAAAAAAAAGACAAATTTAAATAATAATTAAAAATTATAATTCCAATAAATTGATTTGGGGGTAAAATTTATTTGCTGAATATCTGTTAACATAAACTCAATAATTCATTGCGCGAGCATTCAGTGCGACTTTTTATCGCATCAGCAGTGGTAAATATTGCCCAAGTCAATGAGATAAAATATTTAATGCTAATGATTTGTTATTGTTTGCTGTGAAAACATAAACCGCATGAAAAATTCCACAAATCCATCCCATTGACTTTCATGAATAATTGATAAATTTCCCAGGAAAACTCTGCCTTTGCTTGTGGCCCAAAAAAAAAAGAAAAAGAAATTTGAGAAAACTGAAATTCTTTCCAGAGGAGTGTTTGTATCATTATTGACTTAAAGACTTACTTCAAAATATAAAAGAGAAAAATTAAATGATTAGGTTTTTGATTATTTTTTGAGAGCTTTGTTCAATCTTTTTTGAAAAACTCTGGCTGATTTTTTTTATGTTATTGTGAAGTTAAAATAATAAAGATTTATGGTGTTAAAGTTTTCCATTTTAAATGTTAAAAAACAATGTGGAACAATTGAAAACGAGTTTTTCAAACGTTAAAAAGAAACGTCAAACACTAGGTGAGAAACGTCAATTTCCAGTGAAAATACGTCAAGTTATAGAAACGGAATCGATAATTTCTTGACTAAAAACGTCAATTTCTTGAAAATAAACGTCAATTTCTTGAAAATTAACGTCAATTTCTAGAAAAGAAACGTCAAAATAACAGAAATTTTAATCGATAGAAAACAAATGTCAATTTCTAGAAGAGAAACGTCAATTTTTAGAAAAAAAGAAACACAAAAACCCTAGAAAAGAAATATCAAACATTAAAAATTTTAATAGCAAACGTTTTAAAAGGATCGTTAATCGTTAGAATTACTCGATCAAATTGACAAAAGCTGTCAATTTGAATAGAATCAGTAACGCCCTCTTGAATATCTGGGTAGAAAAATTAGGTTTAGCGTAGTTTAAAGGCAAAAACAAGCCCTTAAACTTTTTTTTTTTTGAATATTAATAATAAAATAAAAAATATTTTGGCGCTACGTCCCATATAGGAACAGGGCCGGCCGCCCTATATGATGTTGTTGTTCTCCTTGCGGAGAAGTAGTGGGCGGCCTTGCTAGATACTACCACGTGTGGGCCATTTTACAGATAGGAGTGTATCAATCTCCTGATCCAACCGGTCAACGTGATCTAATTGCACGTTGGCGGATGGGGCGCGTTGCCGGGTTCTGTATTCGAACCGGCGACCTTTGGATGCGCACTCAAGCGCTCTATCCACTGCATTAAAAAAACAAAAATTCAACAGAAGATTATAGATAAAAGGAAGGAAAGATACTGTCAAAAATCTTGTCTTTTTTATAACTTGAGAATATTAAGATTCTGACAGTTTTTACTTTTAAAATCGTTTAATTTTCGTATTATTAAAGAAAATAAAAAAAGCAATTTGAGGAATCTTTGAAAATATTTTTGAAGTATTCTTTCACAATTAAAGTAAGAAACTAATAAAAATTTTCAAAATTCTTTTCACAAAAAATCTAAGAGATAAGAAGACAAGACTTTTGACAAAATTAACCCCAAAAGTTTGTAAAAAAAAAAATTAAACAAAAGTCTTTAATTTTCTAAATAGTTTTTAAAAATAAACTTCTGAGCATATCGTTGCAATTAAATTAGTACAAATTCCACAATAGCACATAAAATTCTTAGTGAAAACTTCTCAAAATTAGTTTCAAAAAGAACGTGCTGGGGAGATTTTTTTTGTTCTTTCTAAAAAGTCAATGAAACTCCAACCACATTCACCCCATTAATTTAATTCCTTTGCTCACTTTTCCCGCAGGAGAGGATGTGCTTAGGAGGAGAAAGCTCTTGTGAGCTTTTGTTTGAGTGAGAATGGAATGACTCACACAATGGGGAAAAACTTTATTCATTTCATTATAATTTTTGCACACCTCTAGATGTTCCCCGCTCACAGCTCCCATCCAGCTTTGGTTGCTTTCTTTCGTTTGTGTTGAAAAAAAAACGAAGCTCATGAAGATGTCAGTTTCCGGGTAAGTTTTCCGGTGTGTCCCTCCCCGCCACAGCCACCGTATGCGTCACATCTTTTCATCCCGCAGCACAGTGTGTCTTTGCGAGACAAGAATCTAATTTAACAAAAACACAATCTAATTCCCACGTTTGCGTGGGAGAAGACAGAGAATACTTTATAGGTATACCGTCATCCCTCTATATACAATATATTTTATTGGGTCAGTCAATTTTCCACCTCTGGCCCTAAACATCGAGGGAAATGGAGAAGAAGTTATAGGGCGGGGAAAAAGAAGCAACAAAGTCTACAAAAGTTCTAACATTCACGTGAATTTGCATATTGACCACCTCTCTTGGATGAAGCTTTCGGAGGGGATGAAAATTCCGAATGATTTTCCAGGGTAGTTTTGCCATCACCAAGAAGAAAAAAAAGTAGGGCGCGCGGATGAAATTTATATGATAGACTACCCCCATTGGAGAGATCATCAAATAAATGAAAAACGAATAAATATTTCTCCCATATGTGATATTTATTCACTACCCACATTTTTTTTCAACTCACCCCACCCCCTATCCCCCCAACTTGCCGCTGAGGGATGAAAAATTTAAATTTTAACCAATTCCCCTATGTGAGGGAATTTATTTGCTACAGCCGAATGGGTTTGTGTGTAGTTAATAAATGAAAAAATATGCGAAAATGCATTGAGGAAAAACGCATTTTGTTCACAACAAGCGACAAAAAATTAAATAACAATTACATTTTATTGGGGGAAATTTTTATTCTGTGCCTTTTTTTTTTGTTGATCAGAAGAAAAAAATGGAAAAGTGTGACATTTCGTTGGAGTTTTTTTTTTCAGAACACCTTCAAACCCTTTGATTGTATTTTTTAGTGTTTCACTGAATTTGGATAAAATATTATACCTAAAAGATTGATTTAAAAGATTATGCAAAGTAGAATTTTTCTAGAACATGGAGAAGTCTGTGCTTTAGACTGAAGTCCAAAAAACCTCTTGAAAGCCTCTGAATATTCACAAAAAAAAATCCAACGCTTCCAAAAGGAACGGTAATTGAGAAAAAATACTTTTCTTCAAACAAGAGAATTGTTTTATCTTTTAAAAAAATAATTTGCAACTGATTTTTTTTCTTATTTAAAAGGAAGGTAAACGTGAAATTCCGTAGATTCTGGAGATTTTACCAACTCCCCCCCCCCCTAAATTTTCAAATCTCAGTAATAAAAATTACGTCGATCTCTCGATAGGCAATAGAATTTTTTTAATTTAAAAATTTTATATTTAGAATTTTTTAAGTTTATTTTATTTTTTTTATATGTTTAAAAATTATGTTATTTTTTTCGCAAACTTTCATAGCATAAAGGATCGGCTTGAGTTATTTTTAAGCGAGGCTTTATTTACTTAAATTAAGCTTAAGTTTTATAAACTGAGCTTAAGTTTTTTAATCGAAGTCTAAATTTCCATAAAGCCTATTATTATTTATTGGATTGATAGAGGGATTGCCATTATTTCTGATGATTCCTCTAAACCATAAATCTCAGTTTTTTAAAGTTAAATATTAACTTCTTTTAAACTAGACCTAATTTTTTTAATCTGTGTCTAAGTTTCTTAAGTCATGCTAAAGTAGAGTGCATTCTAGACCTGACCTGTTTTAAATATCAAAATGATTTAAACCTTAAAAGCTTCATCTTAAACATCCTGAACAGTGAACAGTTTAGCCTGATCTAATCTTAAAATCTTAAAAGCTTGACCTTAAAAAAAAAACTTAAGTCTAGTCTACAACAAAAGCCTTGCTTAAAAATCTTAGAACTAACTTTAAAAACTTAGTTAATTCTAGCTTAGAAAAACTGAGATCTGACTTAAGACAATTGTCCTTTAGCTAAAATAAAAACGAAAATTCCTAAATTACAGCATATATTCTAATTTCCGATTTCTATTCTTTTTGACTTTTGTGTTTTCATTTATCCAGACGTTTCGAGGATATTTTTATGGCTTCAATAGGTGCTAGAGTATGTCTAGAAACAGCTATGACTCATTTTGCCCCATAAGTAAATAAAGAAAAAATTGTGATAGTGCCTGAACGCGAGATCTCGAAAAATTCCTTCATTTGTATTAAAGCAAAGACAGAGTAATGATAGATCAGTAAACTCATTAAAATAATAAAGAAAAACCTTTTAAAATAATAAATCCACTAAATAAAGAAAATAAAACAGCAAAATGAAAACAATTGAGCTGTGTGGCAGCAATGAGTGAAAATTGTGCTCTTTAGTTCTCTCAAATATCACGTTCAAATTAACCGCAGATGTATGTTGAAGAAAAAAAAAACATGGCAGCGAGAATCAAAAAGCAAATAGTCACTTGAAACTGCTTGATCTCTTGACATTTAGGCAAATATTCATTTTTCTCTGTCACTCTCATTTCCCGCCCAATGACTCTCAAATTGAATATCTCTGCGCGAAGATGAAGTGTGTGCGACAAGCTATCGTTTAGAAATCATATAATGACATCATCATGCGATGGAAAGTCGAAGATGCGATGGAGCTTGCAGGCAAAAAAAAATTGTCGAAGCGCGATATTGAAGAAAAAAAGAAATATTGACAAATTACGATTTTAGGTGAGCAAAAGAGCCATTCAATGCGGTGTTTGATGCATGGACAACAGACAACAACCAAAAAAAAACGTTCAATCCACGAAAGGAGCGCGACTTTGGATTGTTGCCAGAATGTCATTGGCGTATAAGTGTTGCATCAATTGCTATGCGAACTCTTTGGCTCCAACTTAAAGTAAGTGAAGTAAAAGTTTCTTTGCAAGCATTCCATGTCTCATTAGTATGACCTCTGGCTAGGCGAATTCTTCCACGAGGTTACCCTCTTTAGCTAACCGACACGAGTTTGTAAAAATATTAATTTAAAACTCTTCAGGGTAGAAAATCTTGTTCTTTTTGACTTTTTTAAGCAAAATTTTCTTCTGAATTCTACTTTTGCTCAACAGGCTAGATTTTTATGAAAACTTAGATGGTAAAAATCTGTTTTGGGTTTAAGATTAATTTAAAATTAAAGAATAAATTAAAGTGGCAGTAAAAAATCTTTAAACAATCATATTATGTCTTCAAGATTTGTAAATTTAATTTTTTTCTTTTCTTACAATTTGTCAGTTATAAGAAAAATCTTACAGGATTTTGACATTTTTTTATTTCTATTTTTAATCGAATTTTTGAAGGAAAGTTACTTTTCCAGGTTTCTTCAGAGATCTTACTGACTTTCCTGAACAACAAATTTTTTGTTTTTCTTTTCTAAAACGACAATAGAACTATTTAATAACACCTATCTGTCAAAATCTTAAAACAACTTTTCAGTTTTTAAAAAAGAAAAAAAATTATTTGAATCTATCTACCCCTTAATGTCATTTCTGAAGCTCCCATAACATGTGAAAATGATCTAACAAGAATGATTACTCATCCTATCATTAATAGAAGCTGAGATTTTGAGATTAAAAAAAAAGAAAAATGATGGACAGACGGAACTTAAATGATTATTGAAGTCAGTAAAGGCAGTAAAAGGCAATTAAAAACTTAAAAAATAAACAATTTATTATTCTTTTTTTTTTGAAAGACACATTCATATTTTAACAAATATAATTTTCATAATATTTTTTTCATAAAGATCATTCATTATGCTGGATGTTCAAAATTATTGGGTTGTCTAATATATATGTGGATTTCTAACCTAACATATTTACATTAAATTCAATGGGGTTAGCTGATATAGTAAATAAAAATTGGACTGAATTTAATGTAAATATGTTAAGTTAGAAATCCAAATAAATATTGTATAATCAAATAATTTAAAATAAAGATCTTTTGTAGTTTTTTTTGTTGAATTCTTTATGTTTTTGACATTTTTGCAATGTTTGACGTTTATTCTAGGTTTTGTTAGTTATTTATATTGCTTTATGTTTCTCGCCTAACTTAAAAAATATCATTTTTACCGTTTGAATTTTTTTTTATTGTTTTCAAAATCTCTTTTTACATTTAACGCTTATTTTATCCTTTAACGTTTATTTAAATGTTTAACATTAGAAATTATAGAAATTACTTTAAAAAATGATTTTAGTAAAATTAATTTGTTAAAAGTTTGTTAAATATTGTCAAATCTCTATTAATACGTCTGGTCCAAAATAAACAACTAAATAAAAGAAGAAGAGGAAATCTCCTTCCCAAATTAGGTAGGTGAGGTAAAAAACTTTCAAAAATCTTTTTTCTTCAAACAATTCCTTAAAAAATATAAAAAAGGACCTAATTGACATGTAAGTTGTAGGATCTGCCTAAAGTTAAACCAGATTAAGACATTTTTCCTTAATATCTTTTATTCTAAAAATTTTGAACTGACCCAGTAAACCTATACCAGACTAACCTACATACATATGTATATAATAAACGATCCTTATGTTACATTCTGCTCAAAATGTCCGTCAATGGAGCAATACAAGGGCAAAGAGAGATAATAAATTCAGCCAATTTAATGTCAAATTGCATGGAGGGGAAATAATCAAATGCAAAAAAAATCCCTAAAAATAATTTGTGAGCTCTGTGTGACCATGGTCCAGAAAGCATAAATGAGCATAGCGAGAAAGGCCCACCAGTCACATCATTTGAGTCCAATTACATTCCCAAATGGTGCATGTATTAGCAATTAACCCCTTCACACAAGCCCCTAACCGTGTGGGCCACCCATTTTCTCTCCTCTCCGAATCACTGTCTATGTGTGCAAAGACGTGGCCTCGAGGGTGGACTAAGTGGCTTTTGTTGTTCGACAAAACATAAATCATATGGCCATGACGTCATCATTTCCAATTAGAAAAATATTGTGAGCATCACCAATGTGAATGGTGAAAAGAGAAGGCAAATGGTGGTAAAGAGAGATTTTGTGCAATTTACCAACACACGCACACAATGGCGGGTGCTGAGGAGAGAGAATTTACTAAATGAATTTTTTTAGCAATTAATTGACATTTTGGCCCAAGGTGCGGCTGTCAAAGTTGTCAAATAGGTGTCAAAAATACTAACGATTTGGTCATTTTTGTCACCATTTTGGCATTTTTTTGCTCATAACTCTTTTTTTTGTTGGTTTTTGTTAACTCACCAGAAAGTCTATTGCACGTGTCAACAGATGCTGTCTCTTTCGCACGACGCGATGACACTTGAGGTGAGTGAAAGAGATGGCGATGGTTGACGTTTAGTTGATTTTGTAAGAACAATTTTGACACATCCAGCTCACGCACACACACCCACAACTTGACTCCTTTAGCACTCTCTCGAACTGAGAAGAGCAGAGAAATTGCTATTGCTATCTCACTCTAACGAATAACTCGCGCCTTGACTATTCACTTTCATCTTTTTTTTCCTTCTCACCACCTCCACTCACACACACTATTGATGTTTTTTTTTGTAGCGTTTACTCTCTCTCTTTTGGTCTTTTTTTCGTATCTTCCAGGAACTTTTATCCAATTTTCACTCCACGGCACGATTTGTAAAAATTTTTCCTTTGAATGAATTTTTGGCGGTTGCGGGCTTGTGGCTGTGCACACGGGTAGGACGTAGTGTGATGTAGGGTTGGGGCACACTTAAAGCAAAACACACGGAAAATTACACAGCAGAAGGCAAAAGCAATGCGGGAGCTGAGCGAAAAACGCACAAATTGTGCAAAATAGTCGATGATTTTGGTGGTTTGACGCGCAGATTACGTTCACTTCACGCTCAAGCGACAATAGGCTATCTCACTCCCGCACACAGCTAACCATATTGCCCCTTAACACGAAAACTTCCATAAACTCGGTTAATGTGAGAAGGAGACCCTACTACACACATGCACCATACGCTCGATGGAGTATGACGTGTGCAAGAGAGAGACGGGGATATAAGGCAAAAGAGAAATGATTAACCGGAAAGTCAACGTAAACACCTGTTTAAATAACACCGACAGGATAACCCTTTGGGGTAAACAAACTTTTCCGGGAGATTGAGGAATTTTCCGGAAAATCCCAAAAACAGCCCACAAAGAATGGGGTGAAGCAATAAACGCGTAAATTACGAGATATGCGCGATTGGGATGCGCATTGAACGGCAAAAACGTCGCCTTTTTCTCTCTCATACAACAAACTACTACACTGTCCTCACTCGCACTCAGGTTAGTGGTTCAGGTGATTGAGTGAGATGGTGCCAAAGTGGGGCAGAGGAAAGGCTGGAAGGCACGTCACTGGAAATATGAGGAGGAATCTTCGAGAAAAGTTGCTAGAATTCCAATATGGCGGGAAAATTCAAATATTGCATCGTTTATTTTGGGTTTTTGGGGTGGTTCTGTTGAAAATATTTTCTTTTCTTCTTCTTACAATTTATCAGGTATAACATATTTGAGATTTTAATAGTTTCCTTCTTTCTTTAATCGTGTTTTATAAGGAAAATTACTTTTCCAGAACTCTCTAAAGATTAGGATGAAGAAAAGAAAAGAGTTTTGAGAGAATCTTATCTTGTTTTTTAACGTTTTAAAGTTATTAAACCCCAAAATTGTTACCCTGGCTTATACAACCTGAGAAGGAGCTTTACCTTGGTTTTGCTCTGGAGGTTGGTCGTCAACGCTAAGACGCCCAACGGCGCATGAAGATAAGACAAATGTAACTGAGATGAATAAAGTTGAAATGAAATAAAATGAATTGAATCAAATCCTTTGATGAATATTTTCGTGATATTTTTGTAAATTTATGTTGGCAGTGTAAAAAAAATATTTGATTTGAAATAAAATCATTTTTATACAGCAAATAACACACTTTTATCTTTAATGTTTGACGTTCCATTTCTAACGACTTGAGGTTTACTTGATTGAGCGACATATGTAAATTTGACAGTTTCATTTAACATCATTTAACAGTTTTTTTTTTTTTCAATTACTTATGCTATTTTAACATTTGACGTTTCTTTTCCAGCAAATAACATTTATTTTTAACTTTCAACACTTTTAACTTTTGGCATTAATTCTGATTTAATTTTTTCTTCTTGTCACTGATTTTTTTTTAACATTTGACATGTTTTTATCTAAAGCTTAGCTCACCCTTTCTAGTGTTTCTTTGAATATTTAAAAATTCTCTCCTTAAAAAAAGTCTGTTTATTTTTTAGTTAATTTGAAACTAGAAATATTTTTAAAAAATCTTAACGTTTGAGGTCTTGAGACACTAAAACTTCCTTTCTTGACACCCCTGTTAGGCTATATTATTTTACAGCATTACACAGCAAATCTTTACATACCTTTTACAAATTACTTTTAGGGAAAGTTTGATCAGAACTTTTAATTTTTATTTTTCATTTATTTTCAAAACTATTCATTTATCTTAATTAACTTATACATAATTTGATTCCAATTTTTTTCAAAATCACTTTATGTTCTCGAACTAAAAAAATTACATAAAAATTGTATAAAAAAAAAATCTCAAAAAAATTGTTTTAAAAATTCCTTCTAACCTTCACTCCTTTAGAAAAATTTTGCAATATTTTCCTGCATTTTCTCCAGCCACAAATAATGATTTTCCTCGAAAAAATTGAAGCCATAAAGTTCAATCAAGGGAAGCTTTTGCTATGTTCCTTCGTGAATTTCTCAAGAGCTTTTGAACGCCCCCGTGGAGGTTGTTATTTTCTTTTTCACAAAGTGCAGTTTCCATTTTCACGTGAAAAATCCGCAATAGAATAAAAGTGGAAAATCTCTCTGAGTTTCTTCGTGGCCCATTGTCTTGACGCGCGATGGAATTACTTCCCACCCTCCCCCCATTTTCGTGTATCTCTCTACGAAAATGTTGGAAAAGTCATCGACATTGTTTCACCGTGTTTCGTGCAATCAGATTCTCTACGCAGGAGAGTTTCCCGCGGAAAATTGTACCAATGCGGGGTGCGGAAGGGGGGAAAATGTTCGCATTCATTGTTGTATGGAAAACCCACCCTAGGCAGGCAGACTAAATTAGTAATAAATTTCCGGATTAAATTGGCGCATTTACTTAAGGAAAAACCAAAGAAGCATTTTCGCAGTGAAATAAAGAAATCACACGCCACCGTTAAATTCTCCAAGTGGCGCGAAAATGACGAGATTGGGAGTTGATGGGGGGGGGAGGACGATGACGGGGGGTTGGTGCGAGGGTGGAAAATGGAAAATACTTCGAGACCATGGAGGTGGAAGGGAATTTGAAGAGAAGTGAATTGTGTGGAGGTGAAAATAAAATGTCTAACAAGGTGAAATCATCCCTTCATCCTCCCAATCTTTGCGTTTTTTTCTTCACTCACTCTCTCTCTCTCCGCAGCTACATACCACCCCCACCCCCAATCTCAAATTACATTGAGGCTTTCACTGTGTATTGCGGCGCAAAAGAAGGAAATTCCTCCCTCCTTTGAGAAGCAGGAAAAACCACCTCTATGGAAATTATCCCTATTAATGGATTCACGCCTCTTCCATGCCGCATTTTCCCAGAGAAATCTTGCAGGAAAAATCTTGCATCAAACCCGGAAATCTCACTCATAATTTATTCAATTTTCTCTTTCTCTGCGTTTTTGCTGCTCTCACCAACACGGGGGGTATTGGGGGAAGATCCTCCTGGGAAATATGATGAAAGTTTGTCGCAACTTTTACTGTGAATGAGCTTTCCAAAGCTTTTCCAATATGTACAGTTATTTAAAAGAAATAATTTTAATATTCTATTATTTTATTAAAGCTTTTAATTTTTTATTGATGCATAAAAAATTATTAAAAAGAAATAAAATAAGAAATAAATTATCAAAAAAAATTAGAAAGAAAAATTAATTTTTCAATATTTCGAAGCTTCCCTTTATTCAGAGAATGTTAACCTGCTCATAGAGTGAGTACCCCTAAATCGGCCGTGGCTGTAATAGCTGCCATCTACTGGCCACGCTGTCAGCTAACTTTAAATAACAAACCGTAGGTGACTGACCCCATAGAATTTTTCGCAAAAAAAGAAAATTCTTTCCTTCAAATGAGCTTATATTACACATGTCAAATGCGTGAAACATTACGACAATGTTTCAACGGTATTTGAAACATTTTTCTAAAATTATTCAATATTTTAGAATACAACTATGAATCATTTTCTCGTGGATTTCTGTTTCTCACAAAGTCTTCAAATGAAACATAAGCGTGAATGTTTCACGTATTCAGATTATTTAAATTTAACGAATTGTTTACACTTTTATGCAAGTTTTGCCTACTTTTTCCAGCTGATTTTTGTAGTAAATAGAGAGTTTTATTCAGGCGATTCTTTATTGAGTTTTCTATTCCCTCTATACGTCTATGAGCAGATTAACATTCAATAAATATTGTTACGAAATATTGAAGAAATAATTTTTCTTTTCCATTTTTTTGATAAATTATTTCTTATTTTATTTCTTTTTAATCATTTTTCATTAATTGTTTATAATTAATCGTGTTCTGGACTTTCCTCGAATGAGTTATTTTTCCATCAATGACTTAACTCCTTATTCGTAAATATTTCAATATTAATTCCGAATAAACTTTGGTGCAAAATGCATTTTTTCCCTTCATGATTAAGCGCCTAAGTTATGTAAATTAAGGTGTACTAAACTAATTACATTATTATGCTCTCAAATTAAAGGACATGGCCACAAGTACTCAGGAAAAATACCCCCGTTATATTTGGACCAAAATCTCAGTAAATGTTCTTTGAGGCACTAGAAAGAAAGTCCGAGTGGTCCCAGACCGGGGCAGTTCCCGGTTTGGTCGCTAGAGGTCATGGAAGGTCATATTTTTCTATTAGGAGGGCGATTTTCACATTTTTCAAAGTACTATATTTTAAATACTGTTCGTCCGATTGTCATGATTTTTTAGTATGTTATAGAGGACATTGAGACCTTTCCAACGATAGGTCGATGACCGCTCTAGGTGTTGTAGAACCGGAGATATAGACTTCTGAAGTTACCACTTATTTTAATTTTCAAGTTTCTTTTCTTCAAGTATGTTTTGTGCCAGATATCGGTCTGAAATCTGTTGGAAACTGCTAAAAAGTCGATTTTGATTATTCAAAATGGCCGTCATTTTGTAATAAAGGTTTATCGACCTGAAAAACTAGGAATAAGACACTTCAAAGACTACCCGTACATAGATCTGCCAATAGAGACAAACCTGATTGCATGTTCTACTGATTTGTAGTGTAGGAATTGTTTCTAAGTTCAGATTTCATCAGTAATATGTTCTTGTGTCACGATTAGAAGATGATTCTAGTATAGGAACTGCAGTAGCCATCTTAGGATTACATACTAAACGGTTTCACTGATCTGAAAAAAAAACGTAGTCGAGTATTTCTTTTTGATTTCATTATTCTAATGAGTTGAACATCAATTTTTTTATAATGCGTTAGCTGTAATACTTTATTCCATCATTACTGACAATTCAGTACTGATATCTTAAATAAAAATGGTAGATTTTCAAGCAATCATCTAACATTTCTAAGTCACTATCTTGCAAAGCCAAAGACTTAAATCTTATTTGTCCATTTGAAACTATGATTTAGATACTTAACTGGACTGTCCACTGGGACTGAACTGGATGGTGTGCATAAGAGCGCCAAGCTAATATCGTTGTCGAACTGGCAAACGGTAGCACGCGGCCAGGATTATTCAGACTAATACTGCAGATCAGTTGTAGCCGCAGTCAAGTATCTAAGAAAACTGATGCTACAGTTCGACGTGCCCGAAGATTATGAACCATATTTCTATCTTTTAACATAGGAGTATGGTTCATAATCTTCGGGAGCGTCGAGTTGATCTGTAGCCACCATTCGGTCTATTGGTTTGGCGTTCTGATCCAGTTCAAGTGGTTCGACGAACTAATTTTAGAATTTGATACTCTGAAATCGGAGTCATGACGCTACGTTCCTATGCTTACTTGACTACCTTCCAGTCGTATTTTATTTAAAACCAACCTTAAAGCATAAATAGCCTGCTGACATACAACTTGCCAACCTATAGTCTAACCTTTTGTACTGCCACAGCGGTTTAAAAAGTGTTGTAGCATACCATAGTTTTAAATGGACAAATAAGATTTAAGTCTTTGGCTTTGCAAGATAGTGACTTAGAAATGTTAGATGATTGCTTGAAAATCTACCATTTTTATTTAAGATATCAGTACTGAATTGTCAGTAATGATGGAATAAAGTATTACAGCTAACGCATTATAAAAAATTGATGTTCAAGTCATTAGAATAATGAAATCAAAAAGAAATACTCGACTACGTTTTTTTTCAGATCAGCTT